>NC_140083.1:42968767-44168767 GCF_964194135.1 Talpa europaea | reverse complement strand
TGAATAAAACCATACATTATGTAGTCTTGGATGTGACTTCTTTCACTTAGTACAAAGCGTGTAGGAATCATCTATGTTTGTGTGTGAATCAATACATGTAGAGCTGAACAGCCTTTCATTTTATAAATGTGATCCAGTTTTATTTATTTCACTGTTAAAGGACATCTTGATTGCTTCTAGTTTGTAGAAATTAGGAATAAAGTTGCTAGAAATGTTCACCAACAAGCCGTTGTTTGGACATAGGTTTCCACGTCACTTTGATAAATTTCTAGGGTGTGATTGCTGAATGGTATGGTGGGTCCATGTGTGACTTTGCAGGAACTGCCAAATGTTTTCCTAAGTGGCTGTACCACTTTGAGTTTCCAGTAGCAGTGAACATGAGCTCTTGTTGATCTGTATTCCTGCCAGCTTTTGTTGTCAGTTTGCTGGATTTAAGACTTTCAAATATGCGTGTAGTGCTATCTCATTGTACTTTCAATTCGCATCCCCTGATGGCTTATAATGTTGTTTACATGTTCATTCTATTTTCATATTTTAATTTTGATGTTGTCACTTTACAACTAGCTATCTTCTTCATTAAATGTCTGTTCAGGGGGGGTTGTCATGGGGCCCTCCTGGTGGCCTAGGGGTTAAGTCTCAGCACTATCACCTCTATGGCCTGAGTTTGATCCCCAGCCAGGGAGCTGACCCACATAGGGCACAGCAGACCTCACCTGTCTTGCCCACAGCTCCCCTCAGCAGTGGATTTCAGTCAATCCTTCTGTTCTGCTCTCCACTGTCTCTGGTGGATCCTCTAACCCCTTGCACCTCTGGCCTATATCCCAGTTCTTGTATTCATAAATAAATAAGAATAAATCTATATTAAAAAAGATTTTATCTGCTTGCTCTATCAGTTACTGAGAATACTGTCCACCACTGTGACTTTATTTATTTATTTATTTATTTATTTATTTATTTATTTTCTTAGATCCTTGTTGACTTTTGCACAATATTTGATTTCTCCCCTCAGCTGTAGTCCCCATAATTCTCCCACCTCTCAGGCACCCATGACTCTCACCACAGTTCCTTGTGCTCTTCCCTGGGAGGTGGAGCGTAATGTCATTAAAAAATAACATCATAAAAATAATGTCATTTTTTGTCATAAAAAGGAGAAATAGATGTAGTTTTACAAATCAAGAAATAGGGATAACAGCAATGGGAATACCCAGTGCAGAGTTGTCTGAGGGGAGGAGGAGACTGGGAGAGTGATAGAGGAGGGAGACTCTTAACTTGATACCATTCTGCACCTTGACTTTTCAATTTGTCATGTAAAATATTTTTTTACAATTAAAGTAGCTTAAAAAGTAAGTGAATATATTACACAACTGAACATACTATAAAGATAGTAACATTAATAATAGAAGTTAACTATTGTCCTATAAATATTTCAGTTCTCCAGATTTTAGCTAAAAATAAATACACAGATGCCATATTGTAGATTGTTAGCTTAGACCTATGATTTTCTATATAAGAAAATTCAGGATATAAAATATCATTTTTATATCCTTTCAGCCACTCATTCACCCATCTGTCAGCGTATTTTGAGCCTCTGTCATATGCTACACACTTTCTATGGTATTTTTGGCAATAACATTAAACCTTTTCGCCACTACCATCTCTTATATCTCCTTGATCTTTTCTCTCTCTCCACCTCCCTCTTAGCTTCAGAATTCCCATTTTGTTTATTAGTGTCTTCTAATTTTTACAGGTATTTCGCTTGGTTGAGTTGTCTGCTATATAAAAGTCCAATATTTGTCATTTTGTCTTCTTTTACTACAATAATTCCTTCCATTTTTCTGTAAATGGCCCCATTTAATTGTTGGATGCTGGATATTTTTATGCTTCTATTTGGGTATTTAAAAAAGTCTTTTTTATTTCTCAACTTTAAGTTGAAAATGCAAAATCCTGAAGAATGCAGAAACATTAATGTGAAGGGCTAGATGTACTCCTATGTTCATACAGCAAAATTAACAATAGCCGACTTACGGAAACAACTTAAGAACCCAAGGAAAATTGAGTGAATAATAAATTATGGCACATATCCAAAATGGAATACTACTCAGTGATATAAAAATAGATGAACTGTTGTCATTTGTGATACCACGAATGGAACTGGAGATGATTATGTTAAGCAAAATAAGTCAGAAGGAAAAATACAAATGCCAGATGATTTCACTCCTATACAGCGAAACTAAACAAAGGGTCAGGCAAAACTAGAAATCTGATGGTAAAATTGAGGCTACCAGAGAAGGATGGGTGGGTGGAGAGCAAAGGGGAAAGGTGGCCCAGTGGAAATTGTGGAGGACTATGAATGCCTGCGTGGTGGGTATGGCAATATAACATACATCTGAAGAGGAGGGATGCTATACATCTGAATCATATTCATTATTGAAAACCAGTGTTACTTCAATAAAAACAAATAGATATTATAATGAATATTATGAACTTAATAAACATAATAGCTCTTTAAATGTCTTCATGTACTAATTCTAACATACTAATTCAGTTATTTTTTTCACAGTGGAGTTGACTAATAGCAACAAAATAATCCCAACAGGAGGGTTCTGGTTATATAAATTATGAATCTTCCTACAATGCAATACTTAGTGGCTGTTAAAAATGATACATGATTCTACATATCCCACAGAATGATACTCATTTTATACCAAGTGGCAAGATAAATTATTATAATGATCCAATTAACACCAACAAAAAATTCTCAATAATGCAAACTATATATGAATAAGGAAAATTTAAAAAAGATATACACAAAAATATAAATCACAGGGGGATTAAACAGTTTTAAATTTTAATATAAATCAGTATAACTTTAGTATAGTATAATATAAATTTTAAATAATGAGAGAAAATAATATAAAGTTGTTCTAATTAGGGGAAAATCTAGATGTAGGAGCTATAATTATATTTCAATGATGATTTTCTGTCTCATCTCACTTTGCAAATTTTCTGTAGGTTTAATTTACATGACATATTTAAAAATGAGGACTTTCTTTTTTAATAATCTTAATTGAATCACCTATGTTCTATGTTAGCTTGATTCTGAACAACTAGGGGCCTGGTGTTAAAGCCAGCTTCTCCCAATGTGTTAATGCTGGGAGGTATGGGTGCATATCATCATAGTCCTAAAGCAGCTCATGTGAACATCAGCAGAATAATCGCCCAACTTCAGTGGCAAATACTTTGAAGGAAACAATAATTCAAACATACTCACTATAAAGTGTGATGTAAGAAAAGCACTTGTTTAAAGCACATTGTAGGATAAATGAATTAATCAGGCTTTTTAATGCCACTAGCCTCTGTGGCTATCACCAGTGGCCTAGATTGTGTTGATGCAGAAGGTGCTTGGGAGCATGGGGGCAGGGCATGCATGCCTGATTGTGGACACCTGGAGCGTGGACATGCATAAGTATGTACACCTGAGCCTAGAGGCTAGGGCTAGAAGGACAGCTATGGGAGGACAAGTGATTACAGTAGAGGTGAGACTGTGAGAGAATGCCAGGGAGAGCTCAGGGAAAATATACAGATTTGTGGGGGGCTGAGAGGCTCGGTTACCCCCTGAATCCCTCCACCTCCCCCACCTGGCCCATGCCAGCCTCCCTGTCTGGTGTGCCTGTGTGCCTGGTTACCTGAGAGAGCATTAAAGCCTGAAAAATCCACTGAGCTATAGGACTCTTCTTTATTCATCTGCCCAAGTCCATAGTGAACCTGCCTTGTGCTTGCTGACATTAGACACATGAATGAACACACAGGAAGATAACTGTCAGCTCCCTTTTTAGCATGTTTTATATCATTTTCAAATTAAGTCTTTCCAACCTCTAGTCTTGCCTCTCAGATCCAGTTTTTTTGCTGATATGCTTTCACCCATCAAATTTCTCTTTGAATTTAGTGCATTTTGAGCTCATCTTATCCTGGAGGCATTTTCACAGGTCAATAAAATGATGTTAATTGAGCCTGTTGGATCTTCATATATGCACGGATTGCAGGGAACTGCTGGCTCAGTCTTCCTATGAAAACTGTAGTTTTGGAAAAATGCCTTTCTATCAGATTTTATTTGCTAAAGGCATGGTCACCTATCTATTATTCAATGCATATTGATTATAAGCATCCTCATTTTAAAAAGACACATTTTCCCCAACACAGCTGATATTAATACTAGAACATCACTGTGATGTACAGCAGCTGTTCTCCAAAGAATTTCAAAGACTTTCAAATACCTTCTCCCAGTGTTTTGCCCAGAAAATCCTGGCGGTGGCAGAAGGAAAAGATTTGTTTACCAGAGGATTAACAACTACCCCAGGGTGATATCAGACTTAGTACAAATTGTACAGCAAGAACTTTTTCTCAAGTGCCTCCCAATTCCAATTCTCCACCATTCTCTCATGTTGCCAAGACCCAGTGAATTCCTTGGTCTGTTCTGAACACAAAACAAAAATGCTAGATACATTATTCTGTCCAGCCCCTTCCCTCTTGCCAACACAGAAGAAATTGACTTGTCACTTTCATTCATTCTTGTCACATCTCCTGGGTTCAGTCACTGCCTGGCGTTATGACCCCTTCGGGTCACTCTGGCCACTTCTGCCCCTTTCCAATGGGTCCCCACCAAGAGGTGCCTTTGTGTGGCGGGTTTTTGGGCCTCAGTGGCCCTGCTTTGGGCCAAGTCTGTTTGGCTGGACATTTACCCATGAGGGGAGGGGTGACTTTGGGTGCTTGATTTGGAAACTATATATTTTCTCTTTTTTTAAATCACCCATTAATTGTATTAAAATTCCTTTCCATTGAAGGTCTTATGTACTAGAGTGTCTTGATGTGGCAGATGGTGGAACCTATCTAGAGCAGGCAGGTTTGGGGATCTAGGTTACCCTTCACACTATAAAATCTAGTCCATCATTCTCCCACTTCTCAGAAACTTCCTCAAGGTAGTAAGTTGAGATAACCATGGTGCTTACTTCATTTGATTCTCATCTCAATGCTAATGTTTGACATCCACTGTTTCATAATTATTTTGGGCAGGTGGTTAAGACCAGCCCCTTTTATTCTTTTTATTCCATTTTGGTAAGATGTGGAGGGGGTAAAATATGTAAAGTCTTAATTTTAATAAGTATGTTAAGAATGATATGCTTAAAAGATGAAATAACAAAGGAGGTATGTAATTTTGCAACTGCATTCTAAATATTTTTAATTATGTATATATATATTACATCATTGTTCATTTTTGTACAATTTATGATTTCTCCTCTCAGATTCACAATCTTTCTAATGTGAGCTTTCTACTCAACATTAACTTTGTGAAGATACAGATTTCATATAATTTTCATGCTTTTGTAAAAATACTTTGCAATCATTAGTGCCCTTACAGTGCAAGTTTGAGCAATTATAAATGTATTATTTGAGTATCTCAATATAAAACATCTTACCATAACTTAACAAGAATCAAAATATCTGCGTTGAAAAACGGAAACTAATTTTGCTCCAGGCATCTCATTTTAAAGTGATAATATCTTTCAGAAATATCTCTTTTATGATTCGCTTTAATACACTGTATTTGATTTATATTATCTGCTGATAACACCAGCTATCCCAATGCACTTATTAATTTGAAATTGCTTTAGGATATTTCAGGAGATTTTAAATATACATGAAATAGGAAATAACTTGAGTTATTGTCTATTCCTTATATGTTTACACAGTGAAGCCCATTTTGATATTTAACAGTGGGTTATTTTACAACATTTACACAATTTTATGTGTTCTGTGCAAAATGTGTAGACAAGCTTGTGAGAAATAAGACATCAATTAAAGTGATACAGTATATATCAATAATTACAGAAACAGTTTAGAGTCCCCTTAGTTTTAACTATTTCTTAGGGCCTCCCTCTTGGCCTAAGGGTTAAGTCTCAGCTCTATTATTGCTATGGCCTGAGTTTGATCCCCAGCCAAGGAGCTGACCCACATAGGGTGCAGCAGTCCTCTCCTGTCTTGCCCATTGCTCCCCCCAGCAGTGGATTTCAGTAAATCTGCCTGTTCTGTTCCCCATGCTGTCTCTGTTGAATCCTCTCACACACACCCCCTCCCCGCACCTCCGGCCTATACCCCAATTCTTCTAGGCAAAAAATAAACAAATAAAATCTTTAAAAAAATAAAGCATTTTGAGTAAATCTTGTTTTTATTGGGTAAGGCAGATAAGCAAATAATTTATAATTGGTTATGAAGTCATTGTCATGAGGAATTTCTGTTTCTTTTTAGACTTAGAATTATCAGCATTGTTCTAAAAATAGCATTCTCACTAGTGCTCTCAGAGGTAATCATTGAAAGCTTAGAACCTCGATTTGCTTTTAGACAGCTGTTGGGCTGTTCTTTCTCCTTTATGCTGAACTTAATTATCTGTTACATTCTCCCATTGTCGTTCCGTCCTTTTGGAGTGAAATAGAATAAGCCTTATTCATTTTCAGTGTTTGAAGATAGCTTTGTGATCCCAGTTCTCTTTGGAGTTTTCACCATGTGGCATTTTCCCTTTCCCCTTACAATCCTGATTATCTCTCTAGATATTAAGCCAATTGCCAAGGCCTAGATTGAGAACAGAGATTAAAAAAAAATAAAATGTGCAAGTTCCATTAAAGGACTTATGAAATGTTGATTCCCTCCTCCAGTCATGTATCTTTATGCACAACAGATAAGATAGGTGAATAGCTACAAAAAAGAAATTCTAACAGGTAAAACTGACTTAAGGGGACTGCTGAACACTAAAGACAATGAAAGGTTGTGTGGCCCAGACATATATTTGTGTGTGTATGTGTGTATACATATGTATAATATATGTACATGTCTTTATATGTGTGTGTGTGTGTGTGTGTGTGTGTGTGTGTGTATATATATGTATTAGAAAAGACAGATGCCAAGTGACTAATTTATTCAAAAATGATTTTACTCATCCATTCACTCTTGAAACATTTCTCAAAATTGTGCTGGGGACACTCTGTTGAGAAGTTTTTTGTGGCTTAAATAAACTCTGAAAACTCCATTGTCCCTTTAAAAATTTCTGTAATCATTTTTATGTAAAGGATTCTGATCAATTAATAGTAAAGAAATTCTGTTAACTTGTTATAACCATCTTTCCCAAGCTGGTTATTGCTAAGGGAAATTTTGTATGTGGTACTTAACGACTGGTTCCAGAATTTATTTTGGAAAACATTGTCTAAAAATATTGAAACTCAAAAGTGTTTCCAAACATTTTTTATTACAAACATTTTAATGTGAATATAACCATTTTTATGAAAGTTGGTTCTTATAGGAAGACTGAGTGACAGTTGAATTTGACTCCAGCTTTTACTATGTGAGTCAGCTCCATGGCTGGGGATGGCACACAGGCCGTAGTCATGATAGCGCTGAGAGTTAACTCCTAGGCCAGCCATGGAGTTGACTCACATAGGGTGCAGTAAATCTCTCCTGTCTCACCTGCTGCTCCCCATAGCAGTGGATTTTAGTAAATCCGCCTGCTCTGCCTCTGGTGAATTATCTCACCCCACCCCTCACCTCTGGCCTACACTGCACTTCTTCTACACATATAAATAAATAAATAAATAAATAAATAAATAAATAAATAAATAAATAAACAAACAAATAAATAAATAAATAAAATTAAATAAGAACTACTTAAAAAAAGATTTATCACAAAACGTTTGAAAAGGGAGCTGAAGTGAGTTGGGAATACAAAAAATCAGAAGAGTGTACTGATTTTAAGAAAAATTCATGAGGGTACTGAAAGGAAGAACTATTATTGGACTGGAAGAAACTTTGAGAGGTTTTTTTCCCCACAATTTCCTGGTTTATTTTCTTTTATTAGGAGAGTATTTATTAAATAATCATCCATCATGAATGTGTTCTGATTGTTAAAGTATCAATAGATCATTTGCTATAAGGGGATATAGAGACAAAAACCAGTCTGCCAAAGAGCTCATATTTTAATCATAGTAAAAAGCTATATGCCCACAAAATGATCAGATAACAATATAAAGTTTTGTTTTTTGAAAAGATTTTATTTTATTTTTTTCATAGAAGAACTGGGGTATAGTGCGGGGGGTGGGTGAGAGGATTCACCAGAGACAGAGTGGGGAACAGAACAGGCAGACTGACTGAAATACACTGCTGAGGGGAGCAGCGGGCTTGTCAGGAGAGGTCTGCTGCACCATGTGGGTCAGCTCCCTGGCTGGGGATAGAACTCAGGCCATGGTGGTGACATCACTGAGACTTAATCCTTAGGCCACCAGGGAGACCCACAATATAAGTTTTGTTATATTGATTTGTCATTAGTTATTAAATTGAATGGCTAAAGTTATAAATACTCTGGAGTGAAATAAGTCATCTCTGTGAATAGAGTTAAAGAAGGTTTTCTATTTTTAAGGATTCCCCTAAAAGAAGGTATTCATTGATCTTAGTAACCATTGCTACAAGAAAATAATTGTCTCTAAGCTCTTGTGTATCACAAAGGCATTTCTTACAATAGTAGCTACAAATATTTCTTGGTTGGTCTTCAATGAGAATGGAAAAGGGATATTTTCTAATAGACTAATAACATTGTTACTAGAAGAATATCTTCATTACCATTCTCTTTTGTTAGAAGGTTTTACAAAATATTTAGGTCAATAAAATACAGGTCTGCAGTTCAGTGATAGTCATTGAAATGGGAGATAATTTCAGAGAGCAGTTGGGAAAAGTAGAAGAGTTATAGCAACAATTGAATAAAACAGGATAAAACCTAATAAAGGTGATTTGATGTGAGCATCAGAAGGAAGAGTTGATAGGAAATGGGCATTTAGGTAATAGATGTAGACAGCAAAAAAGACAACACAGGATCCAGGTCCAGGGGATAAGTGGATGACAGAGATTAGCACATGGAAACCGGGCAGGGAGAATGGGTCAGAAGCAAGAAACAGACAGGTGGAGATCTAGACAGTGGCAGATAAGAAGGAATGAAAACATTGAATGAGGAGTTTACCTCCTATCTTGGAAAGACAGGGGAGAAAAGCAGTTTAAAAATTATACTCTTCTCCCTCTGCTAAAGGGTTATGTAATTTGTAAATGCTAAAGCAGACCTTTAAAAAACACTGGCATCACTCTCCATGTTATTTTAAAACACCTTTTCATTCATTAAACACAATTAAGTTATCAAGTCCTCTGTTTTAACGATGCAAAACACCATTCCCACAGCCAGGAGCGCACCGCGGGTTAGAGACATAGGAACAATTCTGAACTTGCAGAAAATATAATTGGCCAATTTGAAGACATTGTTTTGCACAGTATGATGCATCTCATACATTTTTCATATAGAAGCAATGCGTTTTATGACACACACAATAAGCATATGGAAATACATGTATTCTCAGGAGGCTAAGAAAAACAGGAGGGGGAGGGGAGACCAAGAACCCAGCAGAGCTGCCTTACGGGATTTGTGAGCTCTGAAACTTGACAGGGTTGAAAAAAACTAAAATAGGCAGGCTTTCTAAGGCACTTCCAATGCTAATTATATCTGGTGCACTCCATTTTTTTTCGCCCCTTGATATAATTTCTTTACTGGTTTTAATTAAGTGCTTTTAATGTCTAATAAGAAGTGGAGGAACAGGAGGGTGAGAATTTGCTTACCAGACAAGTTTTGCCTTGTCCTCAGTAATTTTATACCATACCCAACCTGTGCCTTTGCTAATCTTTTGTATGATTACCTATATTTCAACTAATTGATGGCTTTTTATTCTTCTTTTGCTAATTCTACCAATTAAGTTTCTACTTAAATGTTGTCAAGTTCAATCAATATCCTCTTTGAGTAGTATTCATGTAAATGGATAATAATCTGTGGTTGATTGACATGTGGTAATATTAAAAATTACTGATGTTGTTTGAAAGTATCATTGTGCAGAATACTGAGGAGCCACTGAAATGTGGTGGAAAAGACCTCCAGTGAGGACGAGCTTATATTTGTGTAGACAAACTTGGGTCTGGGGTGTAGAAGGAGCACATGGCTGCTTCACTCCTGCATGGCTGGTTCAGCACCCACTGACCACAGGTTAGGGAAGAAGCTCATTTGTGAGAATTTCAGAATCACTTTAAAAAAATGGAAAGCTGAACATATACAGCATAACATTTAATTTTGCAATTCAGTTGTGCATTATATATATGTAGCCACATAATTGAATGTAGGGATGGGTGGAATTAGACTTCCTGAACAAGTGGACATTCTAATATAGGAGAGAGAACATATTGATATATGCAAATGAAAGCTATCCAAAGCATTCATTCACTTTTTTTCATTAAGCATTTAAGGATTTAAGGTGACTAGTCTGTCAGGAATCATGATAGGGGATAAGGATATGAAGAGAGCAAATATTTGTTTTTAGAGGATTTGATAACTCAGGCAGGGGCACAGATGTATAACTAATTATAACAATAGAACAACTGTTACATGGTTAAAAGCAAGTAGTCCTCATAATCCTTTGAAAGAAGTACTAAATTCCACATATAAGTGAAACCATATGATATTTAGCCTTTTCCTTCTGGCTTATTTTGGCCAGCATAATCTGTTCCAGCTCCATTGATGCTGCCACAAGTGGCATGAGTGTCTTTTTGATAACTGAGTAATATTCCATTGCATATATAGACCACATCTTCTCAATCCATTGATCTATTTTGGGGCATTTGGGTTGTTTCCCCTGTGGGTTTTTGAAAACCTTAATCTTACTTTTGTGGCTAGTCCCTATTTTGAATTCTCAATCATTAAGTTAAGTGTGGCATCTTTTTCTCCTGGAAACATTGTTTTTTCCTTTTGCACTTAGAAAAAACTTCTTTATATTTTGGATTCCATTATTATTGGTGAAACGTATGCCACTAGACTATGTATTATTCTTTTTTGGATTATTTATCTTTTCTCTCTGGTTGCTATAAAAAGTATTATTGTGCTGGGCCTTCCCTGGTGGCACAGCAGTTGAGCACTGGGCTGCGTCGCTGCCCACAGCCTCTGCAGCGCCGGTTCGTTCCCTGGCCGCCAGCGAGGGTCCCACCAAAAAAAGTATTATTGTGCTTTGAAGTCTCACTCTCTCCTATATACAAAGGGAGGTGATTTTTTATTTGCCTCTTGATATACATTTGAGGATTCATGCCTTTTGTCTGGTGACAATGTCTCCTGCATCCCAGCCCTAAATTTGAATATTTAAATTTAAATTTAATTGGCATTTGTCAATTCTGAAATTTTCTTAGTCTCTCTTTAAGTGTTCCCTGTCTTTCATTCTGCTTATTCTCTCCTTTTACAATACTTCCTATTAGATATATACTCAACCTTCTCATTCCATTCTCCAGATATATTTCACTTTAATTTTTCTATTTCCCATCTCTTTATCTCTCCATGCTCCTGTATACATAACTTTCTCAGAGTCATACTTGAGTTCACTAATTACTTCTTCAACTGTGTTTAAAATGCTCTTCCCAGACTAATTAGTTTTAATTCAGTAATTATATCTTTCATCTTATGATGTTACAATTACTCTTTTTCAAATTGCCATAATTTTCACATTGTCCTCTTTTTTCCTTTCCTTAGCTTTCTTTTCCTTTCTTTGCCTCCTTAATAGTTTCAAGGTGAGAGTTTATTTTATACTCACTATCTGATTGTTATTTTACCCCATATTCTTGGTAGAACAAATCATCTGTCTAATGCTGTGAGATGGTCTTCACCCTGTGTCATTCATTTATGAGGATGTAACATGTACTGAGTGATAGAAGAGTCTCTGTGTGGTAGTTTTACATATGCTTTTGTTATATGCCAAGGATTTCATTGATCCAGAAACAATTTTTACATTAAAATACTATAATTTTTCAGATTCCCCCAGGCTTCAGGTAATATAATATTATATTTGAAACTTGTGTGTTATTATTAAAGTCCTTAGGCTTCAACTTCTCATGGTAGATTTTCATCTCCATGAAATCTTGAGCAGATACAATCTTTCTTGGAACTTACCCCAACATAGTGACAGGCTTTCCTGAGTTCCAGCTAAAGATCTCATTCTAGATCCTTACCTTGCATGACCTCCAGGTTGGATTTCCTATTAGTCCTTGCATATTTTCCCTAAGGCCAAATATATCCAATATACCACCCAGCCATGTTCTCAATTTAGCTCCTGAGCTTAACATGCTGACTTCATAGCTGGTAGATTTCCCTTCTTGTCCTTTAAATTTAGCTCTGAATTTAAATATTTTGTTATGTTTTATTTTTATTTCTATATGTTTGTAAAGGAAAAGATTTTCTCTCATCTGTCTTCTATGGTGCGGAAACAGAACATCTTTTAAAAACAGAAAGATTTTTAAACAAGGGTTTAAGATGTTTCATTTTGCATTCAGAGGAAATCTATAAAATATGAAAATTGAACAAAGACAGTATATAAAATTCTGAACAAAGACAGAGCTGTGAACACGGATTTGGGCAATATTTAAAGGGCAGAGACTAAGTGTCTTCAAAGGACTCAAGTCTACAAGTTGGTGTGGGTCCATGGTAGAAGTAGCGGCAGTTTGGTTAGGGTTTTTTGCTAAATAACTGGAATCAGAAATAGGGAAACTTCTTATATTCTGGTACTTGTAGGCTAGGCAGGTAGAAAGATCTAGAAGGTAACTGGGGATACTGGCCAAGAACTCTGCAGCTCTGGAGATAAATGAGAGACCTGATCCCAAATCATGTAGCTGGAAATTAGAGATTTGGAGGTAGATTAAATGCTATATGCAGGATGTACACAGTAAGTAGAGACTGGTACAATGAGTCCTGTTGATATAGAGAGTACAGTCCAGTGAGCACTGGTAATATAAAGAGAACAAAAAGGAGTAATAGGAGACATATCAAGAAAGACACTCTCAGAAAACGCTTATGTCAATTTCTAGTGGGAGATTTTTATCTCCATGAAATATTGAGCAGATGCAATCTTTCTTAAAACTTCCCCTGGCATGATGACAGACTTTTCTGAGTTCCCACTAAAGATCTCATTCTAGATCTTTACCCGGTGAAAGGACAGATTCAATAAACAATGATGACAATGAAGTCTATATAAGTTGATTTTCAAATGTATTATGATTAATGCTGCTGATACATCAATTAAAAATGAAGCCAGGGCATCGTAACTATCACAAGAGAAAATAAGTTGCTTACATTCAGGCAATTCAGAATAGACACTGTGGATGAGATGGAAACAGGAAATGGCCTTTAGAGACCCATCTCTAACCACCCAGAGCCAATGGGGGAAGAGAGTTAGGCATCATCTCAGATAGTTCAGGCTGTTGTGGCTTTTGGTTTGATTAATACCTGGTGATTGGCAATGGTTCATGGTATTAGGATGATTTTTTTTTAAGATTTTTTTTATTTGTTCATATAAAAACTGGGGTGCAGGCCAGAGGTGTAGGGGGTGAGAAGATACACCAGAGACAAAGCGGGGAACAGAACAGGCAGACTGACAAAATACACTGCTGAGGGGAGCAGCGGGCATGACAGGAGAGGTCTGCCGTGCCATGTGGGACCCTCGCCTGCTGGCCGGGATCGAACCGGTGATGCAGAGGCTGTGGACTGCTTCACAGCGCTGCACTCAACCGCCTGAGCCACAATGGGAGGCCCCGAGGCCATTTTTAAAAAAGATTTATTTATTTATGCATACAAGAGCTGGGGTGCAGGCCAGAGGTGCAGAGGTGGGGGTGAGAGGATTCACCAGAGAGAGAGTGGGGAGTAGAACAGATGGATCTACTGAAAATTACTGCTGAGGGAAGCATCGGGCAAGACAGGAGAGTTCTGCGGCACCATGTGGGTCAGCTTCCTGATTGGGGATTGAACTTGTGCTGCAGCAGCTGTGAACTGCTTCACAGTACTGACACTTAACCCCTTGCACCACCAGGGAGGCCCAGATGTAGGCCATTTTGACAGGTGTGAGATGGTATCTCATTGTGGTTTTGATTTGCATCTCCTCATAATAAGTGTAAAAAGATTTATTTTATAGCTGGGATTCTAAGACTTAAAATGAGTAGAACAGGTAAAATGCAAAATGTAGTTCTAACAATGCATATTCCTTGTGACAGTGTTCTATTTTGCAAAATAGTATTCAAATAGCGAAGACTTCTATTTTAATGAGCTGCTTCAAGCAAGACAATTGTGGCTTGGATTTAATTGGTTGGAAAA
This sequence comes from Talpa europaea, assembly GCF_964194135.1. Lineage (NCBI taxonomy): Eukaryota > Metazoa > Chordata > Mammalia > Eulipotyphla > Talpidae > Talpa > Talpa europaea. Next base: position 44,154,522 of record NC_140083.1, on the reverse strand, counting down.
AATTGCTGATAATAGAGTTTGGAATTTTTGAAGAGATTGTCATAGATTACTGATAATTGCAAACATAAATTTTTTTTCATTTGAAGAATTAAAAGCTTGTAAAATAAGAGATTAGAACTGAAGAAAACATTAAGAATACGGAGATACTATGAGTTCTAGAAATACTTTTGTTCATCTTTTTATCCTTGGGCCTGACAGTATGTCTAGGAGCTCAATTAATCTCTTTGAAATAAAGAACAAATGGAGCAATGAATGCTGACTCCTTGAAGGCAGGAGCTATTCTCTTGTTCTTTGTTAAATTCATAAAATCTGGGCCTCCCCGGTGGCTCAGAGGGTTGAGCACCACGTTGTGAAGCTGTCCGCAGCCTCTGCAGTGTGGGTTTGATACCCAGCTGGCCAGGGAGAAACCCACATGGCGCGGAAGACCTCTTCTGCCTGGTCCACTGCTCCTCTCAGCAGTGTCTTCAGTTTGTCTGCTCCCGGCTCTGTCTCTGGTGAATTCTCTCACCCTCCTGCGCCTTTGACCTGTACCCCAGTTCTTGTATAAATAAATAATCTTTAAAAATAAATAAATTTATAAAATCTAGTTTTTGGTCTAGCACATTTGTACTCCACAAGCATTTTATTGTTTAGACATAACCAAGATGAAAATGCATACCTTGTGCAAAAATGAAAAATGTTGTAAAATATATAAAATAAAAAAATGTCAAGGATGCGTGTCTTATAAATTTTAAAAGATAAAATTTAAGTTCTGGAAATTTCTAGTTACTCTGTAACTGGGAAGTCATGCTAAAAAATGGAAGACGATATAGATTATGAGAGTTTAAACATAGTCTTTTCCAATCTAGTGATGAAGGAATTTATGTTGAAAATATGAGTTTGTGTTGCAAAAGCTAGAAATGTGAAAGAATTCATCTGTAGAGGATCCCCTTTTCTGTTTCTATTTGAATTTCATTCCATGGAGAAGGAATGGAACATTTAAACGCCAAAAAGCAGGTGCCTCCCTGGTTGCACAGGGGTTAAGCGCAGCACTGTGAAGCTGTCCACAGCCTCTGCAGCATGATTTCGATCCCCGGCAGGCCAGGGAGCTGCCCACATGGCACAGCAGACCTCTCTGTCTTGCCCACTGCTCCCCTCAGCAGTTTATTTCAGTCAGTCTGCCTGTTCTGTTCCCCACTCTGTCTCTGGTGAATCCTCTCACCCCCTGCATCTCTAGCTTGCACCCCAGTTTTTGTATGCATAAATAAATAATTGTTTAAAAAAATGCCAAAAAGCAGACACAGGGATTTAAAGTGAAAGGAAGATAAGTCAGACCATGTATCCAAATCATCAGTAAAACAATGGAGCCTTAACACATCAGGAATTTGTTCCAGAAAACAGAAGCTGCAAGGCCAAGGGTAGACCCTGGAAAGTAAAGGCTGCTTGCTCCTGCCCCTGTCTGCTCCTCAGTTTACAAGGCTGATCCATCCTGAGCTCCTTTGCACATTATAAGTCAGAATGGTCAGTTTTCTTCATGCATCTTAAAGTTAGTTTGAGATTCTCTTAAAGTTAGCGAGATGGTTTTAATGCTCTCAAGTCACTATGGAGACCCAGACAAAATCAGCCAGCAGAGATGACTTGAGAGAGCAGGTATATCAACACACCCCCATTTTAAAACAGCATTTTTGCTAGTTTTATTCCCAGCTGGCCACGTGAGAGGCTCTATTAACACCCCATCATCCAGCGTGGAGAACTCAAACTGCCACAAAATAGGACTGCCTCACATTTGAAATGCTAATTCTATACTTAGGTCATTGAAATTTTATTCACTGATGTTAGATTCCCGCTATTGGTGGAAATACTTCTGGGCAAATGGGTTAAAATAAAATAACGGCTCCACACCCCCTTGTACTACACCGCTCCCTTCCCCATGCCTGGTGTGTTGGAGAATCTGTATGATCTCCCAGTGCAACAGCAGTTCCCCTTCCCCTTTGCATTTGGACCCTGGTTCATCAACTCTTTGTTTGTAGAGGGGGCTTTGCCATCCCTCAGCTCAGCAAAGGACAATTTCCTCTGTGTTGCTTCTGGATTTGGCGAGAGGACAGGAGGGCTGGCACCGCTGGGGCTGGCTACTGTAAGCGAGCACAGTGCTACCCACAATGATTTGCCTCTTTTTCAGCTTGGCACATCATATTGGAAGCTGAAATAGAGAAACGTTTGTAATAAATTGCCATGGGGAGGAGGGCGAGGGTGCTTCTGTAGAGGTCCTGTGTTTTTTTCCTCCCCTCTTTCGGTGGAACAGTCACGAAGCTCAGTTTTGTGTTTCATATTTTAAATTCAGCCCATACTGAACTCGCCACAGAAATAGATCTTGACTGACACACCCCATCTCAAGCTGCCGATGCCGTAGTTACAGGTTCTGACATCTCTTGAGTCAACCCAGAAACTGGAAAGCTTCAGGAGAATGAAAGAGGTAGCTCTATGAATAGACCAACTTCCTGGTGGGAAAACCTGGATCAGATTTAATTTCCATCTCTGACAATCTTAGAAATCTGTAACATCAACACTATGCTGGCCACGAAGTGATTGCCCGAATTCGCCAGGGCTTGCTAAAAAAGGGAGCTGCTTTATGACACAGGCTGCTTTCTTCCTGAAGTGAAAGGGCTCAATAGGGATTGTCCTCACTCCACGCTCTACTGTGGAGGCCTGACGCCTGCAAGTCAGATCCATGGAACCACTGACTCAGGGCCAGCCATCAGCGTGGGAGGTCAGCCTCAGGGAGGCCTAGCGGGAGGAGGCAGGCAGGAGGTCCTGGCAGGCAAGAGTGGATAGAGCATCAAAGGTGGAAATCTGGAGAGACAGTCCAAGGTGTCAGGGACACTGGCCAGGACGCCTCACTCTCGGGCTGGAAACCGGAGCAATCTTTCTTGGAAGAATGTGAGGTTGGTGTTGAAGGAAAGGGAAACCAGAACTCTGTCCCTAGAGACTCATAATATTAGTTAGTATTTATAGAGCAACTGAGCTCAGCACTGGGTTGGCAATGTTCTGAATACCAAGCACAACCCTGATCACAGTGCATTTCATGTTTATTCACTCTTGCATCTCTCACTGGATGGTGAACCCCTGGGGCATATGTCCTGATCACCATGTACAGGGGACCTAACAGGAGCCTGGCCTAGGGGAAGCATTTGGTAAGTATCAACTGATTGAGTGAACACATTCTCTTATAGCTCGCAACAATTCTGCAAGGTGATTGTTATTTTTCTGTTTTTGTTGACGAAAGCAAGTCTCAGAGGGATGAAAAGACTTGCCCAAAGTTACACGCACACACTAGTAATTGCCAAGCCAAATTCTGAATGCTCTTGACATTAAACTACACAACTCATGGGACCAAATCAGAATGTAAGAGGAAAGGGGCAAGAATGACCCCGGGTTCTATGGATGGATTTCAATGTGGGCTACTTATCGGAAGTTCTGTAGATGGTGAAAGAGGAACTGGCCCCAGGATGATGTGCTATTACTATTTTTTATTTTTATTTTTTTGCGTAGAAGGACGGGGGTGGGGTAGGGTGAGAGGATTCCCCAGAGACAGAGTGGGGAGCAGAATAGGTGATCCACTGAAATCCACTGCTGAGGGGAGCAGCGGGCAAGACAGGAGAGGTCTGCTGCGCCATGTGGGTTTGCTCCATGTCCGGGAATCGAACTCAGGCAGTAGTGAGTTCAGGAGTATCAAGTGATAGCTCTGGGACTTAACCCCTAGACCATCAGGGAGGCCCCAGGAAATGTACTATTAAATTTATGAGCTAGTGATCCTATCATCACCACCTCCCTCCAGTCTTATCCATCCCTGCTTATGGAATAGGGGCAAGGTTGCCAGACAGAAATCTAGGACACCCAGTTAATTTTGCATTTCATTTAATTTTTTTTGGGTTTTGCTGCCAATTTTTAAAAAAATTATTTTATTTATATATAATTTACAGCAAGTAATTGTTTAGTATAAGCATGTTCCTGATGTTGCTGGAATATAGTTATATTTTAAAAGTAACTATCTGAAATTCAAATGTAACTAGCATCTTTTTTCCCCCTTACTATTTTTTTATTATTTTTTTATTTTTTACATCATTGTTCAATTTTAAACAATATTTGCTTCCCCCACCTCCTCAGGTGTAGTCCCCATAGTTTCCTTCACCAATGCACCTGTGCACCATCACCTTAGTCCCCTGTGCTCCTCCCTCCCTCCCTCTGATCCCTCTCCCTCCTCCTCCCCTGCAGGATGTCTCTGATTTATAATTGTCTGTTTTTGCTTTGTTGTGTATTGTACTATAACTAGCATCTTTTTTTTCTCATTTGCTAAATATGGCAATTGTCAATGAGGGTTGATTTTTAGAATGCATGTGGGAATCTGGAAGTGGGTTAAACCATCTCAAAACTAGTTACATGGTGTCTCGGTACTTCCATCTGTTGGGTTTTCAGTGGTGAATGAGCAGTTCTAGAACAGCACGGTTCTGGATTTAGCAGCAGCTCAAGCTCCCTCTTGTTACTTCTCAGAAGGGAGCACGTTGTTTCAGATGCTGCTTCCTTCTCCCTGTCCCATCTCAAAGCCTGCCCACCCATGGTCCCTGCCATTCCCACACTTCACTCTGATTTCCACAAAAGCCTATGGCTGGGTTGGTTTGTCACTACTCATTATGAAGAACCTGGCACAGAATAGGTGCTTAGTAAATATCTCTTAAATGAATGAACAAAGAAGTTTCAAAGTGTGTCACCTCAATAATGGCTGCTCATGGTCAAATGTGTCTGCATATTCTCAGGTTTAATCAGTTGTGGATGAGATATCAGGGTCAAAATAGAAAAAAAATAGATTTTTTTCATGAAAGAATTATTTTTTTCTATTTCTAAACATATTTTCTTACATTGTTGTTAATTTTTGTACATTAGTTGGTTTCTTTTTTTAAGCAGAAAAATAATTTTTATTTTTAATATTGTTTTTCATGCCTCTAGTGTCATCCCCTAGTTCTTCTACCACCACGGAACCTGTGACCCATCATCACGGTCCCTTGTGCTATTCTTTCCACTGATTTGACCCCCCTTCTTCCCCCTCCCTTGCTAGATGCCTCAGATCTATGGTCAGCTCACAAATTTTGTCTTTTCTTCACCTTTTGTTCAGTTTCTCCATATTCCACATATAAATGATATAATCTGATATTTCTCTTTTCCCTCTGGCTTATTTCACTGAGCATAATCCCTTCCAGCTCCATCCATGTTGCTGCCAATGACATGACTGTATCATTTTTGATTGCCGAGTAGTAGTCCATTGTGTAGATATACCACATCTTGATCCACTCATCTCTTTTGGGGGCAGTTGGGTTGTTTCCATATCTGGGCTATTGTTAATAGTGCTGCAATAAACATAAGAGTGTAGGTTTCCTGAAAGAGGTCATTGATGTTATCTTAGTAGGACTCTGTGGGAACGGCAGGGAATTTGGAACACTCCATCCTGTCTGGTACCCATGGCACATGTGACCTTGCTAGCACACCCAGACAGTCTGGACAAATGACATCTGCTATGCCATCCTCACACTATCAGCAGGCAATGCATGTTAGACACATTAATGTTACAGCAATTATGTAATTTGTTGTCTAAGTTGGGAACTTTGATGTATAAAAGAGATGTTATTCATAATGCCACTAAGAGAAGAGATAGAACCTGAAGTGTTCTGGGTGAACTGTACAATAACCTCCAACTATGTCCTCTTCTTGTCAATGTAGTTTATCAGAATGTTGAGATTCCCTTCACACATCGATTCACATAGCAATTTGCTGAATGTATTTTCGGCCTCTCAATTGTGCGTCTCTAAATTGGAACTTTTTAAAGATTTATTTTATTTATTTATGCATAGAAAAACCGGAGTACAGGCCAGAGATGTGGGTGGTGAGAGGATTCTTTAAACAGAGTGTGGAGCAGACCAGATGGATCTACTGAAATCCACTGCTGAGGGAAGCACCAGGTAAGACAGGAGAGGTCTGCTGCTATGTGGGTCAGCTCCCTGGCCAGGGATCAAACTAGGCCTTTGTGGCTGGTGATAGCTTGATAGCACTGACACTTAACCCCTGTACCACTAGGGAGGCCCCTAAATTGGAATTTCTAAAGATAATGAATGGTCTTTGTCATTCATCTTTACATACTAGACATCGCACCAAGAAGTGTACTTATGTTAACGACCCTTCCAGTAACAAGTACCCTTACACTTGGGTGGCTTGTAAGAGGAAGGTTAGTTTCTTCCTTATACCTTATGTCCACTGTTGGCCAGCTTGAGCACTGCTCCATGTCCTGTTTAATCTGGAGGATACTCCTATGTTCAGTTTTCATCTAGAATGTTGTGGGCCTCATGGCAGAGAGAAAAGGGCCAGTGTTGATGCATGGATAGCAGAGTTATTTGCACTTGCATTTCATTGCCAAAACAAGTCCCAAGTCCAAGCCTGCTCCATTGAGAAGGGAAGAATAATTCACCTGCAGGGAAGAACCACAAAGGGTCTGAACAATCTTGGTCTTTTCCTTTTCATCCTTGTCCTTCTTCATCCCCAGGGTCATGGTGATATCTTGTAGCCATCCCTGCAGGAACAATGAATGGAAACTCTGACTCCAAACCATCCTGGCTTGGGGGTTGTAATGTGACTTCCTCTGCTTTATTGGCACCTGTAAAGAGCCAGGTACCAGGGCCTCCCTGGTGACCTTGGGATTAAGTCTCAGTGTTATCACTGCCATGGCCTGAGTTTGATCCTTAGTCAGGGAACTGACTTAGTCAGGGCACAGTAGACCTCTCCTCTCTTATCTGCTGCTCCCCTCAGCAGTGTATTTCAGTAGATCTGCCTGTTTTGCTCCCCATTTTGATGTGGTGAATCCTCTCATCCCTGCACCTCTGGCCTATACCTCAGTTCTTCTACACACACACACACACACACACACACATACACACACGACAGAGAGAGAGAGAGAGAGAGAGAGAGAGAGAGAGAGAGAGAGAGAGAGAGATAAAAGAAGGACCCCAGCAGGTTGAGTCAAAGTCTTTGCCTTTCTGCAGCTGGTACTTCAGTAGAGGAACTGGACATGTACAACACATTCTAGATGAGGCAGAATATCTCAAGCTCTGAATGCTTGGAATTTCTGTATTACAACCCTTGGGTCACTCTGATTTGAAGTGTAGACCAAGTTAGTTAAACCATGCTCCCCAGCAGTTGATGGAGCCCCAGTGATTATTATAGTGGATCTTGTCTTCTCCAGGAAGCCTTTCTCAACCTCAGGCAAGGGAAGCTTGAATTCCTACCATATTTGGTCTAATACCTTTATCTCCTCTCCTTAGGCCTAATGCTTTGAATATAATTATAAAGAGTGAATTATCTGTTTATTATTTGTGGTCTTTGTGATATAATCTCTTATAATGCAATTATAGAAATACTATTGTTTTTTTTGCTTAGTGACCGCACATTAGAAAGGGAGAGGAAATTTGGTTATAGTGTAGGGAAGACTTTTTTTCGGGGGAGGAGTGTAATATATTTTTTAATGAATGGGAATACTCTTGATCTTATATTGAAAACTTAGTAATAAAAATATTTCTCTTTTTATCTATGATTATATTTATTGGATTGTTGGAAATGTCATGATACATTTTTTGCTTGAAAAACATAGAAAAATATGTCAATATTTATTTATATATTTTTATTGAGGTAAATTCATTTACAATGTTATTTGTAATTTAGAGCTATAGGATCTCCATTGAGAAGACCATTTCTGTCAAGAGGAGACAATCAGACAAGATAGGCATGAGTAGGTGAACCCATGGCCTTTTAAAGGCCATGCTAAAGACTACAGAGCCATTTCATAGGGTCACTTAGCTCCAAGAGAAGCCAGCCCCACCACCCATATCACTAAGTGTTTTCCAGAATTTCAAGAATTATCTAATATCTCCAGACAGATCTCTTAATATGATCAAGGTTCACACCTACTTGATGGAAAATTCTAGAACTCTCATCCATTAATTTTCTAATTCTGTGTTGTCATCTCAGATTATATTTTACCCACAAAAAACTGAAGTTCACAGAAATAGATCATTTTGTGTAAGTTTACATAGTTGGTTGATTGGAATGTTCTATAACTCTTAAAGGTTGATTCTTTATATGACCTGGAGTCTGTGAGGACAGTCAATGGCAAGAAAGTTGGGGCAAGTTTTCCTGAGTTCTGTGTTGTGAAGCTATCTCTTTTTAGGGTTTATAAGTGTCATGTTAAATAAGGAAAGTCTGTTAACATGTATTGCCTGTTTCAGAATAGTATTGGTTCTTTAAAAGTCAGATTTATGAATCATGCTGAGTTACTCACAAAAACAAGGCCTGTAGCTGGCAAATGGAAACACAGGAACAAACACAGCAACATCATATGGCTCATTTACAAAAGATGGTAGAGAATCAAAAAAGAATTTTCTCCAGGAATTAGGGCAAAGTTGAATGTTGAGTATCACCCAGTTACAAAGATAGATAAAGAGAACTTCTATCTGGTGACATTGACAAAATAACATTGTCTTTCATAAGCAACAAGGTGCTATTGATATGGACTTAATTACTTGTTAACTAAAGCTAAGCTGGATTAGGAATTCCAATTTGTTGGCTCCAGGAAGAACTTCATACTTCTGAGGGTCCCTTTTTGAACCCTCCTGCCACTTCTCTAGAAGTCAAATACTACTCTGTTTTCAGGACTAACTCTTGCTCATGAGTTCCTTAATCCTTCTGGTTGAAAACAACTTCTTTCTCCTTGGGGCTGTAATGACAATTTGATTATGCATCCTTTATGATCATCATCACATTCTAGCCAAGAACATATAATAATCTTCACATTTAATTTCTACTGCTGTGCGAAAGCTTGAAGACAGGTATCTTGACTTTTCTTCTTTGCATTTTCACAAGGTCTACTTCTGTGCCAAGTACTTACTCTACATCTTCAAATGTCTGTGCTATTAAATGAAAGTGAACTGCATTTGAATTGACAGAACGAGAGCTAGAACAATCCCTGAAAAACATTGTCCAGTGACATGAGAAACCAAAGAAATGTTGAGAATTTTAAATATCAGAGTTATACAATGACCCAGCAATTTCACTCTTAGGTATCTATCTGAAGAATACAGAAATACAAATACAAAGGGATATCTGCACTCTTGTGTTTACTGAAGCACTATTTAGAATAGTCAAGTTATGGAAACAACTTAAATACCCAATGGCAGATTAAGAGGACATAGTATGTATACACAACGCAATATTACACTATGGAAAAGATGAAATTTTGCCACTTGTGACGTCAAAGGAATTGAAGGAGACTGTGCTAAGCAAAGTAAATTAGAAGGAGATAGACAAATACCAGATGATTTCACTCATATGTGGAAAATAGAGAAACAAAACAAAGAAACATACAAAATTAAACCAAAACTGACCCTAGAAATACGACTGCAGAGCTAACGCTACCAAAGAGGGAGGAGGGAGTGGTGAGAAAGTGAGGAAGAGCCTCCTGGACTATGGTGGAAGATTATAGATGCTTGGATATGGTGACATATCCTATATTGAAAAGAGCCTATATTACTCAATCATATACAGTGTATAAACCAATGTTACCTCAATAAAAATAATTTCAGAATAATAAAAAAATTTTTTGATTTACAGAAAAGTTGTGATGACCATACAGTTTTGAGATACTCAATTTTCAGTTTCTCCTATTAATGCATTAAATTAGTATAGTTCATTTGTTATAATTACTAAATCAACATTGACACATTATTATTATTATTTTAAAAAATATTTATTTATTTATTTATACAAGAACCAGGGTACAGGCCAGATGCATGGGAGGGTGAGAGGATTCACCAGAGTGGGGAACAAAACAGGAAGACTGACGAAATACACTGCTGAAGGGAGAAGCGGGCGCGACAGGAGAGGTCTACTGAACCATGTGGGACCCTCGCCATCCGGCAGGGATCGAACAGGCTCTGCAGAGGCTGCGGACAGCTTCACAGCACTGCGATCAACTGCCCGCGCCACCAGGGGAGGCCCCTGACACATTATTATTAAGCAAAGTTTATAGTTTATTCAGATATCCTTGGTTTTTTTCTTAATGTCTCTTTATTACAAGTCACCATCCTAAATTTAGTCATCTTGTCTCCTGGGGCTTATCTTAGTCATGGTAGTTTCACAAACTTTCCTTGTTTTTGATGGCCTTGAGAGTTTTGAGGATTACTGTTCATATATTTTGTAGAATATCCCTCAATTGCAGTCTTTCTGGTGTTTTCCTTACAATTTGACTGAGGTTTTATGTTTTTTGGGAGAAGACCATGGACATAAAGTATCATTGTCATCACTTCTTATCAATGCTACATATTGTCAACATGACTTATTAGTGTTGATGCTTTCCTTGAGACCTGGCTGATATAGTTTTGTCAGATTTCTTCACTTTCAAGTAACTAAAAGAAGTTTTTATTTTAAAGAAATATGCAATAAATATCACAGAAGTGAAATACAGCTCATTGCACAGGAATTGAAACACACCAGGAAGCCACCATCTCCAGTTTTCTCTCTTTGATTAGATGATCTCTCATTTCCTTTACCTTGGGTGTTTTCTTCATTTTATTTTTTTTACTACATAGTGATAGATTTCTGGCTCTAGGTAACTTCATCTTCTGATTTCCCTTTTCTCTTCTTTCTTTGCTTTTTGACTTCACTGGCAACAACCTACTCCTTCTTCCTGATCAGTTTCCTGGTTCATGGATCCACTTTGCATGTGTCTCACTTTCTTTTCCCCATTGCTGCTGGTGCTACTTGATTTCATCTAGTGACACTCACTGTCCCAAGCACTTACCCCTGTAATAATCTGACCCTGAGAACAGTACTGAGGTAGGTTTAATCACCCCCATTTTATAGGTGATGAAATTGCAGTACAAAGAAAATTAAGAAACTTTTCTAAATTTTTATAAAAGAACTTCTTTCAAACTAGGTCTTTCATACTCTAAAATATAGGCCTGAAAGTCTATTCTACATCATCCCACTTAAACTCTTGACAATTCTGTGAGATTGTGTATGTCGGCCAAGGTTGGCCATCTTCTCAATGGTAGAACTGGACTTAGACCCTGGTTTTTCACAGCCTGAGATCTTTCTTGCCAACTTACCTTCCAGAATATTACAAAATATCAATTAACCTGACATATGTCATTGGCTTAGGCCTCTCCTAAAAAGTTGAAAATAAAGATGTGATATTTATAACATTCCTCTTTTACCAAAGCAGTGTAGATCCTGGGTTTAGCACTCATTAACATTCAACTTGAGCAAGTATTCAACACAGTTAAGGTACATTCCAGTTAGGTCTGGAATTTGTGATTAAAAATTATGACATTTGTAAGCTAGTAGATGGAAAATAAAACAGAAAGATAAATACAAAGTAAAGAATACTAAACCTGAAAGTTGACAAATGTGTTGCTTTGTGAATCTTAATGTGCATGTGTTTGTTTTTATATATGTATACATTAGTCTAAGGTATTTGTGCAAATGACTGGGAGCTATTCAAGTTGAGGGTGTTTTCTGATATCCTGTGATATTGAGGGATTTCAATGGCTTTGAACTTTTTTTTTTTAAAAGATTTATTTATTTTTACACAAGAGCTGGGGTACAGGCCAGAGACATGGGAGGGTGAGAGGATTCACCAGAGACAGAGCTGAGAGCAGAACTGGCAGATGACCAAAATATACTGCTGAGGGGAGCAGCAGGCACAACAGGTGAGGTCTTCTGTGCCATGTGGGAATCTCCCTGGCCAGCGGGGAATCAAACCCGCACTGTAGAGACTGTGGACAGCTTCATAGCACTGTGCTCAACCTGCTGCACCACCAGGGAGGCCCTGGCTTTGAACTTGTAAAAATATGTACCACTTTTTCTTGACTTTTCTTATGGCAGTGATCTTGTAAAGACAAAATGGCAGTGAAGGTAAAAGGTAACAGCTTGGGCTAGGTGGTGACAAAGAAAGAAGAGGGAGAAAATGAGTGGTTTCAAGATACTGAAGGTAGAGGTAAAGATCTGGAAGTTGTTAAGGATGATGGATGAGTGACTGCCATTTACTGAGATACAGACCCTGGAAGAAGAACCTCCTTTGGTTGGGGCAGGGACTGTGATGATGATTATGGATTCCTTAGACATCCAAATGGAGGTGTAAAGTGTAAACTATTGGATATGTGACTAGAAATCAGGGGGAAGTCGGGGCTACAGGTATGCATTTGTGGGTCATCTCTCATACTATGGGTTTTGTCAAAAACTCTTGGGGAGGACAAAGAATAAAAAGGTAAGAGGTTTTCTCCTTTAATTTTTTTTTTAAAGATTTATTTATTTATACAAGCACTGGGTACAGTCAGAAGCCCGGGAGGGTGAGAGAATTCACCAGAGCCAGAGCGGGGAGCAGGACAGGCAGATGGACTGAAGTACACTGCTAAGGGGAGCAGCGGGCGGCAGGAGAGGTCTGCGCGCCATGTGGGACCCTCCTCCAGTGGCCGGGGAGCAGCCGGGGATCGAACCGGCACTGTAAAGGCTGCGGGCAGCTTCGCAACCCAGGGCTCAACCGCTGCGCCACCAGGGAGGCCCTCTCCTTTAATTTTTAAAGGAGACAAATAAGTAATAGGCTAATAAATTGTAGAAACATGGGAAAAGATCCTGATGAATAAATTTGAGGACTGGACATAATCCAGTGTTCAGAAAAAGACTAATTCAATAAAATACACCATACCATGATTCATTAGTTAATTCTTTAATTTAGAAAAAAATTAGTAAAAATGTCTTCTGTGTCAAGCAACAATTAAACACTGGAATTATAAAGACTATTAGGATCCCAAGAGCATAGATCTTTAACAAAGATCTTTAACATAGATCTTTGCTGTGTGAAGTCCATAGCTGGTTGTGGGTTATTTGGGTGAATCATTCTCTCCTTAATTTCTTCTACTATTTTATTTTTGTCATTTATATGCTTGTTAGCATTCCCACTGAGAAATAGGCAGGTCTAGGAAAAAGAATTTATGGTCAGATACTTTTCTACTTTTCCTAAATATTCTCTAGCTCTGATAACTACATAGTGCTGCTGGGATAGGGATAAAATTCCTGGAACCTCAGAGGCTTTTAGTCATTTTATGATCTAAGAAGGGTATAATAATGTAAACTAGGATAGTGTATAAGTGTCTCATTAACAAAAGAAGCTATTTTTTTTTCTCTTCAAGGACTTGTTAATACAGAAGGCGGGAGAGCCTCAATATAGCATGAATCCAGTGTTGTCCTGGGACGGGATAACACAAAATTCAGATTAACTTGAAAGTGCTTTAATTAGAGGATTCATCTTGTGAGAGGTCTTTATATTGAGAAAATGCTTATATTTTTAATGTGTCCTTTTAATAATGACTATACAGTATTCAGGATTATAGCTTTAGTGTATCCTGTCTCTTGATACAATATGACATTATGTAATAGAAAAGTAATCTTTTTGGTGGCAAGCATTATCACTGAAATTAAATAAGCTATCTTGCAAAAAGAGCTAGATCTGGCATTAGGTGCCAAGGAAGTGACAAAAACCTTTTTTATTTCTAGGATTCAAGGTTTATCTAAATTCTCTGTATTGCAATAACCTCCATGCTCAACACCAACTCTCAACCAGCCTTGTATGAAGCATTATCCATTATTCATTTTTTTCCAGTAAAAGCACTAATGTAAAAATCCTATCTTGGAGTGATAAAATATAATTTCTTTTTTAAATAAGGCACTTCATTGACTCTTGAAAATGAGACATTTGGATGTGGGATAGCTAGTTAAACACTCAGCACCATGTTCACAATCTCAGATGATGTGAGAAAATGGCATATTTGTTCCACATCCTCAGAAAACTTACCTTCTCTCTTGAGGCTACACCAAGTAGGAAAAGAGCTAGGAAGACAAGAGTGTACAGACATTAAAAAGACAGTAAAACCTAGAAAAGACAGCATTTTCTAAACAAAAGGAAACATGCCCAAAAGATATCCTAAGCATAAGTTACCTTTAGTGCCTTGCTAAGAAGAAAAAAAGTAGCTGCAGAGCCTGAGCAAGAACGTCAAACCTCTACCATGAATTTGCACGGCTTGTGTTCAGCAACAATGATTTTCTTCTCTTTCTCCTCTGGGCCATTTGTTTCTTTTTCATATTTTATTTATTTGTATTCATGATGTGTTGACCTTAAACATTGACTCTTGGGTGGGACAGACTGGCATTTTTCTCAATGGACTGCATTGTATCTCGGGAAAGTACCCATCAACAGCGACAGACGGTCAATCTTGACGACAATTAATGTGACTCTTGACTGGTGAATTACCGATGGAACAGGCCTACCTGTTCAGGAGCAGAAATAATATTATTCTAACCAGCCGTGTCCTAGCTCATTATCCTGAAGGTCCCGCATCCCCCTCATGTGACTTAAACTTACCTGCACGACTGATTCCTAAATGTTCTTCAGTGTCATTCTCAAAGACTATAGTCACTAAGCAAAAATTAAACAGCCAGTGAGTCAGAACACATCAAGCATCTTTGGAGAAAAACAGTTAAAGACAAATGACTTTTGTGGAAGATAGAAGTCCGATATGGTTTGGGGCCTCCCTCGTGCATAGGGAGTAAAGTCTCAGCGCTATCACACTAGCACTGCAGCAGCCTGAGTTCCATCCCCTGCCAGGAGCTGACCCATATAGGGTGCAGCAGATATTTCCTCTCTCTTCTGCTGCTCCCCTCAGCAGTGGATTTCAGTCAATCTGCCTGCTCTGCTCCCCACTCTGTCTCTGGCAAATCTTCTCACACACTCCCTCTGCACCCCACCCCCCCACCTCTGGCCTACACCAGTTCTTCTATGCATAAGTAAATAAATAAATGTTAAAAAAAAAGAAGTCCAATATGTTTTGATTTGATTTGGCTAAGATAGCATAGTATTAAGTTCTCCAAATCATCCATATTCATAGCCAGAAAGTCATTTTTGTGGTAGCTAATCTGAAAGAAATCTGTAATAAATAGACATCCATAAATAAAATCAGCTGCCTTATAATTTTTATTGGCTTCAATGAGAGGATAACATAAATAGTGTTTTGTTTCTATCATAACACAGTCATTAAGGCAGAATAGTCAAACATTATTGTAGTTCCTCCTAATTATATAATTGTTATTATATAAACCAATTTTCTTTCTGTTGGTTAAAGAAGAGACTATTTTGTAGCAGTTCAGCAGTGTTACTTGTGTGTGAACAAATCTCTATTTATATCATTCAGGCTGCGACCATTTTACACTGATGATAATGAACATCATCATCACCTCTTTGTGGACGGATGCATTTTTAATTCCAAATTCATTTTTATATAAAAATGCTTCGTGGATGTTCTCTGTAGTTAAAAGGCACTAAAATGTTCTGTGTGTTCCTTCAGGGATGATGTAATACTAGCTAGTTCCTTAACTTGCCTTCAGAAGTCTGCCTGCTTTAGAAGACCTACTGATTTGAATTTGGGGGTAAATCTGAGATCTTCTTAAGCTATCTGCAAATAGGTGGAACAGATAATTATTATTACTATTATTTTTTTTGTGTAGACGCGCTATGAGAAGAACTGATAGTTAAAATGGTGGGACATTAGGCCAGAGGTGGGGGTGGGGGAGATGAGTGGAGTGGTGAAAGACTCACCGGAAACAGAGTGGGGAACAAAACAAGCCGGTCCACTGCTGAGGGGAGCAGCCAGTGTAAGAGGAGAGCTTTGCTGCGCCATGTGGGTCAGCTCCCTGGCAGGCTGGGGATCGAACTCTGGTCTCGGGGGTGATAGCGCACTCTTAACCCCTAGGCCACCAGGGAGGCCCCCAGATAATATTTTTAGACAACATTCCTGGACTCCTTGTTGACGCCGCTTTGCAGCACAGACTGCAGCTCTCCTTATCTTTCCTTCTTGGGCATGGCTGAGAGGCAACTTGCTTTGGTGGAATGGAAACTCCTGTGTGATGCCGGGAAAGACAATCAATCTACTTGGGCTTCAGTTTCTCCTCTGCAAAGTGAGAAGTTGAATGGGATGTTCTTTGCGTTCCCTTTAAATTATATTGAAATAATAAAAAGCTGATTAAGTTGACGTTTAGTTCTTATTTATGAGGGTTCTTTGAAACAGACGATGGAGGGAAATGAGCAAAAACAGCGGAGGCAGAAAAATCCCCGAGCGGAGAGAGCGTGGGCAGCGCCGAGGGCGGCTCATCATGGCGCGCAGCAGCCTGGCGCTCGTTCCTCCCTCTGTTTCCGGTAACTTTCTCCATGATCCACACGGAATGAGCTCATTCCAGGGAAAAAGTCTGCATGTGGGTTGAAAAGGAAGGGGGTGAGTTTTACTGGTGGAGAATGCCAAGTTTAGCATGAAATTCATTAGTTGCTTAAGTGATAGTTAAAATGATGGGACATTAGGTCAGAAGGGAAGTTGTTAAGCCGGGCAAAAGTGCCTGCTAATCCAAAATCTCCTGTAAAGTCATTTAAAGCAAAACTTTACCAGAATAAAAGGAAAAGGCTAGTTATACCATTTTTATAGTCAACATGTCCTACCCCCTAAAACATCTGCTTCTCCCTAGAAGGCTATTCAGAGAATGGTTTTTCAAAAATTGTATCCTATTTTCTCTTTCTCTCTCTCTCTCTCTCTCTCCCTCCCTCCCTCCCTCCCTCCCTCCCTCTCTCTCTCTCTCTCTCTCTCTCTCTCTCTCTCTCTCTCTCTCTCTCTCTCTCTCTCTCTCTCTGTGTTTTAATAAATCTACCTGGGAACTTTTGGTGACCCCACATCAGTCTACTTGCTGATATGTCGTCATCTCCTCCATAAACTGTTGCCCCCATTCTGTTTTTGTCACAGTGTGCTCTCAATAAGACAACTCCTCTGAGGACAAAGATTATGCCTTCTTATTTTTCCCCAGAACCCAAATTGTCCCCTGCTCAGTGTGGGCCAGACATGGAGATTGTGTGGGTGATGGAAAGATGCAGGTCCAAACAGATGCTCTCAGTTAAGCAGGAATCATGGGTAAAGAATGTCTATGACGTCGATAGACTGCAGTAAATACTAGCTGAGGTATGACTCAGAGGACAATAAGAAGTCATAAAATATTTGATTGTAAGGACAGAAGAATGGTGTGGTCATAAAATAGCTTGCCTTTTCATTCCAGAACATTAGACTTTAATCATCACCACAAGGTACAGTATCACAGAGAAGCCTTGAATTGGAGGATCATTTTCCTGTCCTCCGGGGAGATGATGATGCACCATCATTCTACAGGCGAGCGAAAGGAAGTGAAGCTTTGAAGACATGAACAACAGGAAATAGCCTCATCTTGTCCCTGACTACAGCACCTTGCCCCTGACTACAGCGCATTGCCCGAAGCTCCAACCTGGGAGAAGATGAACACTGATTCATTTCCACCTTCTGTTCCTGCTCTCTGTTTTGTAGGTCTGGACATGCTTCCTTCCACTTTTCTGTCTGATGATTTTCCACACATTCGTGGTAGATTAAAGATGGCTGCAAATACTTGCTACTCTTCTCAGTGAGAGATGGTAGTCTGTCTGCAGTTTGAATCTGGTTAATCTCTGTGACTGCCAGAACAGTGGGATACAACAAGCCCATTTCAAAGAGATGGGAGGCTTCTTCTTCCTGCTTATGGAAATCTAGCTTGGAGGAAGTTAGCTATCACTAATAGGTCTGGCTACCCTCAGACTGCCATAATGTGAGAAGCGGGAGAGCCCGGTGAGGCCCTGAGGGCAAGACCTCAGTGAAAGAGAGGGAGGCCAAGGTCCCAGATGGACTCTGAGGAAGCCTCCTGGGTGGATGGGGCTTTAGCTGACACAACATAGGCCAGAGGTAAACTGCCCATCTGACCCCTTCCCAAATTCCTGACTTAGGAGGCTGTGAACCAAGTAAGATGGGCATTCCAAGGCAAGACATTTTAGGGTAATTTGTTACACAGAAATAAAAGCAAGGCCTGCTTCCCACATCATTTCCGCTGGGCAGTCCTTGTTCTACTTGGGGTCGGAGTCATCTTTCATGCCTTTACTGTGCCCCACTGCCCCAAACAGCAGCATTTACCTTCCATTGAATACTACCTGTTTTAGGCATGGCCTGTAGTGTCTTAACTACATTTTCTCACTATTGTTTCAAAACTAATCTGGGCCTCCCTGGTGGCGCAGGTGGTTGAGCACAATGCTGTGATGCTGTCCATAGCCTTTGCAGTGCTGGCTCGATCCCGGCCAGCAGCAGAGACACCCTCATGGCATGGCAGACCTCTCCTGTCTCACCCGCTGCTCCCCTCAGCAGTGTATTTCAGTCAGTCTGCTTGTTCTGTTCCCCGCTCTGTCTCTGGTGAATCCTCTCACCCTCCCACACATCTGGCCTATAATCCGGTTCTTATATGCATGAATAAATAAATCTTAAAAAATATCAAAACTAATCTAGAAAGAAGATGGTCTCATTAGAGTGAGCGGGAAGTTGAGACCGGAATTATTCAAGATTATTGAAAGTCAAGTGGTGGTGTAAGTTGTGGAGCTGCAGTCTGGATTTGGTTCTGCTTGGCTTTTCCACAGCACTGCTCTGTGTTGCCTTCAACTACTGTTGTTCTAGATGGCGGTCAAAGCCTGTGACTGTTTATGCCCCCACCCCACTGTGCCAGGAAGAGTTGGAATTCACCATGATGCTCCCAACATTCAGCACAATGCTCATAATCAATATTCATTGAACGAGTGATCGATCTGCTGACCAACTTCTAGATAACTAAATAAAAAACCCCATTCATGCAAAAACAGAGCATTGCTTTCTAGGGAGAAGGCACTAAAAATTATAGTCCTCTGAAATCCAGATTATGGTATCTCGTCTACTCCATTTTGAGAATGTTGCCAATGTTGACACTTGGGTGTTTAGATAAGTGCCTAACTTTCCCTTAATCTTCTTTTTAAAATTTTTTAAAAAAAATTTGCATAGAAGAACTGAGGTGTAGCCCAGAAGTGGGGGTGGAGGGTGAGAGGATTCACCAGAGATGGAGAGACAGAGTGAGGAGCAGAACAGGCAGATTGACTGAAATCCACTGCTGAGGGGAACAGTGGGCAAGACAAGAGAGGTCTGCTGTGCCCTATGTGGGTCAGCTCCCTGGCTGGGGATTGAACTCAGGCTGTTGTGGTTATAGACTGCGCCTTGACCCCTAGGCACCAGGGAAGCCCTCTATCTTTAATATTGAACAGACAATACCGCAGCAGGTTCACAGGGAGCTAATATTGCTATCTACAGTTACTGTGAGAAGCACACTTTTTTTTTTATGTGCTAACATTACTTTATTACTTTATTTATTTATTTTTAAATTTTATTTTTATATTCCCCATACAATTGCAACCCCCTTATTTTGACCCCAATCCCTCCTCCCCCCCCCCTTTAGTGTGTCTCTGGTTCATAGTTGTTTGTTGATTTTGATTTTTTTCTTTCTTATAGTTATTCTTTTTCCTGGTCCCTTATTTAGGTTTTCTAGATTCCTGCTGTGAGTGAGACCATCCAGTATTTTTCTTTTTCTTTCTGGCTTATTTCACTGAGCATGATCCCTTATAGCTCAATCCATGTTGCTGCAAATTGTATGTGTTTATCTTTTTTGATTGCTGGGTAATATTCCATTGTGTATATGTACCTCATTGAGAAGCACACTTTTAATAAATAAGGTTGCTTTAAACCATAGTGAACCCAGTCGCCTCTGTATAGAGACTATGTTTCTGTCTTTTCTCCTAAATCTATGGGAACCACAATGCAGAACTGTGCTTACTTAAAAGGAGAGAGACAGATAAGTGGTGGCGGATAATGCAACACAAGCTAGAGAGAGATAAGAGTTCCAGAGGTTGGACTTTCCAATTTGCTTGTGCTCTCACCCTATTATGGATAAGAATTTTCACTGGGCCCCCTCAGTCTAGCTGTTGCTGACATTGTACTTCCCTTGACACTTTATTGGGTGGACTCCACAGCATTTGCTTAACAGGATTCAGCCAAAGAATATTTTAAGAGGAAGCAGCACAGCCTGAGTCCTTTTGTGAAAGCGGAGCTGATGTAAGGGATTTCCAAGTAGAGCAAGGCAAATAAAATGCCAGCTTAGAGCTTAAATCCTGCCAGATGATCTGAGATAACTTATATAAAAAGTGCCCTTTTCACAAACATGTTTGCATGCAGAAATGATTACAGGGAATGTGACTCTAAGGAAGATTAGAGTCAAAATGCTATTGTGTGTGTGTGGATACCAGCAGTGGGAGACACATGAATCATTTAGGGGCATGTAGAGATTTTCTGATTGTTTTTCCCATATGGAAAGTGAGAAATGCATTCCCATGATAGTGACCTTACTGTTTTCTAATAGATTAGATCAAAGAAAGATTTTGCGATGGGTTGCTTTTTAATTAGGGTTTTGTGCCATCCTCTGTATACACTGAGGTTTAATAAAATGTCATATAGTCTTATTGGGGTCAAGCAACTGTGAGCTTGTCTGTTTTTTGACATGCAGTTACCTTTTGCTGACTATGAGTGTCTTTATTCTTGTCAGTAACATGTCAGTATTGTCTGCTGTCTGAGGAATGTGTTTGAAACTCAAGGGGAAAATATGGATCTTCCACTGCTTGTATTATATTTCTTTCTTTGCATGTCTGTCATTTTCATTGGAAAATTCAGTGAAATTAGGTCAGTTATGGTTTCAGTTAGCAAAGCAGCTCTTGTGTTGTGCACAAATCATATGATGTTTCTAATTATCTCTGCTTTTTAACATTGATCTGAAACCAAACCCTTAACTATGCATGGCTTAGAGGTGTTTCCCATTCCTCTTCTCCTTTTTGTGTTTTCATTTCTTTGTGGGACGAATATGAAACTTGACCTTGCAATAGCAAGATATAATATTTTTGGCTTTATAGGCAGCTTGTGAAAGTCAGGGTTAGGAGGGAAATAAATGGATAATTACTGGATGTGCAGTTGTAGATGGAAATTTTTGGAGTAATTAATTGGGTGATCCACTATCTACTTCTAAAGAGAGTGATGCTTATCTGAACTTTATCGCTACACACTCAAGCCTTTGGAAGTCTCAGTGGTCTGCCTTAGGCCAAGAACTCTAGATTTTCTGACTCCTGAGCTGTGTTCAGTTTTCAAGGAAAGGGGAAGCAATTGGAAAGGATTTCTGAGGTCTCAAAATGCGGGCCTCTGTGTGGTTGGAAGAGGGAGGATAACCTAGGAAATGCAACATAATGTGTCAGCAGACTTGATTTATTGTTTAAAACTGAGGAATGGTGAAGATGTGGAGAAAAAGGAATGCCCCTACACTGCTGGTGGGACTGCAAACTGGTCCAAACATTATCGAAAGCTGTGTGGCGGTTCCTCAAACTACTAAAAATGATCTACTATATGACCCAGGAATCTACCCAAAGGACACAGAATTATTAATTCAAAAGGAAACCTGCACCCCTATGTTTATTAGAGCACTATGGGAAACAACCCAAATGCCCAAAACTAGATGACTGGATCAAGAAGATGTGGTCTATACACATAATGGAATACTATTCAGCAATCAAAAAAAAAGATAAATTCATGTCATTCGCAGCAACTTGGCTGGAACTGGGAGGGATTATGCTCAGTGAAATAAGTCAGAAGGAAAAAGAAAAATATCAGGTGGTTTCACTAATAAGAAGAATATAGGAAAACCAAATAAGAGATCAGGAAAAAATATAATTATAATAATAAAAAAAACAAAATTAGCAGGCAACTATAAATCAGAGACATTCAGCAAGGAAGGGGGAAGGAGAAAATCTAAATGGGATGGAAGAGCACAAGGTACTATGGTGATGGTGCATGGGTGACTTGGTGGTGGGAATTTTACAGGGACTATATCTGAGAGGAGAAAGCAAACTATGTACAAAAATGAAAAATAATGTAAAGCATATATATATATATATACTTAAAATGTGTATGTAAAACACACACACACACACACACACACATATATATATATATGTATTTAAAAGAAAAGCCCTGAGGAATGGCATTACAAAGAAAGGATTTCAAAAGCATTTCTGTGTTGGTCTTCAAGAGGAGGATTGATTATCCTCAGTCTAGTTTATCAGATGCTGGGACAATACAACTATAGATGAACCTCCAGGCAAAAGTTAAATGGCTTCTGGATGCTTTTCAATCTGTGACTCTGCAAAGAGACAGGAAAACCTTGAGTGTCAGGGGGCCCATGGGACTGGTTTGGGAACTGGTTCTTGTTAAGTGTCTTAGGCATGGACCATCTTCAAAACCTAAACCCTGAGGGCCTCCCCGGTGGTACAGTGGGTTGAGCGCAGCGCTGTGAAGCTGTCCGCAGCCTCTGCAGCATGGGTTTGATTTCCGGCCGGCCAGGGAGACACCCACATGGTGTGGCAGACCTCTCCTGCCTCTCCCGCTGCTCCCCTCAGCAGTGTCTTTGGTCTGTCTGCCTGTTCTGCTCCTCGCTCTGTCTCTGGTGAATTCTCTCACCCTCCCACGCTTCTGTCTGTACCCCAGTTCTTGTATAAATAAATAAATCTTTAAAAAAAAAACACCTAAACCCCAAGAGACATTGCATGTGAGAAAAATAGACGATTTCACTTCAAACCCACCCACTTATTTTCCTCTTCCTTCTTCCCAAACACACTTATTAAATATTTAGTAGGTAATAGGAGCTATAATAAACTGTGAGGGTTATTTAAGGAAAAAGCGTCAGAGATGGTGCTTGTTCTGACAAACCCATACTCTGATGAAGGAGACATACATGAGGATAAATTATTAGGGTACAGTTCTGACAGGGGTACTGAAGCATTTGAGGTGTGTCCCACAATAAAGATGTGCCTGAACCCAAACATCTGGTATCTGAGAGTGTCAGTTTATTTAGAAATAGTATTTGTAGATGTGGTTAAGTTAAATGTCTTGAGATAAGATCATCCTAGATTTAGGGTGGGCCCTAGATTATTGATTCGTGCCCTTAGGACAGAAGGAGAGGGAAATATGAGAGGCAGAGACACAGAAATAGAAGGTTGTGTGATCACAGAGGCAGATATTAGATTTTTGCAGCCTCAAGCCAGGATGAGGTTTCCAGCATCAGTAGGAAGTGAGGAAGAAGCAAGGTAACTTTTCTGGAAGAACCTCCAGAGAGAAGAAACCATGCTGACCATATGATTTTGAACTCCTGGCCTCTAGAACTGTGAGAGCATACACTTATGTTGTTTTAAGGCACCTGTGGTAATTTGTTAAGACAGCCTTAGGAAACTCTCACAGGTGTATGTAAATTGCTGTGCAGGAAGCTTCCAGGAGTAGTGTCTGAAAAATTAGTAAAGGCTTCTCAAAGAAGATGCCATTTAAGTTAGTCTTGAAAGGAGAACAGCTCACTAGTTACATAAGGGGGTGAAAGACATTACAGGCAGAGAGAACACATGAAAGTATTCTTGTCAGGCAATCATCAGACTTCTCAGCAGAAATGCTATAGACCAGAAGGGAATGGAATGACATATTCAAAATACTCAAAGACAAAAACTGCCAGTTACAAAACTATATTCACATATGAGAGGGAAATAAAGCCTTCTTGAAAAAATAAAATCTGAAGTAGTTCATCACCATTTGGTCTTTCTCATAAGTAATGTTGTATCTAAATTTTAAAAAGTTCACAAAAATTGCCCAAGATATTAAATAGCCAGAATCATAAAACAAAAGACATAGTGTCATAGCAAACCCTTACATATCAATAATCACCCTAAATGTAAATAAATTGAACTCACCAATAATATGGTACAGAGCAGCTGGATGGATAAAAAAACAAAACCCGACTTTGTTACCTACAAGAGACTCATTTAAACTATAAAGGTAAACAGTGACTTAAAGTGAAGGCATGGAAAATTGTACTCCAAACAGTGGAAAATTAAAAGAAAAAGCAGGAACCACTATACTTAAATCAGATAAAACAGACTCCTGACAAAAAAAGTAGTAAGAGAAATAGATGAACATTATGTAATGATAAATGGATCAAGACAAGAAGACCGACACCATACACACACACACCCCCCACACACACACCCAGAGGAGCAACAAAATATATAAAGCAAGTATTAACAGAACTAAAGGAAGACATTGACAGCAACTTAATAATAGTAAGGGAATTTAACCTCCCACTTGCTGCAATGGACAGATCATTCAGGAATAAAATCAACAAGGAAACTTGAAACTTGAAATAACAAATTAGATGAGATGAAATAATTAGATGAAATAATATCTACAGAGTTTTCTACCTCAAAACAAAAACAGTAGGATACATGTTCTTCTCAAGTGAACATGAAACATTCTCAAGGATAGACCATATATTGGGATACAAGTCTTAATAAATTTATGAAGATCAAAATCATGTAAGGATTCTTTTTTTTTGGATCACAATTATATGAAATTGGACAGAAATATTTGTAGCCAAACAAAATGCTATCAAACAAATATTGGGTCAGTGGGAAAATCAAAGGAAAAATAACATACCTGGAGGTGACTGAAAATGACAACGAGGATTTTCAGAATGTTTGGGATGAGGAAAATGTGGTACTAAGAGGGAAACATTTTAGAGGCTGCAGATCACCTTAGGCAACAACAAAAATAAAAAAAAATCTAAACTTACACCTAAATGTATAAGGAAAAAGTAAAAATTTAGGAGAAGAAAGGAAATAATAAAAACTAGAGTGGGAATAAACAAAATAGATATGGAAAATACAATACAAAAAGATTGATGAAACCAAGAATTGGTTCTTTGAGAAGATAAGCAAAATAGACAAATCTTTAGCCATATTCAATAGATACTAAAGAAATAAAAGGGATCAACAAACTGGACAATATAGAAGAAATTCTTAGAACCATACTAAATTACAAGACTGAACAGAAAGTAATAGAACATCTGAATAGACTGATTATAATTAAGTAAATTGAAACAGTAGTTAAAATTTCCCCCCAAATCAAAACTCCAGTACCAGATGGCATACTGACGAATTCTACCAAACTTTCAAAGAGAATTTGTACCTATCCTTCTCAAGCTTTTCTATAAATTGAAACAGAATGAAAATTTCCAAACACATTTTATGAAGCTAACATTACCCAGATTCTGAAACCAGGCAAGGACATAAAAAAAAAAGAAAAAGAAAGAAAAAGAAAAATATAGATAATATCTCTGATAAATACAGATGCAAAAATTCTCAACAAAATACTAACAAATTGAATTCAATAATACACTAAACAGTTCATACACCATAGTGAAGTGGGATTTATTCCAGTGATGCAAGAATGCTTCAACATATACAAATAAATAAATATTATACCTCATATCAACAAAAGGGAGGATATACATGATATGATTATCTCAATAGGCAAAGTAAATGCATTTGGCACGATTCAACATCCTTTTATGATAAAGACCCTCCACAAAATGGGCATACAAGGAATGTGCCTTAAGTATAACAGTTAAACTTGACAATTCCACAGCCAACATCATGCTCAATGTTGTAAAACTGATATGTTTCTTTACTAGCAGGAGGAAGACAAAGGTGTTCACTCACACTACTATTGATCATGTTGGAAGTCCTACCCAGAACAAGTAGACCAGAAAAGCATATAAAAGGTGTCCGCATTAGAAAGGAAGAAGTAAAACTATTGCTATTTGCAGAATATGTGATAATATGTATAGAAAATCCCAAAGCAAAAAACTGGTTGGAATAATAAACAAATATAGTAAAGTGGCAAACTGAAAAATTAATATAAAATATCTGTTGTATTTCCATATTCATATAATGAACCAGTAGAAAGAGGAATCAGGAAAACAATTTCATTAATAATCACAAGCACACACAAATCAAATGCCTATAAATAAATTTATCAGATGTTAAACACCTGTGCATTGAAAGATATGGCATTGTTAAAGAAATAGAAGACAGAAAAACATGAAAATTAATTAATGTTTCATGGATTAGAGGAATTCACATTGGTAAAATGGCCATAATACCTATACCAATATATTGATTGAACCCTTATCAAAAACCCAATGGGCATTCTTTTTGTAGTAGAATAAAAAAATGCAAAATTTATTTGGAACTATTAAGGGTCCCCAATAGACAAAATAATCTTGAAACAAAAGAATGAAAATGGAGGTATCAAAATCCTTGACTTCAAATTATACTACAAAACAATAATAATCAAAACATTCACAGATCAATGGAAATGGACACACAGATCAATGGAAAAGAACTAAAAGACCAGAAATGAATTTACATGTATTTTGACAACTAGTTCATGTCAAAGGAGCCAGGAGCATACAATGGAGCAAGAAAAGTCTCTTTAATAAATGGATAATTGGACAACCACATGCAAAATAATGAAACCACACAATATTCATCAATGTAATTAACCACATCAACAATGGAAGGATAAAAAGTAGTTGATAGATGCAGAGAAAGTATTTGACAAGACTCAACATTCATTTGTGATAAAATCTGCCTAAAAATATGGATCAAAGAAGAATTCTCAACCTAATAAAGGCCCTATATGACATACACATAGCTGACATCATGCTCAATGATGAAAACTGAAAGCTTTTCCTCTGAGATCAGGTACAAGGCAAGAATATCCACTCAGACCAATCATTTGATTGTTTTACACATCAATCTCTTATGACTTTCACAACAACTCTCATTTGTAGATGAGGAAAAACTAGCACCAAGAGGTTGCATGATTTGTCCACAAGTATATAAGTAGTAACTGGTGAGCTGGGTTTTGAAACTAGGGAATTTGACTCCAGGGTATATAGGAAGCTGTTTCTTTAGGGAATCATATCTGTTCCTGAGTGAAACAAAAACTTTTCTAAGTACTTGGTTCTGTTTTTTCAATATGGGACATTCTATAGAGAACCCAAAAGGGAATAATGGACTAAGTTCTTGATGATTCCTCTTTGCGAAAGTGAAAGAGTAAACACATTTGCAAGTGAGTAGAACTAATACTTCAGGAACCTGGCAATATGTTCTACACTTGGGTAATTGCATGTATGTTTTGCTCCTTGTTAGCCTTTCTAACAAATGGAATACTTTGCTTTATTCTTTGTATTTATTTATTTAAAAAACATACATATTTTACAACATTGTTCATTTTTGTACAGTATTTGATTTCTCCTCTCAGGTGTAGTCCCTGTAAAATTCCCACCACCAAATCACCTGTGAACCATTGTCATAGTCTCTTGTGCACTTCCTTCCCCTGTTTTGATCCCTCTCCCACCCCCCAACCTCCCTGCAGAATATCTCCAGTTTATATTTTGCCTGCTGGTTTTGTTTATTTTTTTTCTTGATCCGTTGTTTGGTTCCTGTATATTCCTCCTATAAGTGAAGCCATCTGATATTTTTCCTTTTCCTTCTGATGTATTTCACTGAGCATAGTCCCTTCCAGCTCCATCTATGTTGCTGAAAATGGCATGGCTTTATCTTTTTTGACTGCTGAATAGTATTCCATTGTGTATATAGATGACATCTTGATCCACTCATCTGTTTTGGGGCAATTGGGTTGTTTCCATATTTTGGCTGCTGTAACTAGTGCTGCAGTAAACACAGGTATGCAGGTTTCCTTTGAATTGATGTTTTTGTCTTCTTTTGGTAGATTTCTAGGAGTGGAAACACTGGATTACATGGTAGCTCCATTTTTAGTGTTCTGCAGATCCTCCACACAGTTTTCCATAGTGCTAGTATCATTTTGCATTCCCACCAGCAGGTAAGAGGGCTCCTTTTTCTGCACATCTTTGTCAGCATTTGTTGTTGCCAGTTTTTTAACATGGGCCATTCTCACTGGTATAAGGTGTTATCTCATTGTGTGTTTTTTTTCCCCCTAAAGATTTGTTTATTTATTTATACAAGCACTGGGTACAGTCAGAAGTGAGGGAGGGTGAGAGAATTCACCAGAGCCAGAGCAGGGAATAGAACAGGCAGACTGACAAAATACACTGCTGAGGGGAGCAGCGGGCGTGGCAGAAGAGGTCTGCATGCCATGTGGGACCCTCGCCGGTGGCCAGGGATCGACCCGGTGGTGCAGAGGCTGCGTGCAGCTTCACAGCCCCGTGCTCAACCACTGTGCCACCAGGGAGGCCCTCATTGTGGTTTTGATTTGCATTTCCCTGATTATAAGTGATGTTGAACATTTTTTCATATACCTGTTGACCATTTGCATTTCTTATTTGGAGAAGTGTCTTTTTAGCTTTTCTGCCATTTTTTGACTGATTGTTTGCTTTGTTTTTGTTGAGTGGAGTGAGCTCTTTGTAGATCTTTGAAATCAGTCCTTCATCAGTTGTAAGGAGTGCAAATATTTTCTCCCAATCAGTAGGGTGTCTCTTTGTTTTGGTCATTCTTATGTAAAATGCAAAATATAAGCAACATGGGCCTGGGTTGGAATGCTAATGAGGTGGATAAATGGAGAGGAAAGGAAGACTTTTTTTTTTGGTGGAAATGCATAGTGTTGCACAGAAATTGAACAACCAGAGTCTGCATAAGGAATTTAGTGTCATGATCTGAAAAACTTTTATGGTGGTATGCAACTGGTGCTGTGCCAGGAGGTAAGGACTAAGTTCATGGATCTTAGTTAACACTTCGTCATGACTTACTAGAAGCAGCGTTGAAAAGTCTTTGAACCATGACAATGTCCTATGATCTGTCTCAGGGGCATTTTATCATTGGAATTTTTCAGGAGTATAATCCATATCACTGGAGGTGAAGAAACAAACATCTTGGGAAATATTTTTATGTCACGTGTGTAGGATTTAGAAATTTTAGAAATTTGTTTAGAAACTGAGAAATCATTTAGAATTTAGAAAATTCTACGCTCAATTGGTTAACCCAGAGGTGACTTTAAAAACATATAAAATAATTTACAATGGAGTTCACATTGTGTAGCTTAGATTTAAAATATCTGGCATTGGGAGACTTTTTCACTGTTATTTTGGGGACCTGTTGTCCAATCCTCTATATGATTACACATTAAAAACAGTAGATGGGCCTCCCTGGTGGTGTAGGGGTTAAATCTCAGCACTATGAAGATATCCGTAGCCACTGCAACATGAGTTCAATCCCTGGCCAGGGAGCTGACTCATATAGGGCACGGCAGACCTCTCCTGTCTCACCCTCTGCTCCCCTTAGCAGTGTATTTAGTAGATCTGCTTGTTCTGCTCCCAACTCTGTCTCTGGTGAATCCTCTCACTGACTCCCCCAGTCCCCGCCTGCACATTTGGCCAACACCCCAGCTCTTGCATGCATGCATAAATAAAATAAATCTTTAAAAAAAAAAAGAATAGTAAACTTCCACTTCAGATATCAAGTCAAAATGGGTACAGTGTTGATTTATTAATTTTTGTTGGATCATTTCAGTTTCGGAGGGCTGTTTATTCCATCCTCACTGCATGGATATTTCACAGTTATCCACCCTTGGAAGGTAGGAGACCCAGGATATATGTAG
This sequence comes from Talpa europaea, assembly GCF_964194135.1. NCBI lineage: Eukaryota > Metazoa > Chordata > Mammalia > Eulipotyphla > Talpidae > Talpa > Talpa europaea. The sequence goes on along the minus strand of NC_140083.1, from coordinate 44,124,961 downwards.
CCCTTGGCACAGGGGGCTGACACAAGTACAGCTTGCAAACTGCTGGGAAACTTAAGATAAAAATATATGAGGCAGAGGCAAGGACATGGCTGTGCCTCATTTGCTAACGCATTGATATTTTTGGGTTTTGGTTTTGTGACCAAATTTAAATGTGGGAGGATCGCGTGGGTGGGTGTGTATTCTACATGAAAAAAAGCTGGTTGATGATGCTATGAAATTTTTATTTCTTCAGTCAGGTACAGAGCAATTCACATGGTCACAAGCCATAAACATTACCTCATAAATGGCACCATGGAAATGTGTCAACAAAATTAGACCTACTCAAAATCAGCTTTTACAATAACAGCTGCTGGTGCTCTGGCTTGAGAACCAGGTATGAGACCACCTACAACACCGACTCAGAGTGTTCCAGTCGGTGTGCAAATGGCATGGGCTTCCACCAAGGTGCCAAATAATGCAGCAGGTAGGGCAGCAACATGAAGATAAAATGTTAATATGATTTACTTTTCGCCAGCACTTGGGTGAATGCCAGAGAAACAAATTAATTATAAAACAACCGCTCAAGTCAAAGCATTAAGCCTGCAGCTAGCACACCAAGGTCTGCTTCTGAGCATTCGTCTATTTCTGTTTCTGGATTATCAGGCTATGAAAGTCCCCATGGACAGAGGAAGGGAGGGTTAGGGTTGGCTTAATCCATTGCAGGACACTGCTTGGCCTCTGTTTTTATAAACTGTATGTGGGTGTGCTGGGGGGAGGGTGTGATTAAGGATAGAAAAGTGAGAGGGCCATCAAACAGGGAGGGAGTCGCTCTGTCAGGGAGGTCCAAGGTTTTATTGCCTGAGACTGGAGAACCCACTGCCAAAGGGGAAAAGGGCCCCACCCTCCATGCTCAAATGAAAGCTAAAAAAAGCAAAGGGAAAGTAGAAAAATCATTAGGAAATACTTGCCGAAAACACAGAAACAGCCTAGAACTAACATCAACCTAATATCTTTCTTGGGATTCCCCCTACTCCCTCACGGTTCTGCGAGGCAGGTAACATCATGTCCACAGAGCTGGAAAAGACATTTTCACACTCTAGTCAAATCTTAAAAAGTTGGCTTGCTTACACCCAGATCTACTTGGAAGATTTTTGTAATTGCTGCATGCTTTCAATATCAATTTATTTTAAAGCTTTGGTTAATTTTATAGTTTATTAAAAGTCTTAGATTTTTATTGTGTTGGAGGCATGAGTAAGCTGGCTGACTATCCTGAAGGATCTAGAGGCAGAAGTGAGGCAAGAAACCTTTTTAGCTCTATAAATTTCAGCTTGATTTGGAGGGTGTCTGGATTTAAGAGGACCCGTGTGCTCTGGGTAAGGTTGTCCATGCCAACTAATAGTATAATGTGTGGTGGTCCCGGAATGTTTTAATGAGGTTGTTCCGAGGCACTTTTTACCTTCTGCAATTTATTTTCCGTGAAATTGATATCTGTGAATAAGATGTGATAGCTCAGTACTAAGGCAGCAACAATTACACTGATTAAAATGGAATCCCATTATGTTTATTCTCTTTGGAAACAGCATCATCACTTAAAGGAGGGTGAATCAAGCAAGGTATGTCTAACCCATTCTTAGTTCAGCCACAGTTCTTATATTTAGACCAGGTATGGTATAGGTTATTGCAATTAAAAATAGAAACTGAAAGATGTATTCAAAGACTCTCCTGCATAGGAAAGGTATTGGAAGGAGCCAATAAAACAGAAAAAAATATTCTTCTGGATAAGCACACTCAGTGGGTCTCTTTTTGGGACATTTATTTTTTCAACACTGAACTATTTTCTTAGAGCTATTCGGCCAGGGTATTGGGGTCACAGCAAAATTGCACAAGAAGTATAGAGAGTTTCTAGGCAGTCTCTGTCCCTATAGAAATTAACCTCCACCACAATCAACTTTGGGCACCACTGTGGTATGGTACATTTGTTATGATGGTTGAATCTCGACACTTACACCTACATGTTTACACCATGGTTTACTCTTGGTATAAAGTGTTCTAAGCATTTGGACTAATGTATATTGATATATGAAGCATGGTAGTATAATCGAGAACAGTTGCATGTACTGCCCTAAAACCCTGGGTGCTGCCTTTTCAACTTTCTCTTCCCTGCCTCCTTGAAACCACTGATCAATTTTTGTTTTATTTTTCAAAAAAGATTTATTTATTTATTTATTTTTGCATAGAAGAACTGTGGTGCAGGCCAGAGGTGCATGTGTGCATGTGTGTGTGTGTGTGTATTTACCAGAGACAAAGTTGGAGCAGAACAGGTGGATCTACTGAAATTCACTGCTATGGGGGGACAGGAGGGGTCTGCTGTGCCATATGTGGGCCAGCTCTCTGGCCACAGTGATTATAGCACTCATACTTAACCCCTAGGCCACCAGGGAGGCCCTAACCACTGATCATTTTTATTGTCTTCATAGTTTGCCTTAATATGTAGTGTGTCTCATACAGTATGTAACCTTTCCAGGTTGGCTTCCTTTACTTTCTAATATACTTTTAAGATTTCTCCATGTCTTTTCATAATCTGATAGTTCATTTCTTTCTTTCTTTTTTTTTTAGTGCTGAATAATGTTCCATTGCCTGGATGCAGGAATTTAATTTAAAGTTAAGGATTCTGTTGAAATGGAAGAAACAGAAAAGCGGTTTGAACAATAGGAGGAAAAGATGGACTAAATAAACAGCCATCTTCATCAGTGAAAGTCAAATGAATGGTATCTCACTACACTTCTCAGAAGAATGGAGTGGCGTTTTCCACGGTAGGGCATGCCTCCCATTCTGGGAGGTTCCTTTCACAAAGGAATCCCTCTCTAGAGTTCTCTAAATGTTTGGACAATATTTGACAGTGAAGACAGTGAAGACAGCCACAGCCCACTGGATTCTCTGTAGTGCCAGAACAGATTTTACAGTGGAGAGAGAACTTTCCATTGACAGTAAATTTCCAGAACTTAGGCTCCATCACATGAGGAATTTTCATGTCTCTAATGTAACATCCTATTATAAAGTGCTGGGTGCTATTTTGCCACACAAAAATAGTTTGTTCCTGATACATGTTAGCTTTTTTGCCTTTTTGTTGGTAAATTTAGAAGGAAATTTTATCTCCTTTAGATTTAATAGCAAGAGGAAGTTTCACATAAAAGGCAAAACAGACACAGGGAGATGTTTAAAGTTCGTGTGTGGATGTTAAGTTTTGGAGGCATTAAGAGAATCAATTATGCTACAACAGTGGTATGCAATAATGCAAAATAAGGACTAGTCCTATTGGATTTGGGAGAGTTAGCTTTGAACATTTTCCAGTTTGGTGCTGAATATCAGCAGGAGAAACGTGGATTTTGCAGTTTGTTAATGATGTGTTGTTAGCATTTAGCTGAGGACTGACATGAAGAGCTAGTTCTGCTGACTCGAGCAATCTGACTCACCAAGACAGTGCCCCCTTTACGTGATGTAGGGCACTGGGCAAGGGCTGTGCCAAAGGCTGATTATTGTTCCTAAAGCATTGACACCGGTGGATTAGGAATTCTGTCCTGCTACTTAGACTTTTACAATTCCAGAGTGGCACTGCCTTGTCACACCCAGTGATCTTCAGGCTGGATGCTTTTGTTTCTTAGCCATAACTCTTTATTATTTTGATGGTTATTTTTAAATTCATGATATATGTCATTTTTTTTTTTAAGATTATTTATTTATTTATTTATTTATTTATTTTTATTTATTTATACAAGCACTGGTTACAGTCAGAAGCACGGGAGGGTGAGAGAATTCACCAGAGCCAGAGCGGGGGAGCAGAGCAGGCAGAAGGACCGAAGTACACTGCTGAGGGGAGCAGCTGGCGGCAGGAGAGGTCTGCGCACCATGTGGGACCCTCCTCCGGTGGCCGGGGAGCAGCCGGGGATCGAACCGGCACTGCAGAGGCTGCGGGCAGCTTCGCAACCCAGAGCTCAACTGCTGCGCCACCAGGGAGGCCCTATATGTCATTTACTTAACACATCTATTTTCAAGCGATATGAGACCACTTGATGAATTGCAAAATCAATAGTGTATACTTATATTTATCACTTTTCAATATTCATACTATTCTTGACATACATTTTATGTATATGTATAACATTGACTTTGGTTAATCATCTACCACTTTTTTAAAAAACTAAAGTAATAATAAAAACATGTGCTTACAAAGTAGCATTCCCATTGTGCTTCATTCCTGTATATAGTTCCATATTTCCATTTGTCACCATTTTTCTTATGCCAGAAGGATTTTTCTTTAACACTTCTTACAGTTAGTTTGGTAGGTGGTATATTCTTTTAACGTCTATATGTCTGAAAAAGTGTTTGTTTCACTGTTGTTTTTGAAAGATGTTTCCACAGAATTCCAAGGGGACAGTTTTCTTTTTCTTTCAGTACTTTAAAGATGTTGCAACATTCTTTTTTCATTTGCACTAATTCTGATGAGAGATTTGCTGTCATCCTACCTTTGTTGCTTTTTATGTAACTACATTTTTGGCCATTTTTGAGATTTTCTCTTTATCCCTTGTACTCAGCTGTCAATGCTGGGGTTGTAATGTACTGGCCACTTTGGGTAAAGGAAACCATATTTTTGGGATGTTGGCTGTAGAATTTCTATCAGCCTGGAAAGTGGCTGGCCAGGATCCCACCAGGAAAGCTGGAGCCTCAAAACAGAAGTCTAGGGGCACCTGGAGGGGTATTAGAAGGGGTAGGGGCCCCCTCACTTCCTGTGTTTCTGGAATCATAACTCATTCCAGAAGTCTGTGGTTGATGACTGAAATTTGGGGTAGGAAATGGATGTGGCTGAACCTATATAGCCAAGGTATCAAAGAGCTTATTGGAAAAGCAAGTAGATGGCAGATCTCAAAATGACTTGCTCTATGTCGGGGGAGCAATGGAAGTGATAGGGACCTTGAATATCTAATTCTAATTATGAAGAAAACATTTAGGGGTGTGCGTGCATGTGTGCTTGTGTAGATTTGCCCAATAGAATTCCATTGCATTTTCAAAGTTGCCCTTCCAAATGGGCAAAAGTACATAGTAACAAATTATTCCTTAATATTATAGGATGATAATATTACTACTAATAATTTATGTTAGGGACTTTGGAAAACTATCAGGAAGTAAAAAATTAAAAAAAAAAAAAAACCAAATGTTTACTCTTACCACTTAGTCAACTACAAAATTTCTTTAAGATACACAAAACACAAAAAGACTCATGAAAAAAAATGGTTATCATTCCTTAGCAATGGGGAAATGCAAATCAAAATCACAATGTGATAGCACCATATCTGTGAGAATAACTCATATCAAAAAGACCAGAATGTTGATGAGGTTGTGGGGAAAAAGGAGCCTTTGTATATTGTTGGTGGGAAAGTAGACTGATCTAGCCTTTATAAAAAGAGTATGGACATTTCTCAAAATAGATCTGCCATATTATTTGGCAATTCCACTCCTAGGTATCTACTCAAAGAATTAAAAAGCCCTAATTCCGGGTGGGGTAGTTATATGAACTCTTATGTTGCAGGACTATTTGTAGTAGCCAAGTTATGGAAACAATTTAAGGTCCAACAACAGAGGTGTGGATTAAGAAGATGTGGTGTAGGGCCTCCCCGGTGGCGCAGCGGTTGAGCGCTGGGTTGCGAAGCTGCCCGCGGCCTCTGCGGCACCGGTTCAATCCCCGGCTGCTCCCTGGCCACCAGAGGAGGGTCCCACATGGCGTGCAGACCTCTCCTGCCGCCCGCTGCTCCCCTCAGCAGTGTACTTCGGTCCTTCTGCCTGCTCTGCTCCCCGCCCTGGCTCTGGTGAATTCTCTCACCCTCCACGCTTCTGACTGTACCCAGTGCATGTATAAACAAAAAACAAAAACAAACAAACCAGCAAACAAATAAATAAAGCATGCCTCTATTAAAAAAAAAAAAAAAAGAAGATGTGGTGTATAAACACAATGGAATATTAGTCAGCTACCAAAAAAATAGATGAACTCTTGCTATTTGTGACACCATGGATGAAACTGGAAGGCATTAAGCTAAGTGGAATGAGTCAGAAGGAGAAAGACATGACAGGGTGGAGGGTGGTGGCAGTGGGGAGGGTGCCCACTGGACTGAGGCTTATGTGTGCCTGAGTGTTGGGTGAGGTGTGGAGGGCTCCTTTTTCCCCAAGACCTCATCAACTTTTGCTGAAGAGGACTGAAACTCTACCTAAATCATATGCAATGTTGTAGACTGATGTTTCCTCACTAAACAGTAGCATGATTAAAAGAAAATCAAGATTAATTTAATATTTTGCATTTGATGTAATTTTTTCTAGACTTCCTATTGTTTGTCTCTGGTTTTATATACAAAGTCCCTGCTGCCTATAACCTTCTTTGCATAGAGGAACTCCTCCAAAAGCTTTTATTTAGTTTGTTTAAATAAATTACTAGTCATCTTTAAAGCCAGGACAAGTCCAAAGTCACCACATGAAGGATAATTCATAATAGTTGTTTTAGAACAACTTTCTCCTTTTCTTGCCAAACAAGTCAGCATCCTAGCAGTTTGGTTTTGCAATGAATCAGAATATATTGCCAGGCTACTTGCACCATCTGGTACAGGAATGTTCAGGAGAGAGAACTGTGGACACCTGGTGGGTTGACTTGAAATGTCAGCTCGAGGGTAAACATCAGCTCTAGTGATGAAAGGCCAAGAAAGCAAAAAAAAAAACAAAAAAAAAAACCTAGGAGGAGGAGAAGCTGCTGGAAGCAGCAAAAGAAGCACACCTGTTTCTGTACTTAGAACATATGTACATGTGTGTACCTAGGTGCAATGTAAGCATGTCCAGGTATTGTCAGATCAGTAACTTTTCAGAATCTTAATGAGAGAATGAGATTAAATTCTTGGGCAAGGTAAGAAACTGTGAACTCACATTACCCATGCAAGCTCTGCTAAAGGTAATTGATACTTCCTCCTCCTCCAGATTAAAACAACCAGTAGTTGAAACTAACTGTGAAGTGCTTAAGGATGCTGGATTTGAGTAACACAAAACACCTGGGCATGATTACCAAGAAGTTGTGAGCCATTTTCAGTTATACTCTTGCAATTGGTCCACTGCAGTGACAATTCCTTAAAAAATGACTGTCTCCTGTGTGCTTTTATCCAGCTTATATGAACTGATACTGTGCCAGCAAGCACAGGGCAGGTTCACTATGGATTTGGGCAGATGGATAAAGGAGAGTCCTGGAGCCCTTAGTGGATTTTTCAGGCTTTAATGCTCTCAGGGAACCAGGTACACAGGCACACCAAGCAGGGAGGCTGGCATGCAAGGAGGCAGGCCTGGGCTGGGGGCCTGGGGGTGGTGCTGGGAGGCAGGCAGGCAGTCTCCAGTCCTCCATGAATCCATACACTCTTTCCCAGGGCTCTCTGGAGTTTTCTCATGGTCTTGCCTCTTTAGTCACTCGTACTTCAGTAGCTGACCTCAGTCTGAGTGATGTTGCCCTTATATCCCTGCCCTCCAGGCTCAGGTGTGCACACTTACGCATGCCCGCACCCATGTTCCAGGTGTCCACAATCAGGCACATGTGTCCTGCACCCATGCTCCCAAATGTATTTTGCATCAACATGATCAAGGCCATAGGTGATAACCATAGAGACTAGTGGTTTAACAAAAAGCCCTATTAATTCTATTTACCTTGCTCATGATCACACACACACACACACACACACACACACACACACACCCTTTCATTCTCTTTGTTGGTTCACAAGGAGTAAACATCATCTTCTGTATCAAGTTTGATGGCATATTCTCTACCTTTTGGAGTTTAAGGTCATATAGTTAGCAGGGGAGACGACTTTGAAGACAAGGTCCTCCCTGTCCCAAGGACCACATGTTATTTTACTCTGTCATACTGAAACATAAGATCATTTTTTTAAAAGAAGATTTATTTATGCATACAAGAACTGGGCTACAGGCCAGAGGTGTGGGTGGCGGGGGTGGGGGTGGGGTGAGAGGTTTCACCAGAGACAGAGTGAGGAACAGAACAGGCAATCAACCGAAATACACTGCTGAGGGGAGCAGCAGGCAAGTCAGAAAAGGTCTGCTGCGCCATGTGGTTTGCTCCCCCTTTGCTCCCTGGTGGGGGATTGAACTCATGTTGCAATGGCTGTGGATTGCTTCATAGGTTGTGTCTTAATCCCTTGTGCCACCAGGGAGGCCCTGCAACATAAGATCTTTGTACTGTAGTTTCAGCTTGTCACATTAACAGGGTGAACAAAGGTTGTGTGGTGGAATGTAATCAATTTCAGAAGTTTAGACCCCACTCTAAGCATTTTAACTTCCATAATATTGAACTTACACTAACGAACTTAAATACAAATATTTTTTCCTGGCTACTTTGCAATTAAAGTTTTAGTGTAATCTAAGATTCTTATCTCTAACCTTTTTTATATTTCTACTTACTCATCTCTATCAAATCAGCATCCATTTTCTCTGTCCTGGTCTAAGCTAAGGTTCTTGTAATTATTTTTGCACAGAACTTCCCAATATTCTTCTTCTTCTTTTGCTTAGATAGTTGATGATGGAAAGTTTAAATCTTACTTTCCTCCAGGATCCTAAACTACCTGTTGTTTGCAAAAATGTAAAATGAACAAGACTGTTTTGTGTTCCTGAACACTTCCCTCTTCTCTGCTCCATGCATCTCATTTTATCTGACCGTTGAGCTTATCCTAAGATTTATCTGAAATGCTTTCATTTTCTTGGTATCTTCAGTGCTTCCTTCAGGTTTTCTCCTTCCACTTTTTAGAACATTATTCAATGTAATTACATTGCTCTAATTTTTGGTTAATTGGTTGTCAACACTGCTGCACTGTGAACTCTTAAAAGCTAGTGTCCAAATTATATTCTTCTCACAGCCCTGGAACCATGCATGTGCTTGACAGAGAAGAACCATTGAATGGGAATTTTTTTGAGTGCGTTGATCCTGAAAGCCTTTGGGAATCTTCTGGAAGTAAAGTTAGAGTTAGGGGGAAGCATTTTATTGAGTCTCTGTGGTACATATTCAGGGGAGATATTTGAACACAACTGGGAGTTATTGAAAGGAACTTGACAAATTACTTACTTTATAAACATAACCAAATGTCTTGGAATTGGTAGTTTCTCAACTCTGATGCTCAAAGGATCAAACTTAAAATTGCCATATAGATGTAAATGACTCCAGTCTTAAACTGTTACCCAGAAAGCTCTTTGAATGCAGCAGAACCCTCAAATACCTATTTTCATAGCTCCCAGAGCAGTGATTCTTCCATTTCTCCCTCCTCACCCCTTCCCCATAGCAAATGGCACCTACATGCCCAAGCAATCACCTGGGAGTCTCCCTGGAACACCCCTTTCTCTCTTTCTGCCACATTCAACAATCATCAAGCCCTCCAGCTTATTCTTCCAGATCCTTAATAATATTGCAAATCTGTTCTCTGTTCCAGTTTCATAGTCCCACAAGGGTCTTCATCTTTTGTCCTCTGGTAACTGCAAAGGCTTCTGGTTTCTTTTGTCTCCTCCCATCACCTATTCTCTATGACACAGTGGAGTGATTTTTTTTAATAAAGCAAATCTGATCACGTGTTGGTCCTATTTAAAACTATCCTCAATTCTCCATCATCTTCAAATAGAGTCTTAACTCAGACTGGCTTCCAAGGATTTGCTTGAAACGCAACCTGCTTTCTTCTCTAGCTGAACTTGACAGAGTGCCCCTCTCCCCTCAGTATTGCACCACACTGAATTCCTTGCCTTCCTCCCCCACAGAAGTGACATATTTTTCCATCTTCAGGCTTTTCAACATAATGTTCTCTTTTTTTTTTAGAACTTCACACCTACCTCCCATTCCCACTTCAACTTCCTTCTCATTGTTCAGTCCTTAACTTAAATATTATCCTTTTCGGATGAATTGCTTTAGTCTTCAAAACTGGGTTAAATGGTCCTCCAATGTGCCCCATGAATACATCTGTTGTGATTCTCACCACAAGCATGTGGTCATTGAATTTGTGTTTCTCTCACTAGATGGTGGATGCTGTTGGGGCAAGGCTAGGTCTTAATATTTATTATAATCCTAGTTTCAAACACGGCATTTGGACACAGAAATTGCTCAAGAATTATTTGTTGACTAAGCAGATAATTGTCAATACCCAGCCACATAAATAAGGTTGGCGACTTGCCAGTTTGGGGATCTGCTGACAAAACTCTTCAAAACCAGTACAATCTTGACATCTGTTTCAACCCAGACACTTAGAGCACTTAAAAATATTCACCTAATCCATTCAGATCATTATCTGTTGCTTATTAAGGGTGAAAAAGTCAATCCAGTCTAATTAAGAGTGCAAAGGGTCAGTCTGGCCCTACAATACTACATAGGGCATGTATTGTCTTGACCTCAGCCAATTAAAATATTGGTAAAGGAGAAGTGAAACTAGAAGAGAATTCACATAGCTCCTTACAGCAGAAGGAAATAGTGACTAAAAGACAAAGGAGATGACTTAGGTAGAAAATATTTTGACCTTGAATAATAAAAAGTCTGAGAAAAGTTTGTGTAGAGAAAATACTAACCTTCTTGCCCTAGGTTACTGTTGAGGACAAAATTTACACATGATTTACAATTTCTATAGGGATGACCTCATTTAAAAGTGTTGAAAGTCAGCTCTCATTATCTACCCTGACTTTTTTTGGGACTAGTTTCAAGTCTAAGTGCAATTGATGAAATTTTCTGGAAACACCAGGGAGAGGAATTAAAAAATGATCACAAATACACCAATGAAGTTACCAGTGACAGTCTATGGTGAATGCATTTTGTAAGTTCTAAAAGAATAAATAAATTACTTGAATAAAATAATTTGAAAACATGTTTCCTAATTGGTAAAGAGACCTTGATAGTTAAATCTTTTGGAAAATAATTGCAATTTTGGTTGAGGATGGCTGTTATCTGCAGTATCTGGTTACATCTGCCACAACTTACTCAGTGTGCTTACTTTATTCCTTCAAAACTTATTGAACACTGAACTGACCTTTGACCTGGATGAACTCTTTCAAGGCATTTTCCATATTGTATTTGATGCTAGAGAGTACTGAGTGGGGAATGGGATAATGGGGGGAAACGTGGGGAGTCTTGTCCAGAAGTGTTAGTTTTCTCTTAACACATCCAAATCCATCAGGAATTCTATCAATTTTTCTTTTCGTTTCTTTTTTTATTACATCCCTCTGAGAACCCTCTGCTCAGCTCTAGACTCAGCTCTCAGGCCCTTGCTGCCCAGTGGCTGCTATAAAGTCCCCCTTGGACCATTATTTTGGGAATACCCTTCACTTGTTTCCTGAGATGGGTATCATACTTCTTGGAGACAATGTAGTCCTTTCTTGATTACTCTCTTGTTTTGGTAGAACAGCCATCAGTAACTTCCTTAGAATAGTATATGCAAAATTTCCATAGGCATCAAATATCAAAATATGTTTATTCTATTTTAATTGATTTTGGCTGAGGTGGAAGTTTGAACACCATTTGGACTTCTGATCCTTTGTATGAAAATGAGTTTTGTGTTCCCACTCTTAGATTTGTATAATATCCTCTTTGCTCTCTGATTTCTTCAAATCTAGTCATGTGTCTTGGTGTAGGTCTTTGTTACTCCTTATTGAGGACACTCAATGATCTTTATTCAATCTCAAGGCTTATGTTTTCAATTCTTGGAAATTATCTTGAATGTTTTCTCTTTTTCATCTCTTCTTCCCATTCTTTGTGAAATGTCTAATATTTTGCCTTTGGAAATCCTGGACTTCCCCTCTTCTATTTTAATACCTCCATGAGAAATAAGATGAAGATAAAAAGGAGACTAATGCTCGGTGATAAATGAAGCATGGAAATAAAATATTGACAAATGGTTGAGTATCTAATGATCTGTGTTCAGTTCTTAGTCTCTGACTTATCTGCAGCATTCAACACAATTTTCTGTCTCTCCATCTCCCTCCCTGTCTTCTTCCTCCTCCTTCTCTTCTCTCTCTTTTTCCTGTCCCATCTCCTCCTCCTCCTTCACGGCTCCCTTCATCTCTCTCTGTCTCCCTCCCTCCATTCTCTGGCATGGATTTCTCTGTCTTTCCTCTCTTTGATTTTTCTTTCTATTGGGTCTTGCTTCAGAAAGGAACAAATATCTATAATGTTACAAATATAATAAAACAAAATTTGATGAGGAAAATAGGCATAGGGAAGAGTAATAAGAAAGATTGTGAACTACATGCCAGAAGCGAGATGATATACAGAGTATCACTTCTTATTGCAAATATTTGTCAGAGGGTCGAAAACTTGGGTCACAAGTTTGGGTCTAAGATTCTTAGCAGCTACATTAAAAGGTTTCACAATTGATTAAAATAATCACTGTTTCCTTAAGATAAAAGAAAATTGTTCAAGAGAAAAAAACATTTCCTAGAACTTAAGAGACATTTACCTGGAAACATAGCAAACATTTTCAATAAGATTTGGGTTCTCTGGGCCTCCTTGGTGGTGCAGCGGGTTGAGCACAGTGCTCTGAAGCTGTCTGCAGCCTCTGTAGCACAGGATCAATTCCTGGCCGGTCAGTGAGATTCCCACACGGCGTGGCAGACCTCTCCTGTCGTGCCCTCTGCTCCCCTCAGCAGTGTTTTCAGTCTGTTTGGCTGTTCTGCTCCCCATTTTGTCTCTGGTGAATCCTCTCACCCTCCTGCGCCTCTGGCCTATACCCCAGCTATTGTATAAATAAAAAATAAATCTTTAAAATAAAATAAAATAAAACAACTGTTAAAAAAAAAAAAAAGATTTGGGCTCTGAATCTGACATGCAGGTCTTAGGATCCTTAGATTTCCCAAACTGAGTCATCACCAAAAAAAAAAAAAAAAGGCAGTGTCCAGCAGGAACACATCAGATTCATGCTTTTAAAAATCCGATTTTCGGTAACTTCCACTTGACCAGTTTATCTTTATTGTTCATAGTAAGGGAAAAAAGTTATTCCAAAAAGGTAGAGCCCTTAATCTGCTGAGAAGGGGGAAGATCAACCTGGAAATGAGTATACTCAAAGCAGATGAGTTTGCAAGTGGTGTAGAGTCTGGCCAAGAACCATCTACTTTTATTTCTCTCATGAGAACTTTTAACATTATCTGCCTCCTTACTAAGGCATGGTCATATACAGAGGGTGAATTTTTGTTGATCTCCAAGTTATCATCTATCCTTTGCTTATAAAATTCTATGAACCTTCTTTGCTAAAATACACCTGTTAATATGTCAATGATGAATTTGAGAACAAGGTTTCATTTTCCATTAATTAAGCTATTTGTTTATTTTTATCTTTTAAATTCAGTCTTACAGAGGCTACATAGTCCATTGGGGTCACCAAAAAGATTGTGGGAAGCTGGAGGTATATTGGATTAGAGGATGGAGGCCAGGGTGGTGGAGGGGTGCATAGAATTCCCCTAATTATGATTGCCTGGTTCCTTTATGTGCTACCATTCCTTGATATTAATTATGAAAATATGTTGAAATCAGAAAACAAAATAAAAGATGAAAACAGTAAGGATAATTAAAAAAAATTAGAAGACAGTGGTTTAAGCAGAGTTAAAATATTCAAAGAGAAAATAAGGTAAGGAAATTTAAGTTAAAAAGGTAAGGAAATTTAAATTTTGACATAGAGGTTAAATAGGGGATTTTAAAATCCCATAAAGGTAAAAGGTTAAGAGTTTAAAAATACAAAGCAGATCAGATTTAAAAATAAAAGATAAAATACTATAAGCCAATGAGGTAAAAGGTTAGAAATGAGTAAAAGCTATAATGGTTTAGGTTGAAAGGCTAAAGCCCATGAGATAAAAAACCAAAAACAGCCTTTTCCTTGGGATTAAGATTTTGGAAACAGGAAATCAAAACTAAAACAAAAAAGGAAATTTAAAATATTAAAATATAAGAACAAAGTGAATGAAGGAACTATTATTATTGTTATTTAAATCAACAGAAAAAAAAAGGGAATTGGTTTGTGGAAACGGAGTATTTCACAAGATTCTGGAGGCAGCCTGGACTTCTCTGGAAGCAGGAGGCTGGTAGAGGCTGCCTTGATGTGTGTTCGGAAAGTGTGAGTCCTGGGATGGAGGTCAGACACTGTCACCTTCACGGAGTGGAGAGAGGACTGAACAAGCCAGAGTGACTTGACCTCTGGGGTATCACAGGGAAGCACTGCCTTCCTCTGTCTTTTCAAAATTTGCTCTGACTGTTCAACTATCTCACCTGTATGCTCCACCAGCCTCAGCCCTGACAGTTCCTCACCGATCTTGGCATTAACTGCTGCCCCAAGTTTTTTCCATCTAATCTCTCTCCTCACTGCAACTAGATAAACCTCCCGGAAACATTATTTTGGTCATGGAACTATATTGTATAAAAACCTTCTGTGCTTACTATTTTAAAAACCAAACTCCAAATTTATTTTAAAAAATATGGCTTCAGTGTTCTTTTTCAAGCAGTTTAGAGATCTTCTATATTCACACTTATTTTTCCCCAAATTTTGTTGTTTTGTTAGTGATTTACATAAGTATATAATTTTGGGAATGCAACTTAGGTGTACTACTGTTGGCGATGTAGTTTGGGACTCAACTCTGATGGCAATGGAAACAAAAGCAAATATAAACAAATGGGATCACAACAAACAACAAGGCTTTTGTACCATGCAAGAAGCCATCACAAAAGCAAAAAGGCAACCCTATAGATGATGAGAAGATATTTGTCCATCACACCTCTAACAAGGGTAAATTTCTAAACTATAATAAGAACTTACATGATTCAAAACAAATAACCTAATCAAAAAATAGGCAAAATACCTAAATAGATACTTCTGCAAGATATACAGGCTACCGACAAGAAAAAATTTTCAACATCAGATTCAAATCCAAATCACCATGTGATATCACCTCCCCCCTGGGACATATATCCACTGTTGATAGGAATGTGAATTGGTGCAGCTTCTATGGAAGATTCCACAAAAAAACTAAAAATTGAAATAGGATACAACAATCCCACTTCTAGCTATTTATGTAAAGAATATGAAAACACTAATACAAAAGATTTATACATGCCTATATTCATCATTACTCACAAAACCAGGATGTTGAACCAACCTATATACCCATCAATAGATGACTGGATGAAGCAATTGTGGTCTTTATGCTCAATTTAATAGTTCTCACCTACTACGAAAGATGAAGTGAATAATGACTTGTAAGACAAACTATATTGATGTATGTGCTTTAATTCAACCTTGCTGCAGTACTTCTAACTCCCAAGACTGGAGATTGTATATTTTGAAGTTGTGTATTTACTCATGAACTTTGAAATTATTTCAGGAAAAAATGAGTTTTTGGTCACAGAGAAATGGGGTGGGGGGGAAGGGAAAGAGGAAGGGAGGGAAAGAAAGAGAGGGAAAGAAGAAGGGGAATTCATGTTAATGTGTTTCTGGGAAAATTAGATTTTTGTTTTAATGGAATTAATACTGAACCTCTCTTTTTAGCAATTCCCCAGAATGACTGTCCCCCCTGAATTTAACAATATATTACCTTTAAAAATGCTTTTTGAGTATTTTTCCTCTTAGTTCTGAAAATTCATCTTCTTTTAGTGTTTGAAGAGGGGAAATGATTTGGGAAAGAAAACTAACCATATTTAAGATTATCTCAGGGAGTTTTCTGCCAAAACGCCAGATGCTACTAGAAAAAAAAATCTGCCACAATTTGCTGTCTGGGAAATGTGCCTGACTCTTTAACAGGGATAAGGAGAACAATGTAAAAGAATGAGGTAAATGGCATTCCTACTCTAAATAAGCAGTGTTTTTATAGCAAAAAATGTTCTAGTTAAGACTGTTAGGATTATATCACTAATTCCCATTAAAATTCTATTATTTAGAGTAAATACAGTAGAAATGCTAGCTACTCTCACACTTAGCCTTCCTAAAACCTTTTTAATGTTGGTATCATGAAACTCTCTATGCTTATTGTGAATTTTCACCTGAAGCTTCCAGATTCAGAGCTAAGTTTTACATTTCTACCTTCTCATGATCATGTTTATTTTCATTTCCTTTTTTAATTTTTTGTACAGGTTTGGATATGTGACAAGTCAAATCTATGTTGCATTTACCATAGATCCTATCCTTCTACTCTCTGTGAATGGAATGGTATTAGAAATAGAATTGAATTTAGAGAAATGGAATATGTGGGGGGCTTAAAGCTGAGGCAATTGAAAGAAACCTCAAATTCTAAGATAGTTCCCTTCATATTATTTTGACATAAAAAATGCTCAAGTGATTTGCATCCTGAGTTTTCATTTAATTTTGCTTTCTGATTCCAGTGTAGTGTGGGAGCAGTTCACATAAACTCTGTGAAAAGCAGGCCTTACTATACTTGTCAAAATTCTCTAGGATAGATTAGAAAACCATCTAAAATGTCTTGCTTTTTGAGTTATCCTACTCTTACTCTGTCTGACGTTTGGGTTGTTCAATAGTTCACCATTCTTTGTTTATGATGAACTGAATGTGCGTATCTCCTTCCACGTTCATACGTTGAAATCCTCATTCCCAGTATAACTTCCAGTGAACCAAGGAGGTAATTGCCTTTATTTTTTTTTTTTAAAGATTTATTTATTTATGCATGTAAGAACTGGGGTACAGGCCAGAGGTGCAGAGGTGAGAGAATTCACCAGAGACAGAGTGGGGATGAAAACAGGCAGATTGACTGAAATCCACTGCTAAGGGGAGCAGTGGGCAAGACAGGAGAGGTCTGCTGCGCCATGTGGGTCAGCTCCCTAGCCGGGAATCAAACACAGGCTGTAGCGATGATAGTGCTAAGACTTAAACCCTAAGCCACCAGGGAGGCCCATTTTTCCTTTATAATGACCTTGAGGACTGACCAACTGTCCCATGAAATGTACCCCAATCTAGATTTGTCCAGTGTTTTTCTCTTAGCGAGGCTGGAGCTAGATGATTTTTGAAAGAATACCACAGAGGTGACATGCTCTCCTCATTTCATGAAATGAGAAGGTAACTGTTATCTACACAAAATCACTCATGCTAAATTGAAGTTGTTTGTACCAAATTATTATGATTGCACAACCCCTGAATTGTGTTGACGATAGCAAAAACTTGCAGTTTCTGATTGGACATAGAAAACCTCAGTTAAAAAATGAAAAATTCTCCCTTTCCATTAATGTTATGGAAAATAAGATTATATGTGCTTCTTTGTGTGTGGTCTTATGCATAATGAATATTACCTATAAAGCCTAATATTTTTCTCTCTGTTTAAAGAACATAGTGAAATATGCTGGCTATATTAATAAGGAGGAACTTTCTCTAAGCTTCTTAGATCATTTCTGAGACACAGGTAGGAACATTGACACAGAGCCCAACTTAGCTCTCCCAGTATTAGCACATTAGGCACCTTATAAAATATAATTTATTAATGTCTTGCCAGCCATACCACCCTCAAGTGTGATGTCACCAACACATTAAATAAGGACACTTGGCAGGTAACCCAGAAGGTAGTGTGGAAGTAATTGTATGATACCCTTTAGTGATTCCTGACTAATGGATATGTGAATAAAGCAGTCTGCCATGTGTTGATGGGAAAAATAGAGAGACATAAACCTTAAGAGATAGACCACTTCATTTGAAAAGATTGAGATGTTTCCTCAGTCTTATATTTTGTGGGCACATTTATATTGGAATTTACCCAATGTTGAATCAAATCTGATGATAAAGAGCTGGTCCACAAGGGGCTGTTCTTTGGCCAGGGTTAGGCCATGAATGAACACTTTGCTCCCCACAAGGCCTTAGCTTGCCCAGCTTCACTCTTGAATTGGGTCCATTGTACCTCACAAAACTCTTGAAATTTTATTGGTTATACATATTTTACTTTCTGTCTTGGAGTATAATTTAATGTGCCCATGCTCATAATGCCTTCAGGAAGTGCCTGTGACTTAGAAAGCAAGAGTTAACTGTGGGAAAGTATTAAAGAAAGTTTCTGAATTAAACTTACTTTCACCATGATGTTGACTCAAACTAATTTCAGAGAATGCATTAAAAAATGTCTACTGGATGTCTCACTCATAGCAGGAATGTAGAAAACTTAAATAAGGGACCAGGAAAAAGAATAATTATAAGAAAGAAAATATCGAAATCAACAAATAACTATAAACAAGAGACACTCTATGGGGGGTGGAGGGTGGGGAAAGGGGGGCTTGGTGTAAAAATAAGGGGGTTGTAATTGTATGGGGAATATAAGAATAAAATTTAAATTAAAAAAATAAAATTAAATAAATAAATTAAAAAAACATCTTTTGCTTTCTGAATGAATGCCCAATATTGCAAATCATTTATGTTAGAGTATAAAAAGAAATAAGAAACAACTGTACCTTCATATGATATATTGTTAGACAAAAACTGAATTTATAATTAATCAAGAGTAAAATGCAGAATATACAATAGAATAAAGAATGAAAATATAATAATAGATTTTACAAAGCTATTTACATTGTTAAAATATGTAAAGATATATAAATTGGATGGGCATCTCAATTTATTGGGAGATAAAGTTGTGTTTGGGTGAACTGGTTTGTATTTGACACTCATAAGAACTTTCAAGTCTTAATGATAAAACTGCATGCTTACCCTAGGGATTTTGTCACAGCAATATTATCTCACCAAGTGAGAAGTCAACCTTGGACCTCTCAGCTCCATAACTTGGCAGTCCTCAATAGTACACCCACATTCCTTGGCAGAAAAAGGCTCCCAAGAATTCAGAGCTCCTAACCTCTGAGTTTTTTTTGGTAGTATGTCATAATCACACCTGTGGTCTCTATCTTCATTCTTTTAGAGTTACATTAAGTGGAGTACAAACAGTTAATCTACCCAACACACATTCTTGCCTTTCAATGCACTAGATGATGCAATAAGTGTGGGGAAGCTTGCAGAGAAAAAAAAAACATATGAAAATGTCATTTCCGTCATTTGTTAATTCTCATGTCTTTATAATCTGTGGTTCTCCTAAGTAGGTCCTGTTTAAAAATGAATTGCCCAGCAATGAGGACCCCCATATCTGTGTTCCAGAAGTGATACTGTTCCCCAGGATATCCACATCTTCTTACTTCATTTCCCCACCCCACTTTATTTATGGTAAGGTGGAGATAGGGTGAAGGATTGGGAATTTTTCTTATTTTCATATATTTTCAGCAATGCATTTAAAACAATTGTAGGGTCTTTCCTGTTGGCTCAAGGGATTAAGATGCAGTACTATGTAGCTATCTGCAGCCACTGCAGCACGAGTTCGATCCCTTGCCAGGGAGCTGACACACATGGTGAAGCAAACCTTGCCTGTGTCACCTGCTGCTCCCCTCAGCAGTGGATTTCAGTCAATCCACTGTTTTGCTCCCCACTCTGTCTCTGGGGAATCCTCTCACCCTTTGCACCTCTGAACTGTACCCCAGTTCTTACATGTATAAATAAATAAATCTTTCAAAAATATAATAAAATAATTGTATTTTACTAAGCATTTAGGCTTTTATTTTTGAGAAATTTTCAAAATAGCTAGTTCACCATAATTTTCAGAATGGATGTTCTCTCTAGAAATTCTACTGAGAGAAAATGAAATAAATATTTTATCTCATTCCTTTCAATTGTATCTCATGTTTTACCCATAAAACTTTTTTTTTTCAGTGAATGAATGAATGTATGAGGTACTATAGTCAGTTCACAATTATAACAATCTATCTAATATTACAGATATTATTGGAAAACACGAAGAATTCTCTCAGGTTTTTGTTTATTCTTTGTGCAACACCATCTCTCTTTACCATACTCCCATACCAGTATTCTTCAACTATTTCAGTAATTCTTGTGAAAATAGGACATTTGACCTCCCCTGCAAGAGCAACATAAAATCAGACCTCCTCTGTTCTGCACCGAATACAAACATGATGGACGAGGTCTCATGAAAGTTTGGAAGAATGTATACTGTTGGTGGGAATGTAGACTGGTCTAGTTCTATTTTTTAAAACATTGCTTTTTTTTTTTTTTAAAGATTTATTTATTTATTTATTTATTTATTTATTTATACAAGCACTGGGTACAGTCAGAAGCGCGGGAAGGTGAGAGAATTCACCAGAGTCAGAGTGGGGAGCAGAGCAGGCAGAAGGACCGAAGTACACTGCTGAGGGGAGCAGCAGGTGGCAGGAGAGGTCTGCAGCCATGTGGGACCCTCCTCCCGTGGCCGGGGAGCAGCGGGGGATCGAACCAATGCTGCAGAGGCTGCGGGCAGCGTCGCAACCCAGAGCTCAACCGCTGCGCCACCGGGGAGGCCCTGGTCTAGTTCTTAAGGAAAATAGTGTGCAGGTTTCTCAAAATACAATTAAAAATTGCCATGTGATCCAGCAGTTCTTTTGGTATCCACTCAAAGAACACAAAAAGCACTAATTCAATGTGCTCCTGTGTTTATTACAGCACTGTTTACAATATGCAAGTATGAAAATAACCTAAATACCTTATGATAGATGAATAGATAAAGAAGATGTGTTTTATACTTAGGCACAATGGAATACTATTCAGCTATAAAAAAGGAAGAAATAATGCCCTTTGTGAACAACTTGGATGAGCTGCAGGGGATGATGCTAAGTGAAACAAGTCAGCGTTGAAAGCAAATGCAGGATGATTTCACTCCAATTGAATATAAGAAACAAAACCAAGGAAGAGACACACACTTTAAATCTGATTAAGCCAAAACAAACCCTTTAAATCTGATTGAAGAATTGAGGCTGTAAAGAGGGAAAGTGGGAGCGGGGACAAAGTGGGAAGAGGACCCAATGGACTGTAGTGGAGGATTATTTGTGCCTTGATGGTGTGTGTGGTATGGTAAGGTACATTTGAAGGGGTGTGATCTATACCTGTAAATCACATACAGTATTGTAAACAAATCAGAAAATATATAATATACAACATATCAAAAAAGAACTTGGGAAAATAGTTCCATGGAGTTGTATAAGTTGGTACATTATTGGAAGAGTTGGAGATAGAATAGGGAAATCATTGGTGCAATCAGAAGTGTCAGTTAACATGCAGAAATAATGATGATGAGGTTGATAATAACAGAGTATTTATCTCCATATTTAAGATCTGTCAGATATAGTTTTAAGTGTTTGGTATATTTAAACCATTTAATACTCAACCACAACCCTATGAAGAAGGTACCATGATTTTTTTCCACTTTATACTGTTATACAACTTGGTAAGTGGAGGATACAGAGCTTGAGGCTATGCTCTAAATCTCTTTGCAGGGCCTCCCTGGTGGCCGAAAGATTAAGTCTTAGGCTTTCACCTCTATGGCCTAATTTTGATCCCTGGCCAGGGAGCTGACCCACATATAGTGCAGCAGACCTCTCTTGTCTCACCCACTGCTCCCCTCAGCAGTGGATTTCAGTAGCTCCACCTGTTCTGTCCACACTCTGTCTCTGGTGAATACTCTCATTCTCCACATTTGGCCTGCACCCCAGTTCTTCTACCCAAAATAAATATAAAAAATTCAAAAATAAATCTCTATGCATCCTCTCACTAGAAGCCGTGGCCTGTGATCTTTACTCTACTAGGTCATTTTCTTAGATATTCAAATGTAAAGAAATTTTAGTTTTGTATTGTATCAATAATGAGTTACATCTAGGCCTTTTCAAATACTTCGTGAATTATTATTTTTCAGTTATTTATTTTTTTATTTTTAAAGATTTTTTTAAAATTTATACAATAGCTGGGGTACAGGCCTGAGGTGTGGGAGGATGAGAGGATTCATCAGAGAGAGAGTGGGGAGCAGAACAGGCATACGGACCAAAGGCACTGCTGAGGGGAGCAGCGGGGCGAGGCAGGAGAGGTCTGCCACACCATGTGGGAATCTCCCTTGCAGACCGGGAATTGAACCCTTGCTGCAGAGGCTGCAGACAGCTTCACAGTGCAGTGTTCAATCAGCTGCACCACTGGAGAGGCCCAAGCTTTTATTTTAGAAGTAGGTGGTAAGAGTGAAAATAGATTGTGGTTTTTTTTGTGTGTATGTTCAGACAAAAAATTGGGAAATACATGATCTATGGATGTGATTACATTTATTTAAACTATAACCCTGAGATCCTTTTCCATTATTTGTGTCCAGCTGTGGATTATAACTTGATAGATGAGCAAAGAAAAATTAGTTTACTTCCCTGTTTTTATATCTAATCAAGTTCAACTGTAACTTCCATAAGCATTTCCTGTTTTTAAAAATTTGTCCTCTATATGTCTATTTTTATACTAGGATCTGAGATAACAATGTTGAACAGGATAAACAAGCTCACCATGTTTTTTAGTTTGATACAGTCTCATTTGTTTAATTTTTCTTTTTTTCTTCCTTGGTTTTTGGGGCAAGTGTTCAAAGAGATCCCAGGAGTCAATGCAATGGATTGTTTGCCTGTACTTTATGCTTTGTATTCTATGGCTTCAAATTTTACATCCAGGTTTTCAATCCATTTGGAGTTAATTTCTGTGTATGGTGGTTAAGTTTCACTTATCTGTATGTAGCTGTCCAGTTTAAGGGTCCTTTCCCCAGTCCATTGTATACTCTTTGCTCCTTTGTCATAGACTAGCTGTCCATATAAAGGTGGGTTTATTTCTGGGCTCTCAGCTCTTCCCACTGGTGTGTGTGTTTATTTTCATTCCAATACCATATTGTTTTGATTACTGTAGCTTTGTAGTATAGTTTGAAGTCTAGGAGCATGATATCTCTAGTCCTTTTTGTCAGTCTGATTTGTTTGTTTGGGGTCTTTTGTGGCTGTATATAAATTCCAGTCATATATATTCTATTTCTTTGAAGAATTCCATTGAAACATTGATAGAGATTGCACTGAATCCATATATCACTTTGGGTAAGTTGCTATTTTAAAAATATGAATTCTTCCAGTCCTTGAACATGAAATATCTTTCCATTTCTTTGTGTCATCTTCTTTTTGTAAAAACAATGCCTTATAGTTTTATAAGGACTTTCACCTACTTTGTTAAGTTTATTCCTGGGCACTTAACACCTTTTGATACTACCATAAATGGGATTATTTTCATGATTTCTTTCTCTTCTAGTTCATTATTGCATATAGCAACACAACAGTCTTTTGAATATTTATTTTGTAGTCTTCTTCTACTGTACTATATTAATTTATTGTTTTTGGTATTTCTTTTAGTGTAGTCTTTAGGGTTTCCCATGCATATTATGTCATCTGCACATAGTGATAGTTTTACTTCTTCTTTTCCATTTGGACTCCCTTTTATATCTTTTTCTTGCCTGATTGCTCTAACTAGGGCTTTCAACAATATGTTAAACAGTAGTGATGAACGTGGACATCCTTGATCATAGAGAAAAAGCTCTCAGTTTCTCAAATTAGGTAGAATGCTAACTGTGGCTTTAGCTTTTGTTATATTGAAGTGTCGAGGTATGTTTCCCCTATCAAGGTGTTACTAAGAATCTTGGTCTTAAGTTTTTGTCAAACGCTTTCTCTCCATCTGTTCATCTGAGTTATGATTTTTATCTTTCCTTTAGTTGATTTGGTAAATTACATTGACTGTTGTATAATTTTGATTAGCTTTTCTGAATTCTCTTGTATTTCTTTGACTTGCCTTTCTGAATTTTCTTTTATCTCTTTTAAGTTTCATTTTCTTCTTTTTTATGCATGCAAGAACTGGGGTCTAGGCCAGAGGTGTGGGTGGCCAGAGGATTCACCAGAGAGGGTGGGGAGCAGAACAGGCAGATCTACTGAGATACACTGCTGAGGGGAGCAGCAGTTGAGACAGGAGAGGTCTGCTATGCCATGTGGGTCAGTTCCCTGGCAGGGGATTGAACTCATGCTGCAGTGACTTGTGATATCTTGGTAGTGCTGAGACTTTAACCCCTGTGCCACCAGGGAGGTCTTTTTTAAATTTCTTTTTATAGCATTTCTGAATTATTTATCTAATAAGGAGGATGTAATCTTCTATCTTTTTGTGTTTCGATTATGGAGAGTTCTTACCTTGCGGTGTCATATCACCTGGAGATCCATATTTTCATGCTGTTGTATATCTTGCCCATTTTGCTACTTGAGATTTTCCTAATTTATTATGTTTTTTAATATCTTTAATGGTCACTTAGGGGCTTACACTATTTTCCTTTTTCTATAGGTGGTACTGTGGTTTTGTTTTATTTTATTTATGGATTTACTTTGGTCTTTGCTGGCATATCTATCTATGTTTATCTCTGTCTCTGTCTCCATCTCCATCTCTATATACATATATACACACTGAAATCTCCTCTGTAGTTGGTGAGTCAGTTGAGTGGGAAAGGGCTTGAGAGATTCAGATATTTGTGTGTATTGTTGGATTTGGGCTGGTTTTTGTTTGTGGCACTCTCGAGATCACTCCTTTCTGGGGTTCAGGATTAGAGACTTGGTGGTGCCTCTGTTCACAGCACACCTCTCCATGCAAATATCATTCCCAAAGGATGGAAAATGGGAGTGCAGCTTGGAATGCCTGTTCTGCTGTTATCTTTACTGGGGATAGAGTCTGTGTGGAGCTCCCAGCTCCGCACACAAGGTTCCCCCTGTTTCAAGGGAGTGTGAATCCAGACAGCCTTTGTTCTCCCTCCAAGAACTCCTGACTGAGCCGACAGCACTGCTGTCAGTGTCCCTACTCCAGATCACAGTCACCAGCTTCCTCTCTCCCCCATCCTCCTGATTGCTGTAGTGTGCAGTGCTGAGGTCTGCTCTATACTGTCCAAATCATAAATCCCATGCCTACCCTCGGAACTATTTCTCTGAAAGTGTCCCTCAGGTTTGCTCTGTAAGAGTTCCCATCCGTGGAGACCAGGCTCTGCTTTTGCCTCTGCTGGAGCCTGTTTCACCTGCGCCCCTTGCCAGGGCCTGTTCTGCCACTTGCCAGGGATTACTGGGTCTGGGCTACTTCCAGATCCTCCCCTGAGGCTGGCTGCTGTCTGCTGTCTGCTGTAGCCTGCCATGGCAGAGCCAATTTCAGGCACTGTTCCTAAGCTTGCTGGGCTGTGTCCAGGCCTAATTCAGCAGGGTGGCTTCCAGGCCCTGCTTCAGGGCTCATGGAAGGCTTTTGAGGCCTGTTGCAGGTCCTGACACTCTCTGAGGTCTACCAGGGCCTAGAGCATCATGGCCTCTTTCCAGTTCCACTTTACAGCTTGTGAGGCCTTGCAGGTGGCCAGGGCTCACCTCACCTGCTTGGGCTACCTATGTGCCTCATTCACTGCTTGTTGGGATACCCCTCCTCTGGGCGTTGCTTCTAGTGTGTCCTGTAATCTTTTCTGCTTCTTTAGAAGTTATTGGTCTTGTTCTGCTGCAATCTATCTGGAAACAGATGGAGGAGGTGAACCCAGGGCATGCAGTCTGCCTCCATCTTGCTGCTTTCCCTTAAAGCTAACATTTTTAACAAACAAGACCAATAATATAATACAACAAACAAACAAACAAACAACTGGACCTCCCTGGTGGCCTAAGGGTTAGGTCTCAGCACTGTTACTCCTAAGGCCTGAGTTTGATCCCCAGCCAAGCTCTGGCACACCAGACTTCTCCTATCTCGCCCTCTGCTCCCCTCAGCAGTGCATTTCAGTAGATCCACCTGTTCTGCTCTCCACTCTGTCTCTGGTGAGTCTTCTCACCCCCGCACCTCTGGCCTACACTCCAGTTCTCCTACACAAAATAAAACAAAAAAGCATAAAGAAATTATTGCTCTGTGTCTATGAAAAATACAATGATGAATCTCTAACATAGTGAGATTTTATGTAAGAGAAAGCATTAATATAATAAATCTATAATGTTAAAATCCTCCATACATCATTTAAGAAGATGCATCTAATTGGAATAGCACAAAAGGAACTGTTGAAATATTTCTCGAATGGATGAATGAAGAAAAGGAAAATTGACTACAGGGGCTCTTCCATCTTTGGTTGTGAAACATTTGAACTCTTCTTTATAACTTAATTTCATCCCTTATGTTAATGATTTCCCTGCTAGATCTCAATTATTTCTTCAGGTTTTATTTTTCTTTGCAAAGAATTCAGCAATTCTCTTCTTTGTTCTGTTTTAGAAACATCTGTTGCAAATCTAGTGTTGAGTTTATTTGAAACTAACAGCTGCTCAGTAGCATGCTAAGAGGAATATCCTAGGTGAAATTTCCCTGCAAATTCCTTTCTAAAAAGGGCTTATTCCTAAAAATTTACTTTTAATTACATTGAATTTATGTGCTATAAAGGATACTGAAGTGGCAAACACTCTCCCTGTTTACATGATGGATCATCGTTTTGTGTTTATGATAATCCTAATATATCTCATCCAAATATTTGAAGATGACAAAAGAAAAAAATGTTACAATTTTAACTGGAGGACAGTTGTTTATCTGATTTCTTGCTAATGCTTTCTAAGCGGGGTACCACTGCCTAAACTCTCCACATTTCTTGGACAAATTCTCTTCTCATGTTTGCCTACAAATCACATTAAAATAAATGTGAATGTTATAACAATCTGAGTCTTTGAGTGGAACTTGCTTTTCAGAACAAGCAAACAACAAGCTACCACTAAAACAACCATTAAAAAGCAAACCACAAACTACTACCAGACTAGACTACAAATCTTGGGTGTTCTGATGCCCAGCTCAGAAGTTTGTGCTAATTCAGCAAGGAGCATTTATGAAATATTTGCAGTCTCCTCAGGGTCCATAAATGTGTTTATGTCTATTGTATATTATGACAGCAATAATATATTCTTTAAAACTTGAATTTTGTAGAATGGCTTAACATCTGAATAGGACTTATGCTCACATAACTAAGCCTTTGTATAGAGCCTATTCTACTAAGCTTCTACACACACCAGACAAAAGCCCTGAGAGGTAAGGATTATTGCTAACCTCTTGTTGGATGATAAACAGAAGTCAAATAACTTATTTAAAGTCATAGATCAAACAGATGAGTAAAATCGAAGGTCACTATGCTAGCAAATAGCAGACCGAGACAGACACAGAGTTATTCCAATTCAGAATTCCATCTACAACATGCTTGTGCTCCTTTATTATCCCACCCCCTAAAAGTGAAGTCCTTTCTGCCTTTGCTATTTTTCCTCTCTTCCTCTTGCTTTTATACCCCTTATTTCTCTTGTTCTCCATAATCTTTACTTCTTCTCTGTTCTAATATGGACAATTCTTTCTACATGTTCTTCAGGGTCTACAAAATTGTCTACATATCACAAGACTCAAAGGAGAAATCAAAAAAGTACATAAATGAGAATGTGTAGAAACAAAGCATAGCCTTCAAATTTCAAAGTCAAGTTTAGCTTTTGTGTACTATTCCAATAAAGTGATCTTAGAGAATCATTTACTGAGGGCATTTTAGAATTGGAAAGAGCCATAGATATAATCAATTCAACCTCTTTTTAAAAACAGAAAGGAGGGCCTCCCCGGTGGCGCAGCAGTTGAGCACTGGGCTGCAAAGCTGCCCGCAGCCTCTGCAGCACCAGTTCGATCCCTGGCCGCCAGGCGAGTTTCCCACAAGGCGCGCAGACCTCTCCTGCCGCGCCCGCTGCTCCCCTCAGCAGTGTATTTCGTCAGTCTGCCTGCTCTGCTCTCCCCTCTGGCTCTGGTGAATTCTCTCACCCTCTGGCGCTTCTGACTGTACCCAGTATAAATAAATAAATAAATCTTTAAAAAAAATAAATAAAAACACAAAGGAAATGTGTCTTAGGGAGCAAAGGTAGCTTGTTTATGATTACAAGGTCAGAGAGTAACAGACTTGGGGCTTTGCCATGGGAACCCTTATACTCAGTTTATGCTTATTTATTTATTTATTTATTTTTAATTTAAATATTTTATTTTATATAATTGTTACATCTTTTTTCATCTTTGCACAATGTATGCATTTTCATTTTGGTTATATTCCCCATACAATTGCACCCCCCCTTATTTTGACTCTGGTACTTCTTTTCCCTGCTCCTCCCTCCCTCCCGCACCCCCCCCCCCACCCGCCTCCGTAGTGTGTCTCAGGTTTATAGTCGCTTGTTGATTTTGATTTTTGCTTTGTATTGATTAGTCTTTTTCCTGGTCTCTTATTTAGGTTTTCTAAATTCCTGCTATGAGGGAGACCATCCGGTATTTTTCTTTTTCTTTCTGACTGATTTTGCTGAGGGTGATCCCTTCTAGCTCCATCCATGTTGCTGCAAACTGCATATGTTCATCTTTTTGATTGCTGAGTAATATTCCATGGTGTATATGTACCACATCTTGATCCAGTCATCTATTTTTGGGCATTTGGGTTGTTTCCGTAGCTTAGCTATTGTAAATAGTGCTGCTATAAATATAGGCATGCAGGTACGCTTTGGAATTACTGTTACTGGTCCAACCTGTATGGAGAGCTGTGTGGAGATTTCTGGACCTACTAAACATAGAGATGCCATATGAGCCAGCAATTTCACTCCTAGGTATTTACCCAAATGACACAGAAACAGTTTACGCTCTTTTAAATCCATGTGACAGAGATCTGCTTTAGACACAGAATGATTGTTTGACTTCTCTTCATTGGGACTGTGGATGATGCCTTTGGGAACTTGACCTCTAGAATCAGGTAGACCTGGGTCCAAACCATAACTTTGCCACTTACCATATGATTCAAGACATGTTGCCCTTTTTAAGACTCAGTTTCCTTATTTGTAATGAATGGATGATACTTCAAGCTTCTTATGGTTATTGAGAAGATTAAAGGCATTAGCACTTAATGTATGCAGATAGTTTTTCATTCTGTGCTAAATATTTTATGCAGATTTTTAATAATTAATTAATTATATTTTACATCATTGTTCACTTTTGTACAGTGTATGCTTTCTCCTCTCAGGTGTAGTCCCTGTAAAATTCCCACCATCAATTCACCCATGCACCATCACCATAGTCCCTTGTGCTCTTCGCTCCCCTGTTTTGATCCCTCTCTCACCCCCTCCCCTGCAGAATGTCTCTGACTTATAGTTGCCTGTTAATTTTGTTTTTATATTTATTATTATTTTTTCCTGATCTCTTATTTTGTCCCTCTATATCCCGTATGTTTACTGCAGCACTATTTATAATAGGTAAGATATGGAAACAACCCAAATACCCCAAAACAGATGACTGGATCAAGAAGATGTGGTCTATATATACAATGGAATACTACTCAGCAATCAAAAACGATGAAGTCATGCCATGTGCAGCAACATGGATGGAGCTGGAAGGGATTATGCTCAGTGAAATAAGCTAGAAGGAAAAAGAAAAAGATCTGATGGTTTCACTTATACTGATTTTTATGTAGTAATTATAATGTATGTAAAATACTTAGACCAGGTAGCAATAAATATGTATCTGTATATATGCATAGGTGTGTCTATTCAGTTAACAATGTTGCACACATGCACACACACATGCACACACACATACATACCACTTAAGCGTTTTATTTAAGTCTTGACTACTTTGGTTTAAATAAATAACAATATCCTGTGTTGAACTGCTCCAGGCTTTTGTGGTTATACTATGAAGCTACCAGGGCTCACACTCTGTATTTCTGCCCTGTCAAAAGCTTAGTAGGAGATTTCCACTCTCGGGATAATGTCATCTGTTTTATGTAGTTGAATAACTGTTAGGAAGACAGTAAGGAGCAAAGGGCGGAGCATGACCTTGAAACATTGCTCCTGCTTGTTGTAAGTGCTCCTGCTTACAAATCATTTACACCTACAGAAAAGACTGGAAACGATACTTATTTGAGTATATGCAATAGGTATGTAATTGGCAAAATTTGTCACTTATTTATCAAGCTTAGGTGAAGGGTTTGGTCCAATGCTCCCCAATTTATTGAGAAGGTTCCAGTGTATATGAACTGAACATTCACATCCACACATTTTATTTTGAAGAAAGCACTTACATATGCAATGCTGGGGCCTTAGTAGACTTAGGGGTCAGGAATGTAAATACGATGTTCACATCATCCCAGGGAATTGGTGGTTCAGACCAGGGGCAGGGATTAAGCAAAAGAAAATTACCCAAACAAAATGATTTATGGTCTGTTGGATTTACTGAAACAGTATTAAGAAAGGAGGATAAGAGCAGAGAAGAGGCCAGTCAGCTAAAAATGTGATCAAAGGGATAGCTATGGAATGAATTTCATCTATGTAGAGAGTGCTTGTCTAGGAAAGAACGTCATATCTATAAGTAGCATGTGTGGAGGGTACCATCGCTCAAGAAGTAAGAAAGCTGTTTGAGGTATCGTGTTACCTTACCTTGAGGTCAAGAGATGGAGAAACTCAAAGAACTGGCTTAGCTCCCTCACTGCTGGCAGAAGGGAGAAAGAAAGGAAGAGAGAGAGAAAGAGAGAGAGAGAAAATGTTAGGACTTGAAGGGAAACATAATAAATCGTAATGAGATGGTCCAAGTTGAACTGAGTAATGAATCATACTTATATTACATGACACATAATCAAATAAATTTTCCAGCCTCACTACTTCCCTGAGCACAAGGCCATAAGGGAAGGATGAACAGGAAAGGGCTACAGAATCAAGTTTGCAGTCTTTGAAAAGAATCTCTTGAAACATTGGCTGAGAACCAAAAAAGGTTACATATGGCAGAATCCTTCCAGAATTTTTTCCATTTTAAGGTATTTTGTTATAGGCCTTTAAGACTTGATAAATGAATGTCATATTAACTAGTTCATGTAGCTTAATACAGGACAGTATGAAATCTTCTAGGTATATATCAACTCATTGTTATGATTGAGGCTGAGTTCCTAGCACATAGTACCCATTCAATAAAAATTTAATTTATTAATTAAAATGAATGAATGAATAACCATCTATGGAGTACTTTGTATGTCTCTTGTAAATGGCAATATGGTTATAGTAAGTTTACTATTTAGCTATTGGTAGTGCTGGCAAAATTTAGCTTACATATAATACAATTTGAGTTTTCATTTTATAGTATTGGTTTGAAACCATAATGAGTGGACTATTTTCATGTAGAGAAAACACACTTTGGAGAAACAATTGTTTTAATAAATGTTGATTTCCTGTTAAAACATCTTGAAACATAACACTTCTCTCCAATCTACAACTTAGAAGAATGAGAAAATCGTCCCCAACCCCGTAAAACAAAACAAAGAAACAAACCCAAACCTAGACAGATTAAATTATGTCTAATATTTTATTGATATTCAGTATAGATTAGCTAGACCTTTTCTAAGTTAGAATTTGTTTCCCAGTTGTTTTTTTTAAAGAATAAACCATGGAGATACAGGTTGGGTAAGCTTATTGCCTTTCCAGATTTATGTTTCTGATGTTCCAACTGTGTTCAATGAAATAAGTTGAATAAACTACGATTCCTGATATACAGGGGCATTCACTCTAGCAGCAGACAGAAATAAATAAATCCTCAGCTAAAATACAGTGCACTGGGTAATATGTGTGGGAAACAGACACTGGCTGTCTAGGGAGGCAGATCAGTGTCATTCTAAGAAAGTAAACTTGGCTTTGAAGTCCATATTTAAGTTTTCTAATCTGCTAGGTCCCCCACTAGAATTTTAATGTTGGGCCTATTACTTTATCTCTCAGAGTCTCAAGTCCCTCATCTGTAAAATGAAGATAATAATCATCTTCATTGCAATCGGAGTTGAAAGCACTTAATGAGATTTTTTAATTTTTTTTTTTTGTGGGACCCTCGCCGGGGAGCGAACCAGCGCTGCAGAGGCTGCGGGCAGCCTCACAGCCCAGCGCTCAACCGCTGCGCCACCAGGGGAGGCCCTTAATGAGATATTTTTATAATAAAATCACTTAGAGTAAAACAAAAACTCCAGTAGCATACAAGTTTCCAGCCTCTTTCCAATCTTCTCTTTGCCCTGACTTGCTACACAAATCACTTTCCCCCCAGGTACTGAAACACCAGGCTCTCTCTGCTTCAGGGCCATGGCACATTCTGGTTAAATGTATGGAAAGCAATTTAAGCCATGAATAGTGATTCACCCCTACATTTCAGGATTTCTTTTAATCCCAAAAAGAAATCAGTTGTTTTTACTTTACTGGCTCCTAGCTGCCTATTATTTTCTTACAGACAATGGACTCTAATTTTTAATTTTATATTCTGCTGTATTTATACAATGTTTATTTCCTCACTAGGCAATACTTCACAGAGGCTAATGATCAGATATTTTTGGTTCATCACCATGAACTCTGTTTAGCACAATGTGTGGCATTCAGGATACAATTTAAATATTTGATATTTAATAATAAATAAATGAGAGGAAACATGACTTTGCATGTAAAGTGTTAGTACTATGTTTGGCTCTTAGCAAGTGTCTTTTATTTATTTTTATTTTTTTTAAATGATTTTTTCTAAGATTTATTTATTTATACAAACACTGGGTACATTCAGAAGTGCAGAGGTTGAGAGGATTCACCAGAGCCAGAGCGGAAACAGAACAGGCAGACTGACAAAATATACTGCTGAGGGGAGCAGTGGGCCACAGGAGAGGTCTACGTGCCATGTGGGACCCTCGCCGGTAGCCAGGCACTGCAGAGGTTGCGGGCAGCTTCGCAGCCCAGCGCTCAACCACTGCACCACCAGGGGAGGCCCTAGCAAGTGTCTTTTAAATGCCAACTCTTTAATTTCAAAGAGCAGTTATAAGATTTAGATTATGGGAGATGTCAGAAAAGTTTTCTTAGAAGAGATTATGTTGGCTTATTTCGCTGAGCATGATCCCTTC
Source organism: Talpa europaea (assembly GCF_964194135.1). Lineage (NCBI taxonomy): Eukaryota > Metazoa > Chordata > Mammalia > Eulipotyphla > Talpidae > Talpa > Talpa europaea. The sequence goes on along the minus strand of NC_140083.1, from coordinate 44,092,120 downwards.
CAGCTCCATCCATGTTGCTGCAAATTGCATGTGTAAGTCAGAAAGAAAAAGAAAAATACCGGGTGGTCTCACTCATAGCAGGGAGCTAGAAAACTTAAATAAGAGACCAGGAAAAAGAATAACTATAAGAAAGTAAAAATCAAAATCAACAAACAACTATGAACCAGAGACACTCTATGGGAACTGGGGGGCAGGGGAAGGAGGGATTGGGGTCAAAATAAGGGGGTTGCAATTGTATAGGGAATATAAAAATAAAATTAAAATTAAAATTAAAAAAAAGAAGAGATGATGTTGGAGATGCATTTTGAAGTCAAATTCTTATATCTTCTGTGTTTCTGGGATTTTTAAAAAGAGATTGGGTATATAGGTATGTTTTATGGCAGTTTGGAAAAATTGTAGGGAAAAATGACTAAGAACTTCACTTTTCAGATTATTTTAGTAAAGTTTCTTCTGAAGTGTTCCAGGCATTGCCTCAGATTATCTCTTTGAGGTAGGTAGGCAGGATGATTGTTATTTCTATTTCAAAATTGGGAATTATGGAACAGAGATCCAAAACTTAGTCACACAATGAACTTCTGGTAGAGATGAAGAGCTAAGAAGTGGATGGCAACAAGGCAAACTTTAAAACCTTGAGGTCAAGAAGACTATTACTGAACTCCCAGTGCTACACATTTGGCAGAACTTAGTTACATGCTGGAGCAGATCGGAGCAAAGAGGGCACGTCGGGAAAGGGAGTGGCCCCCATTCCAGCTGTCCAGACCCCCCAAGTGAAACTCACCCGAGTCTCATTAGGAATCAGAATGTTTAGTTTTGATGGACCTTGGCATCAATTCTGTGTACTGCAGTGAACTTCAACTGGTCAAAGTCAGACCGTCATATAGTTTGAAGAGTTGCAAGGTGCTCATAGTCTTAACTTAGGAAGAGTTCTTAGAAATACTGAAGATTTCAGTTTGGAAGGCCTCTTTATGGAGTATCTACCACATACTCTAGTATTTAAAATTTTCCAATCTAAGTTCATTTGAGTAACTTCAAGTAACCAAAGGTGTTGAAGTATTTAACATCTTTTTTCCTGAAAATGAGTGGAATGTTGAAGGATTACATCTTTCTGGAAAACTCATCAAAGTTTACCATAGGAGGAAAATTGTGCTGATTTCTGTTCAAGAAATTTTTTTTTTTCATCCTCCCTTGGTCTCTGCCCTAAAGTAACAACTCTTAGGAAAATTGCAGTAGCAAATATCTGTTAAGACTAATTCCTCAGGGCCTTACAGGTGACACAAGGGGTTAAGATGCAACCTATGAAGCTGTCCACAGCCACTGCAGCATGAGTTCTCTCCCCGGCCAGGGAGCTGACCCACATGGTGCAGCAGACCTCTCCTGTCTTCCCCACTGCTCCCCTCAGCATTGTATTTCAGTCAATCTGCTTGTTCTGCTCCCAATTCTGTCTCTGGTGAATCCCTTACCCCCCATACCTCTGGCCTGTGTCCCAGTTCTTGTATGCATAAATAAATCTTTAAAAAAAAAAAGACTAATTCCTCAGTTTTGTCCCAACCATTGGCAGACTTGTCCCAGGCCACCTATATCACTGAATTGTGTTGATCTTAAAATTAAGACAGTTGCTTTCTCCTATCTGACACTCTAGCCTCATAGACTGAGGCTATGACTCCTTTGGACCAATGTTTATTTAGTGTTTATTATAGGCCAAGCTCTAAATTAGTTGTTAAGACTGCAAAGACAATAAAATAAGATCAATTCCTATGAAGACCTCAGATCTACAGGGAGAAATGCCTATGATTAGTTGTAGTCTGATACAGGCACGCTGGAAAACCAGGCACTCTGGAAAACCAGGAAGGAGAAAGTGAAGCAAGATCAGGAATAAAGATGAGGAAATAAGTAAGTAGGGACCTTGGGAACTCAGTTGGATATGTTGATCTGAAGGTATCCATGAGACATATTTAAAGGTGTGTTCATGATACTAGAGATCTGGGCATTCCTCAGCAGCAAAATCAGCCAAAAAGGAAGGACTAGAGATGGGGGTTTGGGCATCATCCTCTATGGTGATGATGCATCCTGGCAGTTTCTTTTTTAAAAAAAAAAAAAGATTTATTTTTATTTATACAAGAACTGGGGTACAGGCTAGAGGCATGGGAGGGTGAGAAAATTCACCAGAGACAGAGCGAGAAGCAGAACAGGCAGATGGCCGAAAACACTGCTGAAGGGCACAGCGGGCGAGATAGGAGAGGTCTGCCGTGCCATGTGGGTATCTCCTTGGCTGGTCGGGAATTGAACCCACACTGCAGGGGCTGTGGACAGCTTCACAGCGCCATACTCAACCTGCTGTGCCACCAGGGAGGCCCAATCCTGGCAGCTCCTATGAAAAATTTCGACAGAGTATTGAGGCCTGTTCCCTAATGATGCTGGCTAGAGGAAGGAAGAACAGAGAAATACAGTGTCTTCTAATCTTTTAATAAGTGGGTTATTGAAACAAACATGAAGGGGAAATAGTCAATGGGAGGAAAATGGAGTCAAATGGAAAGAACTGCTAAGTGGAGAGCTTTACATAGATCACCTAACCCTTTCTACTCTGTGAAATGGGTCCTTTGGCCATTCATGTTTCAGTGATAGAAGAATTGAGGCAAGAGAAATTAAGATCACATTACTAGTTGATAAAGTCAGAATTTATCCATTTGTGATATGACTGGCATATACTTTTGAACATGCTATTTGAACACAGCAGAGTTCTCAACAGCAGGTGAGATTTCAGTACACCTGTAGTGTAAAGGGAGAGGAAAAAGCAGTGAGATTGTGCAGGAAGCATGCAAAGTATAGCACAAGTGTAGGAGGTGCCAGGATAACCCAGAGGAGAGATGGGGTGATGGAGGCACTTTGAGTGTGGGCGGCAGGATATCACAGGGATTCATTTCTGTGGATTTTTTTTAAAGATTTATTTATTTATGCATACAAGAGTTGGGGTGTAGGCCAGAGATGGGGGGTAAGAGGATTCACAAGAGACAGAGTAGGAAGCAGAACAGGCAGATCTACTGACATACACTGCTGAGGGGAACAGTGGGTGAGACAGGAGAGGTCTGCTGTGCCATGTGGGTAACTCCCTGGCCAGTAGGGAACTTGAACTCATGCTACAGTGGCTGGTGATAATTTGATAGCACTGTCTTTACCTCGTGCACCACCAGGGAGGCCCCACGTTTCTGTGGATTTGATGCCCTTGCTTGGATGTGTTGATCTCTGCTGGGTAAAAGGAGACCAGAGCGACTTGGTGGCCCTGAACAGTAGCTCTGGCTTGAATCCCCTGTGTCCACAGAGGCAGAACCAGTGGTGATGCTGTGGAGAGCACATTACTTGGGGTTAGTTTCTAATGTCAGCTCATAAAGTAAAAAATCACATGTAATCAAAGTTAATTTCAAAAAATCCCTTAAGTCTCCCATAAAGTACAATATATGTGGCTTTGTGTGTACTGTCCTGTCTCTCAATTAATCTGACAGAGCCAACTTTTCCTCTAGCTATGAAACAGATGGCCATTTCTTGGCTTGAAGACCAGAAGAATGAATTGGCTCACACTGGGCCCTTTGTATGAAAACATCCGTGTACAGTGAAATGCTGCTGTGCTAGGTGGTGCTATAAGTATACTCTGAGTGGATATCGAATATACCATTTGAAGGCCAAATTCGTTCTGGCTTGACCTGCTAGGTCATGGTGATAGGCAACTTTACCATAATTTTCAGTCTCAATTTCTTTTTCTCTAAAAAGTGATCCATATGGGGCTGGTCCTAGATGCTCAATTACTAGAAGAAAATAGGAAAACATAAACTCAAGAAGTCAACCAGCTGGTAGGGATGAGTCATGGAGGATGAGTTATGTGCTGCCCAGGTGGGTGAGCCTGAAGCAATCACCCATCAGCCTTTGTCAGGGGTGCTCAGGACATTGAGTCTAAAGTAAGAAAGCACCTGGTCAAGTTCACCCAGAATTTAGGCCCATCGTTAATATTGCATGGATTATAACGCCAGGCCAAGAACAATGGCACCTAGGACAACAGTAGGAGGAAGTGTTGAATAGTTGCCTTAGGAGACTACAAGGGCTCCTCACAGAGGAGTGGGAGGGATTATATGTTTAGAATAAGGAGAATCAAGGAAGGAAAAGTCATGCTGAGAGGTTTTCTTTTTTAAATTTTTTGCAAAGAAAAACTGGGGTGCAGGCCAAAGGTGTGGCAGAGGGGATGAGAATTCCCCAGAGACAGAGTGGGGAGCAGAACAGGTGGATCTACTGAAATTCACTGCTGAGGGGAGCAGTGGGGGAGACAGGAGAGGTCTGCTGAGCCCTATGTGGGTCAGCTTCTTGTCCAAGGATCGAATACAAGCCATAGCTGTGACAGTGCTGAGACTTAACCCATAAGTCACCAGGGTGGCCCCAGTCAGTGCTGAGTTTAAGAGGAAGATCAGTTGGGATGAGGGAAGAGAAGAAGAACAATATGTGAGTTGTGAGTTGATGGTGTAGGGAAAAAAAGGAATTTTTTCCTATACTCTTAGGTTCTGTGGCTGGGCTTAAAAATGAGGTTGACAATAATCTGATTAACAGAAAAGAAAAGAAGATGCCAGTTTCATTTGCCATTACTATTTTATATGGCATGTGGGATTTCATGGGGAGACCTAACCATCCTGAAGATGCAGTTAGACCCAAGGCTTATATACCATTTAACAAAGAGCAATAAATTGTGGAGACATGACAAGACAAAGGACAAGGAAGTTTGGTCTAGGGCCAGTAAGTTGTGGGAGACAGACTGGGGAATATATGGAAGATAAGAGTTATTTTAGGAAGGTTTGTTTGTTTACACTCATCTTGGCATCAGCTCTATGTCTCTGGTGATAAGAATGTTCTCTTTTCCCTGGTACAGGGAAAGTCCCTTCTCACCGGAAATTTATGCCCTGCTTTTAGGTAGAAAGGCACAGGGCACATAGCTCTTCCTGCATCTGCTTTTCCTCAATTGCCCTCAACTCAAAATAATTAATATGCCAACGTGGCATCTTTGGAGTGGCATGTTCTAATGCTTCTCAGTGAAGTTCAGAGACAGCACCTGAAGATTGTTCTTGCTGATCCAAAGCTCTTCTCTTCACAGGGATGCCTTTCAAAGACTGGGGTAGTCAGAGCCAACCAAGCACTTCCTTTTCAAACTTGGACTTGAATAGTGTGTCACAATACATCTCATGAGTAGTCATGAGACTCTTGTCACTGTTAAGGATGACAGCATTGTGTGGTATCACGTTCAGGAGGTCTGAAGCCCAGGTCATGGAATCTGAAACCATAGTGTCCAAGTTCAAGTGCTATTCTTCCATTGACTGCTGTGTGACCTTGGTCGGTGGGACTAACTTCTCTGTTCCTCAGTTTTCTCATCTATATTAAAAGTGGTTGGTGAGAGGCTTAAATGAATAACATATTTGGAACTGTGATAAACCTTCAGGAAGGACTTGGTAAGTGAAATGTTATTAAGGAAATGGAAAAAAACGTATATTTGCTGATGGACACTAAGCTTTTTCTGGGCTGGTCTTAGTGTCATTGTCTAGTTTACTTTTAATCAGTGCATGACTTTTGAATTTGCTGGCAGGGTTAAAAGGGGCATCTGTGACCTTTGGCCACGGAACACACTGCTATCTGTCAAGGGATGAAGGTTTTAGTCGGGATGGTAACTTCAGCAGCACAGTGAATAGCACAGCTAAGTGATGTCACTGTACCCCCAGGCGCCCTTCCTTAGTCACAGTGGCAACAGATCGTTCTTTTTTTTCCTGAGACACTTTCATTTCTTTCACAGGAAATATCTCTATTCCTATTCCTGTATTCTCCATACAGAGAGAGACCTGTACAATCACATCTATTGTTTATTTTTTTTTGCCGTAATTTCATTTTTTATATGTGTAGTTTGCAACCTAATGACTATTTCTGTAACATCCATCACTGTGACAGAGATAATAACACCCAAGTAGAACGAGGAATGAATAATTTAACAGGAAAAATTAGAATCCTGGTATAAGTTTCTTCAAAGAGATTTTCTGAATTAAAGGTGAGATAATCTGTTTGGCATAGAATAAATTAACCCTTTTTTGTTTTCAGAGTTCTTAGGCAGATTGTTCTATCTTATATGAATGAAGTTAGAGTAATTAGATGTTATCTCTGCATTTAAAAAGCATCTATGCAAGATCCTCTTATTATATCAAAGATCCTTTGAATGGTGAGTGCAGAAACATGCCTAGCCCACACATCTAACCCAGATCCCCTCTTGTCTTTACAAAAGTTTGTAATGGGAGAGGACAGGGAGCTCTAGGGCTCTAAAGGGGATGGCACCTGGGCCTCCGACTAATTAAACACCAACCTTCCATCCCTTCTATGACAATACAAAATGATGAGACTTGGCTCTATACCTTCTTAATGTTAGGGCAATGCAGTAATTAGTTTTGTGATACATTTTTCTTATATACTGACAGTGTTTTCTAATGGAAAATAGAACAGCAGAGGTCATGAAAAGATATTGATATTGCCAAGATCCGCGGAGGTTGAGGGAAATGGGAGGCAGTAAAGAAATGCAAGTTTAAACAAAGGAGAATGATGACTTGTAGTTTAATAAATTAGTATAATTTTTGACTTTAGAATTTCTTTTTGAACTAGAAATCTGGAGAGCACTATGTAGAAATCTACATAGTGGTAGGAAAGAGCTTCAAGGAGAAAATATGTTTTCGGTTTCAGTATCTCTTTTAAATCATACCTCGAAATAAGCAATGGCTGTTTGGGTCTGTAGCTGGGAGGTCAAAAGGCCAGTGGAGAAGAGGTTCTTTTTTATTGTAAACATATGAATTAATCATGACTCAAAATTGAGATCAGGAGAAATTCTGCAGTTGGAAGAGGAAATAAAAGAAAAATGCTTTAAAATCAATTCATTTTTATAAACACATGTACATGTATATACACAGTGTAAATATGCACTCATCCTCACCACCTAGTTCACAAAAATCATGACCTTAAATGTGTAGAAGCAATACTGATTTGATACTTGAGAAGAAATAACAACATTTGTATTTTAGCCTTGGGCTCAAAGGATCTTGAATTTGTGCTTAAGCAAGAGCCTCTTAAGTAGATTTTAAAATAAAAGACTCTCCTTTTCCTTACTAGTACCCCAAATCTGATGTATTTTCAAAAGCAAAAATGAAATGTCAGTGAATTCTTGTGTGTCAGAGGGCAAGAGTCACAGCGGGTTGGTTCTCTATCATCTATCTGTCTATCTGTCCATCTGTCTGTCTATCTATCTATCTATCTATCTATCTATCTATCTATCTATCTAGTAATCTGCGTACCTTCTATCTCTCTGTGTATCATCTAATTACTGATCTAGCTTTACCACATTACAATGCACAACATCATGAGACTTTCATTTATACATACTTTGTCCTTTTTCTTTTTTTCTTCCAAATTAGACTCTCAGAATTTACAGCCCAGAATACTGACTCTAGTCAATGTGGTTGTGGGTTACTTCTCCCTCACAATTACTGGTTACTCCAGAGGGCTGGGGTCAGAGGCTTGATTAAATAAATTACAGCTCCGGGTCCCCTCCAATAAACCATGTCAGGCTTTAGGCAACCCAAAACAATGCTCCCTGTTTTAACCCATAATGGGCAGTTGAGTTTAGTAAATGGCCTAATCACTGCAGCATAAATATTTATGGGAGAATTTTTCCAATTAAAGTAGAGGCTTGTTTAGATGCTATCAGTGGAGAGAGGGCTTTTCCAACAAGAAAATTACTGTTAGAAGACATCAGGAAATGGTTAAACTCCAGAGGCTAAAAGGTCAGCAAGTCTGCAATGGTTAGCCCTGTGTTTCTGTTACTGCTGTCTGTATGCATTAAACCCTCCCTCCTCCCCTTGAAGGGGGGCTGGAAAAATAGCCTTTTGTACCTAGGAAAAGATGCTGGTTCATTCATATAAAAATATTTATGTTGAGATATAAAAATGCAGGCAATGACTCAACCAGATTTGGTATTGTCCCAACTTTTACAGCAAACTCTTCTGTCGGTCTTCCTTTTTTTTTGTTGAGTCTCCTGGATGGAGAAAACACTGCCAATTGGCACTGAATGGTTTCCCTACTACGTGCTATTGGTGTGAGTCCTGTTGCTTATGCTCTAGAACAAGATATAAACATGCAACTTGTACATCATTTTACCAAGAAAGAGCTGTATAAAATCTGAAATGCAGAGTATAGCAGAAAAATCCCCAGAGGAGAAGAATTTGTGATCTCAGTGGGAATTCATTAATCTAGCAAACAGTGTACATGCCATATGGTATTTTACTCTAAAGGAAAACATAAAAAAGAAAATATGGGGGAAAAATTCTGTAGAAGGTGAACATGAAGTACCTTTGCCTGAAAATAAGCTTACTAAGTTTATAGCAGAGAAAGTACAGAAAAGTATCCCAGGTCGTGCTATAAGAGCTGAGAAGTTTTAGATACATTGCCATCTGATTTTGATTCTCCTTGTTTAGTACTAGAGATGATGGTTACTGTTCAGTAGTTGGTTATGATGCAAAATACAGCTATAAGCCACATAATATGGGGAAGATTGGTCTTCAACATTAGTATCACTTGGGTTTGTTTAAACCAAAAGTAAGAACTCTCCCTTCCAAGAGACAACTGTGGCAAAATCAAAAGGCAGTAAGACACCTGGAAAAATAGAAGACCATAAAGAGAGGCATTTGCTGTTTGATAATCAAACTTTGAGATAATCCATTTTGAGACCCTATTCAAATCCCCCATGCTCTGTGTGAACATATTAAGTAGATAAAAAACGCCTCCAAGCTCAATCTCAGTGATGCCTTTGGCTTTTGTCCTAACAGCCCTTTTCCTCCCCAGACTGTGTGTTAACCAAAACAGGGCTGGGAACAGCATGAGTGAGAAAACCCTGGGGTCCCTGGAGCACCCCTTCCCCCAAAGGAACTCTTATCTGCAGGTGCCTGGAGTGTAGTTTAAAGGGGGAACCACTCTGAAACAAGGATATTTTGTGGGGGCTGACTCAGGTTCTGCATTAGGACCTCTGGGGCTTGGGGAGATCAGAAGGTAGGCACAGTTTAAACCTTGCCCCACCAGGATTGGCCTAGGTCAAGGCAATTAAAATTAAAAAAAAAATTAAATACTTGTTTTTGCTCTTTCCATACCCTCCTTTTAAAAGAACATGTGTCCTTTGATTTCCCTTTCTATCTCTTCAAATTAATGACATCAGTTGAGTAGGAATTTAATTTCTCTTGAGAAACAGAAGCCCCCATCTATAGGTAGAACTAGGGGGAATCTGGGATGGATGGCCTGTCACATGCTAGGTAGGCAAGCAGATCAGCTCTACAAACTGAAGCCAGTTCCTATTCTACTTAGACTCAGCCTCCTAGGTGGAAGTACATTTGGAGTTACAGAACTTGACTTTCTACTTAAAGATGGCAAGTTTTCAGAGCCCTATCATTTCCCTTTTTTTCTGAAATGTTGATTGGCTTAGATTTATGCTGCTTTTGGCTCATGAAGTAGAGAAACCACTGTTTTAAGAAGATTCACCTAGATTAGATCATAATGTAGGTAGAGATATGAGCAGATTTGATTTTCTGATTTCCCATCAGTAAAAGTGTTTCCAAGGTCGACAAGGTGATATTGATAATTGCTTTAGGAAAATGCTATACATGTTGAATACATTGAAGACTCATTACTGATTAAGAGAAGAAAGACGCTTTTCCTTCTACCTCATCCTGGATCTGCTTAAAGAAATCATCACAGACAGTTTTAAGAAATTTGACAGGTGGGCTGGATCATCTTGAGGCTCATACTGGGGATGGGTGGAGGGCCATTTCCTTCCTGGTCTCAGACTAATGCATATTGCAGCTTTGGCCACACAGAACACGCTGTAATACTTCCTTTCCTTGACATAAAGTCTTCAGCACAAGTACTTATTTAGGAAGTTTTCAAAATGGGTATATTCATTATAAAAACTGTAATCTGTCATTTTAAAATAAATCCACAGATGACAGGCACAGGCAGGATATTCTCTAGGTTTAGCAAATAGCATGTAGCAATACGTCTCCATCTAGATAGCTTTCCAAGGGGTGGTTTTTCCTCTCACTGTATATCTGTCTCTTTAAAAAAGTTAAGCAAAAGAATGACAGGGAGGACCTGCTAGGATTAGTCTGATTTGTCCTCTGCCCCCAAAGGTTGAAGAGACAGTTATTCTTGGTGATAAATTTAGATTTGAATCTGAAGATTTTTTTTTTTTCCGATAGGGATAAGTAGGGCACTGCTTAACTTGTGTTTCATATTTTTTTTTGTGCAGTGGCTGTGACTAGCCCAAACTAAATAACCAAATCACAAACAAAATAACAAAGCCAGAACGTGTTTGAAATGTCTTAAGAAGCTTACTGTTTGAGGTCAAATAAGAGAACCCATCTGAAACTAACACTGAACCAAAGCCATGTATCCATATCAACACTATAAATTTGAGTCCTTGGGCCTCTCTGGTGGCACAGGTGTTAAAGTCTCAGCACTATTAGGCTATCACCAGCCACTCTGGCATGAGTTGGATCCCTAACCAGGGAGCTGACCCACATGGCACAGCAGATCTTTCCTGTCTCAACCACTGCACCCCTCAGCTGTGGACTTCAGTGGATCTGCCTGTTCTGCTCCCCACTCTGTCTCTGGTGAGTCCTCTCACCCCCCCACACCTCTGGCCTATGCCCCAGTTCTCATATGCATATATAAATAAAAATAAATTGTTAAAAAGTTCTTATATGCATAAATAAGTAAAAATAAATCTTTAAAAAAAATTGAGTCCTTGGAGAACCAGGTTGGACAAATGGCTTTAAGTAAACTATTTACTCAGAGCAAGCAAATTCGTTCTTTACTAAGAGCTGGAGTATTACTTAGAGCTGATATCTGCCCACCCAGAGAAATCAGGCCAGATTAAAGAAACTTAGGTTTGGGAGCTAATAATAATAATAATTCTTTTTTTTCCTTGTTGCTTTTGTTTTGTTTTCATGGAAAGTACCATTTATGTGGAGAGTCTGAATTTGTCTGCTGTTATGTATTGGTGTTGAATTAACTGAGTGATATAAAAGAAAACAGTTTCCAGAAGGTCAATTGAAGTGAATGCAAATTTTGAGGAAACTATTATATTGTTCATGGTTTGATGAGTGGTTTCAACATCATTCAGGAATTAATATCCTGTTTTTCAGTCATTTTCCATTTTATTGTATGTGTCTATTTATGTTCTTCTGCTTACGCCACATCATTTTTAAAAAATCAAATTCAGTTACAACCATCATAAAAAAATACAACACAAAAGAGCACTGAGGTGAAAAAAAAATCAATCCTAATTTTAATGTTACATTACTGAAATGCTAATAAAGTAAACATGTTTTGTTGTAATATTATTAAAAATAATGAACTCATAATATACAAATATCACATTTGTATAGCACTTTAAAATTTTGGAATATTTTGTATCTGTTACTTAAAAAAACTTTCAAAACCAATATCAAAAAAGCTACATGATTTTAATGTGTGGGACGAAAATATATCATTGACTCTTTCTATCATGTTTCTGATGGCTAATGACTAGGATTACTTTTTTAAATCAGATCATGTAAATATTTTAAATACTTGGTCAGAATTAGATTTTGGTGATGCACTATTAAACCACTAGAATAGCAAATTTTCTCTGTATGCAAAAGGAAAATCCACACTTATTATTATTATTACTTTTGCTGTTTTAGTAAATGACTATAAATAACATTTGACATTACAAAGTCTAGATTGTCTGTTAATTTTTAAGGTGGACAGCAAGATGATCTGTTTTTGCTGATGTTGTTTGTTTGTAAAAGAAATTTGAAGAGTTAGACTTACTTTTTAATGCCAAACTCTGGATTTTAATAATCTTCAAATTGAGGGTTTAGTTTCTGAGATAACATGTGTATAACCCAAAGCTGGCACTTTGGATAACTGTGGCACAGATGACATGAGTATAATCAAATACTTCAGAAATAAGGAATGTGTGTCTGTAGTCTTCCTTCTGCTGGTGCCAAGAATCATCTCGCCCCCTAATTTCCCTCGCTCCATAGCTGGCAGGCAGGGTGACCGTGCAGGCAGTCACGGGTTCAGACATGGGAGCCTCCATTCCAGGGACGTTTTGAAAGCATCCATCTTTCACTTCTCTGTACACCTGCTGACAGTTCCTTAAATGGATCAACGGTTTCCTTACTATTCCATGGAACTGATGACAGTTTTCAACGGGTATGAAAAATATCCCAGCCTTGAAGTTGTTTACACCAATATTCACAGTTGATAAATTGGGCTGTCATTCTGATCTTACTGCAGAGGGCAAAAAGGGGATTTAGGACTGGTGTTGATCACCGCCATACAAGGCATAACCTGATCCTACATCCATTACCAGATTTCTGCATTTGCCACCATCTGTTGTTTTCCATCTATAACCTGTAACATGGAGGAAGCGGGTTATAACAGAGGAAAGGATATTTGGAAAGTAGACGGTGTTAAATCCTGAACTGGACACCTGAGAGAGTTTACAGACCCTCCTTACAATAAAAGATTTTACATGTGAACTGGAAACTTGACTCTCCTGGGACTGATTTGCTAGACATTGTTATTTGAAGACAGGTGAAGAAGACAAGATGGTTTCTCATGTGTGAATAGAAGACCAGCTAGTTGGAAGTTTTAAAAAATAATGCTATATTTATTTTATTTCGAATTAAATATCTATATCCCTAAAAAAAAAAAAATCTCTATCTCTGATGCCCAGCTAAACTGCAAGGTCAGAATTAACCTGTGTAATTTTGCAAGTTGTGTAAGTCTGACTTTTATAACTTCAGAGCATTGAACCAGGTTCTTGGGACTGGAGGGGTTGGGAACCAGACTGTAAGTCTACCTGGCCACTGATTGATTCACTCCTGTCTGCTGGTCAAGAATTACTGCTTTGGGCCTCCCTGGTGGTGCAGGGGTTAAAGTCTCAGCACTATCAAGCTGTCCAGTTGTTGCAGCATGAGTTGGATGCCCTGCCAGGGATCTGATCCACATGGGGCAGCAGACCTCTACTGTCTCACCCACTGGCCCCCTCAGCAGTGGATTTCAGTAGATCTGCCTGTTCTGCTCCTCACTAAGTCTCGGGAATCCTCGCACCCCCACCCCCTCTGGCCTGCATCCCAGTTCTTTTTTTTCTTAAGATTTATTTATTTTTTTATACAAGCACTGGGTACAGGCAGAAGTGCGGGAGGGTGAGAGAATTCACCAGAGCCAGAGTGGGGAATAGAACAGGCAGACTGATGAAATACACTGCTAAGGGGAGCAGCAGGCGTGTCAGGAGAGGTCTGTGCGCCATGTGGCACCCTCGCCTGTGGCCAGGAATCGAACCAGTGCTGCAGAGTCTGTGGGCAGCTTCGCAGCCCAGTGCTCAATCGCTGCACCAGGGCGGGGTAGGGGGGCTGGGGGGGACTACACCCCAGTTCTTATATGCATAAGTATATAAAAATAACTCTTTCCAAAAAAAAAAAAAGAGTACTGCTTTGATTAGTTCAGATTATACTAAGAATGAATAAGCTTTGAAGCTGTCCGAAGCCTGCAGTTCCGATTGGCTCCCTGGCTGCTGGCGAGGGTCCCACATGGCGTAGCAGACCTCTCCTGCCACACCCGCTGCTCCCCTGAGTGGTGTATTTTGTCGTCTGCCTGTTCTGTTCCCTGCTCTGTCTCTGGTGAATCCTCTCACTCTCCTGTGCATCTGGCTTGTACCCCGGATCTTATATAAACAAACAAACAAACAAATAAATGAATAGATAAATAAATAAATAAATCTTTTAAAAAAATAAAAGAAAAGAACAGGTTTATTAGGAAAAGGAGAAAGAAAAAGAGAGGTTCCTGCATAGTTATATAGGCAGGCAGGAGAGCTACCAAAGACCCTAATTTATGGCATTCAGTATCAGTAGTGAAAACATGAATTATTTTAAAACTGTTTTCACTTAGTTATTTACATATGTCCTTATCTTAAAATAGCTCCTGAATAGCAAACACGGAGATCTTATATCCACTTCCTTGCTATAAACCTTCAATAGAAATTTCAAATTAAAATCTCAGATCTTTACAGTGTCTTTTGTGTACCAGTAGTGCCCCATCCCTTTTATTTTTGCTTTGTTCTAGCTTTATTCTAACATTTGTGGTTCTTTGACCTCCATTAGTTTGGGGATGACACCTGAGAGGAAAAATCAAACAATGTCCAAAAATGAACAATGATGTAAAGTAATTAATTCATTAAAAAAATACTGCTGTGGATAAATTATTATTTCTTAAAATCTCAGCCCATTAAGCTCAATTGGGGAGCTTAATCAAAATATAAATATTTAACAATATAAATATTTAAGCCCCACTAAGCATTCAGAATCTGGGGGTAAGGGAGCATGGTACTGGGGGCAGGACTTAGACATTTGTATTTTTGAAAAACCACCCCAGGTAATTATGATGCCCTGGCAAGTTTAGGAACACTTACTGCAGATGATGGAAGAAATGGATAGAATGAGACAGCAATTTTTAAACATTTATTTTTATTTATTTATGCATACAAGAACTGGGGTGCAGGCCATGGATGCGGGGATAGACGGGGAATGTGTGAAAGGATTCACCAGAGTCAGAGTGGGGAACAGAACAGGCAGATCTACTGAAATGCACTGCTGAGGGGAGCAGTGGGTGAGAAAGGAGAGGTCTGCTGCACCATGTGGGTCAGCTCCCTGGCAGGGGATTGAACTCATGCCGCAGTTGCTGGCCATAGTTTGATAGTGCTGAGACTTAACCCCTATGCCACCAGGGAGGCCCTGAGAGCATTCTTAATGATGAAAAAGCCAATGGGCACCAAAAAGAGATTCATGGAGGGTTCAAAGCTGAGATTTCATGGTGATGGAGGCTAAGACTAGGTAATTTAGGATGTGCATGTCGCAAGACCAGAAACTGGAGTTGGTGGTAGAAATAATGAATATTGTTAAATCAGCTATAGGAATGAAAACCCTTAGGAGCCAACTGCTGTAACAAGTGTCAGAAACTGTAGGAAGTACTCGGAGGCACAGACCAGAGATGGGATAAAGAGATGGAGGGTCCTTATAGTGAATCCTGGTCTTTAAAATTAACCTAGTCACACCCTAGAAGCAATTAAACTTAACAACGGTAACAATTCCACAAAGGAATGAACCCCTCCCAAAAAGAACACTCTTGTCAGTGCAGTTTCTCCCTGGCAAGAGGCAGCTCTCTGGGCCGTCTTTGACTAAGCAAGTGTTTCCTTTTACTAACCTTTTTCCTTTGCAGTCTTTCTGCCTGCTTGTGTCTGGGCAAGCGTCCTTCCCTTCCCTTTCCATAATAAACTTGCCCTTGTGGCTATACCCAAAAGCCCCTGCCTAGTGGCAAAATTTGCCATGTGCCACTGAAAGGGGCGCTCTGGTAAAACTTTTCTTGGAGGGAACCCCAGACCCGGCTCTCTGACCTCAACACCCCTCCAAATGGGCATCAGTGAGTATGTTTATTAGATAAGTATCTGTTTCCAAAAGCAGTTTATCTTGTTTTTTGTTTGTTTTTTTTTGTTTGTTTGTTTTGTACTTATTTATTTATTACCAATCAGAAATATCTCTAGTGTGAATAGTGGCAGTGGAGTAAGATAAGTATTTCTGAATCCTGGTGTTAGAAAGTTTAGATATGACCTTTAATTCAGAAATTATTCTAAAGTACAAGGATCTGAAAGAAAAATGGAACTGATGAAAACTGGCTTATCAAATCTGTGAGCTTCTGCCTGGACATGGTGTGTGTGTGTGTGCGTGTGTGTGTGTGTGTGTGTGTGTGTGTGTGTGTGTGTAGACCCATCCAGCTGTTAAACCACTTGCAACATTCTTGTGCTTTGTGCTCTGTAACAACTTTGTCCTGAGCAAAACTGCCACAGAAGAATGACTATTTAAATAGATTGGCTGTTACCCGAGATCAGCAGGTAACTGATGATTATTTTAGAGGTGGGTAGTCTAAATAGTTGAGGGACAGGGTAGGAAGAAGCTGAGAAATTTGGAAGAAAAAAATGGCTAGAAATCACTGTAATCTGATGTGTTGAGAAAAGATGTTTCTATTGACAAGGTGACCTTGTTGCACTGAGGGTTTGCCAGCTTGCTCTAATGCAAGTTCTTTCTCATTCTTCACTTACTAAGGATATGTTATTGGGCAGGGTGGGAGTACCCGAGAATCTTGAAACTTGTCCATTCTAAATAGCATCTGCCATCCACTGCACCAAGACAAAACATACTCCAGACCTTTGATGGAAAGCAACTTTAATACAATTAGTGTGTAACAAAGACAAGAAAAAGGATAAAGTTTTAAATCAAGCATCCAACATTACCTATGTCCTCCTGGGTAAATCTCCAGTCAAACAGGATTGTCCCGAAGCAGGGCAGCTGAGCCCCAAAAGCCTGCCACAAGTCTAAGGCCCCTCCTGATGGGGACCCACCCATAGGAAAGGGGCAGAAGGGGCCCAGCATGTCTGGTATGAAGGAGCAAAGTCAAAATCAAGATAAACACTGCCATTTTTTTAAAAAAAAATTTATTTATTGTTTATGCATACAAGAACTTGGGTACAGGCCAGAGGGAATGAGAGGATTCCCCAGAGACCGAGTGGGGAACAGACAGGCAGATTGACTAAAATCCACTGCTGAGGGGAGCAGCGGGGAGACAGGAGAGATCTGTTGCGCCATGTGGGTAGCTCCTTGGCCGGGGATAGAACTTGTGCTGCAGTGGCTGTGGCTTGTTTCATAGGTTGCATCTTAACCCCTTGTGCCACCAGGGAGGCCCTACACACTGCCATTGTTAACCTCTCTGTGGGTCTCTCACCCACGTCTGCTTCAACCAGTCCAGGACCAAGAAGCAAGCGCAGCTTCTTCATGTGTCTCTCTGCTTCATGTGCCTCCTCCAGGTCTCCTTCTGGCTCCCCATCCTGCTTCCTTCCTTCCCCAGCCTCCTCTTCAGCTTCTCCTCTTCCCTGCTCAGCTCCACCCTCCCTTAGGTGGTCCCCTTTCCCTGAGGACCACCCTGTTACAGATACTCTATTAACTGAGTTAGCATTTGAATGTCAACTTTTTGTTTTAGAAAGTCTATACATACAAATATGGATTCCCCAAATCACTTTTGGAACTTAAAAGCAGCAGAAAAGAGCCTGACTTTTACTAAGTGATCTTTATCCGAAGAGACCCGCTAATCTCAAAACTAGAGTTAAGGTTTTTGCAGAAATTGGACAGGGAGTAACTGAAACTGATTTCCTAGTGGCAGGGATCACAGCCTTTGGAGCTGTAACAGAGGATTTGGGGCCACCCTCTGGGAGCATGGCTTCCAGTCCCTTTAAAGTGCTGCCACTGACAGGAGATAAGCACTGATAAGAGATGGATGGCAGCAGGGCCAGGACTGTTTTCTTTCTGGAACAGCCCTAATTTGAGTCTCCTGCCTCACTCCCCTTGCCCTGCTCTTCAAGTTAAGGCTGTTGGTTTGTTTGTTGTTGTTGTTGTTTTTATTTTTTTTTTAATGCTGTCAAATTTCAAATGTAAAATTCAGAAGAAACAAGGACTATCTCCTTGGGCTCTTTTAATGAATACTAAGGCACTCAAACCTTTAAACTCTCTTCACTTTTGAAAACTTGTGCTTTAAAAATATTCTATTTTATAAGATTTCTTGAAAGAGAATCTAGAGCATGCTGGTGAAACTTCTTAAACACTCTTACACTCAACTGGTAAAACACTTCTGGTAAATGAACCCAGGTCTTCCTGTAGCAGCCCCCTATGCTGAGTTAATAGCAAAATGATCGATTATCAATATCACAATAATAAAGCCAGTGCAGCACTGGAATTCTTAGTGCTTGAACGGAGGAAATTCTCAGGAAATGTGCATGGACTCTTGGCAGAGTAAGCCTCTAAACCACCTGGATTTTTATCCTTTACAAGAATGGTATTAAACTCGGATAAACAATGTTTGATGAAGTATTTGAAAATTTGACTGTTGTTTTCAATGCATTTGAACAACAGCAGGAGATCCAAAAGTTTTCTAGTTTTGTTACCCCTCGACCTAGGAAAACAGCGCTGGATTCCAGGACCTGGGCTAATCCGACAGCCCGCAGCACAGCAACTAATGCATCATGGGATCTGCGCGACAAATAAATGTTAGAAGGAACTAACAATTATGTCTTACAAGCAACAATCTCATTTAGAAAAATATTAAATTAGGGCCTCTGTGGAAAGTGGTACTTAAACAGTTCCATTTGGAGGACCCAGCTTGCTCTCTGCTAAGTGGCGTCGGTGGGCAAAGGGCGTTTGTTTCTGCCTGCCAGGAGCGTGATGGATGCGGCCGCGCCTGCAAGTTAGTAACCAACTTATTATTACAGCGGCGCTGAGGTTTGTCGTCGGGCTGTGCAAACAAATGATGGACATCATGTGGGAATGGCAGTAAGTGGAAAACGTCGTTTGTGAAACAGGCTTTTCAGCCCCCAAGTTAGCTGAGAGTGTAAAAACAAAGGTCTTTGCAACAGAGACAGTGAGCAAAGCATGATGGATAATCTCAGCCATGCACGTAATTGCTTCCAGGTGTTTGGACACTTTATTACTTGGGGGGTTCAGCTACCACACTGACAATGTTTTCTTTCTCCAACAGGATAACCCCTCAGAAGGCTGGTGCCAGCAGTTACTGTTACCTACATCACCCCAAGTTGGACTCGTTAGGGCCCCGTCTCCACACAACTGCCACATTAGGGAGATTTAATAAGGTGCATGTATAAAATGCAGTTCAGGGAAACCCCATGAAAAGTCAGCTGAGTGCTGGAAGTTTGTTTTCTCCATCTGGGTGAAGCCAACTGCTAGAAGTCGGAATAACTTTTTCAAAGATGGTTTGCACCTCTGTAAGATATGTTGAAAAGCAGTGCATAGTTTTTTGTATTTAATGGGTTGGATTTCTAATATCATTTGCAAAGATTTTTGTATTTAGTATTTTGTGATTTAATTTGCATGCAAACAGAGTGAAAATATACTATGTTCTTCTCACTTTGATGTCACCACCCAGAAGCAAGAAAATTGAAGCAGTTTTCTTAAACACCTGTTTTTTCTAGGCTAGAGAAAACAGTCATGAATATGCCACATTTCATTGCTAAAAAACTTGTTCCAAGAACAATCAATACAAATCCATATGTAGATTGAGAGATTGATATTTCAATATCTGATTTTAAAAATTGCCACACAAAGATCAAAAACTTGTAAATGAAAATAAACACTATGGGCATTTTGTAGTTATTCAGAGTTACCCACCCCCACCCGTCTCCAGGATCTCGAGAATTATAGGATAGGGAGAGAAAGGTTTTTCAGACTCGGACAGAAATGATAGGATTGATGAAAATAATTATGGTATGTTGGAAAATACAATAACTCATCTCAACTATTTATCATTAAATGGTAGTTGATTAAAATATCCTCAAAAGAAATGCATGTGAGGGCCTCCCTGGTGGTGCAGGGGTTAAGATGCAACCTATGAAGCAATCTGCAGCCACTGCAGCATGAGTTCGATTCCCAGCTGTCCAGAGAGAAAGCCACATGGCGGGACAGACCTATCCTGTCTCGCCCGCTGCTCCTCTCAGCAGTGTACTTCGGTCTGTCTGTCTGCCTGTTCTGTTCCCTGCTTTGTCTCTGGTGAATCTTCTCACCCCCTGCATCTCTGGCTTTTAACCCAATTCTTGTATAAAAATAAATAAATCTTTAAAAAAAAGAAATACATGACAGAGAGAAACTTTATACCCTGATAATATTTTTTTTATTTACTATAAATTTTCACAAGGAAATGTGCCATCAACTACAGAAATGATTTTATCTATATTAAAAATTTTTATTAGTCTATGATTAAAAGCATCGATCATCATCATCTTCAGAAACATCCTTTCATTGAAGATACTAACTGACATTTATAAGGTGAAGGTTTGGCCCTTGGGGCAGAGGAGGACACAAGCGTTACATTCACATTCGGGGGGTTCCCTCAGCAGGACCCATCACCCATCGTTTACACGTGTGCTTGTGTTCCTCTTCTCGTTTTAACCTTATCTAATGTATTCACAAAGTGCTCAAAGGTTGGATTTTACATGTAAAAATTCAAATGCATTCTGACTCATATAGCTCAATCAAATTTTACACTAAAAATGATTTGTGTTGGTATATAGACCTAATCCCCAAGGAGGCAGAGAAGCAGAACTTTTGACCTGGGTGAGGCCAAATGCATCTGCAGTCCTGGCAGGGGGGCACAACGGGAAGCAAGATGGTTATTAAAAAATACACTGGTGTGAGAATTGCAATGAATTTTAATAAACTCATCTCCTTGCAATTTTAGCCCATTTCTCCTACAAGAATATAGAAACATACATCTTATATAGAGAGAATGGCCCTCCTTATTAAAAAGGTGGCAACAATAACTTTTTATTGTTCCGATGTGCCAAGGGAAAGTTTTTTATTTTGTATAAAACCAGATAAACAGGGATCTGGGTCAACTATTTCACAGAGTATTTACTATTGCAATGGTTGCAATTATTTGTCTAAATTTATTTTCCTTTCCCATGACTGAAGCAGTGGGTCAAGAATATAGAACAGTCATCACATAGACATTCTGCAGCTGTCGGGTCTTGTGCTGCTCTTCCTAGGGTGCTACTCCTATTGCCTTCTGTTGTGTCCTGTTTTCATTTGCCATGAAGGTTTTCCTTCCTCCGTAGCCAGGTAAGTGTCTGGCCCTCTTCTCTCCTGCCCGTTGTTTCTTGCCCACATGGCCGTCCTCTCTGTGGTCGGAAAGAACATCTTCAAACAGCCACTCTTGGCAGCTTCCCACAAGACTCATAGAACCTCCCAGAAAAATATGCAACCTGGCACCCTTCAAAAGCTTGAACATGAACTTGGCTCAAGGCTTTCCTTGAGAACATTTCCTGAAAAAGTTAAGATGAAAGTGAAGAAAAAGGGATAAGTGGCTCTGGAAGGAGACAGCCATTGACAAAAGTTCTTTTCATATAGGGACTTAGGAAGGTTTTCAGCAAAGGAATCCCATCAGGGGGTTATTATTTTCCTTTTAATGAAGTTGAGTATTTTAAATAAGACAACCAAAATGCAGATGAAAGCAAAGTGAGAGCTTAATTGTTCATGCAGGGGCATCAGCCAAGAGGTGACTGCCCCTTCTTTCCTGCAGTAAGTGCTAGAGGGTGGCTGAGTTATTAGTCTCAGGAATCAAGAATGGCAGAGAGGACCCAGGCAGCTATGCCTCTGCACTTCATTTTCAGAAACAGATTGTGAGGGCTGAGGAAATCTAGGAAAAGAATGTTCTATGGTGATTGATTTATCAGGGAAATAGTAATTTGGGCTTGAGAACTTTACATATGGGCTGTGACACGATCTTAAGCATTGACCCCTGCCCCTAGGCTGAGGGCTCCAGTACCCTGACATTTAATGCCTCTGAGAAGTGCACTTGTGTATTCTTTATCTTGACTATCCAGACTTCATTCCACTTAGCGCTAAGGTAATCTTACATATTCGGTGTGGCTTAGCCCTCAGTCATGCTGACCCTCCCTGTTATCCCCTGGGCAAGGGCTGAACTCTCCTTTTGAAGATCATGAGTGTTGATTATAACATCACATAGCCTTTGCTTCCCAAGCCTTCTAGAGCAGTTACCAGTGTATGTATCTTAGTTACTGGATTTGTAATCACTTAATGGAAAGAAAAATTTATGTGCCAGATCGCATATCACCTTCTGTTTGCATCTAATCTCCTTTAATCTTGTTGAAATATTTCTAATCTATGCATTATTGTCCTCATTTAAAAAATGTAGAGACTGAGGTACAGAGAGTTTGTGGGGTGGCTCAGGTCTCCTACGCTGTTTCTCCCCCATAGACCTGAGACTCCCAGGGTAGGACAGGAACTGATTTTTACCCCCTCCAGGAGCTGTTAACTATGTGTGATTTAATTAGTGATTTTGACAATTCCTCTGACATTTGACTTTGTAAACGTATGCTAAGGTATTAAGGAAAAGGGAATAAATTTTGTATTCAACATTGAAGTTAAGATTCTGTGTCATTCTAGCATCAGAAGTCCCAGTGATAGGGTGAAATGATGAGGAAAGTATTTATTGGGCTGAAAGTCCTCAAATTTCTCCCCATCATTATATTGCATTTTAAATATGGATGAATTAAAGAAATGTCAGGGACAATTCATTTCTGTGAAATACCTGCAACACATAAAATTCTTGTGATTTTCTTGATTTCCTCCTAGCAAATCAAGCAGACATTGAGATCCATGTCACCCCGAGAACAGAGAAAGGACACACTTGGTCTGGAGTCACTGTTTCTGGGGAAGAGAAAATTTTGAAGGCAGTTTAATGTAATTCTCCAAGAATTGGGATCCATTTCAGGGGAAACTGAGCTACATTAAAATAAAAGGTCGCAGCCCTAGATGTGTTATAACTGTGTGACCCTCCCCTAAAAAGGGAAGATTCCAGGTTCCCTGCCCTACCCAAGAGAGAGTGGAGCTGAGCAGGAAGGAGAAGGAAGGAAGGAGATCAAAATGTAGACCTGGAGGAGACATATGAAGCAGAGACATATGAAGAAGCTGCACTTGCTTCTTGGCCTTGGACTTGTACCAGGGACTTGGGTAACATGGAAGGAGACTCCTCAAAAGAGACAGAGATGTGGGTGAGAGACCCATGGCAGCGTTTATCTTGACTTGGGTTTTGATTTTGCTCTTTTCCTTTTGGACTTGTCTGGACCCTTCTGCCCATTTCCCATGGGTCCCCACCAGGAGATGCCTTAGACTATGGCAAGATTTTAGGCCTCAGTGCCACAGGCTTTGGGCAAACCCTGTTCGGCTGGGTACTTACCCACACGGGATGAGTGACTTTGGGTGTTCAATTGGAATCTATTTTAACTATATTCTTTCTCTTCTCTCTATTGCACACCAGTTGTGTTAAAGTTACTTTCTACTGAAAGTCTATTGCACTGAAGTATGGTTTGTCTTGATGTGGTGGATAGTAGAACCTACTTAGAGGAGGCAGGTTTGGGGGTCTGGGGTGTCCCTCGTGCCCTGAAATAGTGGCATGAGGCACTCTGCTGGCCATGTGGCTGAGAGAAACCCAAGGGACGCAGTTAGGGTGACTGTTTCTCACTGGCTGAGCAGATATTGTTTGAGTTGAGCAACCAGACAGTCTCCCAAACTGAGAGGAAAGCAGCAAGGAGTCAAGACGACAAAGGTCTTTGGGGAGAGCCCGGGTCTCCCTTCCTCACTCTCTTGATCTTCACTACCCAGTAATTTGCTTGGCCCTCAGTGCTAAAAAAAATGTTTGTTAAATGAGTGGCTATTAGAAGCTACCATGGAACTGTGCTTTTGCCAAAATACAAATTATGTCATATAAAATATTAACTAACGTGTTCTAGGAGACCAAGAGACCTATTATTTGGGAACACTTGTGAGACCATTTATGGACTAATCTGAGTTAGGTAGAGAGAATTGGGGGCTGAGGGGCAGTGATTTCCATAGGAGAAGCCAGGTTGGAGTTTCAGTGTTGTTTTCTCCCCATCCTATTGTTACCCCCGGACAGGCGTGTGCAGGGAATGTGAGTGACGTGCTTGTGTATTTGTGCTGCGATGGACACCATGGACAGTCCTCCCAGGATGATAGAGGAGTACTCTGGGAAACTGGCTGATCATTTTCAGAGATTGTTTAATAAATCATTATTATATATTTTTTTCATATATTCTATGAGCTCCATCATGGCCAGAAGAGTAAATGTCACTTCTAAAAATTCTTTATACAGTTGGAGGGACTGACTAATCCCAGGAGAATCTCCTTGAAAATTTAGTTTACAAACAAAATAAACCAATGGATGTGTTGAAGAGTTTGAAACTAGAAATTTATTTAATTCGGTCTTGATTTTAGTGCCACTTTAACTTGCAGTTGGCAGCCTGGTGTAATACTTCCAAGACTGCTGACTTGAATTCCATTTCGATCTTACAAGACTTTTTTAAAAGCTTATTTCCTTAAAAGGAACAAGAAGGCCTGTTTTTGTTCCTCACAGAGGAATTTGTGCAGGAAACAAGAAGGTAACAGGGTTAGTTATTTGAAGCCGATTCCTGCTGTGTGCAACATCGTTGGCTAAATTGCATCTAAGGCTACAAAGACAGTTTACTCAAAATAGATATAAAAGCTTCTGTCAATCCTAGAGAGCAAATGAAATCAAAGACCATACCCTTTCTGCATTTCAGAATTTCTGGAATATTATTTTGGTTTCCTGATTTAGATGGGAGGTACAAATTCACAGTGATTATCAGATGTTTTTAATTAGCACCTATAAATATTGTTCATAGCATATAAGTCTTTACAATTGGCAGTAAGTTCCTAAGAGATATCAAGAAGCAAAGACACATTCTGAAGGAAAAGTGAGGACCTGAAAAAAATGGAATTCTAGAGGGGGGGATGACCCCAATTCTCACTTGATGAGTAGGTATCTTGTTTCCAGGGAGGTGCCACTTATTCAAAGGAAAGAAGCAACTTGAACAAACCTCAAACTGGAGACATTGTTTCATGGTTCATTGACAGAAGGAAGCAGCCAGAACCCAGTCCTTGGATTTTCAGAGAACCCCATCAGATTGCACTCAGAAATGGGGATGATGATGATGATGATGATTTCATTGTTGACTAAGCAAATATGGGTGTTCACGGTGTCTGTCCAAGTGGTCACAGACTCATCGTTGGTGAGGATGAGTGTGCCAAGTGGCTTTGGCACACTTAGGGTCATCCATTTTTGTTTGTTTAGAAACAAAACATAATCAAGTTTGTGCAATGATTAGGATTTGTGTTCAGTGCTGACAAGCAGCCCAGTTGTGAAGGAACAAAGTCAAGGCTATGAGAACAAAGACAGATTTCAGTGCAATGCTGGGCTAGGTGTGGTGAGCAGCGGAGTGGGAAGGAACACAAAAATGTAAAAATCAGGAGAGAGAGACAAAAGGAGGAACACAGGGCAGGACGTCACAAAAGCAACACTGAAGCTTTTCTTCTCTTCCTGAGAAGCCGGCTGCACCTTCTATAATAAAATAATAATGCCTTAGATTTACATCTAAATTTTTTTAAAAAAGATTTTATTTATTTCTGTGTAGAAGAGCTGGGGTGCAGGCCAGAGGTATGTGTGTGGTGGGGTAGAGGGGAGTGAGAGGATTCACCAGAGACTGAGTGGGGACCAGATCAGGAGGATCCATTGAAATCCACTGCTGAGGGGAGCAGCAGGTGAGACAGGAAAGGTTTGCTGTGCCATGTGGTTGAGCTCCCTGGCTGGGGATTGAACTCAGCCTCAAGCGGTGACAGGGCTGAGACTTAACCACCAGGCCACAAGGGAGGCCCTATTTAATTATGAAAATAGTAACTTTGATCTCTAACATTCTGTAGTCAGGTGTACATCATTATAATTCACCTCTGAATAAGGTACATTATGGTCTCCACCAAGCCTAGTTTCCATCCACATCTAAATAATTAATCCCTTTTATCTGATTCTCCTACTCCCTCCTACTTCTCTCTGGTGACATTTCTCATAATCTAAGTGTCTGTTAACATTTCAGAGTGTTTTTTATTTGTTGAAAGGAATTTCATTTCATGAACTTTTTCCCTTCTAGTACCTTGTATCATCAGATATCTAGTCTCTCTTCTCTCCCCTCTCTCTCCTCTCCTCTCTCCTCTCTTTCTCTGTCTCTCCTACCCACCTTCTTCCCTTCCTACTTTCTTTCCCTCCTTTCATTCTTCTATCACACAACACCACTTCTCCCAACCAGAAGTACCTGTCCAATTCCTTTTGTACCCCATCAAGCCACTACTATCTTTCTTGGCTCTGAATCTCCAAACTTCCAGAACTAGTGGATTATACCACTGCCTTGGGTTTACCATGAAACACACTCTTAAGGGTGAGCCACTCCCTTTCCCAGCATTTCTGCTTACTTTGCCTCCTTCACATCATCACAATAGAAGCCACTGGACACTGGTGCAAGGGGTTAAGATGCAACCTATGAAGCTATCTGCAGCCTCTGCAGCACAAGTTTGATCCCCAGCCAGGGAGCTACCCACATGGAGTGGCAGACCTCTCCTGACTTGCCCTCTGCTCCCCTCAGCAGTGTATTTCAGTTAATCTGCCTGTTCTGTTCCCCACTCTGTCTCTGGTGAATCCTCTAGCCCCCACACACCTCTGGCCTGTACCCCAGTTCTTGTATGCATAAATAAATAAATCTTTAAACAGAAAAAAGAAGTCACTGGACACTTCTTTTTAACCCTTTCCCTGTGATTCCATAATGCACATTCCTCATTCTCTCTGTCTCTGAAAATCCTTCCTCTCCATTTTTCTCTATTTCTTCTTGATAGTCTCCATAAAGGATCTTTCCTTAGGAATAGTTCCTGTTCCTTCTATGCTAGTTTACTTGTTGCCTGATTCAAGTTAAGCTTCAGTGAACAGCTCTATGCAAACAACTTCCAATTTGTTTTTCTTACCCTGATTTCACCCCCATGTTTCCTTTCCACATCTCCAAACTGACATCAAACCATTATACCTGACTGTTCCATCAGCACTTATTATCCCTCTCTCTGTAATATCTTACATTCACCTCCATGTTTTGCCCTCAGTGTCACTGCCCTGGTTCAAATGCTCATGGTCTTTTGCCTGACCCTACGCAGGGTCCCTGACTGTCTCTATCTTCACACTCCTTGGACTCATCATCTATCCTGCTGCCAAATGCATTTTCCCAGAGCATGATGTAATCCTATGTTTCTCCTGTTCAAAAATTCTCAAGACCTCTCAACCTACAGATGAGAGCATCAACTCTTTCTGCTATAAATTCAATTTATCATGACTCACACCCACCATGTCTCCTCACATGACTTTCATTTTAGCTCAAATGAGCTACAAAGAGTTCCTGACACTTTCTCAAGTCCCTTCATTCATATATTTTCTTTGATATGTAATAATTTTCTCCCATCTATTTCTAAATTCCACCCCATCCTATCAGTCTAAGTAGAACTATAACTGACATACAGAGTCTTCCCTTATTTACTCCCACTTCCCACCAGGAAAACTCCATCCTCACAATAATGTCATTGATTATGGTCTCCCCTACACATTTGCTGCCTTATATATATTAATTTATTCACATGTCCTAAATCTCCTAATAAATTCCCTTGAAAACTGAAGCTATATTGTTTCCAAAGCATCTAGTATATTGTCTGGTACATGAGAGTTTCATTTGTTTTATTCACTTCATAAATATTTACTGGGTAGTCACTGGTGCATTGAGAATTCAATGGCTAATGAAATACCATCCTTGTGTCCATACCTTAATGGGGTTTACAACTTAGATATAAAGAAAAAAGATGTTTATTGCAAAAACAAAAACATTTGAGAACAAAATATTTCTTTTTTTTTTTTAATAAAGAGGCATGTGTTTTTAGTTATTTATTCGTTTGTTTTGTTTATACATGCACTGGGTACAGTCAGAAGCACGGGAAGGTGAGAGAATTCACCAGAGCCAGAGCGGGGAGCAGAGCAGGTAGAAGGACCGAAGTACACTGCTGAGGGGAGCAGCGGGCGGCAGGAGAGGTCTGCGCACCATGTGGGACCCTCATCCGGTGGCCGGGGAGCAGCCGGGGATCGAACCGGCGCCTCAGAGGCTGCGGGCAGCTTCGCAACCCAGCGCTCAACCGCTGCGCCACCGGGGCGGCCCGAAAAAATATTTCTTAATTGTCAATATTTTATAGAACTGGGATTCTTCAGCATAAAAGTTCAATGTAGGGGGCCTCCCTTGTGGCCTAGGGGTTAAGTCTCAGCATTGTCACTGCTGTAGCCTGAGTTCCATCCCTGCCCAGGGAGCTGACCCACGTGGCTCAGCAGATCTCTTCAGTCTCGCCTGCTGGTCCCTTCAGCAGCGGATTTCAGTCAATCTGTCTGTTCTGCTCTCCACTGTGTCTCTGGGGAAGTCTCTCATGTGCCACACCTCTGGCTACACTCCAGTTCTTCTACACAAAAATAAATAAAATCTTTTAAAAATAATAATAATTAAACAAAAAAAAACCAACCCTGAAATCTTTTAACAATGTGTTAACAATATAAGACTTAATTTGGCGATTAAGGGGAAGGGGTCTTTATTACTTCAATTTGTTTATGTATTTGTGTGTGAGTGTGCATGTGTGTGTGTGTGTGTGCGTGAAAGAGAGAGAGAGGAGAGAAAGTGAGAGAGAGAAATGGATGGAACATTTGGAATTATCCTGGGGTCATCAGACACTTTTTCCCTGAAATTCTTTCCAGCAGAGGCTAGAAAAGGCACTTGGTAAATAGACATCAGATTGTCTATTGAGTATGTTTACCTGAATTCTGCTTTAACCAAGGCTCAAATTATGTTTTTGCAGAAGATCCTTTTCTTATTATTTTCTCACCATGTGTTGGCTGGAATGTCCCCTGAACACACTTGTTCTTCCAGCTGGAAAAAAAATAGGCCTAGACTTTTCATTTTAGTTTGTAAGGACTTATGGTTGGAGCAATTGCTTGGGCTTGTTCACTCATGTGTACGGCTGGGATTAGAATGGTACCATTGAGTCACTTTGTACCATTTTAGGGCTATTTCTGCTGATCTGGGCATGGGTTTAGGCTGCTTTTGAAAATGGAAACCCATGCCAAAATTACACGCATGTTCATAAATTATAAACAAACACACAATTATGCACACGATCGGACACACCCTCTATAATAATAAAACTGAAACCAAAGGCACCACACAAAATACTTTTGAGTTTTGCTGGCAGGGATTGTGGAAGACTTTTTGTAATACTGGGCTCAATTTTCAGAGTTTATTACAAATCCACAATTAGAGATAGTACACACAAAAAAAATTATTCTCAGATGTAGGATTGTAGGACTGTTTGTAACTGCAATGTGCATTATCTGGGGCGCTGTTTGAGATTCGCCATATAGTGCTTATAATAGCATGTAGTCCTGTTTGCGTTGTCAACATATTTTTGGAAAAGTTCTTTTATTTGCTTTTCAGCATGCCTAGGCCTTTGCAATTTGTTCTCTTATTTAGACTGTATAAACAGCATCAAGATGCTTTTTCCTTTCATTCAAACAAACAATGACTTTGTAACTAAGAAGAAAATTAGTAACAGGTGAAAGTTTATTTTTAATGATGTTGAGATCAAATTGCTGTTTAACTTACAGAACAAACTCCCCCCATGTCTCCTTTAATGTTTCAAAATTATTTATAAATTAAACTTACACAACCTCTAAACATGCTCAATGCATAAAGATGGCTTTTTTATTCTTTATTACTAACAGAATCCAAAGGATATTGTTTTGTTCTGACTTTTGTCTTGGAATGCTTATTTTTAAACCATCTTGCATTAAAAAATTTACATAGTACTGTCTTGGAGATTTTTAATTTTGAACTTGTATGTGAAGCAAATTTCTGTGCTTAGCATTAGGTTTCTTTTAAAAGCCATGCTAATGTTTGCTTTTATCAGGGATGTTTATATTGTGTATGTATTTGTTTGTGTTCTATTTCATTGTATTAACATGATTTGTGTCTTTGTGGTACTTTGGTAGTTATCTTATGTCATTACTACGATTTACAGAGTTTATAACTACCAATCCGATAAGAGTATTTACTAGAGGTTTAATCCTTGCTACTTGCCCTTCTTTCTTTAAAAAGTAATGGAGTGACCCAATCAAAAAATGGGCAGAAAAACTAAAAAAGACACTTCTTCAAGGAATAAATGCAAATGGCCAACATTTGCCTTTGTTCAACATCACTAATTATCAGGAAATGCAAATCAAAACCACAATATGTTACCACCTCACTTCAGTGAGAATGGCCCACATTAAAAAAAACAAAAAACAAAAAACAAACTGGAAACAACAAATGCTCATGAGGATATGAAGAAAAAGGAATCCTCCTATACTGCTGGTGGGAATGCAAACTGGCCTAGCCATTATGGAAAGCTGTGTGGAGATTCCTCAGAATACTAAAAGTGGATCTACCTTATGATCTGGTGACTCCACTCCCATGACTGTACCTAAAGGACACAAAAACACTAATTAAGAGGGAAACTTGCACTCCTGTGTTTATTGCAGCACTATTCACAATAACCAAGATATGGAAACAACCCAAATGCACCAAAATAGACAAATGGATCAAAAAGTTGTGGTATATTTATACAATGGAATATTACTCAGCAATCAAAAAAGACAAACTCATGTCTTTTTTGACATGAGTCACGTGTCACAAACTATTTATAGCAACATAGATGGAGCTGGAAGGGATGGTGCTAGCCAAAATTAGTCAGAAGGAAAAAGATAAAAACTGGATGGTTTTGCTTATGTGTGGCATATAGAGAAACAAAGCAAAAGGTTAAGAAAAACACAAAAACCAACAAGCAAAGCATACCTCTGAGGAATACAGCAGAGAAGGGAATGGGAGGGGGGTCAAAACAGAGGCTGAAGGACTATGATGATGGTTCACAGGTGATAGAGTAGTGGGAGGACCATGGGGACTACAGTGATGTAAGATAAAAATTAATTTAAAAAGTGATGGAGTCTCTTGCACTTATAGAATCACATACAATATTCATCTAGATCTAATTCTGCCCAGTATGTCTATCCTTCTATCATAAATTTCTACTGAAATAAGTCAGGTGTTGAATGTTTCCATAAGTGATAGCTTCATGAAGCATTTGAAACAGAAGGAAACCAGATATCAGCTCAAACAAAGAATATTTTAAAAGTGAAGAGCTCTGCAGAGATGGGACTCATGGGTTCGAAGGGTTGGAGGTTCCTACTAAGTGTGTTGATGAGCCTCGGGAGGAGTCATCCCACGTAGGTGAGTAATTGGGGAGAATTCTCAATTCCTGGTTGGACTTGTTAGTGGGATACTAAGAATCTACCAGTCTATGAGAATTTCAAATGAGATAATTTCACAAAAGATTCAATTGGAATCAATGTGAGTTTTGAATATTGGAGGTGTGACTTGGTAGGTAGATGGGTCTGAGAAAGGAGATGTAGGTTTATATGGTCTCAAAAAACTTTGGTGACAAGTTAGAATTTTATTTTCTTTTGTTCCAGCATTGCAAACTTCCTGTCACTGAAGACATTTACTAGTAGCAATATTTATGAATATGTCCAAATTAAATCTTTCCAATGATCTCACTTATTCCCAAGTAAGAAAAGTTGATGAGAGTGAAAACTTCTGTGGGCTGAGGATATGTCTTCTATGTCTTATATGTCTTCTACCCCTTGACATTCTTGTGAGTATGGGATTTTAGAAATTCTGCACAGATGTAATCCAGTTCCACACGATAAGCTCTTTATTAGATATCAGTTATGTGTATTAATTATGTTAACATAAGACGCAGTCCTATAATTTGCATCAGAGGGATAGATTGCAGGTGAAAACTTGGGTATTTTTCATTCTCTTCTACTTTTCCCCTCATATTCCCTCCCCTTCTTTCTCACTGGCAAACTGGGTAAGTAAATCTGGATTAGAAAGGCAAGAGTAGCTTGGCGAACAAGTTCTGATAATGGAGACTTCTGGGGTTAGCAGTGAATCAGGATGTAGGGAAACCTGCAAAATTCTATCTAGGGAATGGGTCGAATTCATGCATTTATCTATACATACAGTACCTAGCACACAGAAATCTCCCACCATATTGATTTAACCAATGAGTGGGTAAGATAAATTTCTCTGTTGCTCTTCTACCTGTTTTTTTTTAAGATTTATTTATTTATGCATACAAGAACTGGGGTGCAAGCCAGAGGTGTGGGGGCTGAGAGGATTCATCAGAGACAGAGTGCAGAACAGAAAAGGTAGACTAAATGAAATACACTGCTGAGGGGAGCAGTGGGTGAGGGAGGAGAAGTCTGCTGTGCCATGAGGAAGCCTCCCTGGCCACCCGGGGATTGAACTCATGCTGCAGTGTTTGGCAATAGCTTGATAGCTTTGTCTTTAACCCTTGTGCCACCGGGGAGACCCACCACTTGTTTTTCTAATGCCTTTTTCCTCCTTCTATTACAGGGTAGGGTGAGGGGTGCCCCAGGACCCTTAAACCTGTTTCCTGTCAATGGGTTCTGCCATCTGCTGCATCAAGACAAACCTACTCTTAGTGCATAAGACCTTCAATAGAAAGGAACTTTAATACAATTAGTGTTCAACAGAGAGAAGAGAGAAAGAATATAGTTAAAATAGTTTCCAATTAAACAACCAAAGTCATCTATCCTCTCATGGGTAAATGCCCAGCCCAACAAGGTTGGCCCAAAGCAGGACCACTGAGAACTGAAAGCCTGTCACAAGTCTAAGACACCTCCTGATGGGGACCTACAGGAAAAGGGCAGAGGGGCCAGGCAAATGTGGACGGAAAGAGCAAAATCAAAATCCAAATTAAGATAAAGGCTGCCACTGTCAACCTCCCCACAGGTCTTTTACTCACGTCTCTGTCTATTTTAAGTGTCTCTGCCCATGCCCCCCAAGTCCCTGGTACAAGTCCATGTGTCTCTGCTCTGTGTGCCTCCTCCGGGTCCTCTTCCTAATCTCCTGCTTCTTGCTGCTCAGCTTCACCCTCCCTTGGGTGGGGCAGGGAACCTGGAACCTCCCCTTTCTATTGAGATCACACTGTTACACTTCTCATTTTGGCATAAATCCAATTATTATACTTCTATGGCTATCCAAAATGCCTTCTCATCAACTCCAAATCAAGGTCACTGTGCTCAAAGGAGGTTATCCTGATTATTCCTACTCTGGAGTAAATGAGCCCCCAGTTTCTAAGAGGTGTTTGCATTTTAAAAACCAGCTGTTGGTCAGGTGGGGTATTGGTGACAGTATGGAGAGCACAGTTTTGAATCATTATGCTCACAATTCTGTGGGCAAGGATTCACATAGCGTATCTGGGGCCTCCACTGGAAATGACCTTCAGTGACTGGGGGTGACTTGAAGGAATGGGCTTCCTTAAGCACGTGCTTAGCATCTGGGTTGGGGTTATTTCAGGACTGGGAACCCCTAGGCCTGCTGATTCATGTGAAGAAGAAGGAGCCTCCTCTTCTTGGTGGAGGAGAATCAAGGTCATGGTGTGGACGAGCATGTGACCTGGGAGTTAGTGGTAAGATCCTGTTTGGAAAATGAGCCAGTCATTGCACTTAACAATGTTGCCCCATGGCCTCCCTGGTGGTGCAGGGGTTAAAGTTTCAGTGCTATCAAGATATCACCAGCCAGGCTGCCCTGGTGGCACAAGGGGTTAAGAGTTCGATCCTCAGCCAGGGAGCTGACCCACATGGCACAGCAGACCTCTCCTGACTTGCCCGCTGCTCCCCTCGGCAGTGTGTTTTGGTCAATCTGCCTGTTCTGTTCCCCACTCTGCCTCTGGTAGATCCACTCACAGCCTGCACCTCTGGCCTATACCCCAGTTCTTGTATGCATAAATGGATAAATTAAAAAAAAAGCCCTTTCCTTTAAAAGTTATCACCTGCCACTGCAGCAAGAGGAGTTCCATCCCTGGCCAGGGAGCTGACCTACATGGGGCACAGCAGACCTCTTCTGTCTCACCCACTGCTCCCCTCAGCAGTGGATTTCAGTAGATTTGTCTGTTCTGCTCCCCACTCTGTCTTTGGTGAATCCTCTTGTCCCTGCACCTCTGGCCTACACCCCAGTTTTTGTATGTATAAATAAAAATCTTCAAAAAAAAAGTGTTGCCCCTTATTAGCGCAACCCCATTTTACACTCACTCTCCCCTCTTCAAAACCACCCTACAAGGCAAACATTACCCTCATTGCTGAGCTAAAGAAACTGAGGCCCAAAGCAGCTGCGAGACTTGCCTCAGGCCACACAACTACTGAGTGATAAAGCAAGGATTGTAGCCAGGTCTGTTTTACTCCAGAGCCCACACTCCTTCCATTATGTGACATTTTTATATTAGATTATATGGGGAAAGGGGAAAATTGTATTTAATAGAACTGGTTTTAACTTGCCATGGTAATTAGTAAATTATAAGGGATTATTTAAACTGAAATAAATATATGCTCCCATTTGAGAAATGAGAACATCCCCCACAGTACTAGTCATTTTCCCTTCTTGATTTTTTTGGGGTGTATGTGTGTGTACTCCAGAATGACTTGAAAGTATGTTGTAAACATGCATGTAGGTTTTCTAAATTTGGGTTATGGGCTATTTGGGCATAACTGGGATAGTCACATGCTTTAGGGAAGGGAAGAACAATGCATCCAAAGTTTTTGCGGGTCCTTGAGCAACAGACTCTGAAAATGTTAACAATCTGTGGCAGATACGGTGGGAGAGGGGGAAATCAATTGTTTTTCACCACATTTTCGTGTTCCAAAAATTTCTGACTTATCTCTCTACAGACTCTCTGACATTAATTAAAAACAACTTGAGTTTTTTTGTGGCGGATTAGGTAGAATTTTGAGATTGTTCATTTCAAAGAGAGAAGATTGATGACAAAGGCTGTTTGTATCTGGAAGGAAAGGGACATTGCTGTGACCTGGAGGTGACTAAAAAGGCACTTGGCAAAATTTTATACAAATACTAAATTTCTGGTTCTAGAGACTCTGTGTCTGTGTGTGTGTACATGTGGGAGGGAAATGATGGGAAGAAAGGTCAGGGTAGCTGGGAGAAACATGCTACTTTTCTACAAGGAAAAATATTGCTTTAAAACTAGGTTTGATTTATGTAGCTTGCATATATTTACTTTAGAGAACAAAGAATAAATTATCAGACCTCTGAATGAGCGGTACATTCCATGGACACAGATGCCTTAAAATAGTGTGCTGTTACACTTTCTAGATAAATGTGCTAATCATTTATAACTCCCAGGCAGTTGGAGTGGGGTCCTGAGGTGTTTTCAGGGAATAGAACCTCAGGTCTATGTCGTTACTGCTAATTGAGCGTTTCTGTCATTATTCACAGTTTGATTTTAAAAGTTTCCTCTCCAGAGTTCCCATGGAACACTACTACACACCACAGGCATCTAGGCTTGTCCAGAGAAAACATTATGGTTTCAGATTCTAAGAGGGAGGTGTGTTTTTCTAGGAAAGATGTTCAGAACCAAGAAGGGGAGAAAAGAAGTTGCCCTTTTCTCCTCAACTCTCTATTAGATCTTTGGTGCTGCCGTAACAAAAACCATGAGCAAGATGGCTTAAAAACAGGACATTTGTTTTCTCACAATCTGAAAGCTAGAAGTCTGAAATCAATGTGTGGATAAGTTTGGGGGAAAGAGCTGTCCAGGCCTCTCTCCCGGGCTGTAGACAGCCACCCCTGCCCTCTCCCATTTATCCCTATCCATGTTCAAATTTCCCCTCTTTAAAAAAGATTTATTTTATTTATTTATGCATACAAGAACTGGGGTGTAGGTCAGAGGTACGCAGGGTGAGAGGATTCACCAGAGACAGAGTGGGGAGCATAACAGTTGGAATGATTGAAATCCACTGCTGAAGGGAGCAGCAGGAGAGTCAGGAGAGGTCTGCTGTGCTCTATGTTGGTCAGCTCCCTGGCCAGGGATCAACTCAGGGCACAGTAGCTGGTGATAGCTTGATATCGCTGAGATGTTAACCCCTGCGACACCAGGGAGGCTCCAAAATTCACTTTTATAAAGACAATGGTCATATTGGATTAAGACTCACCTAACGACCTCACTTAAATCATTGTCTCTCTAAAGACCCTAGCTTCAAATAAAGGTACATTCTGAGATACAGGGGTAAGACTCCAACATATGAATTCTAGAGGATGAGGCTGGGGATAATTCCAACCATAACTACTCATCCTGAGCTCTGAGTCTGAGATGAACTTACAGACAAGGATCTGGAAAGAGGCATGAAATCCCCCAGGTGTTTGAGAACTTGGCTACTCAGAATCACCCAAGGAATTTGTTAAAATCTAGATGGATGGTCAACACATGGCTGGAAGCTAATACAGGCCTGTGAGCTTGTACTTGCCACGTGCCATCGGAAGCCTTCACCACTGGTTATACACTTTCCACTTTTTTCACAAAACTCATCATTTTAAAGTTATTTATAAGTCTAGCTTCCAGTACATTCTTGCATATGTAGCACTTAGCAGGGCTGACAATTGTGCCCTTTGACCTCAGAGAAAGAATACAGTGATTCAATTCATTTTTAATCATTTTTATTTCATTCTGGTGCAGAAATCCATTTCCTTGAGAATGAAATAAATGATTCAATCTTCCTCCAGGGAAGAGTAAGGGTAAATGCAGTTGCCACATAAAATCCAAATGGCTCAAGGTAATATTACATATTTCTAAAAGTAGGCAGTTAGGGATGGAAATGAAACTTTATAATAATATTGCAAGCATGCCCTGGGATTTTATTATAAGTCTATTGTGATCATAAATATGGCATTTGCATGTGATATATATATATTTTTTTTTCAATTTTATATTTTGTTAAATTAGTTCAGCATTTAGTCATTAACTTGTTGGTGGTACGTTACTTATATTCCCTTTGCATTACATATTCGACTTCTGAGACCCACAAAATGAATTAAAAAATCAATTCTTTACCTTCACCATATAGTCTAAAGCTGCGTTTATGTATATTCTCAGTTTTTTAACCACTTTGGAGGTTTTCAGCTCACGCACCTGTGAAAAATTAAATCTGTCTTGTAATGTGTGTGTGTATGTTTAAAACTGAAGGTTTGACATGGAAACTAAGCCATAAATGACTTAATGACCCACCTAATAATCTACAAAGAAATCTAATGACTCCCTTTTTAAAATTCCTACATGAAACTCCCTGGTAGTCTATCAGAACCTCAGAAGTGCTAATGACATGACCTTAGCTGATTTTCTAGACTCACTTGAACAAATCCTATGCCCACACCACAGTGTAGACAGTTGTTCATCACTGCAGAATCTTGAAGATTGCACCTTCTTCCCCTATCTTGTTCCAGTATCTTATTCATCTCATCTCTCCCAGACCTGCGTCCCCTCCCCACCATGAAGCAATCAGCAACAGAGCAATTACTTTTCCTTAATTTTTTATATCCAAAGCCATGTCCAATAAATCAGGACAGTGCATTTACTCACTTTGGTTTATCCTAGATCTTCCTAAGAATTATCAAGCATATCAGAATAACGGTCAGAAAGAGATGTCAGTTGAATTTGTCAGCCCCACTGATTCTTAGCAAAAGTCCTATTAATGTTAAGTTGCATTACTATAAGCTTATTGCATATAGTTTTAGGAAAGAAAAACTGTTTCAAAAGGAATCCATTTGCAGTATGTATGTCCTGAACCTCATTAGATCATCATTTTAGGGTTCATGTGACACAATTGCACAAGCACAAAGAATTCCAGTACTTTCTGTCACTGCATTTTCTTGGATGAAATTCAAGTAGATCAAGTTTGTTGTCACAAATTGAATTTTTTATACCCCCAATGTTAGGTAAGTCACATAAATGTCACATACAAGTGGAAGTGTGTGAATAGGCAATATTGACTATAGAATTTTCAGGGTAGGATTTGGGGTAGAAAATTGGAAACTGGGTTGGGGTGGGGAGCTGTATGTGCATGATAAGCATATTCTTTATTTAGAATGCATATTCTAAAAGAATTGAAGTAACAGACTTCTATTTCCAGATGCTTTTGTTCACACCTTATTAGCATTGAGAAATGTCAAGGGTCTATTGAAAAATGTTATTTCATTTTACTTGGAGTGGTTGGGGGATTGATAGATGACATTTGTGTGTGAGATTCAAGCCCCCCCCCCCCACACACACACATTCAAGTCATGCCTGTTGCCAAGACTGGTAAAAGTTAAAGCAATTTAAGAAAACAAAACCAACACAGAAAAACAAATTTCACCCTTGTGAAATGAAAATTTGATTTAGGTCTCTGGCTCCCCATCCCCAACTCCCATAGTTTGACAATTAGCTGGAAATGAGGCAATTGTAGGCTTAATATAATTATGGAAAGGATAAGAAAATATGAAATCTTAGAAAGAGAAAATATCATAAAGATTTTTATAGAAGGCCATACTGGTAGTGGGAGTAAAGACATTTTCCAGAATTTTAAGAGAGTCTTTATGTGGTGAGCATTTTCCCCCAGTTTCCTTTGCTGCTGTATGTGCGGGCTAGAGAAGATGTCCACCTTGCTCCTCACCACCACTTCTGGCTTCTTGTTTTTCCCTTTCCCTACACCCCTTCCTTGTTGCAATCTGTCAAAGAGACCTGGCCACTCTCCTTCATGATTTGAGAATCTCAGCTTTCATTTGCTGTATCTCTTTTCAAAATTCATGCGTATTTCAATATCCATGTAGACAATCCTACAACTTGCTCTCAATGTTTCATTTCTCACTTCCACTTTTGTGTCTTCCACTCACTTCAGTTATAAACTCTTATAGCCATACATAGCCATTGCTATTTGCCAATAATAGTGCTTCCTTTATAATAATTTTAAGTATCACACTCTGAGGAATCTACTACTCTAATTGTTTCATATTCTCTTCTTGGCCTCATTTCTCTCTCTTTTTTCAAAGTTATTTATTTATGTATACAACAGTTGGGGTACAGACCAGAGATGTGGGGGTGAGAGGATTCACCAGAGGCAGAGTGGGGAACAGAACAGACAGACTGACTGAAAAATACTGTTGAGGGGAGCAGCGGGGGAGACAGGAAAGATCTGCTACACCACGGGGGTCAGCACCCTGGCCTGGGATTGAACTCAGACCACAATGGCTGGTGATAGTGCTGAGACTTAACCCCTAGGCCACAGGGAGGCCCATTTTTAAATTTGTTACCACCGTCCTCAAGTAGGTTCTCAGAGTTATCATGAAATCTGTGTATTTCACTTTATTATTCTTCTAGATGAGAATGTAATTCCATTTCTCCTTCTTCAAACTTTGCAATGTTCTCCATTTCTTATTTCATTTCATAGTCTTGCTTTCTAGATCACTGCAAATCATATCATGGATTTCCACCAGATCTACCAACCATAAGTTCCTATGTGCTTTACACCTTTACTACGGAAGGAGTGTGTATGCTCCTACTTGCCTAATCCTTCCGATTGTGCACTAGATGTCTCCTCTCCTTTGTCCTAGGATATCACTGCAGGAATGTTCCCCTCTTTCCCTAGAACCTATAAATGTTGACCTCCACGTGAAAAGAATTTTATAATGAAACAACACATGATGATGTCCTCTGAAAAAAACAAGCAAACCACCTCTTAAACCTATTCTCCCTTCCATATATAGTGCTCTTTCAGGGAGAGTAAAAGTAAAGTTTACTTTTTTTTCCCTAATACTTCTTTTATTTTATTTATTTTATTTTATATATTTTACATAAATTTTCATTTTTTTAAAGATTTATTCATTTATTTATACAAGCACTGGTTACAGTCAGAAGCATGGGAGGATGAGAGAATTCATGAGAGTCAGAGCGGAGAGCAGAGCAGGCAGAGTGACAAAGTACATTGCTGAGGGGAGCAGTGGGCGTCAGGAGAGTTCTGCGCGCCACGTGGGACCCTGAGCCAGTGGCCGGTGATCGAACCGGCACTGCAGAGGCTGTGGGCAGCTTTGCAACCCAGCACTCAATTGCTGCGCCACCGGGGAGGCCCTAAATTTTCATTTTTGCACAATGTATGCATTTTTATATTGGTTATAGTCCCCATACAATTCCCACCACCCTTGTTCTGATCCTACTCCATTTTCCCTCTGCTCCCCATAGTGTGTCTCTGGTTTATAGTTGCTTGTTGATTTTGATTTTTACTTTATTATAATTAGTCTTTTTCCTGATCCCTTATTTAAGTTTTCTAAATTCCTGCTATGAGTGAGACCATACAGTACATATCTTTTTCTTTCTGGCTTATTTCACTGAGCATGATCCCTTCTAGCTCCATCTATTTTGCTGCAAATTAAATGAGTTTATCTTTTTTGATTGCTGAGTAATATTCCATTGTGTGTATGTACCACATCTTCTTGATCCAGTCATCTATTTTGGGACATCTGCGTTGTTTCCATAGCTTAGCTATTGTAAATAGTGCTGCTATAAACATAGGGGTGCAGGTGCACTTTTGAATTAATGTTTCTGTGTCCTTTGGGTAAATACCTAAGAGAGGAATTGTTGGACTATACAGAAGCTCAATCTTTAGCAGATTGGGGAATCTCCACACAGTTCTCCATAGTGATTGAAGCAGTTTGCACTCCCACCAACAGTGCAGGAGAGTTCCTTTTTCTCCACATCTCACCAACATTTGTTGTTGCTAGTTTTTTTTTAATATGTGCCATTCTCACTGGTGTAAGATGGTATCTCATTGTAGTTTTGATTTGCATTTCCCTGATTACAAGTGATATTGAACATTTTTTCATATGCCTGTTGGCCATTTGCATTTCCTCTTTGGAGAAGTTCCTTTTTAGCTCTTCTGTCCATTTTGTTACTTTGTTTTTGTTGAGTCTCATCAGCTCTTTGTAGATTTTTGTGATCAGTCCTTTATCATTAGTGTTGTGTGCAAAAAAATTTCTCCCAATGGGTGAGGTGTCTCTTTGTTTTGGTTACTATCTCTTTTGCTGTACAGATTTCTTTAATTTGATGTAGTACCAGTTGTTTATCTTTGCCTTCACTATCACTGCTTTGGGTGGTGTGTCTTTAAAGATGTTACTGAGGTGTATGTCATGTAGTGTTTTGCCTATATTTCCTTCTGTATGTTTTATGGTTTCAGGTCTTATGTCTAGTTCTTTAATCCCTTTTGAGTTGGGTTTTGTACATGGTGTGAGGTAGTAGTCAAGCTTCATTCTTTTGCATGTAGTGACCCAGTTTTCCCAGCACCATTTAGTTGACTGTAAATCTGTGGGTTTATTTCTGGATTTTCTATTTGGTTCCATTTGTCCGTGTGTCTATGCTTGTTCCAATACCATGCAGCTTTGATTATTATCGTTTTGTAGTATAGCTTGAAGTCTGGGAATGTGATACCTCCATTCCCTTCTTCTTCTCTTTTTTTATTTTTCAGGAGCGCTTTGGCTAATTGGGATTTTTGGTGGCTCCATATGAATTTCAACAATATTTGCTCTATTTCTTTGAAGAATGTCATTGAAATTTTTATTATTGGAATAGCATTGAATCTGTAAATTGCTTTTGGTAGTATGGCCATTTTGGTAATGTTAATTCTTCCAAACCATGAGCTGGGGATGTCTTTCCATTTGTTAGTGTCTTCTTTGATTTTTTTTAAGAGTGTTTTATAGTTTTCTTCATATAGGTCCTTTACCTCTTTTGTTAGGTTTATTCCCAAGTATTTGATTTTTTTTTTGTTTCAGTAATAAAAGGTATGGTTTTCTTGATTTCTTCTTCTTCAGATTTATTGTTTGTGTATAGGAAGTCTACTGATTTTGTGTGTTGATTTTGTATCCTGCCACTTTACTAAACTGATTGATTAGTTGAATTAGTTTTTCTGTGGAGTTTTTGGGGTTCTCTTTGTATATTATCATATCATCTGAGAATAGTGATAGCTTGACTTCTTCCTTCCCTATTTGAATTCCTTGTGTGTCTTTCTCTTGTCTCATTGCTCTGCCTAGGACTTCCAGTATTATATTGAAAAGCAGTGGTGAGAGTGGGCATCCTTGTCTTGTTCCAGATCTTAATGGAAATGCTTTCAATTTTTTGCCATTGAGAATAATATTAGCTATGGGCTTGTCATATATGGCCTTTATGATGTTGAGGTATGTTCCTTGTATCCCAAGAGTTTCAAGGGCTTTTATCATAAATGGGTGCTGTACTTTTTTGAAAGCTTTCTTAGCATCTATTGCTATTATCATATGGTTTTTATATTTCTTTTTGTTGATATGTTGGATTACATTGATTGATTTTTGGATGTTGAAACATCCTTGTGTCCCAGAAATAAATCCTACTTTCATGGTGAATTATGTTATGGATAAATTGTTGGATTCTGCTAGCTAAAATTTTATTGAGGATTTTTGCATCAGTGTTCATTAGAGAGATTGACCTGTAGTTTTCTTTTTTGTGTTGTCCTTGTTCAGTTTTGGTATTAGTGTAATGTTGGCATCATAGAACGTGTTTGGTATTATCCCTTCCTTCTCAATTTTTTGAAAGAGTTTGTGAAGCATAGGCACTAGTTTATTTCTGAATGTTTGGTAGAATTCAGTTGTAAATCCATCTGGTCCTGGGCTTTTGTTTTGGGGTTTGTTTTTTTTTTTAAGATTTATTTATTTATTTATTTATACAAGCACTGGGTACAGTCAGAAACGCGGGAGGGTGAGAGAATTCACCAGAGCCAGAGTGGGGAGCAGAGCAGGCAGACTGATGAAGTACACTGCTGAGAGGAGCAGCGGGCGGCAGGAAAGGTCTATGCACCATGTGGGACCCTCGCCCAGCGGCCAGGGATCAAACAGGCACTGCAGAGGCTGTGGGCAGCTTCGCAGCCCAGCGCTCACCCGCTGAGCCACTGGGAAGGCCCGGGGAGGGTTTTGATTACCATTTCAATTTCACTGCTTGTAATTGGGCTGTTTAGATGTTCTATTTCTTCTTTATCTAGCTTTGGGTGATTGTAAACTTTCAGGAATTTGTCCATCTCTTTTAGATTGTTGAACTTGTTTGCATATAACTGTTCATAGTAGTTTCTGATTGTTCTTTTGATTTTTGCTGTCTGTTATGATTTCTCCTCTTTCATTTGTGATCCTATTTATTTGTGCTTTCTCCCATTTTTCCTTTGTGAGCCTGGCTAGGTGTTTGTCTATTTTATTCATTTTTTTGAAGAACCAACTTTTGGTTTCATTGATCTTTTGGATTTTTTTTTAGTTTCTATTTCATTTATTTCTATTTTGATTTTTATTATTTCCTTTCTTCTCCTGGTTTTAGGGTTTTTTGTTGTTCTTTTTGTAGTTCTTTGAGATGTGAAATTAGGTTGTTTCTTTGAGTTCTTTCTTGTTTCTTGATATGAGCCTGTATTGCTATATATTTTCCTCTTATTACTGCTTCCACACATTTGGGAAATTGGTGTCCTCCTTGTCATTCAATTCAAAGATTTTTTAAATTTCTTCTTTGATCTCCTTGTTAGTCCAGTGGTCTTCCAGTAGTGTGGGTTTTAATCTCCATGAGGTAGGAGAGTTCCTTGCCTTCTTTTTATGGTTTATTTCTGGTTTGATGCCTTCGTGATCAGAGAAGATGGTTGGCATAATTTCAGTCTTAGTGTATCTGTTGATGTTTGTCTTATGTCCCAGTATGTGATCTATCCTGGAGAATGATCCATGTGCACTTGAGAAAAATGTGTACTCAGACTTTTTGGGGTGTAGTGTTCTATAGATGTCTGTTAAGTCCATGAGATCTAGATCCTTATTTAGAGCTTTTGTGTCCTTA
The DNA here is from genome assembly GCF_964194135.1 of Talpa europaea. Classification (NCBI taxonomy): domain Eukaryota; kingdom Metazoa; phylum Chordata; class Mammalia; order Eulipotyphla; family Talpidae; genus Talpa; species Talpa europaea. Next base: position 44,048,651 of record NC_140083.1, on the reverse strand, counting down.
TTTTTTGTCTTGTTGATCTATCCATTGTTGATAGTGGTGTGTTGAAGTCTCCTCTGATGTCTGTTTTAAGACATGGTAATAGTTGTCTGATATATTTTGGTGCTCCTTCATTTGGTGAGTATATGCTAATGAGTGTTATGTCTTCTTGATGTATTGTCCCCTTGATCATAATGTAGTGACCATCTGGGTCTCTTTTTGCCATTTGAGTTTGAAATCTGTTTTATCTGATATAAGTATAGCTGTTCCTGCATTCTATTTTGGTCCATTTGCTTGTAGGATTGTTTTTCATTACATTTAGAGTTAGTATTGATACATTAGTGTCTGTATTTGCCATTTTGTTTGTCTTTTCTGTGGTTTTATTTTTTGTCTCGTTTCTTTCTTATTCATGCCTCCATTGGTTCTGGCTTTAGGACTCTTTGTAGTATTTTTTGGAGTGGGGGTTTAGTCATAATGAAATTCTGGAGTTTCTGTTTGTCTGGGAAGGTCCTTATTCTTTCTTCATAAAGGAAGGAAAGCTTTGCAGGAGAAAGTATTCTTGGCTGGCATTTGTTTTCTTGGAGTTTGTTGATTATGCCCCTCTACTCTCTCCTTGCCCATAGTGTTTCTTCAGAGAAGTCTGATGTCAGCCTGACTGGTTTTCCTTTGTATGTTACCTGTTTCTTCCCTCTTGTCAGCTTCATTATTTTATCCTTGTCTTGGATTCTTGGGGGCTTTACTATTATGTGTCTTGCTGTATTTTTCCTTTCATCATGGAAGTTTGGTGTTCTTCTTGTTTCTTGTATGTCTATTTTCAGCTCATTCTTCATGTTTGGGAAGTTCTCTTCGAGTATCTCCTTGAATATTTTCTCCATTCCTATGTCTCTCTCTTCTCCTTCTGGGATTCCTATAACTCTTACAGTTCATTTCCTCATGGAGTCCAATAGTTCCCGAATTCTTTCTTCATTCTTTTTCCTTCATATTTCTCTTTCGTTTTCTGTTTTCATTCTTTTTATTTCTGTGTCTTCGAGAGTTCTTATTCATTCTTCCATTTCATCTATTCTGCTTTCACTGCTTTTCCCAGAGTTCTTTAGCTCCTTCATTAATCCTTTGATCTCCTGCATTTATTTCACTTCCCTCTTTAGGGGCTCAATTTCATTCTTCTGATTGTTGATTATTTTCCCCTTATCATTGTTTTCCTTTATGATTTCTTTCATTTTTTAATCATGGAAATTTTAAATTCTCTATCTGAAAGACTCAGAAGTTCTTCCAATTCAATGTTGTTGCAATGTGGTGGGTGATTTTCTTTTTGTGGTATGTCTTTTCACTGAGGATTTTCTTGGTGGCTGTAGTTTTTCTTCTCCCTGTTGCTTATTTTCTAATTTGTCCTATTCATTGGGACACTGTGTCTTTGGTACTGGCTGGCATCTCTTTGGTGTGCTCCTTCTGGGATGTCAGAAACTGTTGGCCCAATCAAGTTCAATGCTGTTATACCAGAATTTCAGTAGGATGTGGTACTATGGGTAGGTTGATGGGTGCTGTCCCTGGAAATCCACTCCCTCTGCATTATTTAATACCAGAGGTGGATATTGATTTCCCTCAGACTGTCCTGGTAGTGGCTGGATCACCCCTGGGCACCTAATTGCTGGCTTCCCTTCTGGGTTCCGACTCAAGGGCAGATGTGGTGCCTGACTTGTGCACACTTTTTGGCTCACCTCTGACTGTGGGGATAGCCCTTTCTCAGTTCCACACTGTTTTGGTGAGGTCCGGAGGTAGAGCTCCCTGTCTTAGATATGGCGCATCTGGAGGCACTTCCCTGTGCTCTCGGTCTCAGTTTACTTATTATTTTATTGAATATGTGTTAGTGGTTAATGAATTCCACTCATATTGTAAATTTAAAAAGTGTTTCATAATACAGCAAAAAAGCAAGCATAGAAGCAGGTGTGTTTCAGTCTTAGCCAGCCCAACTTGATAAAACTTTCTGTCCTTCTCATCTCTCTCTTCATACTTAAAATCTAATATTTTTCTCTATAAAAATAAAACTTAAAAGTAATTCAAAACCTAGAATTGTTTTTATTTTACCATTGCTTATTTTATGAGGCATGTATTTGGGAAACCTTCATCACTATTTCATTTAGCAAAGGTTTTACAAACAGTTTAATGAAAAAATTGCTGAGCCCAAGGAACAGGTGGAGAAAGTCTCAGGATAGAACTCATTATATAATTATTAGAGTTCTTTTTGTTAGTTTTTTTCTGACATTTCAGAATAGATGGTATTTTTATTCAAGTAGCTCCTATGAAAAATATTTATGCAGTCATTGCTTATAACTCTCTTTAAGCTTGGCAGTTAAAATGAAATCCCCTTTCATATCATTTTTCTTTCTTTTTTTTTTTTGGTGTTTATTGAAAAGAATACTTTGAAACTCAATGGCCACCCACCTTGATGTACAAATGACTCAAGCAGAAGAAAAAAAAGTCAGAACAAAATTCCCTGACTCAATTGGGAAGTCAAAGAAAATCCCCTAGTCAGAGATCAAAACAAAACAAAAATCCTTTGGACAATTGAATTTTCCAGGGCAGCAGGTAATGAATTAGCCACCTTTGAAAAAAAGATGTGCCATACAATTGATCCAGGCTTCATGTTCTCTCGGGAAAAGATAAAATGCTGCTATTGAAATGGTTTTACACCTCTTAGACATTTTGTCTCTATAGTTATCATATTACACAATGTAACTAAACACCTGATTAATTCAGGAGTCCCAAATTAGCATCCTTCAGTGGTCAAGAGACACAAAACTGCTGTTGAAATAGAATCTTGCTTGGAAAAACTATTAGGAACATGGGATTTTGAAAAGCAGTCAAGGGTCCCCTTGATTTATACTTTTACATTTCATGTATATACGACTTCTGTACTTACTTATTCATTTTTTCCCAGAAAAATTCAGCATCAAAGTCATTCCTTGAGGCCATGTATAAAAATGTGAAAACCAAGGCGAATAAGAATAAACAAAAGCCATGTGTATCTGAGCAAACTCTTTGAGACATGCTTAGGAGATGTGTCTTTAGAAGTCAGAGCTAAGAAGTGACTTGAATATTTCTGCAAATAAAAGTTGTTTTGATTTATCATGAAAAAAATTGATGTTCTAGCTGTTTCTGTGAGCCATTTTTTTTTTCTTCTCATACGCTCTTCCTTAATGATACTTCATGGTAAGAAAGAACAATGGCGACTTTGATTTTTTATTGCTGTTGTTAGTGCAAATCCCTCCTCTTCCCTTTGGCACTTCTGGAGTCAGCAAAAGCCTTTCAAAGCACCCCCTGAGCCGGGGCCTTACAGCTAGCCCAAGCCAGAGGCTGGCGAAAATCCAGTACTTATCATTCAAAGTCACTGTTGTTTCTTCTCTAAGGGGATAGGAAAGTGAAGACAATTTCATGCATTGCTTGCAGCCAAAATAAGTCCATTTTGGATCTATTCAAATAAGATCTTTTTAAAAATTCTCTATCTATAAAACTTTATGTAAATCTTAAAAAGTCATTATTGCAGAAACCAGATTTCCTGACAGTTGCTTTCTATGATTCATTGGTTGACTGCATAGAAACTTTTTATCCATCAGAAATTCTTTTATTAAAAATTTTCGTGCCAAAGATAAAATACAGAAAAAACTATTTATAAGACCCATGCAGAATCTATTTTTACCCATCTTATTTTGATGAAACATTTCAGTCATACAAAATAAATATATAAAGTAATATAACAAAAAACTGTTTCTAAGAAATAAAATGTTAGAAATGCAGCAGAAACCACTGTGTGATTTCCCAGTTGCATTTCTCTCCACTTTGTAACTAACATAGAGACAAATATTGCCCAAAATTCAGCGCTGCTCATTCCTGCTGTGACTTTATACATCTGTATGCTAAATCTACAAAATCAATTTACCAAGCCAAAGCACATGAGATGAAGAACAATGCATAGAGGATACATGTATAACAACTATATATGTAGAGCTTTATAAAGAGCCTTTTTCCACTCTAACACTTCATGAGTCTTTAAGATGCAGTTAATAAGCTATTTTATTAACATAAAATTAAATGTCTAGTTTGAGATCCAACCGAAAACTTTAGCTGATTGATTTGCATTTATTTATATTCAGCATATTCATATCTGATTGAGTAAATTATTCTTGGAAGTTTTCTTTTTAAAGATTTATTTTATTCATGCATGCCCTGCCAGAGGTGCAGGGGTAAAAGGATTCACCAGAGACAGAGTGGGGAGCAGAGCAGGCAGATCTATGAAATCCACTGCTGAGGGAAGCAGCAGTTGAGACAGGAGAGGTCTGCTGCACCATGGGAATGAACACCCTGTCTGGGGATTGAACTCAGGCAACAGTGGCGGGCAATATCTTGATAGTACTGAGACTTTAACCCCAGCACCACTAGGGAGGCTCTATTCTTGGAAGTTTTGAAAATGAAAAAATACAAATATTCTAGGTTTATGACTTCTTTACTCCTTCTCATTTATCTTTTCAATGATATATACACATATATATGATGATACATATATACATTCATGCATATGAGATATATACCTATGAAATACATATACACATATGAGATACATACATTTATGTAATACATACATGTGTATGATACATGTATATGATACACACACATTTATGATATAGCTTGGAGAGCAAAAGCAGCTAGCGAGGCAATTGGACAAAAAAGACCTAGTGAGGCTGTGAGTTCAATTTAGGCGGTAACCCAGTCACCTGCAGGCTTAGACTTTGAGTCCATTTTAGAGGTGAGCGGCTGTGCACAGGTGGTGTCCTCCTTGGACTTCTCCACCAGCTCCACTCTGGAGGCTGGACAGCCCAGAAACCCAGATCACAGGTCCCCACGTCACCAGCGAATTTCCTCTGGTCTGTCGACTACCCTCCTTTGGGAGTCACAGTTTTAACTTAGCCAAGCTGACCCAGACCTGAAAGCTTTCTCGTTGCTTGCTCAGACAGAGCTGGGACTTTTCAGGTTTGCTTTCATGATTTTTTTTGTCCATGTTCCACGGCACATTGCCTTCTTTATTTCCACTGAAATATTTTGTGGTTATGCCTACTTTTTCATTTAAAATGTTATCTTTTACAAATATTTGATTATAAGTGATGATAGATGATGATTTAAATAACTGTTTCACCATAACATTCCCTGGACCATCAGTGTCCTCTTTATCAACAGACGCAAGATCAGTTTAAATCTATACTTTTTCTGGAACAACATTTTCAGATTTCCATCTTTATAGTTCTGTTTCCTGGATCCTATTCTGGTAGCAATTCTTTTCTTTTCTTTTCTTTTCTTTTCTTTTCTTTTCTTTTCTTTTCTTTTCTTTTCTTTTCTTTTCTTTTCTTTTCTTTTCTTTTCTTTTCTTTTCTTTTCTTTTCTTTTCTTTTCTTTTCTTTTCTTTTCTTTTCTTTTCTTTTCGGCAAAGAAGAACTGGGGTGAGGGCCAGAGGTGCGGGCAGTGAGAGGATTCACCAGAGACAGTGTGGGGAGCAGAAGAAGAGGCGGATATACTGAAGCTCCATGGATGAGAAATTTTGTTTGTGCTGTCTATTGTTCTATACATAGTGCTATAAACAGGGTGGCATATAGTAAGTGCTCAATGAGTGTTGAAATGAATGAATTTACAGAAGGATAAACATTGACTTTAGGTCTTCCAGTCAAGAAGAAGTGAATTTCAGACTTTCCAGTTAGATATCAACATAAAATAGAAAGACTTAGTTTCTGTTGCATAGAGGACACTGAATGGGAACATTTCTTTAAAGCAACAATCATTCAGAATTAGGAAATGTGGGATACAAGATGTATATAACATAGTTTTTACTCCTGAAAATCTAGATATCAAATTAAGAGTGAAAAAGTATCCACAAGTAAGTGCCAATACAAGATGGGGTCTGCCTATAAGTGGGGTCTTCCAAGAATGTACTATAAGCAAGTAATTGTTCTAATGCTCATATGAGTATAGTGCTATAGAGGGGTCAGTTAAAAGTCTCATAAAATGAGATGAGAACTGTAATTCCACAACACAATGTTTAGTAAGTGGCAGCCATTATAAATAATGGCATGTCTTTGTAATAATGCTATTAGAGCTAGGAGAGGTGCTGAGTGAAAGAATGACAGCTTCAGAATTGGCATTAAACTACCATAATTTTTCTGATTAATTAAGCCATACAGCTTATTATATAAAATTGGGAAATTAAGCAAGGCCAAAATATCAAGTGAAAAATTTGAAATTCACTGATTTCTATGATACAGTTAACCAATCTTGATGCATCTAAAAGATTTTATGGCATATTCTGTCTTGTATTTATTTTTTTTTTACTTTTCCATCCAGAACATCTTCTTTTATCAAGAGGTATCTTTTAAACATATTTGGAAATGCCTGGAAAATGTTTTATTTTATGCCTGTTTTATATTTTTTAAAGAAAGTATTCTTTAATTGTTGGATATTATACCATTTCTTTTTTTCAAAATCATACATAATATCCACTTTTCTATTATATACTTGAGATGGGTGGTGCAAGATTATAATGCTAATCAAAGCTTTGATAGTATTTAAAGACAAATTAAAAAGTGGGTAATTTTAATGGTAGCATTAAAAAAAAACATACTGGTTTTTTTTACACTGATGTCTTCTTCGGATCCCCTATACTCCTGCTATTAAGTGAAACCATCCGATATTTTTCGTTTCCTTCTGACTTATTTCACTGAGCATAATTCCTTCTAGCTCTATCCATGTTGCTGCGAATGACATGAGTTTATAATAAAAATACAAAACACAACGAAGTAAAAACAGACAATTATAAGCCAGAGACATACTGCAGGGGAGGAGGAGGGAGAGAGTGTAGAGGGAGGGAGGGAGGAGCACAGGGGATTATGGTGATGGTGCACGGGTGCATTGGTGAAGGAAATTCTATGGGGACTACACCTGAGGGGGTGTGGGGAAACAAATGTTGTTTAAAAATGAATAATGATTTAAATAATTTAAAAAATTGAAAAAATAGAAAACAGTAAAATGAAAAACCTGTTAACAGCCTCTGAGAACTCAAAAAAATATATGAATGGAGAATGAATGGAGATGGACATTTTTACCAGTTAAAAATTAGAAAAATGTACCTTTTTCACTTTCTAAAACAGACATTCTCAGTTCTGCATTTTCTATTGATTCACTTAGTGTTCAAAGCCCTTGGCTCCATGCATGTATTACTGCTGTTAGGAATAATTTGGAGGTGAAATATCTGGATAATCAGGAATAATTATTGGCTTTGCTTACCTGGTATAGTATTAGTGTGAAAGTATGCTCTCACAAGACATAAGTGTATTAGAACGTTCCCTATGCATCAGTGCTTGTTGTGTTGGTGAACTGTACAGGAGAGGTGGGATAAGAGTCTTGCATGCCCTGTGCTGCTCTTGGCACAACCAAGCTTGAGGAAATTCATAATGCCAAATAAGCTACCATACAATAGCATAAAGGTCTTCTCATCTTTAGAAGCTTTTGCCAACATGAACTCATTAACTTTCATACCATCCCTGCAAGGCAGACAGAGCTAGTTAGGCAAAACTAACTAATGATTACAAGGCCCTCTTTAAAACAAAAAATGCCATCTCAATGCTGACTTCCAAGTCATAAAATGTAGATAAATATTATTGCCCCGGTTTTATAGACTGGGGAACTAGGTCATGGGTATTAAGTATTAAGTAATTGTCCATTGGGAGCAATATAACTGAGGGTACAGAAGAAATCATATTTACAACTTGGGCATCCTCCAATCTTAGAATCTCAAAGATTTGGGTGAGGTTGGGAACTATTAGAAACTAGAAACTACTAGAAAGATCAGATGTTTGAAAGCAAAAGATTCATAGCTTGTAAGCAAAATGCATTGTGTCTTGGCAACAAAAAAGCAAGTTGCTGTTGAATCCTTGGCTGGGTCCTGGCCAAGTTCTCTCCTCTAAACTCTATTGTATATTAAATATATTATTGTAATAGAATCTCTTTCTCTTAATTTTGACATTTGTTTCTCACTAAAACATCCCTGAGACCAAGAATTAAATTCCCTCTCTTGCCTTTAAGTGCCTAGCTCAGTTGGTGGTACACTGTCCTGTTAGATAAAATTTCATTAAATATACAAAAATACATAATTAGAAATATGGCAGTTTCATCATTTAAACATATCTCAGGATAGAAGGTTCTGGGGATTCTCAACAGAAAGTTCACATCAAAGTCAATTGTAGAGCTTTCAAAAAAACACAATGTCTACCCCAACCCTAGTCTTCTAACTTAAAATCTTTGAGATATATTTTTTAATTTTTATTTATTTATTTATTGTTGCACAGAAGAATTGGGGTGTAGGCTAGAGGTTCAGGTGGGTGAGAGGATTCACCAGAGACAGAGTAGGGAGCAGAACAGCCAGATTGACTGAAAGCCACTGCTAAGGGGAGCAGTGGGCAAGACAGGAGAGGTCTGTTGCGCCATGTTGGTCAGCTCTCTGGCTGAGGATCAAACTCAGGCCATTGTAGTGATAGCACTGAGATTGAACCCCTAGGCCACCAAGGAATCCCCTCTCTGAGATAACTTCCAATAAAACTTCAAGATTGATTGCAATGTTCACTATGATAGAGACTACAGAGTCTACTTCCTTTGAAAAGTTTCTGTCACCCCACTACTGAATGACAAAGACAGAAATTCCTGTGACTTTACATTAGAGACATTTATAGCAAAGGAAGAGAATGTGTGCACTGATTACCAAACACTGCCCTGGTTGCTTACACAGGTTATCCTATTAAGTGTTCACAATGATCCCTCAAAATAGGTAATATTGTGCTAATTTAATTTTTTTAAATATGAGAAAATTGGACTTTCAAGTTTCAAGTTAATTACTATGATCATTCCATTGATTTCAACTTCCATTCAACAGAACTGTGCATAAATATATCTTCTTTACTTGTTCTGTCTTCTGAAGATTCTTAATTCTGCCATATTGTTGTTTTTATTTAGTAAATATTGAATTCTTGCTAGTTTTCATTCACTATGTTAAGTCCTATCCTTCCCATTTGTATTAAAATCTCTGTGAAAGCAGAATTCCTCTCTCTTCCCCCTCTTCTCTCTCTCTCTTTCCTCTCCTCTTTCATTATCTTGTTATTTTCCTCTCTTCCATTATCTTTTCAATCTTTCCATCATCTTTGTCTTCCAGTTCTTCCACTTCCTCTCTCTGTTTTAAAATATCTAGCTTTCTTAAGGGTTCTGTGGCTACAAAGGCATAAACTAAACAAGGTTTGAGAACTTTTGATTGGTAGATCAGAGTTTGAATATCAGTTCTGGACTGACAATGACAAATTTATTAGTTGGAGAGAGAATTCATCTGCACATAAAGCAATTAGTAAAAAATAAATATGGGTTGTGAAGAGTTCTGGTAAGGAAAAAGTTATGTGGAGGAACTGTGGATAATGTAAATAAAAACATTATTTATGACATGATAGACTCTTCAGTATGTCTAATTAGCACTGTTTATCTGTTTTTTATCTACTAGAATAAAATATTTTGTCTCTAGAAAAAAATATCGGTTTTATTATTATTCAGTTGGAGGAGGAGGCCAACAGATTAGGAAAAGATTGCCATTGGAAAGACAGCTGTCACCCCAGTTCCCAATGGGATGGTGTAAGCCATGTCACATAGGACCACAAGGAGTAGGAAGGACCAGGGTCAGTCGGAGGCAGAAAGAATAGGGGGAGGCAAGGAAAAATGTCTTCATTATGGTTTCCACAGGAAGAAAGATAGATACAATGAGTAAATCTATGATTGGCTAGTTTGAGTAACTTCAGTGGGCTCTGGGCTATAGGGGTGTTCTCTTGTTGTGCAGTATCTGATGCTGGGGTGATGCAGAACAGGGAAATAGTATTTTGGACTATAGTGGCCTGACAAAAGGAGGCAGGTGAGGACATAAATTTGGTGATGTTGGTTTATATAGCAAAAAAACTACCCATAGAATATACAGAGCAGATATTAAACTAAACACTTTTCTAGAATTACTTTTCAAAGAAAAATTTTCATTTAGGCATTAAGATTTAGTGCCCAAAATTCAAACTTATATTTCTCTCTAGAGAAAAACTGTGGAAACAAAGACAAATCAAACAGAACCAATGACACAGAAAGGAAAATAGTTAAAGAAACTGTAACATTTTTCTTTTTTTCTTTTTTTTTTTTTTAAAGCAACTATGGCTGAGAGGGCACATCTTTTTTTTTTTTTTTTTTAAAGATTATTTATTTATTTGTACAAGCACTGGGTACAGTCAGAAGCACGGGAGGGTGAGAGAATTCACCAGAGCCAGAGGGGAGAGCAGAGCAGGCAGAGTGACAAAATACACTGTTGAGGGGAGCAGCGGGCGGCAGGAGAGGTCTGTGCGCCATGTGGGACCCTCGCCCGGTGGCCGGGGATCGAACCGGGGCTGCAGAGGCCGCGGGCAGCTTCGCAACCCAGCGCTCAACCGCTGCGCCACCGGGGAGGCCCTGTCACGTTTTTCTTTAAGGATAAAGGAGATTTCCAGTTCTGGCTTTGAGCTCAGAAAGACTTTTACTTTATACAAAAAACAGGCATACTGATCCCAGTGCTGGGGGCCAGTTACTACAGTGTAGCTTTATTACCTTAATCACCCCCAGCCCCACCACGGTCTCAAGACAATTTATAACCCAGAAAGATTTTTTGTGGTAACAAGATAAGCATATAATTAAAAAGGAGGAGATCTAGGCTTCAGTCTGTTGAAACCCTTGAAAAATATTCAGCCAATATGAGGTCAAGTATATCTAAATATCAGCTTTAGTGTAAAATAATAATAACAATGAATAATAAAGATAGGTTGGAAGCACTGAGAAAATAACAATGATTCTCTGCTTTCCTTGAGAAACTAAATCACAGATGATCTTCTGGCTGGAATATTTTTCTCATTAAGGCATATTTTCATTCCAAGTGAAGAATTTGGAAGGCGATATCCATGAATAGAATATCAGTTGCATTTAAAAGAGGATTAAATATATAATAATAACATTATATAAAATAAAGTATTATTGGAGCACAAGGAAGCTGACTCTAAAAGGTCTTCACAGAGTCTCTTTTTTGAAATCCTAAGGAAATAATCCCTGCTCTTTTAAATTATTTCTTTAATCGAGCTATATATTCTCAATTAAATTAAGTGTTGCTCTTAGAGAGGTGGAAAGGGGTTATTATAACTAAAGTGGTAACAACATTATTCCTATGATCACCACATAGATCACTTAATTCATCGCACAGAACAATTCTGCAACTCAAGCTATTATTTTTTGTTTTACAGATAATGAAAAGTGACTCAAAGGTTTAGGTGACAACCCCAAATCACTGTTAATTGGCTAATTTGGAATTCAGATTCAGGTCTTGTTGATTACAAGTTTTATGCCCTTTCAACAACATCCTTCCTCATTGCCCACTGGAGGTAGTGGACAATGTGTGTTGAAACGACTGAGTTGATTTTAAATTCTCTTTAGCAATCTTTTCTTAAAAAGATTAAACAACTTAAAATAGTTGTCTGGGTGAAAAGTGGACTCGTTCCCAAAACATTGGTAATTTCTGACCTGTGATAGTAACTGATGGTCTCCAGAAAAGGAGATTCTATGTTCCTTGCCCCATCCAAGGGAGGGTGGGACCGAGCAGGGAGGAGGAGAAGCTGAGAGGAGACTGAGGAAGGAAGGAAGCAGGATGGGGCCCCAGAAGGAGACCTGGAGGAGCCACGTGGAGCAAAAAACATACAAAGAAGTTGCATTTGCTTCTAGGTCTTGAACAGGTTGAAACAGACATGGGTGAGAGACCTGTGGGGAGGTTAACAATGGCAGCTTTGATCTTGATTTTGATGTTGCTCTTTTCCTATCAGATGTATCTGGAGCCTTCTGCTCCTTTCCTACGGATCCCCAGCAGGAGGTGCCTTAGACTATGGCAGAATTTTGGGCCTCAGTGGCGCTGCTTCAGGCCAACACTGTTTGGCTGGGCATTTACTCATGAGGGGACGGGTAACTTGATTTAGTCACTATATTCTTTGTCTCTTCTTTGTTGCACACTAATTGTATTAAAGTTCCTTTCCATTAAAGGTCTTATGCACTTTAGTATGTTTTGTATTGATGTGGTGGATGGCAGAACCATTTAGAATGGGCAGGTTTGGGGGTTCTAGGGTGCCCCTTGCCCTGCCCTGTAACAATAGGAAAATAGAACTAAGACCACAGCACTCCAGCTTTCTATATTTCCTTTAAAAAAATTCCATCCTTTACCTTCAGTTGAATGTCCTATCTGCAGCTGATTTGGGGGACCCATCAGTTTCATCTTATCCCCTGTTCTACCAATGTAGAGATTAACCTTAGTCTGGTTAGTCACCTGTGGAAATGGTGAAAATCTCTCTGCCTTTGAGGTTTACATAGAAGTGAAAGAAAACCCTGACTTGTCCGCTGCTCCCCTCAGCAGTGTATTTTGATCGATCTGCCTGTTCTGTTCTCACTCTGTCCCTGGTGAATCCTCTTACCCACCACCCCCAGCTCTGGCCTGTACCCCAATTCTTGTATGTATAAATAAATAAATATTTAAAAAAAAGAAGTGAAAGAAAAGGAGGTTCTGAGCTCAGCTATATGACTTGAGGACACAGGTTGTTCTCAAAACCTTGGTTGAGAGGTGTGCTCTGCAGAGTGTGACTCCATCCTCACGCAGCCCCTAGGAAAATTCTCCCATGAGTCAAAGCCTGGTGATAGTTGGATTTGTTTCTCCCCGGAAATACAAACTCCATTCCAGTCTGACAGAGTCAGTCCCTATGGTGCTTGCACTGTGGCTATTGCATTCTCTCAACAGCCAATAAAAATGACTGTAAACCAGTTACCTCAATAAAAAAAAATACTCCAGAAAACAAAAGGTGAAGATTATATGACACAGATTAGGTACATTATCATTGTAATTATAGTTTAATTAGAATTATTACAAAATTATAATTGGTAAAGGATATATGTGGTTCATGACAATGTTCTATTTAGCACATTTAAATTTTTTCATAATAATTTTTTTATGTTAAAGCTAAAAAAATATGTTGTGTAGGGGACAGACATGAGGGAGTGACAGAAAGTCCTGAAGGTAAAACCCTAGAGAAATTTGCTTTTCCTAGAAAATATCTCATGGGTACAAATAATTTCCTTTGTGAAATTAGTCTTTGAAAGGGATGGTTATATTGCAGAAAGCGGTAATTTGTATCACATTTCTCTGTGATACCTGTTGTGTTGGCTGAACCTGATATTATTGATTTTGGGGTGTAGATCCCGTTTCCTCAAAATAATAAACTCTTACATCTGATTCTTTATGGAGATTTACTTATTTATTTTTCAGTAAGATCCTCCCCATATGGCATCAGACTCTTTAATTTGATGATTCTGTCACCCTTTATCAGTCTTGTGTCAAAATCCCAGTGGATTAGCTGGGCTAAATTAAACTTAATTATATATGGACACTCATCCATCTTGAATTTAAGAAAAATGCTTTTCTAACTTGCTCCAAGAGCCACTCTAATAAACCTAATGGCAAATCACTTCTCCCAAAGGTCAACAGTAGCAGCTTAATTCAAAGCTCTTGCACAACTGGGATTTAATTGTTGCAAATGTCACTCATGCTTATTTTGGCAAAAATGCTTTTGACACTAAAATGGATGGGCTCTGGGTTTATATCCTGGGGGTGAGATATGACTTGTTATCTACAAAAAGAAAATTGAGTAAATTTTTACTGATTGGGTCAAAGCAATATACTAGTCAAATAAAACTAAATCTGTTTTAATGATACCTATGGCAGGAGCAAAGAGTGCAGGGAAGGAGAAGGAAGTTTTATTTAGCAGGGGCTGTCCTGAGTAGTAAAAACTAGGTCAAGTGCATCTTGTACATCTGATGTGTTATCGTATATTTAATGTGCCGTTAGATCACATCAAGTAGTTTTACAAGCTGTAGTCTACCAGAAGTCACTGTCATCGAAATTCAGAATTTGGAATTCATTGCCTATAGTACATGCATAATACCTTACCTGATGTCACTTCAAGTGCTGGTTGTTTTTCATATTACACCTGATATATATAATTCAAAATCTTTGCCTTTAATTATACTAATTGGTTAACTTCAGCTTTTAAGGCCAGCATAGTCAAATATCAGCTGAAATTTGTCATGGATATATATTTAGCTATGTAATAAAGCATTTGGGACAAGCAAGTTGGAGTACTGGTAGGATAGGTAGGGTAATATCATCAAATACATTCACATCTGAATAATCACAAAGGTGCAATAAATCCCAGTACTGCTGCATACAGAGTCCCTTTGCAGTCAGACCTGTTTGCTTAGGACACAAAATGATGAGCCCAGCTTCTCAGCTAGATGAGGGGGCTTAAAATAGATGTCCATCAGACTTCTTTAAGGTCACCAAAGAAAATTAGTAAGGCCAGATGGCATGTTTCTAAGCTGTCTTTGGGGGACTCCTTGGTGGCCTAGGGGCTAAACCTCAGCACTGTCACCACTATGGCCTGAGTTTGATCCCCGGAAAGGGAGCTGACCCACATGATTTAGCAGACCTCTCCTGTCTTGCCTGCTGCTCCCCTCAGCAGGGAATTTCAGTAGATCCTCCATTCTCCTCCCCAATCTATCTCTGGGCAATCCTCTCACCTCCCCCCAACTCTGGCCTACACTGCTATTCTTCCATACACACACACACAAACACAAAAATCTAAGCTGTCTTCACCATGTCAACAGAGTTAAAAATTGGACTTAACCCATATTAGTTATGAATGAGATTGACAGTAGAAGTTTAATCTTAATGGGGAATTGTGCGACAGACTTCCAGTTATTACTACTGGCCTTCAGATAGAGTAAATGAATAGGGTATGTGTTCAAGGTATACATGGGAAATTGTATTTAAAATAGTTATGTTCAAATTAAAATGTCATTAGACATATGGTAATTTTTGTCTCATCCAGAGCTTGACATCTTGTCTAATGATATCATTAGGCAGGAGAATGGGCTTTCTAGGAATCCAATACGCAGATCAATTCTTTTTATTTTCCAATATGTAGTGGTGAGATAGTATAAATCATAGAGAGTGAGAGTAAGGATAGAGTACTTCTTCATGCTTCTGACATTCAGGCTAAATATCCATATTTCCTTAAATTATTAACCCAGGGTGAAAGATGAAGAACAAGAGCTTCAATAAGCAAAAAGTCATGATATGTGAAGCAGTTAGAAAGGTGGGACACGGAATACTTTTTAAAAACCATAAAATTCTCGATGATTATAGCTCTCTATGTCAAGATAGTCAGGGCTGAAATTACTGAAACCCACAAGAGCAGGTGTTCTGAATGATAATCTAAGGTATAATTAGAGTTTCTGAAGAACACTATGAGCTGTAGTTAATTGAAAGAAACTATATAGTTAATCACAGAATGATTTATTAAAAAATTAAAAACAGACTGACAAGCTATAAAAAACTCCTATTTCCCAAATCTCTATTTTGACTAAACATAAAGCTGAAATCTACTGCTACTTTGATTAAAAATGTAAACAGTTTAGTTATGCCTTTAAAATGGTATATAATTATCTCACTTTTTATGATATTATACCTCATTATTTACATAATATGTAGGTTGTTTCCAAGGTTCGCAAAACCACACTGAGCAGACAGATTATGGGGATAAGTGGCAGGACAGTGCTTTAAATTCCACTTGGATTAAAGGACTTAAAACTCTAGAATGAAATAGAGATGTAGCTCTCTCCTCTTGATATTTGGGACCACTTTGAATATTCATATTTAGATTACTGTAAACTATATGCATCTATCAATAACTTAGTCACCTCTTTGATTTTTTTCAGCTCCAAAAAAAAAAAAAAAACTGATCTAGAGTCCTATAATTATTATGAAAAGAATTTTAATGGATGCTAGTGGGTGCTGGCGGGATCAGTTGGAACAAGAATCCTTCAGAGGTAGGACTTCATATGAATATTAGTATGCGGGACAGTGTTCACTCACTGTCAATAAAGAGGAGATGAAAAAAGTGGGTCTAGAAAGAGTGTTAGAGAAGTCACATTGCTCCTTTTTATTAGGCGAATATTAAAGTGAAAGCTCAGTGAGATTAAGAAAATTTCCCTAAATTCCAATCCAGTGCACAAAATTCATGGAGAAAACAATGGATCAGAGTTCAGAAGCTTGGTTTCTGGAAACTGTGGGGTTCAGGAGAAAAGACCCTCATTTCCAAGAGTAGGAAGGGAAAGGCATCACAAAGCGAGAGAGAGATTTCATGTAGCTTTTAAAATCAGAGATTTAGAATTTTCATCAATGGAGTTGGAGATCAAGAGGAGTGACAAGGAAGGAATAATCTTCTGTGAACAACAACCTTGTGGCAGAAAATATGAGCTACCAGAAAGCCAGGTTTCTCAACTTCAGCCCTGCTGGTGCAGGGGGCAAATAGCTTCTTCCTGTAGGGGGTGACACTGGTTATTGCAGACTGTTGACCAGCATCCCTAGGCCCTACCACTGTAGGCCTGTATTGTAACAACCAAAACTATCTTCAGATTTTTCCAAATATTCTTGGAGGTGGGGGTGGGCATAGCAAAATTATTCCCCTGAATCCTTGAGAACCGTTTCATTAAAATAACACAACACCTTGGAAGGAAGGTCTTGGTCACTGTGTATAATCACTCCTAAATATTTGTTAAAAATAAAGAAGGAAGGAAAAGATGAGAGGAAAGAAGATGAAAAGATTAGGATATATTATTTTTTCCAGAAAACCTTGCCATTGAAATTAAAATGTTTTTGTTACTTTTTTTTTAAAGATTTATTTATTTATTTATTTATACTTTTAAAGGGGGAAGTTGTGTCCATCTCAAATTGAGATGTCAAATATTTTAATGATGAACTGTATTGTTTTAAAAATCAGGACATAAGGTTCAGAGTAAGGTAAATTCATGGGACCGGACAAAGGAGACAGAGAGGGTGTGATGGGTGGTGTGTGAGTGGTGGGGGCTGGGGGAGCCATTTCTTGGAAGGTAAGGGGGGAGTCAGGCCATCCGGTCTTAGCAGGCAACCTTTGTGACTCATGGTTATCTGTTACTCAAAACTCATTTAAAAATAAAGTAGTAGGGCCTCCCTGGTGGCACAAGGGTTAAGACACAACCTATGAAGCTATCTGCAGCCACTGCAGCACGAGTTCGATCCCCGGCCAGGGAGCTACCCACATGGCACGGCAGACCTCTCCTGACCCGCCCACTGCTCCCCTCAGCAGTGTATTTCAGTCAATCTGCGTGTTCTGTTCCCCACTCTGTCTCTGGTGAATCCTCTCACCCCCCGCACCTCTGGTCTATACCCCAGTTCTTATATGCATAAATAAATAAATCTATAAAAAACAATAAAATAGAACAAAGAAATAGCTCCAGGGCAAAATAAACATGGAAAATGAATGTTTTGGGTTGGAATCTAGGGATTCTAAATATGGGTAGGAAATGAGATGACATGATCTGAGCCGATTCCCGAACTATTTGCCCATGTTGTGAGTAGTTTAGCTTTAGCTGGATAATAAGCCACCGTTAAACTTAGCACCTCAAAACAGCAAATATCTGTCATTTCTCATGATTCCATGGGTTGGTTTGGTGATTTATCTGAATTGGTAAGGATCAGCTGATTTCTGCAGCGTACCAGACTGGGGAATTAAAGGGGGCTTAATTAGGCCTTCCTGGCAGTGCATGGGTAAAAGTCTCAGCACTAACAAGCTATCTTCAGCCACTGTGGCATGAGTTCCATCCGAAACAAAACAACAAAAACTGAAGGGCAGCTACTATTATTTTGTAAGACCCTGGTTAGAGTGAATGGAACATCCTGGAGAATCTTCATGCTGATGTAGAAAGATTTTAAAACCTTGAAGTTGGTCAGATCTGGCTTTGGATTCTGACTATATTCTGTACTTTTGTGAACACAGGCAATTCATTTAATCTACATTTGTTAAAACACACTAAAGTTATAAGGATTTGAGAGGATGAGTATAATGATAATGCAATATTTTGAAAAACCAATGCAAATGTTCTTTTTGCATTTTTGATCACATGAGAACACCTGTCTCTCTGTCTCTCTATCTCTCTGTCTCTGTCTCTCTGTCTGTGTGTTTGTGTGTGTGTAAGAGAGAGAGAGAGAGTAGGGGGGAATATATTATAGCAGGGATGAAAATCAAAAGAAAGTATTACTCTTTAGCACCTGGCATCCAAAAATAAAATTTTATGGTAAGATTGTATTTTCAGATTACAGGCTTTGGTTGGGGAGTTAGAAATTCATTTGCCACTTTAACAAATTAAAAGGCAGATATGTCTGACTGTTAGTGTAGTTTTATTTAAAGGAAGACCTGGGGGGCAGAAGACTTGACACTCTAGTTCCAGGGGCTGTATGATGAAGAAGAAGGCGATGGGAGGCAGCAGAACCGGAGGCAGCATTATGAGTGTTTTTCTCTCTCTCTCTCTTTTTTTTAAGATTTATTTTTATTTATTTATTTATTTTATTTTATTTGCTAAGAATTTGGGTATAGGCCAGAGGTGTGGGGGATTAGAGAACTCACCAGAGACAGAGTTGGGAGCAGAACAGGAGGATCTACTGAAATCCACTGCTGAGGGGTGAGACAGGAGAGGTCTGCTGTACCCTATGTGGGTTAGCTCCCTGGCCGGGGATAGAACTCAGGCAGGGGTGATGGAGCTGAGCCTCAATCCATAGGCCAGCAGGGATGCCCTGGTTGCTGTTATTGTAGGGCAAGAGAACTTATCTGATTTGGAAGAATGAGAGAGAAGAAAAAGTTACAGAATCTACCAAGACTTTGACCTGAATAATATGAGCGAATAAAGATGTATTTATAAACAATATGGCTATCAGCAAGATGAGTTGGGTTGGAGTAAATATATGGTGCTACAAAAACAAGAAGGCTGATAGTTCTGGCACATGGAATAGTTCAGAGTAATGACAACATAAATATAAAGCTACATATTTAGAATGGTAAGCAGCAGGAGTCCTATCGTTCAGGGAACATATTATTTATAGAAACTGGATCCTTGTAGTGGAAGCAGGCTTGGTGAGTCTTGGTGAGTCACAGATATTATTCTCTCCTTACAATTGTTGGCTTCGAAAAGTGGCCTCTATTTGAATAATGATGACATTTTTGTAAGTAAGCAAATGCAACTCATCAAACAGGGCCTTCGTTTGGGATTGACAAAAAAAGTAAAATGTTCATATAAAATTTAGAAGGTAATTATCTTTAATTTTAGCCACAGACTCATTTTCTCATCCTTTTTGGATTCTGTTGCAGGAAAGAGCATTAGGGATGGGCGGGAGACCTGGTGTGGATAAGCTGGTCTCTTCTCATTCTGCTTTGTTTCTCTTCAGTACCCCAAAATCTCCAGCATTACCATTTCTTAACACTTCTGCTGAAAGGAGCTGGTGTTCTGATCCACTGTGAGAGGGTCCAAAGCTCTAAAATTTATGTGGCGCTGGATCCTTGGAACTCAATCCCTCGGTTGGCACTACACTGGTATTTTATTTTGATAGGCATTTGTTCAGGCAGGCCTTTATAAGGGTTTAAAAGTATAAAAGAGGGAAGTTAGGATGTGGGATGAAACCAATGAATGCAAATTTATTTGCATACCTCTAGGTTTATCTACTAGTATGAATGTGTACAAGGGACAATCAGGGGATGTCCTTGTCACTGAATTTCCATGAGTCTTTTGTGTGTTTGTGTGTTAGAAGAACTGGGGCAGAGGCCAGAGGTGCAAGGGGTGAGAAGATTCACCAGAGACAGAGTGGGGAGCAGAACAGGCAGATTGACTGAAATCCACTGCTGAGGGGATTAGTGGTGACGCCGGAGAGGTCTGCTCTGCCCTATGTGGGTCAGCTCCCTGACCGGGGATCAAACTCAGGCCCTAGCGGTGACTGCACTGAGGCTTAACCCCTAGGCCACCAGGGAGCCGTCTCCATGAGTCTTTATACAAGGATCAATCTTCTACTTTCTCTCACATCACACAAGAGTAAACACTTTAAACTCCATGGTTTTGAGGTGTAGGGAAAAGTGGGAATAGGTCTTTGCTTGTGCTATGCAGGAAGAAACGGGAAAAAGAGAAGATTGAGAGCTGCAGAGGGCCCCAGATATATGGGGGAAACTCAATAGTAACAGATCTATTGGTAAAAGCAGAATTAAGTCAATGAAGAAGTGGGATGGGGTGAGGTTGCCCCGGAAGGATTCCTGAAACTTTTAGAAAATAAATTGAGAGAAAATTAGGATAGATAAAACATAAATTTTTAAAAATGTGACTATTTCTTTTAAATCATTTGCTATAGTATACAATGAATATAAACAAGTAAAATTATATCACCAAAGACCATCTGTATGTTTTGGCATAATGCTGGTTTAGTTAATATGATAAAAGCAAAATAATTCAGGAAGGCAAGCATAGCTCCTAATTGTAAGATATTTTTTTCTCCATTTCTTTAATTGTCCATGCTGAGACAAGACAATTAACAAGTCATAAGTGTTTCACTACACAGAATTTGTGTAAGATAAATGTCTGATTTTCAAATTCAGTGAAATATTTCATGTTACCAGTGCTCCCAGTGAAATATGTCCTGAGTCTTAAACAGAAAGTGATGCTAGTAGTTAGATCACTTGCCAGTATCACTGCAGTTCATAATTTTTTCTGTTGCATTAAGTAATTAAATGCCAATCTTCCTTCCTTTCTCCTCCTTGTCTCCTGCCTTTTTCCCTCCCTATCTACCTTTCTTCCTTCCTTCCTCCTTTCATGCTCTCTCTCTCATTAATAATAAACTTACAGTATAATCAACAATTATACATTATTAATAATCATACTGTTAGATGGTAAAAAACACAAAAGAGACATGTAGAGCAAATTTTTGTTGAACAAAACACTTCCTACACACTTCTCAACCCACTTCAATCCAACTTCCACCCCCATCATTCCTGAAATAATTCCTGCTAAGGTCACCAGCCAGCCTAGAGACCCACATTTAAAGGACACTATTTAGTCTTCATTTTACTTCTCAGTTGATTTCACAACAGCAAGTCATTCTGTCATTAAGTCTTTCCCTAGTCTTCTGGAACAAAGTTGTTCTCCTGTGGGTTTGTTCATCCCTGCCCTTTTGGATTCCTTTTAATGGCACATTTACTCTACCTTTTCTTTAAATATTGGAGAGGGCCTCCCCTGGTGGTGCAGTGGTTGAGCACTGGGCTGCGAGGCTGCCCGCAGCCTCTGCAGTGCCAGTTCCCCGGCGAGGGTCCCACAAAAAAATAAAATAAAATAAAATAAAATAAAATAAAATAAAATAAAATAAAATAAAAATAAATAAATAAATACTGGAGAGCCCTGAGACGTCTTTCTAGAATATTCTCTGTTTTCATCCTATACCCTCTCCGTGTCAATGACCTTCAATTTATATTTTTAATTAAAATGAGTCTTCAGAATCTCAGACCTGTATTTCTGGGGTACTAGAGTTTGTCATCTGGTGCTTTCAAAAGAACCCTAAATACAACAGTTCCAAATACAACAGGCCCAACACTCAATTTATTTCATCTACAATATCTTTAGTTCTGGTTTCACTATACCTTGAGATTCAAAAGCTAGAAATCTAGACCTTGAGTTTAACTAGTTTATTCTCCTGTTATCTGCTGTCATTATTCTGGGGTAAGCTATCATCACCTCTAGCTTAGATTATGCAGTTGCCTTCTAAGTGATCCCCCAGATACTCACTCTTAGCTCTGCCTACACTGCTATAGTCACTGCCATCTCCATAATGTGAACTTTATCACATTAACATTTTGTTCAAAACCCTTGAAGGATGCCCCATTGTTATTAGAATAAAGACCAAAATTCTCACCTCCTGATACTCTCACCACCTTTACACCCTTCCTGTGGATCACATAGACCTTGTTTTTTTCCTTGAATGTATCATGCTCTCTTCTCACATGACACCATTGTGTACCTCTCTCTCTCTGCCAAGAGTCATTGAAAAGAATATATTTTAAGTTATTTCTCCTCCTGATTTCTCTGAATTAATTCTGCTCATCGACCATAGTTAATCTTTATTGTCATGGTCTCATGATGAACATTTCATGTTTTCTGCAAAGATGTATGTTCCACAAATCACTACCTTTTTGGAGTTAACCAGTTTTTAACTCATTGATTATTTATGTATGTATTTATTTATTTATACAAGAACTGGGGTACAGACCAGAGGTGTGTGTGTGGGGTGGGGTGAGAGGATTCACTAGAGACTGAGTTGGGAACAGAACAGGCAGATTGACTGAAATCCAATGCTGAGGGGAGCAGCGGGTGAGCCAGGAGAGGTCTGCTGTGCCATGTGGGTAGCTCCCTGGCCAGGGATCGAACTCATGCTGCAGACGCTGCAGATAGCTTCATAGGTTGCGTTTTAACTCCTTGCACCACCAGGGAGGCCCCTTAACTCATTGTTTATGGAACTATTTGCTTATTACATTTCTTACTCACTGCAATGACGTTCTGAGGGATTGGATACCATTTCTGTTCTGTGATCATTTCATATCTAATTCTAATCATCATGCCTGCTTGATAGCCTGCACTTTTGTGGAGTCAATGGAAGAATTATTTTCTATTTCGGCTTCTGATTCATGTGAAAAAATGTTAATTTTAACATACTACAATCTTTATATACACACAAATTTATAAAACTTGAACTTCTTAAGAAATGTACCCAAAAAACCTTACTCTATGGGGTAAGAACACATTAAGCTTAGATAGCATTCTGCGTAGATATTCCTCAGAGATACAAGTACATTTTCCTGGGGTCTTCCAGGAGCTGACTGTTACTATTATTTATTTTTTAAATGTATCTATTACATAATTAATTTTTTTTCCTCTACTGTTGTAGTTCCCATAGTTCTGCCACTGTATCACACATGAACCATCACCATAATCTCTTGTGTTCATCCCTCCCTGTTTTTGACCTCCCCCCCAACCTCTCCTTTACTGTATGCCTTAATTTTTGTGGTCGGCTTGCTGGTTTTCACTTTTTATTGACCTTTTATTTGGTGACTCTTTTGAGACTATCTGATATTTTTCTTTTTCCTTCTGACTTTTCTCACTGAGCATCATCCCTTCTAGCTCCATCCATGTTGCCACAAATAGCATGAGTTTGTCTTTTTGATCACTGAGTAATATTCCATTGTATAAATATATCACAACTCTTTGATCCTTTCAGCTGACTTTTACTTTTAACCATTATTATTCTGTTATTGCTGTGATCCTAAAGAACATTTGATTATGGAGAAAGGCAGTGACTGTAGTGTGTGTGATTACAAGCTTGGAGAAAGGAGAAGCAATCCCCAGCTCTACTGATGATCTAAGAAGTGGTGGGGAGAGACACCTGGGAAGAGGCATCAGCAGCAGCTCTGGACAAGGAAGTCAGTGGGGGCCTGACTTACTGACATTAGGGTAAAAGAACAGGGGAACATTGATAAAGTATTTTCCAATTATTCTTTCATCCAACCTGAGATGAAACTTATAGAGTGTCCAGTCTGTGGATCATGTCCTGGAAAAGCCAAAGACTAAGGGTCAGAATCTACAGGTGTTTCTTTTTAGTTTTTCACCTTCAGGAAGAAAGTGAACATAAATAATGGCACCAGGAAAATATACATATATTTTTAGATGGTTGCATTTTAGTTAAAGCTATAAAGGATGAGGATATGAATGGAAATGTAGATCAGAGAACTGTCCTTTCTGCATTGGCTACTTATTATCTCTAATGTGGAGTTAATATTCAGACTTCTAGTTCTTGTAACAGAAACTCTGTGAAGAGAGAATGAATTCCAGTATTTCAAATTGCTTTAACATAGCTGGTCTTGAAATTTTTGCCTGCTTTCTTTGTTCAAGGTAAGATATCTGTTTGGGTTCTGATTATTATGCTTTAGTCATGCTATGAGAAAAAAAGATATATGTTAATTATTTTAATCATAATGAAATGATAACAAACTAATTGTATTATACCCTCCCCCAAATGATCAATTTATTTAAATGGGATATAAGTTAGAATTCCATTTTTGGTCAATTTCAAATTAATGAAAATACTGTTTCCCATGTAAATGGATTATGTCTAAAATCATGCTGTCTTGGATAAAATCTAAAGCTATGTAAGATTTAAACCTTATTCTATTCTATCCAGAATATTTGTATAATTTCAAAAGAAATAGTTGCTGAGAGCTACAAGATGCTGTGCTAAATTATTGTGGCATTATTATCCATTAAATTACTGGGGTATAATTTTGTCCCTCAGGGAAAATTTTCTCCATGAGTCTCAGATTTAGTGTAAAAGTTACTTTGTGGGAAACTCTTATGAAATAATTATCATATGTAGAGAAGATAGGTTTCCAAATTATAGATCAACATGCCTATCTCACAAGGAACTCTCAATCATTTACTTTTACAAGTATAGAATTAATAAACAAACAATGAAGTAAACAGAAATTACTTTCCCTATATATTCCTGTACTGGCTTGAAAATTTCCCCTGAAAATTCATGTCCACTGGAAACTCAGAATGCAACCTTATTTGGAAAAAGGGTCTATGTGAATATAATTAAGGTGAAATCATACGGGATGTTATGGACTGAATGTCCCCCCTACCTCCACTCCATTCACGTGTGAAATCTAATCCCAGTGAGATAATGGTATTTGAAGGAGGAATGTATAAAGATATTTAGCCTGTAAGGGTATCCTCACTCTGAGTGGGGTTAGTGCTCTTGTAGGATGAGACCAGGGAGTTAACTCATTCCTTTCTACCATGTGAAGAGACCAGAAGTTTGTCTGCAACCTTAAAGCCCATTCTCTTGTCACCAGTTTTTTTTAATATGGGCCATTCTTACTGGTGTGAGGTGGTATATAATTGTGGTTTTTATTTGCATTTCCCTGGTTACAAGTGATGTTGAACAACAATGTAAAATATATATAAATTTATTTTTTAAAAAGATGGTTCTCTTCAGAAGAGACCATATGATCTCTTCTGATCTCAGATTTCCATCTTCTAGAACAATGAGAGATAACTTTTTTTTTACGCCACATATATGGTATTTTAGCTTAGCAGCCTGAGTTCAGATACTGCATTAGGGTATGTCTTAGATCCAATGACTGACTTGTATCTTTAGGAGACAAAAGAGAGGAAGATTCAGACACAGACATACAGATATAGAGGAAAGAAGGCAACTTGAAGAGTTTCAGCTATTCAGTACAAGTCAAGGATTGTTGATACTTGCCCTGAACCTCCCAAAGCTAGAAAGAGATAAGCAAAGATTCTTCCATAGAACCTCCAGAGGATCACTGACCTTGTCAACACTTTGATTTTATTACAGGGCAGCCCCAATATAAAGAGTCCTGCAGACCTAGTGTGCTTATGGTGACCAACACAAGGAAAGTTACTTTGGGCTGGTCAACCACGGGTGTAACTTGGAAAACACGTTGGGCACCAAACTGTTACAGGGCAGCCCCGATACAAAACGGGTTGCCTAACTGTGGGTCCTCACCCACGCACTTAAAAGGGACTTAATACTCCACTGCAGGCACACACAAAAGGTTAATAAAAGATTTATTCACAAGGGAAGGGGGGATGAGGAAATGTATAACTCAGGGAGAAAAGTGGGAGATAAAGTCTTAATGCGTCCTACCCGTTCCACTGATCTGGAATCCCAAATAGCACTCTGAGAGCTGGTGGTGAATCAAGAGCCATGAAGCCATGAGGCAAGAGCCCCCAAGGCCCACGTGTCTGGTTTTTATACCAAACCTGGCTGCTTAATTCCACCCTCAGATCCCAGCAACTTTTCCCTTTGGTGGTGATGGGATTTGTCTTTACCAATGTCTTGATGACTTTGGTCTGGAGTGGGGGTGGAGTCCACAAAGCCTTATGGAATTAGCTCAGGACATCCTTTCCCCCAACAATTTCAGACTTTTGCCTCCAGATTTGTGAGAAAATAAATATCTGTTATTCTAAGGCACCTCATTTGTAGTAATTTGTTTTTTTTTTTTAAAGATTTATTTATTTATTCGTAGAAGCACTGGGTACAGTCAGAAGCACGGGAGGGTGAGAGAATTCACCAGAGCCAGAGTGGGGAACAGAACAGGCAGACCGATGAAATACACTGCTGAGGGGAGCAGTGGGTGAGACAGGAGAGGTCTGGCTGCCGGGGATCGAACTGGTGCTGCAGAGGCTGTGCGCAGCTTTGTAGCCCAGTGCTCAACTGTTGCGCTACCAGGGGAGGCCCTATAGTAATTTGTTACAGCAGTTCTAGTGTTACATGGCAGGGTGAGGGTCACCCCAGAACCCTCAAACCTGCCCACTATAAATGGGTTCTGCCATCTGTTGCATCAAGACAAAGCAAACTCTAGTGTGTAAGTAAGAACTTCAGTGGAAAGGAACTTTAATAAAATTAGTGTGCAACAAAGAAAGGATGTAGAATATAGTTTCCAAATCAAGCACCTGAAGTTACACATCTTCTTGTGGATAAATGTCCAGCCAAACAGGGTTGGCCCAAAGCAGGGCCACTGAGGCCTGAAAGCCTGTCACAGTCTAAGGTCCCTCCTGGTGGGGACCCATAAGAAAGGGGCAGGAGGGGCCAGGCAAGTCTGGAAGGAAAAGAGAAAACTAAAAATCCAAGTCAAGATAAAGGCTGCCATTGTCAGCCTCCCCACGTGTCTCTCACCCACGTCTCTGTCTCTTTTGAGTGTCTCATTCTGTGTCCCCCCAAGTTCCTGATACAAGTCCAAGGCCAAGAAGCAGCATGGCTTCGTCACATGTCTCTGCTCCACTTGTCTCCTCTGGGTCTCCTTTTTGATCACCTTCCTTCCTTCTCCTTCCTGCTCAGCTCCACCCTCCCTTGGATGGGACAGAGAAACTGGAACTTCCTCTTTCCCTAGGCGCTACCCTGTTCCACTAGGAAACCAATACAAACTCCAAATTCTTTTGCTATCTTCTCCCAGGTTCACAGTTCAAGTTCACAATTAAACTTATTCCAAGAATTGACTACATTAGCTGTTTCTTCCTCATCATGTGACATTCACTTCCCAACCCCAGCAATCTGACTCCTACTCATCATTCCACTGAAATTGCTTCACCAAGTTTGCCAAAAGCCCTTCAGGCCAGATTCAGGGGCTACTTCTCAGCTCTGCTCTTCCACAGTTTTGGCTATTCTTCCTTACTTCCTCCCTGAGTGTGATGGCTGAACCCATAAAATTTTCTTTTCTTTTTATTTTTTTTAAAGATTTCTTTTTATTTATTTACACATACAAGGGCAGAGGTGCCAGAGTGAGATGATTCCCTAGAGACAGAGTGGGGACCAGAACAGGTGGATTGACTGAAATCCACTGCTGAGGGGAGCAGTGGGGTGACAGAAGAGGTCTGCTGCACTATGTGGGTCACCTCCCTGGCCGGGGATTGAACTCAGGCCACAGTGGCTGGTGATAGCTTGATAGTGCTGAGACATTATCCCCTGCACCACCAGGGAGGCCTTGCACCCGTAAAATTGTCCTCCAACATTTATGGCTCCTCTGTCACAATGATCATTCCTGATCATCTTGTAGTTGTCCCTTATTTGTCAGGCTTGTGCCAGGGATCCTCTTCTCCCTGCGTCCTCCATGTGGCCTCACTCCTGTGCATCTGTCTGCCAATGTCTTCACACTGTAACAGGGTATTGCCCAGGAAAGGGGGAAGTTCTATGTTCTCTGCACCACCCAAAGGAGGGCAGAGCTGAGCAGGGAGGAGGAGAAGCTGGAGAGGAGACTGGGGAAAGAAGGAAGCAGGATGAGGAGCCAGAAGGAGACCCAGAGGAGGCATGCGGAGCAGAGAGACATGTGCCAAAAGGCACTTGTCTTTTGGTCCTGTATTGGGTGAAACAGACGTGGGTGAGGTGACAATGGCAACTTTTATCTTGATTTTGATGTTGCTCTTTTTCTCCCAGACTTGTCTGGTTGTTTCTGATCCTTTTCTGTGGGTCCCCACCTTTAGATTTGTGGCAGGTTTTCGGGCCTTGCTCTGGCCCAATCTTGTTTGGCTGGACTTTTACCCATGAGGGGCTGGGTAACTTTGGGTGCTTGATTTAGAAATTATATTCTTTGTGTTTTCTGTATTGTTTACTAATTGTATTAAAGTTCCTTTTCATTGAAGGTCTTATATGTTTTGTCTTGATGTGGCAGATGGTAGAACCTATTTAGAGCAGGCAGGTTTGGGTGTTCTGGGGTACCTCTCTCCCTGACTGGTAACAGATTTAGGGCCCAACGTCTGTCCTGTAACAAGGCCAGATCTCCTGAGCTTTGGACTGGCTACCACTGCTACATTTGAGTGGGATCTCAAACATTATATGCATCCTAGGTTCCCCCATATCAGTGTGTTCAAAACTAAAATCACTGTTTCTTTTCAGAAACTTGTTCCTCCTCTTTGGTCCATGCTCCAAATCACACTGCTTTCCACCCAGTTATCAGTGCCAGAAACCTAGGAGACACCCTGGATTCTCCCTGACCTCCAGAATCCTAGTCGTAGCTCTTTTCTGCCTCACCAGACAAAGCTCTGGGCCCATCTGTGACATCCCTTCCCGACTTTCTGCACCCTGACTTTCTGCAAGTGTGCACCAGCTGGGCTGCTCCCCCGCCCTGCCCTGCAGTGGTGTTGGTGAATCTTAGCTTTGTTGTGTGACCCTCTCACTTAAAAGCTACATTTCCCCAAACCTTGTAAAGTCCAGTCCAGAATTACTGAGAGGCTCAGCATGACACATCCCAGTGCACTCAGTAAAGCAGAAAACCCTCCTCTTAGTCCTTCAAGTGACACATGCTCTCAGGACTCTGGTGAGATGGCACCCCAGGGAACCCTCTTAAATCCCTTTTCACCCCTCACAGCACTCAGCCCACTGCTTTATCATTCTCTGCTTTCCTCAGTGGTCTGGAAAGCAAGGGACTAATCCATCTTATTTATTATGTAACTTTGGTGCCAACCATAATGCTGGAATAGAGAAGCTCCAAAAAATAATTGACTGGAAATAAATTACAGAATTCCCATAAAAAAGAAATCAAGGCATACGATAATTAAGTCATTTGGTGAAGCAGATGCAAACCAGTGTCAGATATTTCTAGTGTGTTTTCTATTTCTATACATAGGTCTACATATTTTTATGTATTTATTTTTATATTTCTTCTTCCACTTTATATTTCTTTTGGAAAAAAGCCAGAATACATTAATTAATTTTAACACTGATTAAAGTTAAATCATAATCATTCAAAACCATCATTTCTCAATCACAATGCAAAATATTGCAAGCAAATGGTAAAAACCAAGAAAGCTTAGAAATCCCATACCTGGGGCTCCCTGATGGTGCCGGGGTTAAGTCTCAGAGCTATCAAGCTATCACCAGACACTGTAACAGAAATTCCATCCCTGGCTAAAGAGCTGACCCACATGGCATAGCAGACCTCTCCTGCCACTCCCGCTGCTCCCCTCAGCAGTGGATTTCAGTCAATCCACCGGTTCTCCTCCCCACTCTGTCTCTGGTGAATCCTGTCAGTTTTTTTTTTTTTTAAAGATTTATTTATTTATTTATACATGCACTGGGTACAGTCAGAAGCGCGGGAGGGTGAGAAACTTCATTATAGCCAGAGCGGGGAGCAGAACAGGCAGACTGATGAAATACACTGCTGAGGGGAGCAGCGGGAGTGGCAGGAGAGGTCTGCATGCTATGTGGGACCCTCCCCTGCGGCCCGGGATCTAATCGGCACTGCAGAGGCTGCGGGCAGCTTTGCAGCCCAGCGCTCAACCGCTGCGCCACCAGGGGAAGCCCTTTTTTATTTTATTTTTTTTTAAAGATTTATTTATTTATGGATCAGAGATGTCAGCGGGGGGGGGGGGTGTGTGGCGGGGCGCGGGGAGGTGAGAGGATTCACCACAGACAGTGGGGAACAGAACAGGCAGACTAACCGAAGTACTCTGCTGAGGGTGTTACAGTGCAGCCCGATACAAAACGGGGTGCCTGACTGTGGGTCCTCACCTATGCACTTAAAAGGACTTATCAGTGCTCTACTGCAGACACACATGAAAGGTTAATAAAAGGTTTATTTACAAGGGAAGGGGAAATGAGGAAATGTATAAATCATGGAGAAAAAGTGGGAGACAAAGTTTTAAATGTATCCTACCCGATCCGCCGAGCTGGAAACCCAAATGGCACTCTGAGAGCTGGCCGCGAGCCACCAGCTGTGAAGCCAGGAGGTGAGAGAGCGAGAGACCCCAAGGCCCACGTGTTTGGTTTTTTATACAAAACCTGGCTGCTTAACTCCACCCTCAGGTCCCAGCAACCTTCCCTTGGTGGTGATGGGATTTGTCTTTCCCAATGTCCTGATGGCTTTAGTCTGGAGTGGGGGTGGGGTCCACAAAGCCTGTATGGGACTAGCTCAGGACATCCTCTCCCCGTAACAAGGGGAGCAGCAGACGAGGCAGGAGAGGTCTGCCTCGCCATTTGGGTTGCTCCCTGGCAGGCCGGGAATCAAACGGGTGCTGCAAAGGCTGTGATTGTTTCATAGTGCGGCGCTTAACCCCTTGTGCCACCAGGGAGGTCCCTACACCCTAGTTTTTGTATGCGTAAATCAATAAAATAAATAAAAGAAAAGAAAAGAAATCCCAAACCTGGTTACCCATCTCAGATAAGTTCTAACCACTGCAGGTTGTTTTGTTTTTTTTTTTTTTCCTTTTCGAGGTAGTAACCACACTGTAGTTTGGGCTCAGCTGCTGATTGGTCCACAGGTATCAGATGCAACATTCTGGTCCTTGCTTGCTCTGAGCACAGACATTTCTGGGAATTTTCAGCTTAATCCACCCATTTGTGAGTGCTAACTGCTCTGAACTCCCCCTCAACCTTGTTTGCCTCTGAGCTGCCTTTGAAAGAACAAGCCTGTCCAGGTTCTGAATATGCCCCAGCTGTTAGCAATTCTTTGATACTAAAGCCCTCCCACCTGGGAGCTATGCAGGCTTCTCCAAAGTGGGGTTCTGCAGGGAGAAGCAAGGTACGCTTGATCCTCCTTACCCAGGACCCTCTTTTCGCTTTCTGAGCCTTAGAAAATAATTGACTAGTAGGTCATGCAAATGAGTTGTCTTTGTGGGGCTTGTTTTGTTTTGTTTCATCAAAAATAAAATTTTTCATGTTCATTACCAAAAAATTGACAATAGAGAAAATTAGGAAAAAATTCCAAAATATATATAATTCACTGACCAATGACCCCTGCTACTAAGATTTTGATATATTTTCTCTTTTTTTTTCAGAAATTCTTTTTTTTTTAAAGATTTATTTTATGCAAGAACTGGGGGAGGGTGAGGTTCAGAAGCGTGGGAGGGTGAAAGAATTCACCAGAGCCAGAGCGGGGAGCAGAACAGGCAGACTGAGTGAAGACACTGCTGAGGGGAGCAGCGGGCGAGGCAGGAGAGGTCTGCTGCATCATGTGGGGTTCTCCCTGGCTGACCGGGAATCCAACCAGCTCTGCAGAGGCTGCGGACAGCTTTGCAGCGTGGCACTCAACCGCTGCGCCACCAGGGAGGCCCTATTTTCTTTCATTTAAAAAAAAAATCACATATAAAACTAATTTTGACACAGTAGTTCTTCCATTGCACATAGATTGCATATAGAAGGAAAAAAAAAAACTGTCTAGAATCACTTTATGCCTAACACTTCAAAATGCTTTCCTTAAGACACATGTACAGCAGTAAAATGAATGAGTAAAAGGAATGAATATATCCAAAGGTCTTATTTCATTTGCTCAAATTGCTTCCCCAGCATGTACTTAACTGCAGATGGGAATTATGAGAGTGACCATTTCACTCATTCTCATCAGACAGCAGTTTTATATTTATTTTTTCTTCTTTATGTCATAGATCAATTTTGGAGCCATTTTTTGATTCTTAGAGAAAGTTGAATGTTTTCACAGTTTACATATGAATTACTTTCCATGTCCTTTGATAATTAATGTGTTTAGGATTGTTCTTATCTTTCTTATAGCTCTTTAACAAAGATGTTAAGTGCCAACTGTCTTTTTTTTTTTTTTTTTTTTTTTTCAAAAATGCTTCCCCTTTGGGCCTCCCTGGTGGCGCAAGGGGTTAAGTCTTAGCACTATGAAGCTATCAGCAGCCACTGCAGCAGGAGTTCAATCCCTGGCCAGGCTGCTGAGCCACATGGCCTATCCTGTCTTGCCTGCTGCTCCCTTCAGCAGTGGATTTCATTCCATCTGCCTGTTCTGTCCCCTACTCTGTCTCTGGTGAATCCTCTCACTCCCCACACACACCTCTGGCCTGCACCCCAGCTCTTGTATGCATAAATAAATTAAATCTTTTTATTTTACTTTTTAATTTTATTATTATTTTTTTTATTTTATTTATTTTTTCATCATTTTTCGCTTTTGCACAATGTATGCATTTTCATCTTGGTTATAGTCCCCATACAATTCCCACCCCCTTATTTTATTTTGACCGTAATCCCTTCTGCTCCCCCCCACCCTGTAGTGTGTCTCTGGTTTATAGTTGCTAAAAAATGCTTCCCCTTATGTTGTTTATATTTTCAATATTGTTATCTATAATTTCAAAATATTTTATGTAACAAAATTCATTTATCTTTTTAATTTATACTTTATTTCAAGATTTAAAATACTTCAAACTCCCTGTCTGATGTTCCACTCCACCCAAATATTTGATAATATTCACTTCCATATTTATAGTTTTACACCTAACAGTTTAATACATATTGAATTTATTCTAGTGTAAGGAATAAAATGAGAATATATTTTTTTTCCTAAATTTTTAATCAAATGTCCCAAACCATTTCTGGAAGATTCTTTTCCTTTTTCATTGATTGGTGATTCTTTGTTAACCATATTTTCAATTATCAAATATACTGAGATTTATTGTTCTACAATCCATTTTGTTTAATTGACCTGTGGCCTTTATGTGGGCCAGTCCTCAATATTGAGTAGATTTAAACTTTGTAATTAATGTCCAAGATTTGGAATCGAAGTTGAATTTATTTCACAATGTTCGCAAAATGTCCCCCTATGTGTGCAATTGAAGTAAATCTGTACATTTATTGGGATAACGGAGTCACCCCATTTAAAATATGTTGTCTATCAGAGTGCAAAAATTCTTGAGTTTCATTTCATTAATGGTATTCTTGCATTTTCACTATGTGCTTTTTTGAGTGGTTGTTAATAATGTAATCTCTTTTTTTCCATTACATTTTAAAATATTATTTCAATTCAATAAAACGACTGTAATATTTTATGTATTTATTTTGACTTCGTCCCACTTTCACAAAATTAATTTTAGAAGTTTTTTCTATTAATTCTTTTTGCAGATTACCTGAAAATATTAATTTTCTTAATCACAACCAATAGTTTTTTTCTTTTTTTGGCATATAATTACCTTTCCCAGATCTCTCATATTAAAAATGTCAATAATAGTTAACATTACTTTGTTTCTGATTTTGGTAAAATGACAATTTTTGCTTCTAGCATTTTATTGACTACTGGTTTGAATTAAATATTGCTTAGCCTTTTGGAGAATATCCATCTATACTGATTTTTAAAATAAGGAATAGAATTGGAGTTTTAGCATATGATTTATTAATTCTTTTGGGATGGTCTTATTAAAAAATTCAGGCTCTTGATATGAAATAATCATATTTGTTCTGATACTTAGCTACTCATGAATCCCTAAAATAATGTAGTTCATAATGGACTATACTTTTAATCTCACACTGAACTTTTTTTTTTTTAAGATTAATTTTTTATTTATACAATAGCTGGGGTACAGGCTAGAGGCTTGGGAGGGTGAGAGGATTCACCAGAGACAGAGTGGGGAGCAGAACAGACAGACAGACTGAAAGTGCTGCTGAGCAGAGCAGCGGGCACGACAGGAGAGGCCTGCCCTGCCATGTGGGAATTGCCCTGGCCTGCCTGGAATCAAACCTGCACTTCAGAGCCTGCAGACAGCTTCATAGCACTGCACTCAACCCACTGTGCCACCAAGGGGGCCCCTCACACTGAACATTTTGTTAGAGACTTTTTATGTCTCTATTTCATATCTCTGCAATAGGTTTCTAGTTTAACTTAGTATTTGTTTTTGTTAGAGTTAGTTTAGAAAATGCTTGCTAAGTAAACTTAAATGAGATGATTTTCATCTTTTTGTATTTCCATAAAATACTTATGTTGCATAGAACTTCTCTCTCCCCTGACAATTCAGAATCAGTTTATCCTGAAGACCACCTAGTTCAGAGGTATCTGTTGAAGTTTTTCTCGATGTTCTCATCTAAGAACTACCTAAGTCAATGGCCTATGAATGTTTTCTGTTTTTTTCTTTGCTATTTTTATTTCTTAGACAGTCCATTGTTTTAAAATTCATTAAATAAAATTACTTGTAGACATTTTTCATGCTTAACATTTTAATATTTACATGCTTTCATGGATATATATTTTATAATTTCATTTATTTATTTTTTTCTTATTTTCC
The DNA here is from genome assembly GCF_964194135.1 of Talpa europaea. NCBI lineage: Eukaryota > Metazoa > Chordata > Mammalia > Eulipotyphla > Talpidae > Talpa > Talpa europaea. Next base: position 44,014,034 of record NC_140083.1, on the reverse strand, counting down.
TTATTAGATTTGCTAATAGTTTGCTTGAAAAAACATTCATCATTTTGTTCACTTATTCCACATTTGCTAATTTCAATAGAATTATTTCTTTTTTATAAAACATCATTTATTTTACTATATACTTTCCTTAGAATTGTTAATTCCAAAACTTTGAATTTCATGCTAATGAAATTTTCATGCTTTCATTTTCCTCTTTATATCTTTTGAGAAAAAAAGGTTATCTTTGTATTTACATTGTTGTATAAGTTTTGTGTTATTCTACATTTCTTGAATCAAAAATTAAATACGTTCCATGATTTTGACTGGAATTTTTGTTATTATTGATATGCTTTTTTATTTATAATTTCTACTTTTTCTTGTGTTGCTGCCAGGACTATAGAATGCAAATTTTCTTCTTTTTTTCTAATTATTTAACAGTAATTCATAAAAAGAAAATTAAAATTTTTGATGATACTGTATTTTTTATTTTATGATATTTATGTATATTTTATAACAATTTTTGATTATATAAGTTTTTAACATTTTCTTTTTTTATTTAAATTTTATTTTTATATTCCCCATACAATTATAACTCCCTTTTTTTGACCCCAATCCTTCCTTTCCCTGCCCCCACCCCCCATAGAGTGTCTCTGGTTCATAGTTGTTTGTTGATTTTGATATTTTCTTTCTTATAGCTATTCTTTTTCGTGGTCCCTTATTTAAGTTTTCTAGATTCCTGTTATGAGTGAGACCATCTGGTATTTTTCTTTTTCTTTCTGGCTTATTTCGCTGAGCATGATCCCTTCCAGCTCCATCCATGTTGCTGCAAATTGAATGAGTTGATCTTTTTTGAACGCTGAGTAATATTCCATGGTGTATATGTACCACATCTTCTCGATCAGTCATCTGTTTTTGGGCATTTGGGTTGTTTCCAGAGCTTAGCTATTGTAAACAGTGCTGCTATAAACATAGGGGTGCAGGTGCACTTTTGAATTAATGTTTCTGTGTCCTTTGGGTAAATACCTAGGAGTGGAATTGCTGGATCATATGGAAGCTCTATGTTTAGTAGGTCAAGAAATCTCCACACAGCTCTCCATAGTGGTTGGAACAGTTGGCACTCCCACCAACAGTGCAGGAGAGTTCTTTTTTCTCCACAACCTCGCCAACATTTGTTGTTGCTAGATTTTTTAATATGTGCCATTCTCATTGGTGTAAGATGGTATCTCATTGTAGTTTTGATTTGCATTTCCCTGATTACAAGTGATGTTGTACATTTTTTCATATGCCTGTTGGCCATTTGCATTTCCTCTTCAGAGAAGTTTCTTTCTAGCTCTTCTGCCCATTTTTTGACTGGATTATTTTCTTTGTTTCTGTTGAGTCTCATCAGCTCTTTGTAGATTTTTGTGATCAGTCTTTTATCATTAGTGTTGTGTGCAAAAATGTTCTCCCAGTCGGTGGGGTGTCTCTTTGTTTTTGTTATTGTCTCTTTTGCTGTGCAGAAGCTCTTTAATTTGATATAGTCCCAGCTGTTTAACTTTGCCTTCACTATCTCTGCTTTGGGTGATGTGTCTGTAAAGATGTCTTTGATGTGCATATCATGTAGTGTTTCGCCTATATTTTCTTCTATGTATTTTATAGTTTCAGGTTATGTCTAGTTCTTTAATCCATTTTGAGTTGTTTTTTGTGCATGGTGTTAGGTAGTAGTCAAGCTTCATTCTTTTGCATGTAGTGACCCAGTTTTCCCAGCACCATTTACTGAGCAAACTTCCTTTTCTCCAATGCATATTCTTTGTTCCTTTGTCAAAGATTAGTTGACCATAAATCTGTGGGTTTATTTCTGGATTTTCTATTTGATTCCATTGGTTTGTGTGTCTGTTCTTGTTCTAATACCGTGCAGTTTTTTTTTTTTTTTTTTTTTGAGGGAGAAAAAAAGAATGTTTAGTATTTAATTCTGTTTAATTTTACAGATTGGGGGAAATCCAGTAACAGTTATGGACATGTTATATTTTTATTTTTTTTTATTTTTTTATTTTTTTATAAATTTTATTGTTATATTCCCCATACAATTGCAGCCCCCCATTCTGACCCCAATCCCTCCCCTCCCGCCCCCGCCCCCCTAAAAGTGTCTCTGGTTCATAGTTTTTTGTTGATTTTGATTTTCACCTTCTTATAGTTATTCATTTTCCTGGTCCCTTATTTAAGTTTTCTAGATTCCTGCTATGAGTGAGACCATCCGGTATTTTTCTTTTTCTTTTTGGCTTATTTCGCTGAGCATGATCCCTTCCAGCGCCATCCATGTTGCAGCAAATTGCATGTGTTTATCTTTTTTGAATGCTGAGTAATATTCCATGGTATATATGTACCACATCTTCTTGATCCAGTCATCTATTTTTGGGCATTTGGGTTGTTTCCAAAGCTTAGCTATTGTAAACAGTGCTGCTATAAACATAGGGGTGCAGGTGTTCTTTGGAATTGATGTTTCTGTGTCCTTTGGGTAAATACCTAGGAGTGGAATTGCTGGGTCATATGGAAGCTCTATGTTTAGTAGGTCCAGAAATCTCCACACAGCTTTCCACAGTGGTTGGACCAGTTTGCACTCCCACCAACAGTGCAGAAGAGTTCCTTTTTCTCCACACCCTCGCCAACATTTGTTGTTGCTAGTTTTTTTAATATGTGCCATTCTCACTGGTGTAAGATGGTATCTCATGGTAGTTTTGATTTGCATTTCCCTGATGACAAGTGATGTTGAACATTTTTTCATATGCCTGTTGGCCATTTGCATTTCCTCTTCAGAGAAGTTTCTTTTAAGCTCTTCTGCCCATTTTTTGACTGGATTATTTTCTTTGTTGTTGTTGAGTCTCATCAGCTCTTTGCAGATTTTTGTGATCAGTCCTTTATCATTAGTGTTGGGTGCAAATATGTTCTCCCAGTTGGTGGGGTTTTTCTTTGTTTTTGTTATTGTCTCTTTTGCTGTGCAAAAGCTCTTTAATTTGATATAGTCCCAGCTGTTTATCTTTGCCTTCACTATCACTGCTTTGGGTGATGTGTCTGTAAAGATGTCTTTGATGTGCAAATCACGTAGTGTTTCGCCTATATTTCCTTCTATATATTTTATGGTTTCAGGTCTTATGTCTAGTTCTTTAATCCATTTTGAGTTGATTTTTGTGTATGGTGTGAGGTGGTGGTCAAGCTTCATTCTTTTGCATGTAGCGACCCAGTTTTCCCAGCACCATTTATTGAACAAACTTTCTTTGCTCCAATGCATAGTCTTTGCTCCTTTGTCAAAGATTAGTTGACCATAAATCTGTGGGTTTATGTGTGTGTGAGACTTCAAACTATACTACAAAGCCATAATCATCAAAACTGCATGGTATTGGAACAAGAACAGACATACAGACCAATGGAATAGAATAGAAAATCCAGTAATACCATGCAGTTTTGATGATTATGGCTTTGTAGCATTGTTTGAAGTCTGGGAGTATGATGCCAATTCCCTTCTTTTTTTTCAGGAGAGCTTTGGCTATTCAGGGTTTTTTGTTATTCCATATGAATTTCATCAATAATTGTTCTATTTCTTTGAAGAATGACATTGAAATTTTGATTGGAATAGCATTGAATCTGTATATTGCTTTTGGAAGGATGGCCATTTTAATAATGTTTATTCTTCCAATCCACAAGCAGGGGATGTCTCCCCATTTCTTTGTGTCTTCTTCTATTTCTTTTAACAGTGTTTTATAGTTTTCTTTGTATAGGTCCTTTACCTCTTTTGTTAGATTTATTCCCAAGTATTTGATTTTTTTTTTGTTTTGATAATAAAAGGAATGGTTTTTTTTGATTTCTTCTTCAGATTTATTGTTTGCGTATAGGAGGGCTACTGACTTTTGCGTGTTGATTTTGTATCCTACCACTTTACTGAACTGATTGATTAGTTGAATTAGTTTTTCTGTGGCGTTTTTGGGATTCTCTATGTATATTATCATATCATCTGCAAATAGTGATAGTTTGACTTCTTCTTTTCCTATTTGAATTCCTTGTATGTCTTTCTCTTGTCTTATTGCTCTGGCTAGGACTTCCAGTATTATACTGAAAAGCAGTGGTTAGAGTCGACATCCTTGTCTTGTTCCAGATCTTAATGGAAATGCTTTCAGCTTTTCACCATTGAGAATGATACTGGCTGTTGGCTTGTCATATATGGCCTTTATGATGTTGAGGTATGTTCCTTGTATCCCAAGAATTTCAAGGGCTTTTATCATGAATGGGTATTGCACTTTGTCGAAAGCTTTCTTGGCATCTATTGATATTATCATATGGCTTTTATATTTCTTTTTGTTGATGTGTTGGATAACATTAATTGATTTTTGGATGTTGAACTATCCTTGTGTTCCTGGAATGAATCCTACTTGGTCGTGGTGCATTATCTTATGGATACATTGTTGGATTCTGATAGCTAAAATTTTATTGAGGATTTTTGCATCACTGTTCATTAGTGAGATTGGCCTGAAGTTTTCTTTTTTTGTGTTGTCCTTGTTCGGTTTTGGTATTAGTGTAATGTTGGCTTCATAGAAAGTGTTTGGTACTATCCCTTCCTTCTCAATTTTTGGGAAGAGTTTGTGAAGGATAGGCACTAATTCGTTTCTGAATGTTTGGCAGAATTCATTTGTAAATCCATCAGGTCCCGGGCTTTTGTTTTTGGGAAGATTTTTGATAACCATTTCAATTTTGCTGCTTGTCATTGGTCTGTTTAGGTGTTCTATTTCTTCTTTATCTAGCTTTGGGTGATTGTAGAGTTGTAGGAATTTGTCCATCTCCTCTAGATTGTTGAACTTGTTTCCATAAAACTGTTCATAGTAGTTTCTGATTATTCTTTTGATTTCTGCTGTGTCCATTGTGATTTCTCCTTTCATTTGTGATCCTTTTTATTTGTGCTTTCTCCCTTTTTTCCTTTGTGAGCCTGGCTAGCAGTTTGTCTATTTTATTTATTTTTTCAAAGAACCAGCTCTTGGTTTCATTGATCTTTTGGATTGTTTTTTTTAATTTTGATTTCATTTATTTCTGCTTTGGTTTTTATTATTTCTTTTCTTCTACTCGTTTTTTAGTTTTTTTTGTTGTTGTTCTTTTTCTAGTTCTTTGAGCTTTGAGATTAGGTTGTTTCTTTGAGTTCTTTCTTGTTTCTTGATGTGAGCCTCTATTGCTATATATTTTCCTCTTATTACCGCTTTTGCTGCATCCCATATGTTTAGGAAATTGGTGTCCTCCTTGTCATTCAATTCAAATAATTTTTTATTTCTCCTTTGATCTCCTCATTAGTCCAGTGGTCTTCCAGGAGTGTGGGTTTCAATCTCCATGAGGTAGGAGAGTTCCTTGTCTTCTTTTTATGGTTTATTTCTAGTTTGATGCCTTCATGGTCAGAAAAGATGTTTGGTATGATTTCAATCTCGGTGTACCTGTTGATATTTGTCTTGTGTCCCAGTATGTGATCGATCCTGGAGAATGATCTGTGTGTGCTTGAGAAAAATGTGTACTCAGATTTTTGGGATTTAGTGTTCTATAGATGTCTGTTAAGCCCAAGTATTGAAGAAAGGTCCATGTTCTAAAATGGTGCTTTGGAGACAGGCACACTCTTCTGCGCGCCTGATAGGCCCCAGCCGTGGGTACCCGCTCCCCCTCTGGGCTCGGACTGCTGGCCAGAAGGGGCCTGGCCTGGGCAAACTTCCCAGCTCACCTCTGGCTCCTCCTCTGGGAACCTTCTCCCGGTTTCAAGCAGTCTTTACTGAAGAATGGTCCCTATTCTATGGGGTGATGGAGATTTTTTTTTCTGTTCACTAGGTGGCTCCAGAGATCTCTCCTAGTGTCCTTGGGGAGCTGTTATTTTTACCCTGTGGGACAGGGGAAAAGAGTGGGAGTGGTGGGGAAAGCCTCAACAGCTTTGGGGTGCTGTGTCTGCCTTGTGCCTCACCGTAGTGGGGATCCCACGCCCTGAATTTTGTGCCCCAGGTCTCAGTTCCAAAACCCTCAGGTCCAGGACGCGGGCTGTAGCCCAGTTCAGTGTCCGCAGAAATGGCGCCTTTTGCACCCCGCTCCCGTGTCCGGGCGCCTGGTTTCTGATTACTCAGTGAGGGACATTCACCTCAGTAAGGGGCCCCGTGCCTCTCCCCTCAAGCCTAGGTCTCAGGCGAGGGGACCTGGGCAGCCGCGATCTGCGTATCCTTTTCCATTGCGCTGCTTTTCCGCGCAAGCTTATCGGCTGGCCTGGGGCTGTGTGTAGGTCTCCGGGGTTCTTTTTTTTTCTCTAATGGCGCCTGGAGCCATTCCCTCACCTCAGCAGCAAATCCTGCAGGGTTCTCCACAGCTCCAGTTAACGGGGTGTGGTGGCTGAAATAGTTCCTTTCCACTCACAGTCCCACTTGATGTGTAGTTTGTTCTTGTTGGTTGTTTTAGTTTTTTTGTTTTTTCCTCCTTTTTTGTTGGTTGGAGAAGTTCCAACTTTGTGGGTGGGGGAGGGTATCAGGGTTCTGAGCTTTCCTTCCTTCTAGTCCTCTTTTATGGCAACTTTCTTCTTCGGATAGTTTGCTGGAGTCGCCTGTTTATCTTCCGTGTCCCAGTTCTCACTGGGACCTGCCGCTTTTCCTCCCTATTAACTTTTTTTTTAAAAATATTTATTTATTTATTTATACAAGCACTGGGTACAATCAGAAGCAGGGGAGGGTGAGAGAATTCACCAGAGCCAGAGCAGGGAGCAGAGCAAGCAGAAGGACCGAGGTACACTGCTGAGGGGAGCAGTGGGCCGCAGGAGAGGTCTGAGAGCCATGTGGGACCCTCCTCAGGTGGCCGGGGAGTACTGGGGATCGAACCAGCGCCACAGAGGCTGCGGGTAGCTCGCAACGCAGCGCTCAACAACTGCGCCACCAGGGAGGCCCCCTATTAATTTTTTTTTAATGGGAGATCTTACTCGCAGCGTTTCCTCGCTGCCATGTTGATCCGCCCTCTCAGTTTTTAACATTTTCTTTATATTTGACTCACTGATCTTGTCTCTTGCTATCCTGAGTTTTATCTTCAAAACACTGAAAAGAAAATAACATTAGTTTTCAGCTATTTTAGTGTAATTGTGATTCCTGAAATGATAGAAATTTAATCATGAAAATAGAAAAACATGAACATTCAATTCAGCAAAGCTTACCATTTAATTTTATGATAATTTACTGATAAAATGCATCTATTTTAGTGCTCAATATTAGGTAATTTTCTACCCCAAACACACCATTTTCAAATTCTAGTCCTTCCTGCAATTCTCCTATCCTGGCCATTTCATCTCAATTTTCTTTGCTATCTCCTTTCCCTCTTTGGAATCTTGAAGTTGATGGAATCCTTCCTTGGAGCTGGTGGAAACTTTCTCTATAAGCAGCAGCAGGTGAGACCTGAACTATCGGCAGGAGACAGTGTCATAAAGTGTATGATTTCATCCAGTCCTGGGGCATCCAATACCATCCATATGTTGACATTTCTAAATCATCTCAAGAAGCTCAAGAGGATGTCTTCATTTCACTTTGCTCCACAAATGTAATCAAATTATGTTGATTCTATGTCATCATATAGCAGTCATGTGATGTCCGCTGAGTTTATTTTAATCCATTTGTTTGTTGTTTATCAACACTATAATACCTTCTTTTTGGTATTTGTTTTCACAGTCACTCAATGATCTACCTAACAAAGAGTGATCTTCCCAAAGCAGACATCAAACCAGATCAATCTCTGTCTTGAAATTTTTAGTGGCTTCTCATTACACAATATAAAATATAAACATTTTAACATAAACTCAAATCCTCCATTTAACTTCTGCTTACTCAATTTTGCTAGGGGTTAAGTCTCAGTGCTATCACCTCTGTGGACTGGGTTCGATCCCCGGCCAGGGAGTTAACCCACATAGGATGCAGCAGACCTCTCTTGTCTCAGCTACTGCTCCCTTTAGTGTATTTCAGTCAATCCGCCTGTTCTGCTCCCCACTGTCTCTGCTGAATCCTCTCATTTCCTGCACCTCTGACCTACATCCCAGTTCTCCTATACAAAAATAAATAAAAATTAAAAAAAAATAAAGTTTTGTTGATGGCCTAACTTCTATAGGAATTTTATAGACTGTTCTTCCTGCTTGAAGGTTTCTTCCTACTTCTTAGCCTATGAACCTAGTTCTTCCTTCTTTTTCAGGTCACAGGTCATCTGTCACTTCCTAAGAGATTTTCCTGACCACATGATGTAGAATATGCTCACTTGCCTCATGTTTATTCTCTCTCATAGTAACAGCTTGTAGCTGTATATTTACCATGTGTTTCTTTGTTTACTGGCAAACATCTTTTAAGATGGCCAGCCATCAATGTTTCCCTGTCTCCTGGTGTTCATACTCCTGAATAAATCTCAGTATGTGCTGGACTACTCACTTATTTCTAACAAATACAACTTGGCAAGAACATTGAGGGTCACTCTTGATACTAGGTTACAAAAAGACTTTGACTTCTGTCTTGCTTTCTGGCTGACTCACTTTGAGGGAAGCCAGCTGCTCTAAGAACTTCCCTTTGGAGATGGCAAGAAACCGAGGGAGGTTTCAGCCAAGAGTCAGTTAAATATTCCATGAGGAAATGAATTTTGCCAACAGCCACTTGAGCTACCCATCTCTCCTCCAGCTTGTCAAGCCTGGAGATTTGTGTTCCATAAGGAGAGGAAGTAAGTTTGGTAAAAAGTTGTTCAGTCTTTGCCACAATAATGTGACCTGACTTAGTTTTCCATTCTCATTTTTTTGTTGCTACTTCTTCTCACAAAAATCTCTTCTCCACTAGTGTACTTGTAGTTTGCTATTTAATGAATTAATGGAATCCGTAAATATTTATGGCATGCCTGCTATGTTCTATTGGAATAAAACAGTGTAAAACACATTCAACTCCCCTCCTTGTTTGTTGAGAAAAGTGGAGAAAGACATTGTGAATATATATATGTCAAAATGCAATGAACATGATGAAGGAAAATGGAGCCTTGGGGATCGGCATTGTCAGGGTAGGGGTGTGGGGTTTTATTTGGTGTCATCAGCATCATCTTCCCTGGGAAGTTTGTTTGAATCTGGTGAGGATGTGTTGTACTCCAGATATTTACCAAAGATAGGAATAATATAATTCCCTTATGGATAATATGTGGGAAGTGAGAGAATAAGACACTTGAAAATGTTTCTTCCAAGATTTTGGGTTGAGCAATTGGATGAACCAATTGCTTTTTTACTGAGTTAAAGAGATTTTGGGGGGTTTGTGGGAAGGCAAGGAGAGAAACAAAGTTTGTTTTGTCCTCTTGTTCTGGGAACAAATGTTATCTTATCCTTCACTCTTGGAATACACTGATCTCACTAGAAATGTCTCCCTCCCCACTCCTTGCCAGGCTAGTTCCGATGGGTGATACTGTCCTCTTTTCAGGCATTAACTCCTCCGGGCTCCCACCAAGCTACATTTCCATCCTGACTTCAGTTACAGGAAGAAATGTTTCATGCCTTCCTGATAAGAATGCAGGCTTCTCAGAACAGAAACTATGATCTATTTGCCTTTGTAAATCAGTGACAGTCACTAAGTCAGTACTCATTTTTTAATTTTTATTTTATTTTATATATATTTTTATATCATTTTCCATTTTTTGCACAATGTATGTATTTTCATCTCTGTTATATTCCCTATACAATTCCCACCCCCCTTATTTTGATCCTAACCCCCCCTCCCCATAGTATATCTTTGGTTTATAGTTGTTTGTTGATTTTGATTTTTACTTTGTTATAATTAGTCTTTCTCCTGGTCCTTTATTTAGGTTCAGCAATCAAAAAAGATAAACTCATGCAATTTGCAGCGACATGGATGAAGCTGGAAGGGATCGTCCTCAGCGAAATAAGCCAGAAAGAAAAAGAAAAATACCAGATGGTCTCACTCATAGAAGGAATTTAAGTTCTCATTTTTTTAATGTTGACGGAATTAAACAGATATAAGAACTTGACAATCAAGGTAGTTCAGAGTAAAGCTCTTCCAGACAAGAATAGTGAAATAGCATATGCATTTGATGAACTTCAATTGTTTAAAAATTGCATAGACAGGAAGTGTGCTGCTGTGTTGGGGTGAGGGAATGATGGGAAGCAAAGGTGGGAGATAGGACTTGTGAGTTAGAGGGGGGAAGCAGAGGTATTGCACTTTGTGCTGACATGCTTGGAAAATATGTCAGCCACTAACAGCTTGGGAGCAGAATGCTCTTGTGCTCAATATAACAGGTTCTCCAATTCCCTACCAAATAAAATGGGCATTTTACTTGATTCTTTCTACCATGTACACCTAATTTAGAGGGAATCTTTCCCACATAATCTGTAAGAGATTGACCCCTTCCCAAAATTGTGTTGAACAATTTATATGTTTTGTATTGATTATGTTATTTATCCTTAAATAATTAGAATTAAATTGTGCAGATTTCTTATGTTCACTTAATATCATTTGATTATCTAGAGCTCTTTCTATATTAAAAGCAAAAAATTGCTTGTAAAAATGCTGTCCTAAACATGACACTTATTTTTAGTATGTAATCCATATTAAATTTGCTATTTTTCAATTAGAAATATCCCAACACCAAGGAAGACAGCTCTTGGGCAATGAGAAGTACATTTTATTCTCATAATACTAGCACTGTAGTGCACGAACACAAAAGCCAGAATGTATAGCAAATGGAATCACTGGAGTTGAAAAATAAAACCATCATGGTAGCTTTCTTATTACTAGATTCTATCCAGCATTGCAACCCATTTAAAGAGAAATACTAAGCTTGAAAATGAAAGTTTAGGCACTAGAATTCGTATAATTGCTTAGAATTGCAAGGTTTAGAAAATGACATTTAGGAAATAATTATAAAAATTGTGCTTTAGTTTTTAAATTTTGTTTCTACATTTCTTTTAAGATGATCACTCCCCAGAAGCATGTATTCCTTGTTGAATGATCATCAAAAAGATGATTCCGTAAAATTAACAGGTTAAATAAAGATAATAATGAATTTACCTCTCTCTCTCTTTGTCTCTTTTTTCAGGTATATGTAATGTGCACACTTGGAATCCTTTATTCTATTTTATTTTTTTATATAGAGACAATCCTAGTGACTACAATATCTCTTTTAGTGTCATTGAATTCATTATGAAATCCCATTGACTGCCATAGAAAAATAAGGGAAAGCAGGAAAGTTAAGTAGAAAGAATCTGTGAAATCTAGATGTAAGTTACAAATTTGCATAAACATTGCCCTAAAAGGAATCATTTCTACACCGTGTTGTCAATTTCTTATCTGTAGAGGTAACAGCTAACTTAGCAGGTCAAATATGTAAACTTTTAGAAAATATTGACCTTTAGAAAATATTTAGAGAATATTAAAGGCAGTCAAATGTGGATTTTGTTTATCACCATCATTATATTTACATTTAATTTATAGGGATACATTTAAAATTTGTACCAAAAAATTAAGTCCTTTAGAAAAATTGAGTGCTATAAATAAGGCATAACTGTTCACCACTCATCCCATTTACCAGTATGATTTTTATGTTATGGACTGGACACAATTTTCTGTATGATTCTGGAAAGTGTGGGCCAGGACAATTTGAGTGTCTTTGACAAATCAACCTTTTGCTTGTACCCTATCCTTTGCTCAGCTATGAGTCCTATGAACCAAAGAAGAATATACAAGCAGAGATCATTGTATAATCATATCATGTTTGAAAATTTTGTGTCTTTTGAAGGAAAGGAGAAGATGCCCAGGGGCATGTATGCTCTGTGAGAGGCATAGCTCATTTTGGGGTTCTCGTACTGGCCCACCATTTTCTTGTGGGTAAAGTTAAATTTTCTGCTTTGAGAAAGTCCTTGGTTCCTTCCTTCATGAAGCTGGAGCAGTCAGCATGAACTGGCAAGGAAGACAAATTAACTTTTGCAATCTAATTAAATGAGGAGATGAAAGAAGATTATCTCTCACTTCGGGTTAGACCTTACTATAGCTGAAAGCAAAATTATAGGACCTGAATTATTTTGTATGAAGTAACTGTTAATGCACACACATAAGGACAAAGCCCACAGCTTGAGATGTGTTTTGCTTAAAATAAGAACCTCAGAGGCATAGGGTGGGCATTCCTGGGTTTGAATACCAATGGGTGGGTAGCAATCTCTTTGATGTTTGCATTAAGCAAGAATGTTCTGGTTAATACAGATATTTCACATTTTTATTGATAAAAGCAATTTTCTCAGTGTTTCTGTATGCTCTGAAAGGTAGTAATTGTTTTTCTGGAATACTATACAAAGCAAAAAGTGGTTTGGAAGAGAAATAAATTTTCCAGGGAAATTCATTTAGAAATATTTAGATAAGTTTCAAAGAAAAAATTAAACCTATGAAAGAAGCATTCAGTGAGAGAATGTTTTTCTTGTGTTCTGTTTTTGGTTGTTTTTACAATTTAAGGGTCAATGTGCAGGTTCAAGAAATAGGCCCACTCCAGTGTGAAACATCAATGTAAGGACCAGAGAGACTACCGAGATAAATACAGAGAATCTCTTCCTGCCTATCACCTTGTCAGCTCACTGCACTTTGAAATATTTATTATTCCTCTTGCTCTTTTAGTCATACAGGGAAGTGCCATGGTAGGTGTCATTATCATCCTTTTGGATCTGGAAGAGGAAACAAAACCAGGGATGGCAGTTGCCTTGACCAAGTTCAGACAGCTAGTGTGACAGTTTTCTTAAGTGAAATAGTAATACTGTAGCAGGGAAAGGGGAGGTTCCAGTTTCCTTGCCCCACCCAAGGAAGGGTGGAGCTGAGCATGGAGGATGAGAAGCTGGAGAGGAGACTGAGGAAGGAAGGAAGGAAGCAGGATGGGGAGTCAAAAGGAGACCTGGAGGAGGCATGTGGAGCAGAGAGACATGTGAAGAAGCTGCACTTGCCTTTTGGTCCTGGACTGGGTGAAACAGATGTGGGAGAGACCCTTGGGGAGGTTAACAATGGCAGTTTTTATCTCGATTTTGATGTTGCTCTTTTCCTTCCAAACTTGACTGGACCCTTCCGCTCCTGTCCTATGGATCCCCACCAGGATGTGCCTTAGACTGTGACAGGCTTTTGGGCCTCAGTGGCTGTCTGGCTGGGCATTTACCCATGAGGCGATGGAGACTTCAGGTGCTGGATTTGGAAACTGTATTCTTTGTCTTTTCTTTGTTGGACATTAATTGTATGAAAATTCCTTTCCATTAAAGGTCTTTTTTAAAGATTTGTTTATTTATACAAGAACCGGGGTACAGGCCAGAGGCACGGGAGGGTGAGAGGATCCGCCAGAGACAGAGTGGGGAGCAGAACAAGCAGACTGAAATACACTGCTGAGGGGAGCAGCGGGAGAGACAGGAGAGGTCTGATGCACCATGTGAGATTCTTGCCGGCAGGAGAGGCTACGGATAGCTCCACAGTGCAGTGCTCAACCGCCTGCACCACCAGGGAGGCCCTCCATTAAAGATCTTATGTGTTTTGTCCTGATGCAGCAGATGGCAGAACTTATTTAGAAAGGGCAGATATCAAAATGAAAGTGCATACAATGTGCAAAAATGAAAAATGATGTAAGAATTACATAAAATAAAATGAAAAATTTAAAAAATAAAAAAAATAGAAAGGGCAGATATGGGGGTTCTGGGGTGCCCCTCTCCCTTCCTTGTAACAATACTGTAAGCAAGTTTCTATGAGCACACTAACAAAAGAAGACCAATATGGGCTGGGGAAAGGAAGACACCAGTTTCAGTTGTGGGAGGTTAGATGGGTTTTTGAAAGCGGTTTAAAAAAAAATAAAAAATAAAATAAATAAATAAATAAATTATAAAGACTTTGCATTTCAGGCAGTGGACATAGTGTCAAATGAAAATGTGGACTGTACACCATGTCTGTTTTGGGATAGGGCATGGCCGCCCCAGGACAAGCACTTGGATGCTGCACCCTCCAAGCTCCTACAGGTCCTCGGAGTCACGGGCAGCTCCTTTGTGAAAGTCCAGGATCTGGTGAATGGTAAATAGTTGATTGAGAAATATGTCTTGAAAGAAATTGAGATAAGAAGGAAAAGCTGTCTTAGGAAATCAGTGGTGTCTGCAGCAAAATAAACTTAGTGTCCTTTCCCTGTCTCAACTGAAAAAAAAAATCTGGATTTGTGAAAAGTAGGATATTAAATGGTGGGCCTGTATGAGAATGGGAACCACAGTGTGTTCTAAGAAAGCTGCATCTTTTTGTAGGGTGACTCAGCCCGCCAGCCTTTAAGCCTCAGTTCTACTTATCATAAATCTCTTGATCTTGGGCTTTTCCTAAACCTCAGTTTCCTCCTCCACAGTAAAAAGAATATGTGATTTATAATTGTCTATTTGTTATTGTTTTGTTTTGTTTTGTATTGTTATTGTTTGTTTCCCTGATGTCTTATTTGGTTGCCCTATATTCCTCCTATAAGTGAAATCATCTGATATTTTTCTTTTTCCTTCTGACTTATTTCACTGAGCATAATTCCTGCTAGAGGGAGAGGGATCAGAGGGAGGGAGGGAGGGAGGGAGGGAGGGAGGGAGGAGCACAGGGGACTGAGGTGATGGTGCACAGGTGCATTGGTGAAGGAAATTCTATGGGGACTACACCTGAAAGGGGGGGGCAAACATTGTTTAAAAATGAACAATGATGTAAAATATATATAAATAAAAAAAGAAGCACCCCATATAGTAATGGGCAAGATCCTCACTATCACAATAAAGAGTGAATAGAGTTTAAAAAAAAGAATATGCAAATATTCATCACTACTTTGAAGGGCAATTGTGAGGTTTTAAATGAATCAGTTGCATCTCCCCAGGACATAATTGTTATTCTTAGATATGATATGAGAAGCGGCACCCTTGAGGAAGGCTGTTGTATTGTGGACAGACGATTGGCAACCATGTGGAGTGGAAGAGGAGGTATCTCCTGAAATGTAAAATTCTTGGGACTTAGAGCAAGAATCCAAGTGAGGGACAGAGAAGGCTCAGGGGACCAGTCCTGCAGAATGTCAAGCATTTTAAAGCCTCCTACAGGTAAGAAATAAAATCTGAAATGTAATTTCTAATTGTCCAAAAATAAAAGCTTCTCCCTGTTGACTGGCTAGGTTCAAAGGTTTGATTACCAAATTTATAATGGTTTGTTCCAATGCAAAAATCCTATAAGTGCACCAGATAATTCTAGCTTCACACCTGTTCAAACAGCAATAAAGATAAAAAGCACAAGCGGAAACACTGGCCCTTTCCCTTCCTCAGTGAGGCTCCATTGATTTTTGCAAACAAATGAAAGATAGTAAATTGCCCCAAATGCCTTTTTTTTCCAGGTCAGTCTATAGGACTGAGGTGGGTGTTTCCAGCTGATTTGAAGGGATAAGACCTCACAGCTGGACCATAAAATGTTTTTGTAGCCCTGAGGATATTCCTGAAATCCTTTTATTCTCACCAGAGCTCAGGATGATTGGGAGTATATCCTATAGGTTATAAGGCAAATATTTTTTGTTTGTTTGCTTCACAGGTCAATGACCAAAACCTCTAAAAAGCCAGGAAGTAGCTCATGAGGTCAGAGGCTGCCCAAAAGCATCAGTGTCTGGTTCAGGCTCAGTATCTGGGACCTGGGCTGGACAACCCCAAATAACCTCTGATTACCTCCAGGAGTAGAGTTCACTTTCTTCTAGTATTTTGTTCTCTAGGGGTCAGTTCTACCCAGAGGACTGACATCTGTGTTGTGTTATTCAGTGTGGTAGCCATGAGCTAGGTGTGGCTGCTTAAAATGTGGCTAGAGTTGAAATATGATTTAATATAAAATACATGCTGAGGGCCTCCCCGGTGGCGCAGCGGTAGAGCGCTGGGTTGCGAAGCTGCCCGCGGCCTCTGCGGCGCCGGTTCAATCCCCGGCTGCTCCTCGGCCACCGGAGGAGGGTCCCACATGGTGCGCAGACCTCTCCTGCCGCCCGCTGCTCCCCTCAGCAGTGTACTTCGGTCCTTCTGCCTGCTCTGCTCCCCGCTCTGGCTCTGGTGAATTCTCTCACCCTCCCGCGCCTCTGACTGTACCCAGTGCATGTATAAACAAAACAAAAACAAACAAGCAAACAAATAAAGAAAAACATGCCTCTATTAAAAAAAAAAAAAAAAAAAAAAAAAAAAAAAATAAAATACATGCTGAATATCAGAGACTTAGTAGACCCACAGAAGAATGAAACAGTATTTTAGATTGATAATATTTTGAAATGATGATATTATAAAATTAATGTCATGGGTTCCTTTTTTACTTTTTCTAATGGGGCTATGAGACAACTAAAATTACATGTATGACTCACATTGTATTTCTATTAGAAAGTTCCACTGTAGAGGAAGGAAGCCATTTGTCTCCCAAATTCACCTGATAAGTTCAAAGCATCTGGCAATTCTTGATTATTTTGTTGAACAGTCTTTCACTGGATATATAATCTCACTCATCATATGAGCTAATTGTTTTATCTCTATTTGTACTTGTCCTGCAATTGTGATTTTTCTGTAAACCTGATTGTAGTGCAAGATAATTTTCATTTTTTCTTAATAAAAGTTGAAGGGACTGAATTAGGTAGAAGATAAATAAAGTTATATGGAAAAAAGGAAGGATAGAAAAATACATATTGGAAAATTTCTACTCAGAACACCTCTGCAGGATATATGTTATTGTATCCATTGTGACAGAGGAAGAAAGAGTGGCTCAGAGATATTGACTTTCCCAAAGTAATACAGACCAAGCCCATTAAGGATCCCAAAACTAGCAAATTCCCAAGCACAAATTCTGTCAGTACCTGATAAGTCCTCTTCTCAACAGACAACTTTGAGAAAATGAGAGTCACAGTTGAGTTTGAAGATGCTTCTTTTATTAAACACAAATGTCCTTATTTCAGATTTATGTTCATGCTGAAACTTGTCAAGCTATTTTAATATTCATTAACATCTTGAGCAAACACTATTCATAGAGAAATCAGTACATAATTCCACATCACCTCTTTTTTTAATTTTTCTTGAAAGATTTTATTTATTTATGTATATAAGAGCTGGGATACAGGCCAGAGATGCAGGGGAGTGAGAGTATTCACCAGAGACAGAGTGGGGAACAGAATAGGCAGACTGGCTGAAATACACTGCTGAGGGGAGCAGTGGGTGAGACAGGAAAGGTCTGCTGTGCCATGTAGGTGGCTCCCTTGCCGGCTGGGAATTGAACTTGTGCTGCAGAGGCTGCAGACAGCTTCATAGTGCGGTGATTAATCCCTTGCGCCACCAGAGAGGCCCTCGCCTGTTTTTTTCTTCCAGTTGTGTGAACATAAATAGCCACTCATGCAACATGGGGCTGATGATACAAATTTCATGGAACAGTTGAGGGGCTGCAAGAAGGCAGAGGGGGAGAAATGTGTTCTTGTAGAATATAAATGCGCCAGATAAGGTCTGCACAAACCCTCCTTCCACACCTGAAATAGAAGATACCGCTCTTACTTTGTTCTTCTTCATTTGTATTATGTTGCCAGACATTTGGGGCTCCCTTTCCTCTCTGTAAATGAGATACAATATGAAAAATATAGAAATTAAAAGGACCTCATGGGTCAATTATTTCACTCCTCTCTTAACTCAGGTCTATTTTTTGGGAAGCACAGATACGTCTCATAAAATTTCCTTTCAATAATGCATTCCAGCGCCTTTGATCTTTGTACTTAAGAAGTTTTTTTTTTCCCTACTAAATTAGATTTCCTTCATTAATTACTTTGGATGAAAATGAGAAAGATATTGGAAGATTACTGTCTTCCCATAACTTTCTCTTTCCTAAGCTAAGTTATCCCACAGCACAGCCTTTCATTGTCTTTCTTTTTTTCATATTTGCTGCTCTCTCCTGAAACTTAATTAATGAATTTCCATTCGAATTGTTCTTGTTTACTAAGAATGTAGTAATTCTGATTATAGATACACTGGAGCATTGTCCAAAGTTCTTTGCATTATGAAGGTTTCCTCTGTAGTCAGTATCTGTTTTCTTGCTTAGGCTATTCTATAAGAAAACAATGTAAGGAATTCGGGATCATAATCATTGATTTGTTTGTTATTTTTGACTTTGTCAGTTTCCATTTTAACATATGAGACTACACATAAGGGATGGTGAGCTGAAGGGTCAACAGAAAAGGGACTCATTGGTTCATCAGGTGGAAGAAGAATACCATCAGGAGGAATTAAATTGAAGCACAATATTGCACTGGTTCCTTAGGCAGTGAGGGACTATTGCCTTAGGGGTAGGAGGCGACAGCCAAGGTAAATGGCTCCCTTGTCCGTGTTGGGTATCAAACGAATGTTGGCCTCATAATATATGTTTGGGGGTATTCCTTCTTCCTCAATTTCTCGGACATGCTTTGAGAAGGAGTTTGAAGTTTTGGTAGACTCCCTAGTGAAATTACCTGGTCCTGGGCTTTTAGCTTTGGGAGGAATTTTGATTCCTGTTTCAAGTCCCTCGCTTGTAATTGGTCTTTTCAGGTTTTCTATTTATTTCTTTCTGATTCAGTTATGGAGGCTGTATACTTCTAAAAAAAAAATTGAAATTTGGGGGCTTTGCTGGTTCTTAAGATATGGGTGACACGTGACCAACCAGGAACCTTGCCCTAAGGAACAAAGAATGAACCCCTGTGCCACTCAACAGTGAGCAAAGCAAAAGAGGTTTATTAAAGAAACAGGTCAGCTCCTGCCAGCAGCCAGCAAGCCTGAGATGATTTATGCAAAGACAGAGAAGCAGAACAGCTCCCGCGAGGGAGGGGTCCCTAAGAAGGGTTGTTGTTCAGTGAATATCATATCAGGGTTTGTCTAGCAGTGTCAGGTTTTGGGTCTAAGGTGGTGTTGGTCATGCAGTTCCTTGATTGGTGGCTCGGGGCTTTCGTCGTAATGTGCTTTTGTCCTCCTGTTATGTGATGTTCTGGTATTTTCTCCTGTTAACCTATCCCAGGGCCCTGTCCCTATCTGCCTGTTAAGATCTAACTCCTCGCAGAGATCCCTTTATGCTGTTGCTGAATCATAGCATTGGGGAGGGGTCAGAGGTGTCCAGACAATGCCATGTCTATGGTAGGGTGAGGACTGCCTTGTGTTTGGGGTGCTACTGATATCCTTCCTCTGTGGGGTTCCAGACTGAAGATTCTGCAGCCTGGAAACTGCCAGTACACTCGGGATTTGATGGCCAGTACTAAGCAGTGGGGTTTGGTGCTCTCTCTTTGTTCTTTGTACAGAGGACCTAGCCTAGCTGATAGGGACACCAAAGCTCCTTTATTTTTTTTTTTATTTTTTTTTTAAGATTAATTTTTATTTATTTATTTATTTATACAAGCGCTGGGTACAGTCAGAAGCGCGGGAGGGTGAGAGAATTCACCAGAGCCAGAGCGGGGAGCAGAGCAGGCAGAAGGACCGAAGTACACTGCTGAGGGGAGCAGCGGGCGGCAGGAGAGGTCTGCGCGCCATGTGGGACCCTCCTCCGATGGCCGGGGAGCAGCCGGGGATAGAACCGGCGCCGCAGAGGCCGCGGGCATCTTCGCAACCCAGCGCTCAACCGCTGCGCCAGCGGGGAGGCCCACCAAAGCTCCTTTAGAGTGTGTGCCTCCACATCATTCATTATTGCTCTCCCGAGAGCTCCTGGTTGAACTGGAAGCCCCACCTGCCATCTGCGTTCCTTGCCCAGGACCACCGCTTTCCAATCACCTATTCAGTGATCATGACTATTTGCTCTGTCTCCTCTTTTCTGTCATAGTCTGTATTGACCTCCAACAATGTCCAAAGGATATCCCAGTCCCACTGCAAGCCACAGGACAGTCTGTGTGTAGTGTCCTTTGGGTTAACTCTTTGATGGTCTTCGAGGGAGCAAAGGAACCACCTCTTTTGCCATCTTGGTCCTTCTCAAGAGTTTCCACATTTTGTAGATAAAATCTGAAAGTGATTCATTAAGATTTGAACATTTTATCCATATGCTTGTCATGGCACACTTATTAGAATAGATTAGGAGAAAACCTACTATGTCATTTGTTCGAATTCCACAATAAGACAAAAAAATCTAATTAAATAGTCTCATGACAAGCTGTTAAGCTCTAGTTCTGTAATTCAGGCAATTTCATCAAAATGCTCTTGCTTTTCCTAGAGTAACATCAGATTACTTTTATTTAATGCCAGTTTCATGGATTTCATGGTGAGAGAATTACTAGTTAGAATGTAACTAATCATGAATTCTTTCCTATTACATGGCTGGCTCTATAGTAGCTCCTATTTAGGTAGGAGGTGATAAAAAAGCAAAAACAAATATGTTGTCAAACACATACCAACCCCCAAATCAACCAAGAAAATACTGACTTTGCTAAATATGTTTACTGTATCAGGATAATTTCAGCTTGATAATTTCAGCTTCAAGCTGAAATATTAAAGATAATTTTGTATTTTTAAAAATACATGGATTCTGGGCCTCCCTGGTGGTGCAAGGGGTTAAGATGCATCTATGAAGCTGTCCACAGCCATTGCAGCACGAGTTTGATCCCTGGCCAGGGAGCTACCCACATGGCACAGCAGACCTCTCCTGACTCGCCCGCTGCTCCCCTCAGCAGTGTATTTCACAGTCTGCCTGTTCTGTTCCCCACTCTGTCTCTGGTGGTTCCTCTCACCCCCCACACCTCTGGCCTGTAAGCTAGTTCTAATGTGCATAAATGAATAAATCTTAAAAAAAAGAATACATGGATTCTGAAATTCTCAAGACTCGAACTATGTTATTCTTTAGATTTGTTTGAAAATTAATGGACAAAGTCTCAATGAGAAATCTTTTAAATTATTTTGGTATAATTTGGCAATGATTTGATCTGTTTGAGGAATTTTTGAATTTTAAAAACCAAATCTTTTTTATTTATTTATTTTTTTAAAGAGGCATGTATTATTTATTTATTTATTTATTTGTTTGTTTGTTTGTTTGTTTTTTTGTTTGTTTATACATGCACTGGGTACAGTCAGAAGCGCGGGAGGGTGAGAGAATTCACCAGAGCCAGAGCAGGGAGCAGAGCAGGCAGAAGGACCGAAGCACACTGCGGAGGGGAGCAGCGGGCGGCAGGAGAGGTCTGCGCACCATGTGGGACCCTCCTCAGGTGGCCGGGGAGCAGCCGGGGATAGCACTGGCGCCGCAGAGGCCGGGGGCATCTTCGCAACCCAGCCCTCAACCGCTGCACCACCGTGGAGGCCCTTAAAAACCAAATCTTTATAGTAACTCATAAATTACTGTGATTCCTGGGGATGTGTGTTTACAATGATAGAATCTCAGGATTGTAGTAGATTCAATATTCATCTATCGAATCAGTCATACAAATATTCAGAGTCAAAGTCTAATAAACTTTCCTATGTAGAAAGCTATCAGTCAATAGAAATCAAACAATTAAAAAAATCTTTCTTAAGACAAACTGTATCAGGCATGATTTAATTTTGGTTGTAGATAATGGAGTACTTAAATATCTTGTTACAAAATCTGTGACTAACAGGTATTACACTTTAAAAACATGAAAGTTGCAATTAATAGTGTTTGGGTTATAAAATATCATATAAACTAACTCCATTTCTAAATATGAATTATCACCATTTCTGAAGTGTTCCAATGAATTAATACCTCCTTTCTCCCTCCTGTTGCCTCTGATTACCATTAAATTCTTTCACTAAGTCCAAGATTTATTCCTGTTGCATTTTGCTGTGTATGTGTTTTGATTATTTATTTTCCACAGATGAAACCATACTATATTTTCCTGACTTATTTCACCTAAATAAATCCATTAAACAAGTCACTTAAATGGCACATCCATTTTGTCTCAAAAGACACTACTTCATCCTTTTTAATAGCTATGTAGTACTCCACTGATTATACATTCTACAATTTCTTTATATATTCATCTATTGATTGGTACTCAGGTTGGTTCCATAATTTGGCATTATGGACAGTGCTGCTATGAACACAGACATACAAAATCTTTTAATATTAGAGTTTTCATATTTTTAGGATAAATGCCTATCTGGGGTATTGCTGGACCATATGGGATTTCCGGTATTATTTTCTTAAGAAATATCCATACCATTTTCCATAGGGCCTGCACCAACTTTCATTCCCATGAACAGTAGAGTAGCGTTCCTTTTTCTTCGTATCCTCACCAACACTTGTTCTTTCCATTCTTTTTGATATGGACTATTCTCATAGGGGTGATATGATATTTCACTGTAATTTTTATTTGCATTTCCCTGACTATAAATGATAGCAAACAATTTTTCATATGTCTGTAGGCCCTCTGAATGCCTTCTTTTTTTTCCTAAAAGATTTATTTATTTTTGTATACAAGAAATAGGATACAGGCTAGAGGTACAGGGGAGTGTAGGTGAGAAGATTCACCAGAGTCAGAGTGGGGAACAGAACAGACTGACTGAAATACACTGCTGAGGGGAGCAGCAGGTGAAGCAGGTGAGGTCTGCTGTGCCATGTGGGCAGATCCTTGGTTGGCCAGGGGATACAACTCACACTGCAGAGGCTATAGACAGCTTCACAATGCTGTGTTCAACCTTTTGTGCCACCAGGGAGGCCCTGAATGTCTTCTTTAGAAAAATGCCTATTTAGAATTTTTGCCCATTTTTTGATCGGGTTGTCTGTCTTTTGTTAGATTATATTATAATGTTGTATATTTTTAAAATTTGCCCCATGTTATATGTGTGGTGAGCAAATATTTTTTCTCATTCTGGTAGGTTGCCTTTTTGTTTTTGTGAGGCACACCTACCTCAGCCTGCTACCTGCAGACATTGCCCTTCTGCCCCACTGCACCCCACCTCCATTCTTTGTGAGGCAGGTTCTGGTCATGGCTCCCCAGAGTCCTCCAGCCCACAAGACTGCCTTAACTTCATAGCTGGTACATCTGGGCATGGGATAGGATTTACCCTTTAATATTTGCAGTCTGGATCATAAATGATAAATGGACCAATCATGTTAGAGCTCAATGGACAAATCACGTTTGAGCCCTCCCCAACTGTCATTCAACATTGAGTTAATTATTCATATTGAAAATGGAAAATGAGTTAATTGGTGCTAAGCAGTCTAATCAGATCCTTAGATTTGAAAATGGTTGAATTAGACTTGTAGAATGGGATATTCTGAAGAGGATGGAAGGCAGAGCAAGGGCCAGCTTGCGTCAGACAGCAACAGGCCTCCAAAGAAAGGACTTATTGGACCACATTTGAAGGACTATTCAGCCGAGAGAAGCATTGAACAGGTAATTTCCATGGGTTCACCAGAACTCCTAGACTTATAGGCCTCCAGGACCTCCAGATCTTCTTAGACCTTTGCAGAGACTCAGCTGCTGCACTTGCCTCTGGCTCTGCCTCTGACATTCAATGTACCATTGGCCTCAGCCCAGTGTCTCAAAGAACTCTTCATTGTTGGTGTATGCCAAGAGCTCACAAAGAGTTTCCACAGCCTCTGGTTCTCCAGCACCACCTCCTGGTGCTGTTGAGTCTGTTGTTGTCTCATCTGGCATCTGACCCAGCCTTCAGACTGCAACTGTTGGCTGCTGCAATGTCATTTTATCTCCCACAAATGGCCGCTGGGACTTCTGGACCTTGAGGACACTATCTGGGGTGAGACAGCCAGCCACTTGTGCCTTAGAAACTCTTTCCTTTCCATAATGTCCTGTTTGTTAAGTAAACCCTTTTGTTATTGGCCCCTGAACCTGAATGTTTCTGTAATTGTGCACATGGGTGAGAATCTACTGACAGTGACCTGTCCCCCACCATAGGCATTCTTCCTTGCCACTGTCCTTAGCATTGATTTTGCATCAGTTTAGTTCTAGGGCTTTAAAACTGAAACTTCCAATTCCCTCCATCCTCTGCTGTTTGTTTCTCTTCACGTTGAAAGAAGTGTCTGCAATTACTGTCTCTATTACTTCCCTTTCTCTTTCCGACTGAAGTGGTGTCCTTGAAATTCAGCCTGATTTCCTCAATTCAATCCTGTGGCTACCTCTCGCTCTGGATTTACTAAATCTCAATTCTTTGTTAGAAGAGGCCTTTCCCATTAAGTCTCTGACCACTCTTTCTGGCCTCTTGCTTCTTTTTCAGTCTCCTCTAAGGTCATTTTCCCTTAAAAGACATGTTTCTAAGGATTTTGTCCTTTTCCTTCTTTCCTACCCACACATTCTATGCAGTCTCATTCACCTCCTAAATTGCATCCCAGGCTAATAACATTCCTAGTCTAAGTTTCCTACTGGATGTGGGTATGTAGATATCTTGAAGACACGCTGAACTCAGCATATTTTCATCTTGGTCATTCTCCCTGGAGCTATTCCTTCTTTTGTTTTTCCTAACTCTGAGAATTGGAACCATCAGACACCTTGTCGACTCTAAAAGTCTAGGAGTCTTTAACTTTTCTCTTTCCCTGCCCCCATCCAAATCCTAGATCCTGGTGACATATTGCCTAATGTCTTAAGTTATCATCACTGCAGGGTGAACTCACCACCAGGACTATACTCTCTTGCAAACCAAAATTCTCCTGTGCTTTGCTCAATGTCAGGGATGTAATTAGTGCCCAAATGTATCTTGAATGAATAATTAGAATAATTTTAGGAAACTGAGAAGCACAAAGAGATAAAGGAAATGGAATAAGGATTTTTAAAAAGCTATCCTTCATGTTATTAGCATGCCATTTGTCTTAACAAGCCAAGTAAGTCCAATATTTTTTATGCTGAATTATTTTTGGAACATCTATATTTCAAAAACATAAACTTAGAGATATATTTTTAATGACTTCCAGGAGACCATTTCTCTAGATTTTATGTGGGAAAATGTGATACAGTGAACAGTTTAGTCATATGAGTCTTTGGCCGAGATTTTACACATTAAGTATTAATTAAATATTTATTTAATTCAAGGAAACACCAATGAAGAAGCAGCATATGGCTTTAAGGTTACTACAATGAATTTTTATGTTTTATTTTCTTTTAGGGACATGAGAACCACATTTATAAATATCTTTGAAATCTGCATTTAAAATTTATGATGCTAGAGATTCTTTTATGTATTCTAATTTAGAAAAATAAGTCTGGCTTCAGGTTAGAGATAAAACTCTAATTGTTCAACATACATGTGTATATAATGAGGCAGCAAAGAGTGTGGGTAATTGGGTAGCTCTTGAAAATTGAATCCTGGTAATTTCTTTATCTGGCAATTAGTAACTGGATGTTTTACTTTTCTAGGGCACTACTATTACAGATTTTGCTGAAAGGTTCTGAAAGCAGTATTCATATTTAATATTCAGTCTGCCTGGTCATCTAACTCCACAGGTCTTTAAGGAAAGAGAAGAGGAAAATATTACTTATGAGTGTATCTTATGTAGAAGAGTGGAATTACCTCTGGAGGTTGTGTTCAAGTCTGTCTAGATATTACCTGGTTGGTGTGAGAATTTGGAGTTTCTATTCCATCACTCTGGATGAACATCCTTATGTTGAGAATATCTCTCAATGGGGAATGGTGGGGGGGTGTCGGGAGGTGAATTAGAGACTCTTCAGCCTGAATGGTGTTTAGAGTTTGATCATCCCTGTGGAGATCCCTGGAAACTGACCAAAAAGGAGCAGTATTAACTAGAGGCATTGCAATTATCTTCAATCATTGATCTTCACCATTTAAATCTTGATGCGCACTTGTTAGTGTGATAAATGACCTTGCTAACCTTAAAGTTAGGTTGTTGAGAGACTGGATGGGCAGATTTCCAATATACCTCTGAACGTTTGCATTTTTATCTGCTGGAGATTCCCTTGACCTAGGTAAAAGCTGAAATAGAGGAAATAGAATTCAAGGATGCAGGACTTAAAATGGAAAACACATGAAATTGGAACTCTCTGTGGACCTGAAGCATGGAACACTGACTAGAAATGTGGTGGCGTTTGCCTTTGCATGATCTGGCCTGATCTCTCAGAGAAACACTAATGTTATATTGTCCATGTGCAACACACATACTGAAAAAGAGGTAATGATTGGGAAGTAAACTGTCTTCATAGTTTCTCTAAAATATAAACATTTTTAATCAATTCAATATCTGAATTGTTCTGTGAATTTGTTAATATCTATGAAGTTCACATGTGTCTTTTATTTTGTCCATTACAAGACATCAAATTAAAAGACCATGGTCTCTGTGACCCTGCCATATTGCATAAGAAAACACCTTTATGAAAAAGGCATGTATTTATAATTTAGATCTGGAAGATTTATGATAGGTGATTCTGACTACCTTGTAGCGAATGCTATTCTGTACTGGACCTATTTTGTTGATTGACATATGTCATATAATGGCATTGGTATTTAAAAGGAAACCATGTCAATCACTCATATGAAAATTAATTTGTTGAATTAGATTTTAAAAACAGATCCCAAAACAATTTTCTGCTACTCTACAGTTGGAATGTGAATTGCCATGGTTTTCAAAAGTTTTCAGAATTTTATTTATAAAAATGAATATTTTCTTTCAGTATTACTATAACTTCTCCCACTAATATTTTTGCCTTAAAGTTTTTAAAGCATATTATTATTATAATAAAGTTATAAAGTAATAAGTTAGAAAGGACAAGTCAGCTCCTACATAGGAAATATTGGTTCTTTTCTTTCCCTCCTCTTCCAGTCAAGATTGATGATGAAATTTTAAAATCTATACTTCACATGCCCTTACTTTATCTGATTTCAAAGTTGATTGCTCTTTCCCTGTATTTTGTGTTTAGTGAAACACTAACCATTCTTCAAAGGGAGCATAGATGTCATCTTCCCCAGGGGTCGTCACGGAAGTAATCAACTTGTGGCCCCACCCCCACCTACTCCCAGCAACTATGACAAAGATACAGTGTCTGCCCTGGATTTTAATATAGGTAAGGACAGCACTTCATCATTTTGTGGCCCACTGGGTGGTATAATAACTGTCCTAGAATAATGTTTGCCTTAAACAGTGAAATATCAAATAAGGTTGATGGTCTTTAGGTATGTTTCAAATGAAAGTACCATTATTTTTTTACTACCTCAAGGGGTAAAAATTTTATTCCAAAGAAATGAACATTTATTATCTCATGGCTTAAAGGCTTACAAGTTATTTTCTTTCTTATGCTGTACTAGTTTTCAAGTAGATAAAAGACCAAATGACTATCACCAATATTTATAAATAAAATTGCCTTCTTAATTTGCTAAGTGATTATTATCTCTGATTTTGCTTAGAAATCGTGTTGATTACAGGTGTCTAGATTCACTGCTGTTCAAAACATTCATATAACAATTAACGATACATATCTGCTACCTGTAGCACGGTATCATTCAGCTTTCAAGGTCAGCTTTATCACAGTGGACAATGGTGGGGGATTCAAGGGCTTGGGTGTGACTGGTACCACACCTGGATACTTTCAAAACACTACAAGGATGCAAAACAATGGAACTTTAATAAAAATAAAGTTAAATTAAAAATTTAAAAGAATCAGTTTTTTCAAAAGTTTTACAAAAGATTTTTTTGATTGTCATATTTATTGAGATCATGTTACTGAGATAAGGTTGATGTACAGCATAGTGCATGTCTTCGTGGTATAGGTTTATACTCACCACTACAACCCCAATAATTCTCCATTGGACCTCCTCTCCCCTTTGCTCCCAAACCACCACATCCCCTTCTGGTAACCTTAGTCACTGTCCAATGTCCTCTTTCAGCTCCTGACCTGACCCCTCTACCTCCCGACCCCCTCTCTCCTGGATGCTTCAGATCTATGGTCTGCTTTCAAGGTTTGTTTTTCTCTGAACTTTTGTTTATGAAATATTTTTATTGTATACTTTGTTTTTATTTTTCTTTGGATATAAAAGATAATTTAGAAACATGAATACAAATTTTAAATAATAATGAATATGTAATAATAAACCCTGATACAACTATTTTTTAAAATTTTTGCCAATTACTTTCCTTATTTATATGTGTATGCACATTTTTTTTAATAAACTTTTTTTTTTTAAGATTTATTTTTTATTTATGTATACATACAAGCACTGGGTACAGTCAGAAGAGTGGGAGGGTGAGAGAATTCACCAGAGCCAGAGCAGGGAGCAGAGCAGGCAGAAGGACCGAAGTACACTGCTGAGGGGAGCAGTGGGCGGCAGGAGAGGTCTGCGCACCATGTGGGACCCTCCTCTGGTGGCCGGGGAGCAGCCGGGGATCGAACGGAGCTGTGGAGGCCGCTGGAAGCTTTGCAACCCAGCGCTCAACCGCTGCGCCACCAGGGAGGCCCTGTGTATGCACATTTTAAATACCTATAATTGTATTGAAGTTCCATTTTGCATTGTATTTTTAAAATGAATATCTTATTTCTTCATGTGTCAGTATGCTTATTATTATAAATTTAAGACATATTTTCCTATTATGTTATTGAGCAATAATGTATAAATATGTATTTTAATCACAAATTAAATGTATTATTTACATAATGAATTTAAATAAATATATGTATTTGCCTACCAACCTATCACATATCTAGTTAGCCTGCTAAATATTCATTCATCATCCAAAATGAATTTTTAAAGATATCTAAATGAAAAAAAATTCCATTTAATCATTCTTCTAATGATTTTGACTAATTTTATTACACATATGTGGCAAAACTCTGCATTGTTTTTGACAGAGAAATGGGCCTAGTAACTTAAGGAATAGTAAAATAAGGACCTTTCTTTACTTTTAAGGTGAATGATATATTTCATTTCCTTTATCACAATTTTTTGAATGTTCTATTTTAGGAATTGAGATTTTACTGGTATCACATAAATGATAACGATAGATATAGCCATTGACTTGTATTCCAGTGGAGGTAAGAAACCAAAAACAGATAAGTGGATAATTAAATAAAATGCTTACAAATTGTAATACAACAGGGCAAGAAATTTTTTAATAGCATTATAGATAAAAAGTGTGTGATTGGAATGAGAGGTTGATGAACTCCTTATTGGCCCTCTGATTAAATGACAATAAAAGAATCAGTATAGTGATGCAAACCAAATGCCCAAAAAGAGATGAGTGGATCAAGAAAATGTGGTATATATACACAATGAATTATTACTCAACAATCAAAATAGATAAAATCATGCCATTGGCAGCAACATAATTGGAGCTGAAAGGGATTATGCTCAGTGAAAAAAGCCAGGGAAAAAAATGAAAAATATCAGATGATTTCACTTATAGGAGGAATGTGGGGCAAAATAAGGTATCAGGAAAAAATTAATTATAACAATAACAAATTAAAAAACAAAATTAACAGGTAACTATAAATCAGAGACATTCTGCAGGGGAGGGGGAGGGAGAGGGAGCAAAATGGGGGAGTGAAGAGGACAAGGGACTATGGTGATGGTGCACAGGTGACTTGGTGGTGGGAATTCTATGGGGACTAGACCTGAGAGGAGAAAGCATGCATTGAACAAAAAGGAAGAATAATGTAAAATATATATAAAATAAATAAATAAATAAATTGGCAATCATTTGCTGTAGTTCAAAAGAAAAAAAAAATCATCAGGATAATTCCAGGCAATGGGAACTGGGAACTACAAGAAAGAACTTACCTGAAAACTTGGTAGTGGGGTTGAGGGAAGTGTGAGCCTCAGTGAGCAGAGGGTAAATGGCATGAGATGAGGGAGGAAGGGACCAAATAATTTTGAATTTTTTTGCAGGAATTAGTAATGTGGGAAGATTTTGCATGATTAATCAATGTAGTAAATTTGCCCAATTTGGGCCTCCTTAGTGGTGAAAGGGGTTAAGGCACAACCTATGAAGCAATCTGCAGCCTCTGCAGCACGAGTTTGATCCCCTGGCTGCCCAGGCAGCAACCCACATGGCGCAGCAGACCTCTCCTGACTTGCCCACTGCTCCGCTCAGCAGTGTACTTTGGTCAATCTCTCTGTTCTGTTCCCCACTCTGTCTCTGGTGAATCCTCTCACCTCCCGCACCTCTAGCCTGTGCCCCAGCTCTTGTATGCATAAAATAAAATAAATCTTAAAAAAAAAAAAGTAAGACTTTAAAAAAAAAAGTGTCCAATTTCTATGTTAAGATATTTACACACAAGGTGGAGAATGGATTGAAGGGACAAAAAATGTAAAGGAGGAAGTTGCAATTGTCCAGGTCAGACATATTGGCGCCATGAAGTAGGGATGCGGGGGAGGAAGAGGAGAATAGTACCAAACATGATTCATCTTTCAGGTGGAAACAATAGTGTAAGGTAATGCTTGGATATAGAGAGTAAAGGAAAAGAAAAATCAAAATTACTAATTTAACAAACCAAGTTTGCATATTTATTGAGAAGGGAGATATTTGGGTTGGTCTGATGGGTAGCTGTGATTTTGGGTTTTGTTAGCTAGTCAGTTGGATATTACAAATCTGGGACTCAAAAAAGATGACCAGGTTGGGGAACTGATAGATTGGTGCTAAGGGAAGGTTTTATGCTTACTAAGACCCTCTGACAATGTGTCATCGAGAGCTGTGTGGAGATTTCTGGACCTACTAAACATAGAGCTTCCATATGATCCAGCAATTCCACTCCTAGGTATTTACCCAAAGGACACAGAAACATCAATTCCAAAGAACACCTGCACCCCTATGTTTATAGCAGCACTGTTTACAATAGCTAAGCTTTGGAAACAACCCAAATGCCCAAAAATAGATGACTGGATCAAGAAGATGTGGTACATATATACCATGGAATATTACTCAGCATTCAAAAAAGATAAACACATGCAATTTGCAGCAACATGGATGGCGCTGGAAGGGATCATGCTCAGCGAAATAAGCCAAAAAGAAAAAGAAAAATACCGGATGGTCTCACTCATAGCAGGAATCTAGAAAACTTAAATAAGGGACCAGGAAAATGAATATAAGAAAGTGAAAATCAAAATCAACAAAAAACTATGAACCAGAGACACTTTTAGGGGGGCGGTGGCGGGAGGGGAGGGATTGGGGTCAGAATGGGGGGCCTGCAATTGTATGGGGAATATAACAATAAAATTAAAAAAAAATAAATCTAAGCAAATGAATGAATTCATTAGAAAAATAAAACAGAGGAAAGAAAAGTAAGCTCACACTTGAAAACACCAATATTTATTTATTTATTTATTTTAAAAGATTTATTTATTTATTTATACAAGCACTGGGTACAGTCAGAAGCGCGAGAAGGTGAGAGAATTCACCAGAGCCAGAGCAGGGAACAGAACAGGCAGACTGACGAAGAAATACACTACTGAGGGGAGCAGCGGGCATGGCAGGAGAGGTCTCAACAGCGGCTGGGGATCGAACTGGTGCTGCAGAAGCTGCAGGCAGCTTTGCAGCCCAGTGCTCAACCGCTGTGCCACCAGGGGAGGCCCATGAGAACACCAATATTTAAAAGTTGGGTGTAGTTGGAGAAGCTGGCAAAGAAGATTTTACTACACTGAATCTTTATTTTCAGTAAATCTTTAATCTTTCATTGTACAGTGAAACTCAGGCTGTATCTTTAATGTTTTATCTCTAAAAATCAAGCAAAAATTACAAAATACATTGACAAATCTGGATGATAGGTACATAGATATATGTTCTCTTATTTTGTGTGGTTTAAAAAATATTACATAATTTAAAAATCTTTTAACAATATTTCTTTTTTTTTAAATATTTATTTAGTAGAAGAACTGGGGGGTAGTCCAGAATTGTGGGGGTAAGAGCATTTGCCAAAGACAGAGTAGGGAGCAGAACAGGCAGATCTACTGAAATCTACTGCTGTGGGGCACAGAGGGCAAAACAGGAGGGGTCTGCTGCACCATGTGGGTTACCTCTCTGTTTGGGGATTGAACTGAGGTCACAGCAGGATAGTGCTGAGATTTAACCCCTATGCCACCAGCGACTCCCTTAGAATCTTCTAAACCAAACTATGTAATTCTTTGCAAAAATAATTCACAACATGAAAATAATACAAATACATAGATAATACAAGTCTTGCAACCTCCTTATATTATATATAGAAATACAATATTTCTCTATTAGTTAATGATCTAATAAGCCACACTGTAATGCTGGAATTGACTAGAATGTTAATATTTTTGTAATACTAAAAGATGAAAGTAACAAAGCATAAGATGTCAGGTCACCTATCAAAGAAGTTTTATTTTAATACTTTTAAAATATTTTATTTTATATAATTCTTACATTATTTTTCATTTTTGCACAATGTATACATTTTCATTTTAGGTATATTCCCCATACAATTGCACCCCCCCTTATTTTGACCCTAATCCTTCCTCTCCCCGCCCCCCCTCCCCATAGTGTGTCTCTGGTTTATAGTTGCTTGTTGATTTTGATTTTTACTTTGTATTAATTAGTCTTTTTCCTGGTCCCTTATTTAAGTTTTCTAAATTCCTGCTGTGAGTGAGACCATACAGTATTTATCTTTTTCTTTCTGACTTTTTTTGCTGAGCATGATCCCTTCTAGCTCCATCCATGTGCTGCAAACTGCACATGTTTATCTTTTTTTGATTGCTGAGTAATATTCCATTGTTTATATGTACCACATCTTCTTGATCCAGTCATCTAATTTTGGGCATTTGGGTTGTTTCCATAGCTTAGCTATTGTAAATAATGCTGCTATAAACTTAGGGATGCAGATGCCCTTTGGAATTAATGTTTCTTCGTCATTTGGGTAAATACGTAGGAGTGGAATTGCTGGATCATATGGAAGCTCTGTCTTTAGTAGGTTGAGGAATCTCCACACAGCTCTCCATAGTGGTTGGACTAGTTTGCACTCCCACCAGCAGTGCAGGAGAGTTCCTTTTTCTCCACAACCTTGGTATACATCTTTGTTAGTATTTGGAAGTATAAGATTTACCACCTCAAATATAGTTTCCAAGGCATACCCAATACCACAGTACCCATAATTCTCCATAGTCCATTGTGCTCTCTCCCTACCTTGCTCTTACACCAGATGAAGCATGTGAAATCAAGAGGTTTTCTTCTCAGAGACTGGCCTTTTAACTTCACGTTAAAATTTCTCTGGGGGGGCCTTCCATGGTGGCGCAGCTGTTGAGTGCTGGGCTGCAAAGCTGCCTGCAGCCGGCCAGTTTGATCCCCGGCGGCTGGCGAGGGTCCCACATGGCGCGCAGACCTCTCCTGCTGCATCTGCTGCTCCCCTCAGCAGTGTATTTTGTCAGTCTGCCTGTTTTGCTCCCTGCTCTGACTCTGGTGAATTCTCTCACCCTCCCGCACTTCTGACTATACCCAGTGCTTGTATAAATAAATAAATAAATCTTTAAAAAAATAAATAAAAAATAAAATAAAATTTCTCTGGTATGGAAATCAGTGTGGAAGATTCTGACAAGACTAAAAATGAAGCTTCCCCCTGGATGCTTCAATTCTACGGTCAGCTTTCAAAAGTTGGTTTTAATGTTTGTTTTTGTTCCTTTGCTTGGTTTCTCTATATACCACGTATAATTGATACCATCTGGTATTTATCTTTCTCTTTCTGGCTTATTTTGCTTAACATAATGCTTTCTTGCTCCATCCAAGTTAAGGCAAATGGCATGAGTTTATCTTTTTGATTGCTGAGTAGTATTCCACTATATATGTATACACATCTTCCTGACATGCTAATCTGTTTTAGAACATGCAGGTTGTTTCCATATCTTGGCCATTTTAAATAGTGCTGCGATAAACATAGGAGTGCATATTTCCTTTAAAATTAATGTTTTTTGTGTCCTTTGGGTAGATTCCCAGGAGTGACATTCCTGGGTCTTGTAGAAGGTCCATTTTTTATCTTTTGAGAAATCTTCACACTATATTCCATACTAGAGAAATTGTAAGGTGAAATTAAAAGGCGAGTTTCTGGGATGAAACTGTCTTGCAATTACATTCTCTATCTGGTATGAATAGAAGTTCTCCAAAGAGGAAAAGTGTACAAAGTCATCTGGTCCATCATATTGTTCTCTGATGAAGAAAGGTGCTGCAGGGTTGTCCGAGTCTCATCCAGGCCCTCCACATTCTTTCCTAACTTTTCATGCCATCCCAAGTAGACACATTTTAGGGACTTGTCTCCAGGGATGGCTTGACTCTGTTAGAAACATACATTTAAGGCCACAGGCTTAGTGATATGAAGTTTAGAAAAACCCAAGTAAATAATTTTATAACAGAATCTTTGAGTTTAACACATTTTTATTTTTTATTTTTATTTTTATTTTCATTTGCCTAATTGTTTTTTCTATTTATTTATATATATATATTTTTTACATCATTATTCATTTTTGTACAGTTTGCTTTCTCATCTAAGGTGTAATCCCCATAGAATTCTCACCACCAAGTCACCCATGAACCATCGTCATAGTCTCTTGTGCTCTTTCCATCCTTGTATTAATCCCGCTCCCTCCCCCTCTCCTTTTGAATGTCTCCAATTTATAGTTGCCTGCTAGTTTTGTCTTATTTTTTTTTTTGTTCCTTGTTCCTTCATTTGTTCCCCTAGATTTCCCCGATGAGTGAAACCATCTGATATTTTATTTTTCTTTTTCCTTCTGACTTATTTCACTGAGCATCATCCCCTCCAGCTACATTCATGTTGCTCCAAATGTCATGAGTTTATCCTTTTTTTTAAAGATTTATTTATTTATGCATACAAGAACTGGGGTACAGGCCAGAGTTGTGGGGGGTGAGAGGATTCACCAGAGACAGAGTGGGGAGCAGAACAGGCAGATCTACTGAAATACACTGCTGAGGGGAGCAGTGGGCCAGTCAGGAGAGGTCTGCTGTGCCATGTGGGTAGCTCCCTGGCCGGGGATCAAACTTGTGCTGCAGTGGCTGTGGATAGTTTCAGAGTTTGCGTCTTAATCCCTTGCACCACCAGGAAGGCCCAGTTTATCTTTTTTGATCACTGAATAGTATTCCATTGTGTATATAGACACATCTTCTTGATCCAATCATCTGTTTTTGGGCATTTAGGTTGTTTCCATGTCTTAGCTATTGTAAACAGTGTTGCAATAAACATAGGAATGCAGGTTTCCTTTCAAATTAATGTTTTTGTCTTTTATTATTACTGGTAGGCTGTGAGATAATTTCTATGATAGAAATTAAAAAGAGTTTGGGATATATTTTGATTTAAGAAAGCTGATTAGCAAAATATGCTTAACATGTAGCCATTGTAGCATGAATTTGATCACTGGCCAGGGAACTGACACATGTGGTGCAGCAGACCTCTCCTGTCTCACCTGCTGCTCTCCTCAGCCATGTATTTCAGTAGATCTGCTTGTTCTGCTCCCCACTCTGTCTCTGGTGGGTCCTCTCACTGCCCCCCTCTGGCTTACACCCAGCTCTTGTATGAATAAACAATTCTTTAAAATAAAACAAAATATGCTTAACAGACAAAGGTAATTAAACATACTTTGATTGCAGGTTTTATTTGACTTTTCATTTTTTAATTTTGTTTTATTTATATATATTTTTTACATCATTGTTCATTTTTGAACAATGTTTGCTTCCCCTCCCCCAGGTGTAGTCCCCATAGAATTTCCTTCACCAATGCACCTTGCACCATCACCATAGTCCCCTGTGCTCCTCTCTCCCTCCCTCTGATCCCACTCCCTCCTCCTCTTCAGCAATTCCACTTCTAGGGATCTACCCAAAGGACACAAAAACATTGATTCAAAAGAATACCTGTACCCCTATGTTTATTGCAGCACTATTTATAATAGGTAAAACCTGGAAACAACCCAAATGCCCAAAAATAGATGATTGCAGTTTTTACTTGATACACACATTCCCTGTGCTATTTCCTTAAATATCACAATCTAATATCAAAATGGTAAATAGATTCAATTGAGTGTGTCACCTTGGACTGATAGTGGCTACTGGAGCAGTTGTTTGAGAAAAGACCATGCCTAGAATTATGGGGTATACAAATCAAAGTTCTCTGGCTGGTGGTCAGAGGATATTATAATAATAGGATATTATATGTAATATATGTAATGTAAAATAGAAATGAAAAGAAATATATGGCATATAAGTATATTATCTAAAATATAGACTACATGCATGCATATAATATGTAAATATATAATACATAAATATATAAATTAATATATGTATGTATAGATAGAAAATATTTATTTTATATTTACATTTTGAAAGGACAGTTTTATTAGGGAAAGGAGAAAGAAAGAGAGATACCTGCATAGCATAAGCAGGCAGGAGAACTGCTAAAAAGAAAAAAGATTCATCTTCCCAAATGACACAAAAACATTAATTAGAATGGCTACCTGCACTCCTATGTTTATTGCAGCACTATTTAAAATAGCTAAGATCAGAAACAACCTAAATGACCCAAAAGAGATGAGTGGATCAAGAAGATGTGGGCTCTATATACAATGGGATACTACTCAGCCATCAAAAAAGATAAAGTCATGTCATTTGCAGTCATGTCATGAATGGAGCTGGAGGGGATGATGCTCAGTGAAATAAGTCAGAAAGAAAAAGAAAAATATTGGACGGTTTCACTTATATGAAAAATATAGGGAAACTGAACAAAGGGCCAGAGGGAGAAACAAAGACAAAATTGGCAGGCAAATTATAGATTGAGACATATAGCAGGGAAGGGAGAGGGTGAGGGGTCAAAACAGGAGAGAGAAGAGCATAAGGGACTATGGTGACAGTTCATTGGTACTGTGGTGGTGCAAGATTTATGGAGACCACACCTGAAGAAAGAAATAAACTATTGTACAAAAAAGAAACAATGATGTACAAAAACAAAAAAAGTTTAATTAAAAAAAAAGACTCACCCTTCCCAATATTAAAATGCAAACTACAAAAAAACTTTTAATTATCATTTTATGGCTCTCTTTCAGTCTTTTATATTGATTTTAATCTTTTAAGTCATGTAACACAGCATAAACTTCTGATGATTCCATCACTTTCTCATCTACAGTAATGAGCTACAGCCCAAACAATTATACTATTGTATCAAATAATACTGGTAGCTTCAAAAAGCTCAGAATAACTATAGTTCCAAAAAGTTCCATTTGAGGAATGACTTCAGCTATACATTTCAGGGGACATCTGAAATAACTGTTAAAAATAACAACCTTTGATACAAAAAAAACCTTGATATAATAACATTCAAAAACCTCAGAAAAAATAAACCCTTGGAAGTATATAACAATGGTTACCAAAGTAATGACACTTGGATAATTTTTTTTTAAGATTTATTTATTTTTTAAGCACTGGATACAATCAGAAGCGTAGGAGGGTGAGAGAATTCACCAGAGCCAGAGGGTAGAGCAGAGCAGGCAGACTGATGAGGTACACTGCTGAGGGGAGCAGTGGGCGGCAGGAGAGGTCTGCGCGCCATGTGGGACCCTCGCCCGTGGCCGGGGATTGAACTTGCACTGCAGAGGCTGCTGGAAGCTTCGCAACCCAGCACTCAACCACTGCACCACCGGGGAGGCCCAACTTGGATAATATTTGAATAAAACCAAATCTGACAAGTATTTTATGAAAGTGTTCCTTGAGTTCCTCTTGAAAACGTTTTGTGTTATTGAATAACATCTCTCTCCAAACCTTTGTTTTCAAGCTTGTTGCCTGCCAGGAACTAATGGAAAGTAAAATTTGAATAATATAAACTCTGAGAGAGGACCTTGAAGGATTCATGTAGGTAAAAGAGCTCACGTGATGTCTGCGTCTAGGTTTAGACAACCATCTTGCTTCTCTGCTCTCTTTTATAGAATGTGAAAATGAAAATGTAAAAAAGCAGACTTTATAAAGATATATCGATTTACTTTCCTACAGATGCTTAGTACTATTATGTTTTGAACCCAGAGAAATTTCATGTGTAAAACTGCAGAGTGCTCTAGTGAAGACATTTATGAATTAGGATGTGATGACAGAACTTTCACTGAGAACCCCAGTGCTGATTCATGAAGTTCCCTCCTTCTGGGGCTTGGGTCTCCTGAAAAAACAGAAATGTTGTGATTGTTCGAGTTAGAGGTGAGTTTAAGAGTCAAAAAGCGAGGGTAGGGCCTCCCCGGTGGCGCAGCGGTTGAGCGCTGGGTTGCGAAACTGCGCGCGGCCTCTGCGGCGCCGGGTCGATCCCTGGCTGCTCCCCGGCCACCAGAGGAGGGTCCCACATGGCGTGCAGACCTCTCCTGCCGCCCGCTGCTCCCCTCAGCAGTGTACTTCGGTCCTTCTGCCTGCTCTGCTCCCCGCTCTAGCTCTGGTGAATTCTCTCACCCTCCCGCGCTTCTGACTGTACCCAGTGCATGTATAAACAAAACAAACAAACAAACCAGCAAACAAATAAATAAAAGCATGCCTCTATAAAAAAAAAAAAAAAAAAAAAAAAAGCGAGGGTAGTTGTGGATAATTGCTTCAGTAAATCAGGCGTAAAATATCTTGTTTGTATTTGGCTCATTTAGTCTTCGGTCCTTAACTTTGCTGTGGTTGGAAAGATAATGGCTTTTTTCTTTCTACCCTTCATCATCTAAATTTCATTTATTTATTTAATTTACTTATGCATGGAAGAACTGGGGTACAGGCAAGAGGTGTGGCAGAGGGTGAGAGGATTCACCAGAGACAGTGGGGAACAAAACAGGCAGAACTAACTGAAATCCACTGCTGAAGGGAGTAGGAAAGGTCTGTTGCATCATGGGGGTCTGCTCCCTGGCTGGGAATTGAACTCAGGCCTTAGGGATGACAGTGTGATATTTAACCTGTAGACCACTAGGGAGGTCCCTGATTTAAATTTTAAACCTGGGGAGAGAAAAATGCACTGTTTACTTCCGTGGGTGTGTCATCTCTCATATCAGCACCCGAGCTGCTGCTGTACTTGGTGACTCAGCCAATGCAGGCATCGGGGCCAGGGCAGATGGTACACTGATATTGACTACACATTTTATTATGTGTCAGACTATTGGACACATATGCATTCAGGGACCCTCCCAACATATAAAAAATGTACTCTTATTACTCCTAACATAGGACAACTAGTTTAAAGAGTTACCTGCCCACAATTTCAGAAGATCAGACCTAAGTTGGGAATCCAGCTCAGTTTGCAAAGCCTGCTTTGTTTTGTGTTTCAGTGGGGGGGAAGGGAGGATGGGAGAGTATTGTTTTCATTGCTAAACCCAGTCTTACATTTGAGCAATTTGCACAACTTTCTAGTGACTTGTTCCATTAAAATAACTGACAAATGATACTGATCAGTGCTAGGAGAACTTTCATGTCTTCCTGGTTTTTAAAAGAAAATCATCAAAATATTTGAATTATGTTCAGAGCCTCAACTCACAAAGCTGAGATAAATAGGGCAGGCTGGTAGGGAAATTTAAGGGTTCTTTAAGTAAGAATACAGAATGCTCTGAATTAATTGCCATGTAGGCCTGAAATTGGCAGTCATTCAAAATTCCGGGCAGATGGTCAGTGGTGTTTTCAAGTACTCCTGGGTATTTATCAATTAAGATTTAGCAGCATTTTGCCTGTTCCCATTAGGTAATTGCATTAAAAATATTTCTTATCATGAGAATGAAAAACCTAATTACTGCAATCTTGATTAAACTCTGTGCCAGAGGCCAACCTCTTGTCCAGAGACATATGACCACAATAAGAAAGACAAGCCAGAAAATTTATGAGGGGAATTGACAGCAACTAACAAACACCTAGAAACTAATCTAGGAAATATGTTTGCTTTCTCTGTCTTTCTCTTTCCTGATTTTGATGATTAGAAGTAACAATAGTAGCAGCGAAATTAACTATCTTGTTCACAGCCACAGCATCTTTGCCAATGTCTTCATTTTGCTATACACAGAACTTCTCAAAGTGGATTTTTTTAAAGATTTATTTATTTATTTATTTATTTTGTACAAGAGCTGGGGTACAGGCCAGAGGTGTGGGAGGGTGAGAGGATTCACCAGAGAGAGAATGGGGAGCAGAACAGGCAGACGGACAGAAATACACTGCTGAGGGGAGTAGCAGGCGAGACAGGAGAGGTCTGCCTCGCCATGTGGGAATTTCCCTGGCAGGCTAGAAATCGAACCCACGCTGCAGAGGCTGCAGACACCTTCACAGCGCAGCGCTCAAACCACTGCACAACCAGGGAGGCCCCTCAAAGTGCATTTTTAAAGGAACTCTTTGGTGGTCAACAAATGGTTACCAACACATTTTCCTTCCTTCTGCCTCCTCTGGGTAGAGAGAGAGATTAAGATTACAATTAGGAC
This sequence comes from Talpa europaea, assembly GCF_964194135.1. Lineage (NCBI taxonomy): Eukaryota > Metazoa > Chordata > Mammalia > Eulipotyphla > Talpidae > Talpa > Talpa europaea. Next base: position 43,973,743 of record NC_140083.1, on the reverse strand, counting down.
ATATGTAACCATCAACTAAACCATCTCCAAGACTCTTAGTCTTTATCACTTTGTATTTTATTTTAATTCATTTATTTTATTTACATAGAAGAACTGGGGTATAGGCCAGAGATATGGGGCAGGGGTTGGGGGTGAGAGGATTCCCCAGAGAAAGTGGGGAGCAGAGTGGGCAGATCTACTAAAATCCACTGCTGAGGGGGAGCAGTAGGCGAAACATGACAGGTCCACTGCTGCGGGGAGCAGCAGGAGAAACATGACAGGTTTGCTGGCCTTATGTGGGTCAGCTCCCTGGCCTGGGATCAAACTCAGGCTGTAGTGGTGATCGTGCTGAGACTTAACCCGTAGGCCACCAGGGAGGCACCTAACACTTTATATTTTAAAGATTTTTAGTCTTTAACATTCTGTATTTAGTTTGGTTGATGTCACCAGACAAGATATTTCTCACAAATATTTTAAGAGTTTATTATTATAAATTTATATATGATAATGGTGAACCAGGACTTAAAGTTTTTGTTGTCTTTGTTAATTTTAGAAGACTTTGAAGTCCAGAAAAGTAAAGGACTTACTTTACTTACCAAAAAAGATATTGGTTAACTAACCAATATCTTAAACTTTGTTCCTCTTTAATATACTTAATGTTTACCTTTGGGGAATCAAGTTTGTTAAGTTATATCATTTTCATAATGATTTATATTATCAGTAAATTTTCAAATAAATTCATAACCAAGTTGATTATAAACTGATCCTTATGCTCCAAAATGTTTTCTTCCACTTGAAATTGCAATTTCCACTCCAACTTTCCAGTTTCAACTCTTTTGCAGACAGGTAGGATTAAGAGTCGAAAGAATCCTTTTTTGACCAATTTATGAGATTTAGCTTCTTTCCTCCCTGCTCTGGTGATTTTTTTTTTCTTATGTGTTTTCATTCATGGTTTACACCACAAGAATGGAAGGTTTACAGAAGCAGGGATGACATTTGTTTGGTTACTATTGTTTCCTCAGTGAGCCTAGTTTAATACCTGGCATATAGTAGATGCTAAAGAAATATCTGGACGGCCTCTCCGGTTGCCTAGGGTTTGATTCTCAGCATTATCACCCCTATGGCCTGAGTTTGATCCTCAGCCAGGGAGTTGACCCACATGGTGCAGCAACCTCTCCTGTCTTGCCCGCTGCTCCCCTCAACAGTGGATTTCAGTCAGTCTGCCTGTTCTGCTCCCCATTCTATCTCTGGTGAATTCTCTCACCACCCCCTGCACCTCTGGCCTACACTCCAGTTCCTCTACACAAAAAAATCAATCAATCAAATAAGTAAATAAGTAAATAAATAATAAAGGTCAATTGAATTTAAAACTAAACAATCTGGGCCTTAGCAGTAGATAGCCCTGACACCAGTCTTAAGACGTTCAGTTCCTGGCCTCCATAGTTGGTGAGGAGCTCTCATCAACGATATTCTGTTGCCATGACCTAGAGGAGATTTTCAAGACCTTGGTTTCATGGAACATTAAGAGCAAGGGTATTTGTGGTAGTAACTTGTGAAGTTCTTGCTTTGAGGATTCTCTGAAAAAGAGTGAATTTGGTAAGGTGAGTAAATTCATTGTATTCTTTCCCACTGATTTTAATGCTGATCTCTCCAATAGTGCCCCCTCTCTCTATAAATCTTCATTCCAAATTGATTATCACCAGGAAGAAACCCTTAGGACATTAGACAGAGGTTGGGATGTTTATGAAATGTTCAAGTTTTAGTTAGGGAATGAAACATTTTATCCAATGTTCTGGAATAGGATACAGCAAATAACTAAAAAATATTGTAACCAAAACTTGAGATATAGTATTAAGGGAAAAAAAGGAGAATAAAATGAATGAATATGCACCGTTCTGTGGAAACTGCAGTTCTTTCTTTGGGAATTGTGACATCCAGCTCTTTAAGTAAATTCAGAAATCCAGTTACTATAGCTATTGTTAAACAATTCCATTCATGGTGTTTTTAAGAATTCTTACATATTTGTCATTGAATAATTTCCAAATATATTAAGACACCTTTCTCAATTTCCTGTTCTAAAATAAACACACACTCTTTGCGAATTTCTCTTTGAGAATTTCAAAATCATATTTTGGTCTTTGTTTTTTTTTTTTTTAATTAATTAATTTATTTATACAAGCACTGGGTACAGTCAGAAGCGCGGGAGGGTGAGAGAATTCACCAGAGCCAGAGCGGGGAACAGAACAGGCAGACTAACGAAATACACTGCTGAGGGGAGCAGTGGGCATGGCAGGAGAGGTCCGCGCACCATGTGGGACCCTCGCCTGTGGCCAGGGATCAAACCAGCGCTGCAGAGGCTGCAGGCAACTTTGCAGCCCAGTGCTCAACCACTGCGCCACCAGGGAGGCCCATATTTTGGTCTTTGAATGTAAATAATTTTACTTACAGGATACATTAAAACTGTTCTCTGAACTATTTTCTGGACACCAAGAAATATTAGTGTCATAAGAAAAAATCAACTCTATACAAAAAGCACTGATTAATATAGTTTTTTTTCTTAGTTATTGAATGATCCATCAATTATTTGTTGGGCTCCAGAAAGAATTTTATAAAAATAGAAAATAGCAATTAAACTCCCCAGTATTATTATTTAACAACTGACTTTCTTGAACCCATTGCTATACATAATAAAAACTATTCCTACGTCGTGTGTCTCTCTGTACTTTTTATGAATACACTTACAAAAACAGTTTTCTTTCTTAAAGTCACATGTTATGCTTTTATTCTACTAGTATTCTCAAAAATAGAGCTGAGAGTCGGAAGCTTCCAATTCTGAATCTCTTATTACCTAAAACCATTTTTAAGTTTCTTTTAGCTAATGTGACTCATATTTAATTATTACTAGGTTTTTATTTCCTTTAGCAAATATTTAATAAGTGCTACTACATTTTTCAGATTATACAATCATAATTCTATTATATTTTGTTCAGCCTGTAAAGCATAGGTTTTTCTGAGTAATTTCTGGCGGGTAATAGATATCTCTCTCTATACTTTTTTTCTCAACACAGGGAGATGCATATAAAATTTTCTTCCTGTAGGTTTTCTCCTATGTAATTTTTCTCATTTGGAAATTTATTCTCATGCATATATTTTCTTTTCTCATGATTAAAGTATTATATTTTCTCTTCAATTTGGAAAACATTGTTAAGTTTTGCCTTATTATAATTATTTTATTCCACCACAATAAAAAATCCTTATTTTCCTAAAAGATTTGTCTTGCTATTCATGAAATGGGCTTAAAAAAGCAACATACTGGAAGTAGTTTATGCATTACTAATGCTTTATGGAAGTTCCTGTCAGTCACTTAAATATAAAACACATAGATAATTGGTTCCTTCTAACTACAATGAAGCCACCAATTTAGGCAGAATAATCTACAATATTCTAAATAAATACTCCATCTAGGCAACAAATCAAGTCAGTTGATTTTGTGTCTAGTTTCAAGTTGCCCACTCAGTTTTATAGAAGTGGCCCAAGACGGTATCTGCTCTGATATAAATTACCTGAAGTTCTTGTTAAGAGGCTGATCTGAATCTAGCACTCCATTGAAATAGCACTCATCAAGCTCCTCAATGAATCCAACTGTCAAACATGATTATCATTTGACTGTTCATAGAACTGGCCAAAGCTGTCCATCCCCCGGCTCACATGTTCACTTCTCTAGGCATTTCTGGAAAGGTCCTCTCTCTACCATACAGCAACAACTGAGATTCCTTTTTCTTGTTTTATTCCTTCTGAGAAATGTGCTGTTGTTAACAACACACCATATAGTCCCCCAAGACATGGAACAATAACCCTCTGATTTATTTGTTAACCTAATTGCTTATTATTATTACAACACTTCATCCTCTTGTGATTCATCAATACATTTCTTCTTCCATTGAAAACCTATTATATTCAAACATTTGTAGAAGCAATATATTACAGTCATTTCTCTTTGGGAGAGAAACTCATATAAAGTTTAAACAATCATAAATCATCATAATAAAAGGAATACTGCATGTCAATACTATGAACTTATAGAAAAGATGTGTGTTTGCAAATAAGGGGACCTGTAGATCTCATGGCTGTTTTCCAATAAGGTGATCATGATGGCAAATCCCAGGACTTACATTCAGTCTAGGAGCCAAGGCACATTATTTTTTAATTTATAACTATTTTCAGTTATGTTACAATTTATTTTCAGCTGTAAGATAAATTTATAACTTATTTATAATTTTTATGTATTATTTCTAATTGATATTTTAATGTATTGAGTGAATAGGCATGATTTGATTCATAGTACATTGCATTTAGGAATTTAGATCTAAGCATTTTTCCACAGGGATTTGTGTTCATAAATAAAATTTATATAAAGTTATCAATTTAGGAAAGTAAATAAAAAACTAAATAAAACTCTGAAAAAATCATCAAGGCAAAAGCAAGTAGCAAACCATTGAGGAAGCCATTAACAATTTAACAAAAGGGAATAGCGATTCCTCCACCAAAGGGGATGAATGAAGTATTACAGATACGTTGTATTATGCAGCCTTCACAGCAAACAAGGCTAGATAGCGCCCTATAGTTACTTCTGATTCTTTCATCTTGTTGCATTAATCACAAATAATTTTTCTTTATTAAGTTATTCAAGTTGAATTTACTGTGATCATGATGGCCATGTCTATTGTCTAGCAGTCCAGGGAGAAAACCAACTAAGACTCCAACAAGCGGAGGAGAAAATTGTGCAGAATGAAGAAGGTTGGTAAGCTCAAAACCACCATCCTCCATTTTAGTAAATAAGCATTTAGTAAATAAGCAATATTGGAAATGGAAGATTTCTGACAATATTTATGCAAAAGACATTTCTTAGCATCTACTGCATTTACATAAAGTAAGCATTTCAGTATTGCTAACCCACAGATGCAAATACAAATGAGACCTAGACTGTGCTTCAAGAAACTTATAGTCTAATGAAGAAATCTGTCAAAAATATGAAAACTTATGCATAATTGTAGTGCAGTAAATACTTTCTAATACATAGTCCTTTAAAATATGTAAATATGCTTATGTATCCTCCGTATCAAAATACAATAACACTGTGAAACCAAACTTGATCTTTTTGCTCTAAAACTTTTTACAACAAAAGCAATAATAGGGGCCTCCCCGGTGGCGCAGCAGTTGAGCGCTGGGTTGCCAAGCTGCCCGCAGCCTCTGCAGCGCCGGTTTGATCCTCTGCTGCTCCCCAGCCAGTGAGTGAGGGTCCCACATGGCGCGCAGACCTCTCCTGCCGCCCACTGCTCCCCTCAGCAGTTTACCCCGGTCCTTCTGCCTGCTCTGCTCCCTGCTCTGGCTCGGTGAATTCTCTCACCCTCCCGCGCTTCTGACTGTACCCAGTGCATGTATAAATAAATAAATAAATAAATAAATAAATAAATAAATAAATCTTTTTTAAAAAAAAAAGCAATAATAAAATCCTTTACTTAACCTCTTTATTTAACAGTGTTAATATAAATCCCTTAGGAATTGCCTAGATTGCTTCTCTGTTAATGCACAGATCTTATGTATTTATTTATTTATTTATACATACATACATACAAGCACTACCAAGGTACACTGCGCGCCATTCAGGATCCTTCTCCAGTGGCTGGGGAGCAGCCGGGGATCGAACCGGCACTGCAAAAGCTGCGGGCGGCTTTGCAACCCAGCGCTCAACTGCTGCAACCGGGGAGGCCCTGCAAATGCAAAGATCTTAAAAGGATGTAAGGTTGTAACTTAAAACACACATCCTCCACAACAATCTATAAACTCTCTTCCACACTCATCACTTTATCAACTATCAATGTCAAATACAACAAACTATTTTCAGTCCTTTTATTAAATTATACATCTTCTGCATGTAATTTTTGATTTCTTTTCCCATGGAATTGGTCACTCTCCTAATATCCTGGATTTTGTATTTGTGTTGATAATTCCTTATAAATTTTCTTCTCAAGTTTCTCTTCCTCAATCAATCTCTTAAATGTTCAGGATTCATCCCTGGCTCTTTCAATTCTCTTATTACATTACTATGGGTTGAAATCCTCTATCTTTATTTTTTTTCCCTACAAGTATCTTATGTGTCCTACAATATTTTCATGTTCTCTTTTCCATAATTTAGAGAGATTTTTCAACTGAAGATTGTATTTCCCAGAGCAAGCACTCTCAGTCCGGGAGAGGACACAAGACCAATTCATGGCAATAGAATATGAGAAGAAATAATAAGTCATGACTGGGCAGAGGGACTTTAAAAAAAAAAAAAAAAACTCTTCTGACTTTTCCCATCTGTTTGTCTTTGGGAAAAGAGGAACCATACAATTAAAGTAACCTGGAACCAATAATCAGCAACATTTATTGTTGATATTTATTTATTTATTTATTTTTAAAGATTTATTTATTTATACAAGAACCAGGGTACAGGCCAGATGCGTGGGAGGGTGAGAGGATTCACTGGAGACAGAGCGGGGAACAGAACAGGCAGACTAATGGAATACACTGCGGAGGGGAGCAGCGGGCGAGACAGGAGAGATCTGCTTCCCCATGTGGGATTCTTGCCAACTAGCTGGGATAGAACCGGTGTTGCAGAGGCTGCGGACAGCTTCACAGTGCAGCGCTCAACCGCCTGCGTCAACACGGAGGCCTCCATTGATATTTATGTGAATAAGAAATAAATTTCCATTGTATTAAGTCATTGAGGTTTTGGTAATTTATTATAGTAACTAATATACAAATTGATAATTTGAAGTATGGTACTGTAATTAAGAAAAAATGGAAATATGTGGAATTGGATTAGTATTCAGATAGCAAGCAATAAGGAAACCAATATCAGAGTGTAAAAAGATGATACCAAAATATTTGGTACAACCATTGCTAGCAACAACTTGAAAACCCTTCCAAAATTCCTATTGGTAGTTGTAAGAGCTAAGATTGGAAAACAAAATATCAGTGTTGTTTATTGATTGTTACTGGCTAAATTTAACCAGGTTTGAGAAGAAAAAGATGAGATCAGATAAAAAAGAACCATTACATCAGCAATAAATGAAAGTAGAGAGAATTCTGAAACCTCTCAAAGTGAGAAAACTTTTCTACTTTTTAAACTAAATCTGAAGAAACTAATACTTTAAGAAAGCTTTGAGGATTTACAATACCAAGGACAAATCAATGAAAGAAATAACTGATAAACTAGATTTCACTAAAATTAAAAATATGCCCTTTGGAAGACACTGTCAACAAAATGAGAGGACAAACCACAAATGGGGAGAAAAACATTTGCAAAAGACCTATCTGCAAAAGGATTATTATCTAATATATACAAGGAACTCATAATCAACAATAAGAAAATGTACAAGCTGCCTACAAGAGTTCAAAATGATGAATTATAACTGCATACCTTTTAAAGTGGTGAAAATCTAAAATACAATCCCAAAATCCAAAATCTAATAACACCAAATGTGGAACAATAGGAACTCTCATTAATTACTGGCAGGAATGAAAAATACTAGTTACTTTGGAAGACAATCTTAAAAAACTAAATATACGTTTAGCAATCCATCCAGTTATATTACTCCTTGGGATTTACCTAAACAGTTGAGATTTATATCCATAAATATTATTGCACATGGGTATTTATAGCAGTTTTACTTATAATTGCCAAAATTTTAAAGCAACTAAGTATCTCTCACTAGGTGCATGGGTGACTTTACTGTGGTATAGACAATGGAATATTATTCAGGGGGACTAAAAAAGAATGAGCAGTCATGAAAAGATGGAGGTCGAAGTGAAGACATTTACAACTGATGCACAGAATTACAAAGAATTATAACAGACTATAATCACAATAATATGCCAAAAAGTTGAATCATCAATAAAGTTGAAATGAATAAATTCCTAGAAGCACACAGCCCATAAAGACTAAATCATAAAAAAAAGAAAATCTGAATAGATCAATAACATGTGAAATTGAGGGAATAATCAAAAATCTCCCAACAAAGAACAGCCCAGTTGACTTCAAGGGTAAATTTTACCAAACATGCAAGGAAGAATTCATACTAATCCTTCTCAAGTTTTTCAAAACAATAAAAGAAGAGGACAATTGATAATTTGAAGTATTTTATAAGTTTTTTATAAGTCCAGTATTATCTGGACTTACACCAGATGAAAAGCCAAATATGCTTTTAGCAATCCAGACAAGGATACCACAGGAAAGAAAATTATAGACCAAATATTTCTTATAAACATAGATATAAAAATCCTTAACCAAGTGCCATCAAACCAAATTCAACAGCATATTAAAAGGATCATACACTATAATCAAGTGAGTAGGATTTATCTCTGGGATGCAAGGGTGGCTCAATTACACAAATAAGTAATCATAATATACCACATTGACAATATAAAAGATAAAAACCATATGATCACTTCAATAGATGCAGAAAAGCATTTGACAAAACTCTTCATCTTTTTCTGATCAAAACTCAAAACTAGGCTCATAAGGAATAAACTTGATGTAATAAAGGCTGTATGTGACAAATCTATGGTTAGCACCATAATCAACCATGAAAAGCTGAAAATTTCCCCTATAAGATCACGAACTATACAAGGGTTCCCACTCTCACCATTCCTATTCAACATCGTAACAGGAAATCCTAGTCAGAGTATATAGGTAAGGAAAATGAAGAAAAGACATTCAAACTGGAAAGGAAGAAGTAAAATAGTGTCTTTCTGCAGATGGTATGATCTTATATATAGAAAACCCCAAAAGAAACCATTTAAAATATTAAAACTGGGCCTCGCTGGTGGTGCAGGGGTTAAGAAACAACCTATGAAGCTATCCGCAACCACGGCAGCACGAGTTCAATTCCCAGCCAGGGAGCTGGGGATGATGCAGCAGAACTCTCCTGACTTGCCCGCTGCTCCCTTCAATAGTGTATTTCAGTCAATCTGCCTGTTCTGCTCCTCACTCTGTCTCTGGTGAATCCTCTCACCCCCTACACCTCTGGCTTATGCCCCAGTTCTTGTATGCATAAATAAATCTTTAAAAAAATTAGAATTAATGAACAATTTCTGTAAAATTGTAGGCTACACAATCAATGTTAAAAATCAGTTGTGTTTATGGGCCTCCCTGGTGGCACAAGGGGTTAAGCACCACACTGTAAAGCATTCTGCAACCTCTGCAGCATGAATTCGATCCCCGGCCAGGGAGAAACCCACATGGCTCGGCAGACCTCTCCTGTCTCATCCACTGCTCCCCTCAGCAGTGTAGTTCAGTCAATCTGCCTGTTCTGTTCCCCAGTCTGTCTCTGGTAGATTGTCTCACCCCCCACATCTCTGGCCTGTACCCTAGCTCTTGTATGCACAAATAAATAAATCTTTTAAAAAAAATCAGTTGTGCTTCTATAAACTAGGAGAAAGTTATCTGAAAAAGAAATTAAGAAAATAATTCCATTTAACAGTAATATCAAGAATAAAATACTTGGGAATACATTTATCCAAGAGCGTGAAAAATTTGTACAATTGAAACTTGGAAGATATCAATGAAAGACATTGAAGACACAAATAGAAATGTATCAGCAGAGTTAATATTGAAAAGATCCATACTACCCAAAATGATATACATATTCAAAGCAGTCTCTATCAAGATTCCAATGTCATTTTTCTCATAAATAAAATGAAAGAATACTAAAAGATAGCTGAAGCTATCTTGAGAAAAGAACACAGCTAGAGGCATCATACATCCTGTTTTCAAAGGATACTGCAAAATTATAGAAAGCAAAACAGAAGCGTAGACCTAGGGAACAGAATGGAGAGCCCAGAAAGAAATTCATTTGTACCTAGTCAATTGAACTTTGGCAACAATGCTAAGAATATACAATGGGTGAAAAAGATAGTCTTTTCAATAAATGGTGCTGGGAAAACTACATATTCACATACAAAAGATAAAAATAAAACATTATCTTACATCATACACAAAAATTAAAATTTTAAAGTCAAGACCTAAAACTATAAAACTCTTAGAAGAACAAAAAGAGAAAGTTTCTTGTCTTTTTTCTTGGAAATGACTTTTGGAATACGAACCACAAGCACAAGCATCAGAAACAAAATAAGCAAGAGAGGCTACATTAAATGAAAAAGAGTTTGTACAATAAATGAAGCAATCATTAAAATGAAAATAGAACCTGGATAGTGGGAGAAAAAATTTGCAAACTATGTATCTGATATTTTGGATGTTATCCAAAATATAAAACCTCTTACAACTCAAGAGCAAGAAAAAACAAATAACCCCATTTAGAAATGCAAAAGACCTGAATAGACATTTCCCTAAGACAAACAGGAAAGATGACCAACATCACTGATCAGAAAAATGCAAATCTAAACCACAATGATATATTACCTCACCCGTTGCATAAAGACTATTATCAAAAAGACAAGAGAAACAAGACTGGACAAAAAGGTGCCCTTACTTAGATTGGGTTGGATATAAATAGTACATGTTATGGAAAATATTACAAGGTTTCCTAAAAATTAGAAAGAGAACTACTATGTTATCCAGCAATCCTGCTTCTTGGTATTTTTTACAAGAGAAATAAAATTAGTCCCTTCAAAAGATGTCCCATGTTTATTGCAGCATTATTTACAATAGCCAAGGTATGGAAACAATCTTAGTGTTCACTGATGGATAAATATATAAATATGTGATATAGATACATACATATATAATGTTATATATTATTTATATATATATATTCATTATATATTATACAAATATATATCATTCAGTCATTTAAAGGAGGGAAATCTTGCCCAAATTTTCAGATAGAAGGTGAACAAATAAGTTGTGCACCTGTAACATACAACATAGTGATTATAGTTAATAACATACTGTACTGAAATTTGCTAGGAGTGTAGATTTTAAAGTTGTCACACATACACAAAAGATAGCTCTATGAAGTGATGAATGTGTTAATTAACTTAATTGTGGTAATCATTTCACAATGTGTATTATTTCATTTGCAGACATTCAAAAGTCATGTTGAATAAATTTATTATATGCTACTGTTTATTAATCAGCCTTACCTCAGCAAATCTGGTTTAAAAAAAGAAAAAGAAAGAATGATGGGCACTTCTTTGCCTATTTCTAAGAAAAGGAATTTGATCTGGAAATCTACATAGTAAATCATTAGAACTAAATGACATTCTGGAAAAGGCAAAACTATGGGGACATTAAAAAGATCAGAAGTTAGTGAGGAAGAGGCAGAATATAGAGGAATTTTAGGGCAGTGAAACTATTTTTTGTGATACTGTAAATATAGATATGTGTTATGCCTTTGTCAAAACTCATAGAATGTATTTCAGTGAGAATCAATTAACCATGAACTTTAGATGACAATGTGTCAATGTTGGTTTATTCATTGTTGCAAAGGTACAACCCAAGTGGGAAACACTGAGTGTGGATGAAGCTGTGTAGGTGTTGTGTATGGATGGGGTGAGTGGGTGGATTCAGGCTTGTTAAGGGAACTGTCTGAACCTTTTGCTCAATTCTGCTGTGAACCTAAATCTGTTAAGTAAAAAATCTATTGAAATTGATAATATTAATAAAATTGGCAATTTATAAAATAGGGTTTGAGGACATTAGTTCTATTAAAACTTTGAATAAAACAAAGTCAGCCTGGTTGGCCTTGTGCCATCCACCCCTACACATTTAGATGGCCTCAAGGCATTCACCTTTAAGTTGAGAGAATGGTATAGGGCAGGGTAACACAGAAATACAGGAGACTGAGTAGGATGTACCCAGAAAAATACCTTTGGTTATATTTGCTGCCATAATGAAAATGACTCAAAACAAGTGTAAAAGCACGATTATATTTTGGGAGGATATCCGCTTTCAAAATAACCAAATTATTTTACTCTGAAACGATCAAAGCAGGGGGAAATTGTAAAAGCTGTGTAGGCACTAAAAAGGACTTATCCCCCCAAACTCATTTCAAATGTGTCCATGGGGGACAAAGGGCAAGAATATGATCTTGCCAAAGGGGAGCCAGGAACCCTAAGAACAATAGCCAGGGATGTGCGTCCCAGACGGTAAACTCTGCATCTGCTAAAGGAACTTATCCTCTGCTGGAGCATGTGTACCTGTGATGCCTGCATGAAAAAATAGATATATTTTTTAAGTCTTCCTGGCCCCGTGCCTATTATCCACTGGGTTAAGATAAAGAAGAAGAGAGATAACCTGTCTTCAGGTTCATGTGTAAAGGTTGGGCAATAAGGAGCAATATTTAAACTTGGTGGCCAGATTAGATGCCACTCAGAGATGCTGTCATTTTCTCTGGATGAAGTGACAGTTTGGGACTGTGTGACATCTTTCATGGAGAGGGAAAAGCTGTGTGCTATATGCCTATGAGTTTGGTGACCAGAAATGTAGGATTTTCATCAGAGATTTATGCTTCATTTCAATATTTGTATGGGGTTTTCTGGAGAAACAGAGCCAGTAGGAATACACATATAGAGACAATAAACTTGACTGTGAGGAATTAACTCACCTGATTATGAACACCTCCAAGACCAATATGCAGTGAGGGCTCCCTGGTTAGAAGCCTAAGAGCTGAGATTGTAGACAAAGTTCAAGGGCAACTTGCTGGAGAATTCTCATGGACTACACCATTTGCTCAAGCTAGACTTTGGGCATTACCCCTTATACTTATTCTTCTTCATTCCATGCAACCAATTAGTGACTTAATTCTGGTAATTTTACTTCTTTACTGGGCATACCTAAAGTGAGGGACCACTACTACTTCCCTCAGCCAATCCTGTTTGTCCTAAATATTTCCTCCACAAAACTGCTGTAATCAGAGGGCCCACACCACAGCTCTGGATGCCTGGAATCTTCCAGTGTTTGCCAACTATTCTAAGCAAACCCCTTACCATGCATCCAACACTCCCTCTAATCTGCTCCCTTTAAAACTACTGAGTTTTTCCTCTAGTAACTTCTTAACTCAAACTTTCACTTATTTTTATTAGCATCAAACTGGGCTTAAACTGTCATTCTCCTGCACTTTGGATTATCTCTGACCCCACCCCTCCGCCCCCCAAGGAGTCTTGGAATCTGGGAATGTGAGAAACTGGAAGGAGAGAATGGGGAGGGGAGTCCTCAAAAAACAAAAATCAAAGGTGATTGCTAGTGGTTTGGTGGGCAGGTCCTGACCCCACCAAGAGATCCACATACTTTCTGCACAAACATCTGCAGCAGTTAAGCATCATTACAAATTGACTTGAAAGAAGAGAGAAATATTTTCCATTCAAGGGATTTGAAATCCTTTATATGGAGAGATAAATGACAAATATTCAGTCTAAAGTATTCCTGCTTTTGTAAAATTGGAAGAACAGTAATGTTACTTTTCACCCCCACCCCAGTCCCCCCAGAGGACTAGGGGAGTCAGATGACACCAGCCATGTCTGTGAATACTATCTGAAAAGTCAGTGGTTGTGGGGTGATTTCTCCAGAGAAGGACGGAGGAGCAGTAGACAGGGAGGCATAGAGGGAGAGAAGAGACTGTGGTTGGCTAAGGAATATTCTCAAATGGCCAAAGGGATGTCTAATACTCACTTTTAGCTTGATTGTACTACTCCAGTGCCCAGGCCATCAGTAACTTCCACTGTGTTCTCAAGTGTTAGTGTTTTCTGTTGATTTACTTATTTATGTGTATGTGGCTCTACTTTTTAAAACAAAAATCAAGAATAGAGATTGAGTCCAGGGATAGATTGCATGTCATAGGCTAGAAAAGAAGAATCCTGTGGAAGCTAGAAAAGGCAGCTGGCAGTTACAGAGACACCCCAATCTTCGTCTCTTACTTGTCAAATTGGAAGTTCCAAGCTACTTATCACTATTAAAACCATTCATTTTATTATCTTCTAAATATGTGCAAAATTGCATTGACTTCATGAGAGGGATTCAAGATGATTTAGAAGATTTGATTTTAAAGTAATTGAGGATAGGGATTATATATCTGCAACTTTATATTTTATTAATTAAAAGTAAAAAAATGAAAATATAACTTGATCAGCTTAATGAAATTAAGGAAAGCTCTAGATCTGTCTCCAAGATACTGATGAAAATACTTAAATTGAATCATTGAATAAAACAATAAATTTTTATCCTATTATGTGCACACTATTCAAATTCACTTGTATTTCCCAAGGTCAATAACCACCCACTTTGCGCAAAGGTTTTGATGTTAACAGTTCCCATTAAAGCCAGATGGGTTGCCTCAAAGAACTTATCTGCTGTCTCTTGTATTAAGCACTGTGGGCTGCTCGTGACCTAATTTAAGTTTTGTAGTTATTTCTCAGGGCATGCATACGCACAAGATTCATTTTAAATCCTTTAACACATTTTCCTCATATGGATGTTACTGTTACAACCCCTTGTGAAAACATGTGTTGGTTATGTTAGAATAAGACTTAAAGTAACAAATTGACTTCCTTTTCAAATGTTTTAGAATGTTTTAACCCCTAGGAATAAATTCCTAATTAGGTGAATGAAAATTGAGATCTGGTTAAGTCAGAGGGAGTAAGTGAAAATAGACCAGGGAAAATTTTTTAGCAGGGGTCTTCCCCTCTGGAGACCCAATCCAGAAAGTAGAATAAGAGTATCAGGAAATCACTTTTCTTCTTTTAAAATCCTCCCATTTATCTGCCATGGTGTAGTGGCTATGCATAGGTAAAAGGAGTCTTTGATTGGAAGTGAAGGGAAGCAGGCAGTAGCTTGATAATTCTGGGAAGCAGAGTACAGCAATAAATGTAGGACTACATCAATGGTGAAAACTGATTTTTCACTATGACCTGGTACAAGAATGTCACTTTCACCATTCCTGTTCAAATTGTATTAGAAGTCCTAGCTAGAACAATTAGGCAAGAGAAGAATATAGGGCTTCCCTGGTAGGGCAAGGGATTAAGTCTCAGCACTATCAAGCTATCACCAGCTACTGCAGCACATGTTTGATCCCCAGCCAGGGAGCTGACCCACATGGTGCAGCAGACCTCTCCTGACAGCGCCCTGCTCATCTTGGCAGTGTATTTCAGTAGATCCACCTGTTCTGTTCCCTACTCTGTCTCTGATGAATCAATCCTCTCACCCCCCCACCCCGCCCCACCTCTGGCCTACACTCCAGGACTTGTCTGCATAAATAAATAATTCTTAAAAAAAAAGAAGAGAGAGAGAGAAGAATATAAAAGGAATTCAAATTGGGAAAGAAGAAGCAAAGCTATCATTATATGCAGATGACATGATAATATACATTTAACCTTATAATCTCCCCTGAAAATATAGTTGAAACAATAAATCTGTTCAGCAAAGTGACAGGTAACAAAATCAATACACAAACATCAGTTGCTTTCTTATATATAAACAATGAACAAGTTAAGAGGAATAAGTTAAGGAAACTATTTCTTTCACATTTACACATTTAAGTTCATATATATATGGACTTAACAAAGGAAGTAAAGAACCTATACAAAGAAAAAGGTAAGACATTGTCAAATGGAAAGTAGAAGATACAAAGAAATGGAAAGATATTCTCTGATCATGGACTGGAAGTATTAACTTTGTCAAAATGGCTGTCTTTTCCAGAAGCAATATATAGACTCAATGCAATCTGCATCAAAGAGTTCCAATGGTATTTTTCAAAGAAATAGAAAAACAAGGGCCTCCCCAGTGGTGCAGCAGTTGAGCGCTGGGTTGTGAAGCTGCCTGTGGCCTCTGCAGTGCCAGTTCGATACCCGGCTGCTCCCCGGCCACTGGAGGAGGGTCCCACATGGTGTGCAGATCTCTCCTGCCCCCCTCAGCAGTGTACTTCGTTCCTTCTGCCTGCTCTGCTCCCTGCTCTGGCTCTGGTGAATTCTCTCACCCTCCCGCGCTTCTGACTGTACCCAGTGCATGTATAAACAAACAAACAAACAAACAAATAAATAAATAAAACATGACTCTATTAAAAAAAAAGAAATAGAAAAACATTATTGAAATTGATGTGGAACCACAAAAGATCCCAAATAGCCAAATCAATCCTGACAAAAAAAAAAAAAAAGAGGATGAATGGCTGTATCACACTTGCAGTCTTCTAACTATGCTACAAAGGTACAGTAATCAAAACAGCATGATACTAGAATAAAAATAGACACACAGATAAAAAGAAAAAATTGAGTGCCCAGAAACAAATACACACCTATATAGACAGTTAATCTCCAGTAAAGGAACCAAGAATATACATTGGAGCAAGGAAAGTCTCTTTAATAAATGGGGCTTTAATAGGTGGGGGAAAACTAGAGAGGTCATATAAGAGAATGAAAATAGATCACTCTCTCACACCATACTAAAAATCAAATCAAATCAAAATGATAAAAGACTTAAATGTAAGAACTGAAACCATAAAATACACAGGAGAAAACAGACACAACACTCCACAACATAGGCTAATCTACCTTTGGGACTTTGTCCCAGCAGCAAGGAAAATGAAAGAGAATATAAATAGTGGAACTAAATCAAAACAAAAAGCTTCTGCAAAGTAAAAAAAAAATCACTAAATAAAAAGACACTCTAATGAAAGGGAGAAAATTTTTATAAACCATGAATCTAGTAAGGGGCTGATATTATGATCTCAAAAAAAAAAAAAAAGTTAAGAAATGGGCAGATGAGGGCCTCCCCGGCGGCACAGTGGATTGAGCGCAGTGCTGTGAAATTGTCTGCAGCCTCTCCAGCACAGGTTATATTCCTGGCTGGCCAGGGAGATACGCACATGGTGCCGCAGATCTCTTCTATCTCGCCTGCTGCTCCCTTCAGCAGTGTTTTTGGTCCATCTGCCTGCTCTGCTCCCCACTCTGTCACTGGTGAATTGGCGAGTTCTCTCACCCTCTTGCATCTCTTGTATAGTTCTTGTATAAATAAATAAATCTTCAAAAAAAAAAAAAGAAAACAAAAATGCTGATTTACAAACTCGCCCTTACAAACTCAGTCTCTCAGCCCAGGTGTACCCACTTCAGGTGTCCGCCATCAGGCATGCATTCAGGACCACAGGGTTCCCTCATCTATCCTGATGGCGGGAGGGCAGAAAAGCCTGATACTTTTACCTTACCCTACAGGGTTGTATAAAGCCAAACTAAAAACTAACCATAAAAAACTGACTATAGAACTGAAGCTACCAGAGGGGCATGGGAGGGGAAGGGGTGAGAACAAAGTGGGGCGGAGGCACAATGACTGTGGGGATGGACTATGGTGGTTTTGATGGTGGTGCAGTGTGGTAACAACACCTCAAGAAGGAGTTTGTATGTTTCTAAAACATGATATAAACCAAGGTTACCTCAAAAAATAAAAGTAAAAAAGAACATTAATCATAATTCAGGTCTATAACCAAGGGGAAACCCCAAGGTATTTGTAGAGTCCCGAACGGACAGAGGGCAGGTTTTCTAATATCCAGCAGACTGGGTAAAGGAGGAATGTAGGGTAAAGAAAATGTCAGGCTTTTCTGCCCTTCGGCCATCAGGAGAGATGATGGATCCTTGTCCTGAATGCATGCCTGATGGCGGGCACCTGGAATAGGGTGTGGGCCTAGGTAGATGGGATTCAGCTGTGCTTTTAAGGGCGGCGTCACGGGAGGACGCCAGCAGCACCAGCAGCACCAGCAGCAGCAGTAGCAGCACCAGCAGCAGCAGCAGAACCTGAAGGAGAAGCCGAAGCAGAAGCAGAGAACGCCAGAGAGCCCAGATAGAGTGAAGACTTGCTGGGGGCTGGGAGGCCTGCCAGCCTCCCAGCCCGCACCCCTGCCTGCCATATGCCTGGTGAACCCCAAATAAAAAACCTGCAAAACTACTGAGGACTCTGACTCCTCCTTTACCCGGTCTGCATGGGATCAGAAAGCCTGCACCGTGTCCGGTCCGGCCCTTACAATTGGCGTAAGTCGGCAAGATCCATGCAGACGGGTATTGGAGCCCTCTGAAGACCTGGAAGGGACTAAGGAGTAAGTGTTTGCCTGTGACGACGCTGGAGGCACCAGGGCGGCACAGAAGATGGATACGGTCCGGGAGCTGCAGGACGGGACCTGGCATGAAGGTGACGCCAAGAGGACCAGCCAACGACACCGGAAAGGACCAGCCAATGACCCCTGAGGCAGCAGGCCATTGCTGACGCAGGGAGAGGCCAATGGACTTGAACTTATGGACTGATGGACTGACAATCCCGCCAGAAGGCGAGGACCTTGCAGGTTGATATGTTTTGGGACCCTGGGGGTGGAACAGTTTTGTTTGTAAACCCCAGGAGATGGGAATCTGGGGGTGGCCAGTGGGCCTAGATGGCCAAAAGCAGCCTGTGCATGCCCAGCAGCCAGGTGGAGGAGAAAAGCCAACTAAGAAGGCAAAAGCTGGTACTGATGCTAAGTTGGGAAGCCCTAAGCGGCTGTTAAGCATCCTGGGTAGGCTGAACAACTGTGAGTCTCGTAAAATCAGCTGTGGGTGATGCCCTGCTCATTCTTGAGTGAGGGTGAGGAGCTGAGGAACCTGTCTTTGGGGGACGGGTGGGGAATGTGGCTTGGGGTGGAGCCCAAGCCGAATGTAGAGTTTGGATCCCCGACCCATGTGCTTGTGCAGTGGGTTGGCTTGAGTGCAGGGGTCTGTGAGTCGCATGGGTGGCTGTGAAGGCCGAGTGTTGGAGCGACTGCAGACAGAAACCCTGAGGGTTGGCGATTACCCCCAACAGAATAGAATCGCCAATCCCAGAGCTAGTGCATCCTGGGGGTGGATGCTGTGTGTGGCTTGTAGCCGAGACTACAGCCAGA
The DNA here is from genome assembly GCF_964194135.1 of Talpa europaea. Lineage (NCBI taxonomy): Eukaryota > Metazoa > Chordata > Mammalia > Eulipotyphla > Talpidae > Talpa > Talpa europaea. Next base: position 43,954,874 of record NC_140083.1, on the reverse strand, counting down.
GAAGGCCAGGAAGCCTGACGGCTCCTGGTGTGATATAGTAGATGCCGTGAGTGATTCCCCTCCCTTGTATGAGCAGTGCCTTCGGCAGCAGATTTGGTGGCTTATCTGCTGGTACCAATAATTGTCTTTTGCACTAGGTTGGTGCCCTGCCTGGACTTATTTGTGTTCTGTTGTATTTTGTTATATTGTATTTTATTATATTTGATGTATTTGCTTTTGTGGGCCATGGCTGCATTGTTTGTTTGCTTAGAAAATTGTGTATATATATATGTATAGACTGTATGGCAGAAAACCCTGAGGGGGTGGACTGTAGGGTAAAGAAAATGTCAGGCTTTTCTGCCCTTCGGCCATCAGGAGAGATGATGGATCCTTGTCCTGAATGCATGCCTGATGGCGGGCACCTGGAATAGGGTGTGGGCCTAGGTAGATGGGATTCAGCTGAGCTAAGACTGTGCTTTTGAGGGCGGCGTCACGGGAGGACGCCAGCAGCACCAGCAGCAGCAGTAGCAGCACCAGCAGCAGCAGAACCTGAAGGAGAAGCCGAAGCAGAAGCAGAGAACGCCAGAGAGCCCAGATAGAGTGAAGACTTGCTGGGGGCTGGGAGGCCTGCCAGCCTCCCAGCCCGCACCCCTGCCTGCCATATGCCTGGTGAACCCCAAATAAAAAACCTGCAAAACTACTGAGGACTCTGACTCCTCCTTTACCCGGTCTGCATGGGATCAGAAAGCCTGCACCGTGTCCGGTCCGGCCCTTACAAGGAATCAGAGTCCTTAGTGGCTTTCTGCAGGTCTTTTTATTGGGATTTACCCAGTACACAGCAGATAAGGGTGCTGGGGGGCCGGGAGGCTGGCAGTCCTGCCAGCCCCCAGCAAGTCTTCACTCTATGTGGGCTCTCCAGCCTTCTCTCAGCTTCTGCTACTCTCTCCGCTTCTCTTTTGTTCTCTCTCGGCTTCTCTTTAGGCTCCTGCAGCTGCTGCTGGCATCCCCATGATGCCGCCCTTAAAAGCCCAGTCTTAGCCCTGCTGAATCCCATCTACCTATGCCCACACCCTACTCCAGGTGCCCGCCATCAGGCATGCATTCAGGACCGCAAGGTTCCATCATCTATCCTGATGGCGGGAGGGCAGAAAAACCTGACATTGTCTTTACCCTACAGTATTTTAATGCCAGAGTTAGGACACAGGGAAGTTTTAGAGGAACAGGCAGGGAGATTATCTGAGGTTAGGTTATTTGTGTTGACACCTTTGGGTTGATTTGCAAGTCCATTTACCTGACTCTGGTTGGCAAAGTCTTTCAATAGTTGCAGTGTGGAGGTCAAGAAATGTTAGCAGGCAGCTCTTTGTTTGTATGTTTGTTTATTTATTCATTTATTTATTTATCAACTAGTGACCAAGGACTGAGTCTGGTCATTTAATTTTCACCTAGAAGTCTCAAACAGGTTCCACAGATGAATTTCGTACATTTACAAATATAAAGCCTCTTTAGTCACTCTGTGGCCTTCAGAGAGTAATTCAAAGTCAGATGTCACTCGAGTGAGGAGATAGAATAAATTGAAGATTCCACTTTTCTTCTTTTCTGAGTTAACTTTTTAGTACCACCTATTTTTCAGCTGTGGATTCTAGTCAGTGTTATTTTTAGCCCATCCATCAAGATTTGTGAACTATGTGTTATATATACAAAGCTAGCTCATCAATCAAAATTACAATAAAAATGCAAATGTGTAGGGTTTCCTATTATACAAGAATGGCTATTCGAATTCTTGGTCTGAACATATTGTAATTTTAGACCTTGCTAAAATCAATTCCCTTGAGATTTTCCATCCACAAGCTTGGCAGTGTCTTTCCACAGTTCTTTGTTATGCTTTTCAGTCCTGACTTGCAACTTTGAGAGCTTGGGCAAGTTTAGTAGAAATGTTTTAATCCAAAGGAATAAAAACTTCTCAAAGGTTATCTATCTTGAACCGTGTCAAGTTTTCCATGAATGAGTGACATGAAATGTTTTCATGTGCTCTTTTTCATATTTGCACATCTGAATAAAGATATTTATAAATTGTTCTAGTATTTGTGGATAGCTGAATGATATTCATTCTTGAATACTCAGATAACTCAGTATCTTACCTAGGCACTTGAAATATGGTTTAAACAAACCTATTGGATCTTACACTACAGGGTCTTTTTTTTTTTTCATGGAAAATATCTGGGAAGCAGCTGGCTACCAGCTGGTGCCTCATACTGTTTTATTGACATGGAATTGGTGCTTTAACAAGCTTAATTATAAAAGAACTTCACCTGCATGGCAGAACCCACTACCCCCCCCCTTATTTTTTTTAACACATTGCTGGTTTTTTTTTGAGGTCTGTTTTATAATTTCAGCCAAAACCATATTTGAAATGAAAGCTTTATATGGATACTCTTAATTTAATTAAAATGGAGTTAAACAAGTAAATTAAATATAGCTTCTTTTCTGTAGGTAAGATCAGGAATAGGAGTGGGGTATCTTGAAGATAATGGTGCTATCTACAAATTTGATTTAAGTGATAGATGTAGCTAGATCTTCTACTTCAATGAGTTGATAAGGAACCATCTGTTTAGCCCATATATCCTGAGGGTACCTTTATTTTGCTTAAGTATATGATAAAATTCAAGCCTCACATTTGATTAAAAGCACTTCTGGGGGGCTCCCTACTGGTGGAGGGGTTGCATCTCAGGGCTATGGAGCTATTGCTATAGCCAGCTGCTGGGGTCTGAGTTTGACCCTGGCCAGGGAGCTGACTGCATGGCACACTGGACCTCTCCTGTTTCACCCACTGCTCCCCTCAGCAGTGTATTTCAGTAGATCTGCCTGTTCTGCTCCCCACTCTGTCTCTGGTGAAATCTCTCACCACCACACGCACACCTCTCGCCTCTACCTCAGTACATCTTTTTAAAATAACACTTCTAAGTACTTCCTAATACAATTGATTTAGTTCTCAGCACACAAATGACACTTAGGAAATTCTATTGACTGGTTTATCCGAAGTCTATATGAATTTGCAGAAAAATTATTGATCACATATTTAAACATTATGTTATAAACCCATATTTTCTTTTTTTCATAAACTACTGTAAATGATGATGAATTGCTGCTACTCTCTTGGCACTGTTTTATTGCATGAACAAAAGATTGCTAACCTCCTTAAGATCATCACTTGGGGAAGGGTTTAAAGAGAGATTTAAAATTACCTTTCAAACATGCAGACAAAAAAGTGATGAAAATCTGTGGTTGGTGACAATAGTTATAATTCAATGTGAAAACATTACTTCTGAGTAAAATCCCTTGTTGCTTCTTGTGCTCTAAGATTTCTAGATCCTGGAAAGACAAAAGGTTACATGAGTAAATTAGATGTTAGTATGAAATAAGTGGGTCCACCCTTTTGGGCTTATATTTACAGTTTTCTTGTAGTCAATAAGGTAATTACATTTCTATTTGCCTGTAACACATGGGATTAGAGATATTTATAGATCTTGCAAAAGGAATTGGACACAGTTGGCTCAATTCAGCAACAATATTGCAAAGGACAGTGTTTTCTAAACTGAAAGTGTATGAAAGTATTACCCATGATGTTTACTTTGCATATTATTTTAAGAGGCTTGCTTAGCTGATGCACAATATTCAATGAGAGAGAAATGCCTATAACTTTGGACATCCTTGGGGGGAACATGGTCCTGGAACAGAAAGAAAAAACACACTATGCCTCTTAGATTTATTATATGTATTGCATTATTCAGTCTGTTCTTTCAAATATTTTAATAGCTAAATTCATTTTCTCTCAAGCCCCAAGATTCAGATTCAAACCATATCCCCTGTAGCTTCCTCTGGGTTTCCTTTCTCATCACCCCCTCCCCACCTAGCAGGATTACTCTCTCCCCCATATCTGCTAACATCTCTGTGAATAGTGCTTTCCTTCTCTTTTACAGCACTTCTCAAGTTGCATTGCAATTATTTGTTTACCTGTCTTTCTCACCAGACTGTGAACTCTTCAAAGACTGAGACAGTGTTTTATTTAATTCATGAGATATACCCAGAGCCTGTCAGTATCTGGCACATAATAGGCACATAGTAAATGTTGAAAGAAAAAAATACAGGGAGATTAATGAATAGATGTAAATTATTGTCATCTTTGTTGGCACTCATGATAGCATGCAAAAAGGAAATGCCTATCTTATTACTCCTTCAATGTCATGTGTAGTCTCTTTTCTGGAAAACAGCAGAATGCTTAGCAGTCATCTTCACTCGATTGCCTGATTCCACAATAGCGATAGCAGCACTGTAATTAAAGTACATGCACTATCAAATCATTGAAAAATCATACCGACTTGCACTCTTAAAATCAACAGGTGTGGTTTTTCTTGTTTTCAACTGTAGTTCACTTACTATTTTAAAAAGAAATGATGTCTGGTTGGGTAAATAAAATTTGATAACAAAGGCTATACCTTTATACAAGATAGGATTGATTCTTGGGGGAAAAATGGAGGGTTGATTAAACGAAATCATTGAGGTGGCCAGAGATGGTTGTAGTAAAAGTAAACTCTCTCAAAGACCAAGATTAACACTGAAGGTTGGTGATTAAGATGACAATTGCAAAGTCTACTGGGTTTTAAGTTCATCTTTTGGTTTCACTAAAAATGAAATGCCTTCTAACAAGATTTCCGTTATTATATAAATTCATGTGCACTTAAGTCAAATTAAATTGTTCCATTTCATTCATTTACACTTTAGTCATTGAAGAGATATTGGCTATGGATGAGGATCCTCTTTCTTGGTTTTACTACTTATTATTTTATATCCTCTTTATGTTTTTTCCCCTGCCATTTAAGAAACAACCTCACAGTAGTGCAACCACCTTCAATAGAAACTTTCTTGAAGAATTGGAAAAAAATTCACTCTCTATCCTTAGGAAATGTCTGATAGATTATATTGCTTTTATAAGTAAAAAAATTGACAACAGGGCCTCCCCAGTAGCGCAGCAGTTGAGCGCTGGGTTGGGAAGCTACCCGCAGCCTCTGCAGCGCCGGTTCGATCACCGGCCTCCGGGCGAGGGTCCCACATGGCACGCAGACCTCTCCTGCTGCCCGCTGCTCCCCTCAGCAGTGTATTTCATCAGTCTGCCTGTTCTGCTCTCCCCTCTGGCTCTGGTGAATTCTCTCACCCTCCCGCACTTCTGACTGTACCCAGTGCTTGTATAAATAAATAAATCTTAGAAAGAAAGAAAGAAAGAAAGAAAGAAAGAAAGAAAGAAAGAAAGAAAGAAAGAAAGAAAGAAAGAAAGAAAGAAAGAAAGAAAAGAAAGCCCTTGTTCTTGGGAAAAAAAATTGACAACAATATAACTTACATAATATCTGGGACAAAACAAACTCAGTAAATAAATATTGAATACGGACTAACTGAAAATGAATGCTATAGGGTAATATACAATTTCTGTTTGGTGATTAAACCAGCAAAGTGGAATGCAAAGGTCATTTTCATGTTTAAGGCATGTGTGGAATTTCAATTGCTGTGGGAGGTCTGCAGAAATGGAAACTTTTGATTTATACACTATGCATATTTTTTCCCATAAAGAGAAAATAGGGAGTTTAGGCCTACACAGAAAAAAGGAAAGTTTTATTTATTTATTTATTTATTTAAAAGATTTATTTATTGGGGTCTCCCCGGTGGCGCAGCGGTTGAGCGCTAGGTTGCAAAGCTGCCCGCGGCTTCTATGGTGCCAGTTCGATCCCTGGCTGCTCCCCAAGCACTGGAGGTCCCACATGGTGCGCAGACCTCTCCTGCCGCCCGCTGCTCCCCTCAGCAGTGTACCTTGGTCCTTCTGCCTGCTCTGCTCCCTGCTCTGGCTCTGGTGAATTCTCTCACCCTCCCGCGCTTCTGACTGTACCCAGTGCATGTATAAACAAAACAAACAAACAAGCAAACAAATAAATAAATAAAACATGCCTCTATTAAAAATAAATAAATAGATAAATAAATAAATAAAGATTTATTTATTTATGCATACAAGAGATGAGGTGTAGCCTGGAGGTGCGGGGGTGGGGTATATGTGCGTGGGAGAGTGGGGAGCAGAATAGACAGACTGAATGAAATCCTCTGCTGAGGGGGGCAGGGGTTGAGACAGGAGAGGTCTGCTGTGCCATGTGGGTCAGCTCCCTGGCCGGCATCAAACTCAGGCCGTAGCCTTGATAGCGCTGAGGCTTAAGCCCTAGGTCACCAGGCAGGCCCCAGAAAGGCTATTTAAACTAAACTAAATCTTTAGTTAACAATGAGCCTTGTCTGAATAAATGTATCCTTGATATATTTTGCAAGTAAAGCTGCTATGATTAACAAAACATTAAGGATATTTATTTTACTTTTTTCTCATTCTTTTAGATTTTCTAGTTTCGTATATTACAAGTGTAACTTGTAAATAAATTAATATATTCTATTGGGGTCATAATCAAAGCAGTTTAGAGCATAGCTCTCAATAATTTAAAACTATTCATTTACAGTTAAGTGGAAGGATTTGCCATGCAAACCTACAGAAAATTTTTCAAATGGAAATTTATAGAACACCTTTCCCATTCTACTTAGAACTGGCTATTTGAAAAGCATGGCAAAGAGTCATATAGTGTATCAAGGGGTGAGGGTACCTGTAACAGAATTCTGAGAGCCTTGCAAATAATAAAAGTCATTATTTTGAATTCTCTATGCTCAATATAGCTCTTTTAAACATCTTCACGTAATCAGTAAGAGCTGATTCCTGAGAGTGAAATGTACCGCAGGATGGTAGATTCCCTTTGGAGTATGGGATTTGGAGCCTGAGTTAGGAGGCCTAGGTATATTTAACCAGATTTCAAACATGACAGCTAATCAACCACTAGAGTCAGTTGCTATGGAATGGCAAATGGAGAATCTTGGGGGCCAATCTAACTTCTTGAAATCACCTTAAAGGCTTAAGTAAGCTTAGACAGTTAGATGGAAATTTCTTTTCAATGGGAAGAGTCTAAATATAAATATAAAAATAAGTAATGCAAAAAAGGAAAAAATAATGAATATAACATTTTTCTTTTCATCAAATATCAAGATTTTGAATGATTTTGTGAAATTAACTGGCAAACAACATTGTTTGTGAGTAGTCATGACAAATGTCTCCTTTCAGGGACCTCCCTAGTGACCTTGGGGTTAAGTCTCAGCACTATCACTGCCATGGCTTGAGTTCAACCCCCCGCCAGAGAGCTGACCCACATAGGGCACAGGAGACCTCTCCTGTCTTGCCCGCTGCTCCCCTCAACAGTGGATTTCAGTCAGTCTGCCTATTCTGCTCCCCACTCTGTCTCTGGTGAATCTGCTTACCCCCTCTGGCCTACACCCCAGTTTTTCAGCACACACACAAAAATTCTCCTTTCATCTGATGAATGAAAATAGTCTCAAGAATCACCTAAAACACCTTGCATGCTGCAGGCAGCCCTAAGAGAAGCCACCCTTGGTAAACAAGTCCTCACACTTCCAAAGAGGAGTTTCCAAATCCTGTCAGCAACCACTGCAATTGTCCTTGGCTGCATGCGCAGTGGACACTTTCTTTCAGTTGGACCTCACATCACTTACTTGGAATGCTATACCTTCCCTTGCTCCCATCCAAAGGCTGTAAACACTTTGGAAGAAAATGCTGTGGAGATGGGAGGCATTATTTCAGGAACAAAATCTCCGTAGCCACAGGCTTTGGCAAAGCTTGAGTCTGCCGACGACAAATTGGCCACATCTGTTTTGTGTGTGGGAGGCACACTATATTTATCATCCGAGATGAGTCACCTCATAAAGGAGCATAATCTTCTTGAGCTTTTGTGTTTAAACTGCTCTCTGGTAGAGTGAGCTGTAGTATTTAAGTTTTAAGTGGTACATATCTAGGCCTCCTGGTAGCACCCTGCCAAGAGCAACAATAGCTGGAGAAGAGAAAAATCCTCTTCCTTGCATTTGCTTCCAGCCTGTCGTTTTAATGATATCACTGCTGAAGCAAAGGCAGAGAGGATTCTCAAAGGGGCACTACCCTTAAAGACCAACCCATCCCACACCTGTTCTGGAATTGGAATAGCTGAATTAGAACAGCAGGGCAATGAGACACAAAAACAAAGGATAGAAAGAACCAGAACTATTACAAAATACCAGTTAAACATCTCTAATTTAATTTATTGTTGCTCATTGTCTTCTTAGTATAGTCTTTAGCATTTTCTACACATATTATGTCATCTGCAAATAGCAATAGTTTTATTTCTTCTTTTCTAATTTGATTCCTTGCCCAATTGCTCTAGCTAGGACTTCCAGTACTATACTGAATAGTAATAGTGAGAGTGGATGTCTTTGTTGTATACCTGATCTTAGAGGAAAAGTTTTCAGCTCCTCACCATTGAGTATGATGCTAGCTTTGGATTTGACATATATGACATTTATTACACTGAGGTATATTCTTCTATCCCCATTTTCCTAAGTATTTTATCATAAAATCAATGATGAATCTTGTCAAATACCATCTCTGCACCTACTGCTATAATCACATGGTTTTTTCCTTTTCCTTTGTTGATAGAGTGACTTACATATGCAGGTTTCTCAAACTATGAAAAATAGATCTACCATATGGCCCAACAATTCCACTTGTAGGTATCTATCCAAAAAGTGCCAATGCATTAATTTGAAAAGAAACACACACTCTTATGTTTATTGGAGTGCTATTTACAATATTCAAGTTATGGAAACAACTTAAGGGCCCAGTGACAAAGCACTAGATTAAGATGTGGTGTGATGGAATACAAACTACTCAAATTTGGAAAAAGAATGAACTTTTGTCATTTGTGACAACATGGATGGAGCTGGAGAGGATGATGATAAGTGAAATAAACCAGAAGGAGAAAGAAAAATGCCAAATGTTTTCACTCATATCTAGACTACAGAGAAGCCAAACAAAGGAATTGAAGAAAATAAACCAAAAGAAACCCTAAAATCTCTCTTCAGAATTGAGACTACTATAAGGGGAAGAAGGATTAGGGTGGGCCTAGGGGTAGGAGGCCCAGTGATTTATGGTAAAGGACTAATGGGTGTTTGAGGTTGGGTGTGGTATGGTAACAACAGCTGAAGAAGTGTGCACCTAGTCCCCTAAATTATATACATTATTGTCAACCAACGTTACCTCAAATAAAAAATTTAAAAAAATATCGTTTACTCATCAGTAACCTTCTATAGTAGCTCATAATAGGGATTCTGAATTGTGGTTCTCAGATGTGATATTCAGGACATAACCCTTCGTATATATCATCAGTTACCTAATTTTATTTTTCAGTTTCCAAAGTCTAAATAAAAAAACCCAGTAACTTTAGACCTCTTTGAAATTTTATGTTGGAGGCTTTCAAAAGTTCTTTTTCATTATAGTAATACTAAATACTATTGATAAATTTTATCCATGAGGTAAACAGAATTTTCAAAGAAAAATGTTCAGCTTTGATAACTTTCTGAAGAGGAAGTTAATGTTCCCTGGTTTCCTTCCTGTAAACTATGTCTTAACTTTGCCCTTTATATTCTTGGGTAAGATGCTCACCTGGACCAATATTGCTCCGTGGCCTAAGTCATCAACCACATGGTGTAAGGCCTATGAGTGGAACAGAACCTGTGATACTGTCACACATATTACCTCATTGTTTTACTCTCAGCATCTAACTTCATATGCTGTTCAAAAAGAAAAAAGAGGTGAGAGATCAGTAATATGCATGTCTGCATCTCTTTGGAGAGAATTATAGTCTGATATAGATACAAGATTTAGCTGACACCTTTTCTGTCACTAAAATTGAGTGCTGAGTGCTGGGTGGGAAATTCAGTCCCCATTCATGTTCACTTATTGTTAACAATTTGGAGGTAACATTGTCTGTGACCTAATTAGCTTTATGACCAGGTAACTGTGTGACTTTTAGTGCCTGGAGAGATATAGTAATGGTCTCTCTTTCTGTTCCATCCCAAGAAATGTCTATGCAGCCCTGTCTTTAGAAATATTCAGGATCATTTCACCATAATCTTTCCTTTGGGTTTAACTAACAGCATATCTCTTAAAATGTAAATGTAATTTGGAAGACATCACGTATTAGGCATCACCTATCCTCAAATTTGGAATAGGTTGGTTTTTTGTTGTTGCACAGTATTATAAGGGGATGTGGCTCAGAGAAGGCAAGAGATTTTTTGCATGGGAAGAACTGGGGTGTAAGGCTGAGGTGAGGGAGGGTGAGAGGATTCACCAGAGACAGAGTGGGGAGCAGAACAAGTGGATTGAGTGAAATCCACTGCTCAGGGGAGCAGCAGGCAAGACAGGAGAGGTTTGCTGCGCTCTATGTGGGTGAGCTCCCTGGCCGGGGATCCAACTCAGGCTGTAGTGGTAGTAGCACTGACTTAACCCCTTGGCCACGAGGGAGGCCCCACTTACCCTTCCATTTAAAGTCATCTTGTGAATCAGTGATACCATTTTTTAGGGGACCTGAGATTATGGATGGCTCCAAGAAGAAGAGCACTACTGGTGAAAAAATAATGAAAGATAACTGACTGTAGGTTAAGAACCTTAAGAGGAAAATCTTCAGAATGTACAATACATATTATAGATCTTCAAATAAACTCTGTTGTTCCTAGAACATAATAAACATCCAATTTATCAACTTGTTCAACTAACAAATAATAGCTGAAATAATAGCTGAAATAACAAGGAACCATTTAAGATTGTGTTCAACTTATATTCAGCCTCTTCTTCCTGCTTCATCTCTATATTCTTTGTCTTTTTCTTTTTTCTCTTCTTCCTCTTCCTACCTACTCCCTCTTCTTGTTTTTTACTGCTGTTTTTGACACTTATTATTTCCTCTTGCCTTTACTTCCCGTCCTGACTCTACAGGTATTACCCAACCATTAGGTCATTTCTCTGTCACTAAGCTCTATCTCCTTCTTTAAGTTTTCTCTAAGCTGCCGAAACCCACCTTGATTTCCTAATTTGGGATGAATATGTAGTTACACACTATCTTATGTGGTTTCTTGTTATTTCAACTACTATTTAATTTTGTTAGTTAACAAGGTACTTTGAAGGTTGAAATCAGATCCCTATTTATCTGTAGTCACACAATAATTAGAGCAATGTTGGACATATAGAGTCTCCTAATTAAGTGTTATTGAGTAAATTATGGGTTTTTAATAAATACTCCTTTGTAAACTATCTTCCCTCTCCATGCTCATAGAAACACACACATTATTTTACTTTGAAGAGAAGGGAGAAAAGGATTAATCGATGATCATAATTTACTTGGCATAGTCATATCTCTCTCTTGCCTGGTTAAAATCTATCTTTTACTCCTTTACTTTGGCTATGCTTTTGCTGAAACAAATAAAAAAGCAAAAAAGAGATTCAAGGAAATTCCCCAAAAGAAAAGTGAACAAACAAAACCAATGAAAGATCCCTCCAAAAAGCCACTACAACAACAAAACCCATAACCCAGTGCTTATGAAATAAATAAAAATAATACCTTTATAAGGTCAACATAGAAAAATCATACTATAGACTACAATTGGGAAAGAATTACTCAGTCAAAGTTATGTTTATTATCCTGGGATTGAAGCAAATATTTGAAATGAATTAATAGTGGACAGAGCAGCATCTGATTTTCCCCCACATAATCCTTTTTAGATCAAGAGTACTTTGTGGCAAGAACATGAAATCAGTTGAGACCAGCTGACCTTTGCAAAGAATTGTAGCTGGTTAACTTCATAGTTCACTTCATATTGTATTTGAGACATGAAAGAAAAATCTTCCAGTCGCCATCTGCTAAATTATTCCCCTCCCTCCCCTCCTCCAAAGCCCACACCGAAAACCATCTCTACCACAAAATCCTCCAATGGAACATGCTTGGGATCCCTACTCTGTTGTATCATAGCAGTTAAGCAGCCATTTCAATTCTTGATTAATTCAAGCAAGCAAGAAAAAATTTCAGTAAAATAGGATTAAATATGCAGGCGGGCTTTTGCATTTTTTTTTAATAAAATAGTTTTTTGTTTTGTTTTGTTTTTGTTTTTGCTATGACGTTTCTCCTAGTTTGCCAAATCAGTTTGGAGTTAAGTATATGATAAAAATAATTGAGTTTATTGTCACGCTTACATTTTCTGGGTTAAGGACATAAATTCCACACTGTATCTGCTAAGATTACAACTGATTCACCCAGATTCTTTTTTAATTATAGCTTCTCATGGGCTGAAATGAAAACCTTTTCTAAATGCTTAATAACAGAATGCTTCTCAGGGCTGTTAGAATTGTAACTCTTGTACAAAATGAGGGGTACTGATGTTGCAAAAGCTGAAAAATGTAATGTGGAGAGGGTCTTTTCTTCTCTGCACCAGGTCCTGTTCCTCCGTGATTCCCAGGGAGGCCAGGGCTGGATGAACACCAGCACCAGGATACTCCAAATACTTGACTAAATTGGATAGTTTATGGAAACTCCACCACAAAGACATTCCATGTGTGCTGTGGAGTTGGGGTTTGGCTGTGTGCGTGGGCTTCATGCCTGCCTCTGTGCTGTGTCTTTGTATCCCTGAGCTTGGACTTTTCTTTAGCTGTTCTGCGTCATTGTTCTAGTGTTAGACCACCTTCTTCTTACTTAAGACATAATTATAGATATTGCAATGAATTCCCACCTAATGGAACTTTCCTCTCTCACTGAGAATCTGAATTCTCTTTTCCCTTTTCTGTGGAGCCCCACCTTCCCCTGGCCTTGATGGTTGGAGTAGTAGAGAGAATTGACTTTGTTTAATCAATGAGCCAACTTGGGGAGCCAGCTGTGAGGACAAGTATGGCGCAAACAAAAGAGAAAGACGTTACTTTATTTTACTTTACTTTTACATGTTCTACTTTCACCTGTTAACAGTTGGGAGTGAAGAGACCTTTCCCTTCTCAATTACATCACATTTTCATCACATTACCTCTGTTCTTCCTTCCATGAGACTTTTCTTAAAATAGCTTCTTCCTATTATTTATCATACCCTGAGATGCATTTCAGGCTATATAAATGATTTGGTGCAAAACCTTCCCTTCCATGTGCTCCTGGCATCATCCTCTAGCTTTAATACTTTTGACCCTGAATTTTCCTTGATCTGGTTTCTTTCCATTTCTCATTCTGAGGGCCTTGTGGCTCATTGCTTCCTGAGCGGCAGACTGAATGTTATCCTCATCAGTGAGGGTTTTGATTTCTGAGCTCTTCTATTTAGCACTTCCCTGCCCCAGTCACATTTTTCTTTTTTCTTTTTGTTTCTTTCCCCTGTTCAGCTCAGCGCTGACGCTCCGTCTTTGGCAACGTTATATGCTCACATGGGTGATTCTTGTTTCCTGTTGGACAGCTGCAAGTATAGTCAGCATTTTTAGTTGACCTTCGATCCTTCCTCCTGTCCAGCTCATCAAATCTCAACCTGGTTAGCCTACAGCAGTGGCTTTCCCTGTCTTTTTTTTTTTTTTTTTTTGAGCCCATAGAATATTTTTAGAGAGTGATCAAACAAAATATGAAGCCTTCCCTAATTATTGAAGACACTATTTCTACTCTCCATGTTCCCTAATTAAAAAATTAATTTCAGGCCTCCCTGGTGGCCTAGGAGTTAAGTCTCAGCGCTATCAGTCTGACAGCCTGAGTTTGACCCCTGGCCAGGGAGCTGACCCACATGGTGCAGCAGATCTCTCCTGTCTCCTGGCTACTCCCCTTAGAAGTGGATTTCAATCAATCTGCCAGTTCTCCTCCGCACTCTGTCTCTGGGGAATCCTCTCACCCCTCCAACCTCTGGCCTACACCCTAGTTCTTATATGCATAAATAAATAAAAATAAATATTAAAAAAAAAGAAAAGAAAAAGTTAAAAAAAAATTTCACAATGCAGCTTTAGCATTCAATTTAGCAGTATTGTTTCCTGTTATCTGCCAACACTATTATAATACCCCACTATTTTAGAGAGAAAGAACATCAGGTTCATTTGCATTTACATGCTGTAATCTTTATCCTCCCCATGCCCATTTTCTTTCACTCTCTACAGCTTACACTTTATCCCTCTCCAATATTCTGAACTCCAAACATTACCAGTGTTTCCAGGATATTGCACAAGTATACAGTTTTCCTGTGATATCTTCACTCTTTCCCAATCTGCAGACACATGACTTTTAAATAAAAAACAAAAGGGCCTCCCCGGTGGTGCAGCGGGTTGAGCACCACGCTGTGATTCTGCAGCCTCTGCACCGTGGGTCCGATTCCTGGCCAGCCAAGGAGAAACCCACATGGCGTGGCAGACCTCTTTTGTCTCGTCCGCTGTGCCCCTCAGCAGTCTTATGTCCGTCTGCCTGTTCTGTTTCCCACTCTGTCTCTGGTGAATTTTCTCATCCTCCTGCACCTCTGACTGTACCCCAGTTCTTGTATAAATTTAAAAAATGTATTCAACAAGTATTTAATGAATACCTACTATTTATACACACTTTGTAAGAGTATGGATTGCTAGAAAATAAAATGCAACAAATACAGACTTTTGTGTACTTGCTACTTTTTTATGTACCAATTGAATTCTTTACTTTCTTTAAATACTTTTAAATATGCCCTAACTCACTAAATTCACTTCCTTTACTTTTATTCTAATCATTCCCTTCAGAAGTTAATTACAGTCTGGCTTTGCATTCATTCTCTCAAGGATTAAGAGAAAAGCTATTTTGTGTCTTATTAGAAGATCTTTTCTCTGGCTTTATAATAGATTTTTTCTGGTCTCACTAGCTTTTCTTTTCTCTGTCATTATCCCTGTTCACTCTGTCTTGTATTCTGATTTCTTTTTTCCAAGTTCTTCTCTTATGTCTCAGACTTTGTCTATATCACCTCTCATAACTTAAGTCTGGCTGTTGCTTAAAGTATTACCATAAGCCCTATGATGTTTTTTTAAATCACTCTATCAAGAACAATTGCATTTTTTTTTAAGATTTATTTATTTATTTATACAAGCATTGGGTACAGTCAGAAGCGCGGGAGGGTGAGAGAATTCACCAGAGCCAGAGCGGGGAGCAGAGCAGGCAGAAGGACCGAAGTACACTGCTGAGGGGAGCAGCGGGTGGCAGGAGAGTTCTGCGCACCATGTGGGATCCTCCTCCAGTGGCCGGGGAGCAGCCGGGGATCGAACCAGCTCTTGCAGAGGCTGCGGGCAGCTTTGCAACCCAGCGCTCAACTGCTTCGCCACTGGGGAGGCCCAAGAACAATGGCATTTTAACAAATTTTCATTGTCATCTCTTGGGCCCTCTCCCCAATTTATATTTCAACTCTCACCTTCTACCTCCTTGGCAACTCAAATGGCCTAGCTAGTACTTCTACTTGAATAGCCTGCCACATTCTGAATTTAGCATGTTTATAGCTATAATGTAGATCTTGGATATTGATTTCAAAAGAGCAAGTACTAGCTGGGATGAAGATGCCTGGAAATTCAGACCCAGGGGGATCAAAGATCAGGTGGAAATGCACCAAGGCATGAGTCTAACATATATGATCATTTTATATAGAGTTATTATGTATTATTATTATGGAGTATTACATGGAGTTGGTACCAGGGATTTGGGGACTAGTCTAGAACAATAGGAAGTGGCTTATAATTATATTTAGTGAACCCTCAATTGATGTTTGGACATATGAAAATATAATAAATATAAAACAATGGATAAGCAAGAGATACAGAAAGCATTTTGAATGCAGTTACAGGTGAAATTCATTGGACAGTCTTAGAACAAAGCACAGGCACTGTAGTGATGGCTCATGGGTGAGTTGGTAGTAATAATTTTGGGCCTCCCTAGTGGTGCAAGGGGTTGAGGCACAACCTATGAAGCTATTTGCAGCTGCTGCAGCACGAGTTCAATCCTCAGCCAGGCAGCTACCTACATGGCGCAGCAGACCTCTCCTGACTTGCCTGCTGCTCCCCTCAGCAGTGTATTTCAGTCATTCTGCCTGTTCTGTTCCCCATCCTGTCTCTGGTGAATCCTCTCACCCCACCCCCCGCACCTCTGGCCTCTACCCAAGCTCTTGTATGCATAAATAAATAATTTTTTTAAAAAAGAATTTTATGGGGATTACACCTGAGAGGAAAAAGCAAATATTGTACAAAAATGAACAATTATGTAAAACATAATTATTTAATTAATAATAAAAAAATAAATAAAATAAAATTACCTGCAGCCCAAAAAACAAAAAAACAAGGTGACACAATGACATACAAATTGATGGTTAAGGCAATGACCTGGGACCTTCAGACTCTGGTTCCAGGAAGAAAGAGTGACATCAGGAGAAAAATGTCTTTTACCTACATGATAGTCTGGGTTACCAGGTCAGCTTATTTGATAAGGAACGAATTACTGATATACATATATGATGGATATATATGATATATATGATGAATATAAATATGATGATATGTATGATAAGGCCCCAATTACTTATAGAATTCTTGTGCTTTTGTAGTTCCTATTTACTTGACTTATTGATATATTTACTTGATTGATATATCAATCTGTCATTGAATATTTTAAATCTCACTACGTTATCTATGAGATGACTTTTTTGACTCTTTCAGTTCCATGAATATTTTTTCTCAATCTTTTACATATGCTACTTCACTTTTTGAATTTTCAAATATTGGTTGTTTCCTTGGATTCTGTCTTTGGCCCTCTGTCTTTCTCTCTAGCTTAACTTGCCCTAGGAAAACTCATTCACATTCTTGATTTTGACACCACCCTAACTTATTAGTTCACAATTCAGGTCCACAGTTTTGATATCTCCCTCAAGTTTCAGACTCATATATTTTACTACCTTCTAGCTAAAGCTGTTTAGATGCCTTACTCATCATGTCCAAATACAACATGGTCAAAGTGAAGCTGATTTTTCTCTCTCTCTTCAAACCCACACATCCTTCTGATGTTTCCCATGTTAATTAATTGAAACATTATTCACCTAGTCATTCAAGCCAGAAATATGGAGTCATCAGAACCAATTCCTCTCCATCATCCCCCACATGCAATCAATAGCCAATCTTGCTTATGTTACCCATGATCCTGTCTCAATCTCTTTTTATACTTTTCTGCTTCAGCCCATCTTCAGTACATTTGGAATGTTTTACTCACTTAACCCCTAATCTACCCGAGTCATGACTTGCCTCATCATATCACATTGCCCTTCAAATAGTCTGGGTGTTGTATCTGAAATCAAACCAGGTCTCTTTCCTGCTTCTAACCTTGTCATGGTTCTTTATTGTTTATTGAATCAATCTAAGCTTCTTATTACACCTTAAAGACTCTTCATGATCTGATCCTTAGCTGGGCTCTCAGCATTATCTCCTATTATACCTTACCTTAAAGTTATTGCCTGAAACTGAACTCATGGTTTATTTTTATCCACTTCCATTGTCATTATAATTTTATTCAGTTCTCTAAACTAGAAAAGAAGTCAATATTTACTCCTTTACCCATCACCAATAACCCCAAATAATTTTATGCCAGAAAGCACCTATAAAATCTTGACTCTCCATTGTATTCCATTTTTAATATTTCTTCTCAAAAATACAAAAACATCTTGATGCTACTGAGTTTAGTTTTTTTGGGTATTTGGTAGATCCATTCTGTGTTGGTGCTTTGGGTATTCCTGAAAATGTTCCAAAAATCATTGAACATCCATAGAGGGAAAGGATGTGTGATAGTTCTACCACACACGTCCCTACTAAATCCAAAGTAGGTATGTGATTAATAATTAGCAGAAATTAAATAGCTATAGATTGATAGATATGCAAACAAAATCACTCAGCCATTGTTTCTAGATAGCCATTTCAGTAGCAGAAGGTGTTAGCATAAAAAAAGTGGGATACTTTTTATCTTTTAGCAAAGAGCTATGAAGGAGTTATTATAAAATGAGGGAATAAGGCAGTATTAATTGTCTAAATAATTTCAGTGTCATTCATATTCACCTTCTTAAAAAAGATTTGTTTGTTTATGCATACAAGAACTGGGCTACAGACCAGAGGTGCGGGGATGGGTGAGAGAATTCACCAGAGACAGAATGGGGAGCAGAACAGGCAGACTGACTGAAATACACTGCTGAAAGGAGGAGCAATGAGTGAGACAGGAGAGTTCTGCTCTGCTGTGTGGGTAGCTCCCTTGTTGCCCGGGGATTGAACTTGTGCCGCAGAGAATGCAGATAGCTTCATAGCGCTGTGCTTAACCCCTTGCACCACCAGGGAGGCCCCATATTCACCTTTGTGCCCAAGAAAGTTTTGAAGTTATTTATGCTTTTACGAAAAATATAAACAGCTGATTCCTCAAAGTTTGAAAGAAAACTCATTCAAGAGATTTTGTGCTATATTTGATTGGACAAACATGGTTAAAAAATAACTTTCTGGTTGGGCCTCCCTGGTGGATCAGTTGTCAAAGTCAGCACTCCCAAGCAATCCATAGCCACTGTGGCATGAGTTCGATCCCTGGCCAGAGAGCTAACCCACATGGTGCAGCCCATGTCTCCTGTCTTGCCTGCTGCTCCCCTCAGTGGTTCCACTTGTTCTGCTCCCCACTCTGTCTCTGGTAAATCCTCTCACTCCGTGCATCTCTGTCCTGCACCCCAGTTCTTATATGCATAAAAAAATAACTTTCTGGGAAGTTGTTTCCATAAAAGGACTCTTAACTTTCCTTTTTACTCCTGCCAATTCAGTAAAAACAGCTCTGAATTCAAGGCTTATGTGGTGGCCCAATGAAAAACTGCCTGCCTTTAAAAATTCAGTAATTTCAAAAAGGTCCCTAAAGGCATGAACTCAACATATACTATTAATGAAAATGGGATATTTGGGAAGAGAGTGAAGAACCAAGCTTGCTTAGGACCTGAAGATGGCATTAAGATGCCCTTTATTTCACAGTTTATGTAGCGATTGTAAAAAGTGATCGGTTACAATGTTCAGAGGAAAGCTTTGTGTTTATTTTGTGGGAAGGTACAGACAGTTCACGGTTTTCACCAGTTCATTTTGGGGGTCCTGCTTTTCACCACATCTCTTACTGGACATTTAATAATAAAGACTCATGTTTCACTTTTCACTAACCACAGCTACTCCTGGGGTGGTTTCTACTGACATCTGACAGCGTATGCATAATCAGGATGTAACACAAGACCAGCCAGCCTTGGCCTTGCTGGATTCTTCTTTAAGTTACATTTGCATCAAACACATGATGTCTAAAAGTGAAGACTGCCTTTAATGTTGGCAAGTTGACGACGGTGAAGAAAAAAGTGTCTGCGTTCTCTGAGAGGATAGCCTTATCTTGAGTGTTCGTTTGGAATGTCAGTAGCCAGTCTGAACAAAGAATTCCTTGTATGGCCAGGACGCCTTTTGAATTTATTTATTTATTTTTGTCAAAAACAATAGTCTCTGGGGAGAAAGCAGAGCTAAACCACAGTGTAGATCACTGGCATTTGTAATTAATATGATTTTTATTTTTCTTGGTCACCCAAATGGCAGGTATATGCCATTTGGGGTCAATTATCTACTTTCAGTGTTTTTCCCATACCACCAATTTCGGCAGTCTAGACAGTGTGGTTGTTCTCTGGTAAGTGGGGGCTTCTTTCTGGGAAGTGATTTCTTTTGGCTCATGGAGGAAGTCTCAGCAGACATGGATAACTCTCCCCACACATTTCCTTTGCCAATGTATTTCAATATCTGTGATGCCATAATAAATTAATACATCTGTATCATATTAATACTACATTAGCACCATGCAACAGTAACATGATACAATAGAAACATTGCTACCCCCCTAAGACTTTCACAAGCCTCTGGTGGATGAAAACCATTACTGACAATTCCAGCGCACAGATCTTATGTCTGTGAAAAGGCAAAATAGACATGTCCGGGGTGCCTTGCAGTCATATAAACTGTCTTGTTATCGACACCAACACTGCTGTCCAGAGATAAGAAACACAGACGTTCAGACTAGTTACTCTGTGAGTGCTGCACTTTGTATAACCCTAGGCATTCTCTGCATGAGTGTTACGAGTTTGTCATTCTCTGGATAATTGCTCATAAATCATCGCTTCAATTGTTCATGATTCCATAATGTTTCTTGCCAAAAAGAATATTTGATAGATATTCCAAAAGTATTTACTTATGAGCTATTTGGATTTCAACTTTTCAAAATGATATGAAAGAAAACATGAAGAAGAAAAACTGATTTTTTCTCAAAGCCAAGTTTGATGGACATAATTTTCATTTCTAAAGTGAATAACACAGATGCATTAATCTTAGCTAGCCCCTTGCTTTCTAACCACATTCCTAAACAACTATCTCTTCTTCCTAGTTATTCTGGGTATAGTATACTTCTTGTCATGTTAATTGACTCTTTTCATAAGTTTTCAGAGAAAAACTATAATTTGGGAGTTAATTGGGTTATTGTGTTATCAAGATTTTACAAACTAATCTAAACTTTTGTGCTGTGTTTGAAACCCATTGTCCTGTGTTTTTACCTTCATAACTGAAAATCAAAAACAGCTGCATACCTCTGATGATGCCTTTCACATTTTTGAAATGTCGGTAGTTTCATCTCTTTTTATTTCCACACTAAATAGACCCAGTTCCTGTGACCTCTCTTCGGAGAGACAATTTTTCAACCACTTAATCATTTTCATTGTTCTTCTTTGGATCTGCTCCAAAGGCTCCTTCCTTGGGTGGCCCCAGTGTCCAGCAGTTCGCTGCCGAGTTCTGAGCAGTGCTGACCTCGTGGGGTGTTGCCTCATTGGAGACACAGAGCAGGAGCTTGGTGTTCTAGCTAGGTAACTGCACTCTTGGCATGCAATCCCACTATGTGAAAATCCAGATATAGCTGAAAAAATCAACTTGTTAAGAAAAGTCACCATAGAACTACTAGAAAAAAATGCTATCCATCATGTGAACTAGGGTACACCATACCCACCTAATCATTCACTCATTCATTCTTCCAGTTACTCAAGAATATTTGTGAAATACTCAGTGTATTTCCTGGAGATATAAAAATTAATTCCATTTCTCACTTATCTTGGCTCCTTGCCTTGAGAAGTGTATAGTTTGATCTTTGGAATCAATCAGATCTATGTGAAATCAACTCCATCAGTTATATGCTAAAACTTATCAGCACATATTTTCTCCAAACCTTAATTTTCTCATCTCTAAAATAAACTTTAGGGGCCTCACTGGTGGTACAGAGGTTAAAGACAGTGCTATTAAGCAATTGCCAGCCACTGCAGCACAATTTTGATCCCTGGCAGGTCAGGGAGCAACCCACATAATGCAGCAGACCTCTCCTGCTCCCCTCAGCTGTGTATTTTAGTCAGTCTGCCTGTTCTGCTCCCCACTCTCTCTGGTGAATCCTCCCACCCCTCTCCCCCGCACCTCTGGCTTACACCCCAGTTCTTGTATGCATAAATAAATAAATCTTTAAAAAATGAAATAAAGTAAAATAAAATGAACTTAAGGATAATTGTCTCATAGTAGGTGGCACAGTTTAAATAAGAAATAGAGGTAAATAGTGTGACAAGGAACTCATGATTATATTCCAGGGTCTTTCCTATAGCAGACAACTTTATTTCACTGAATTAAAAAGAATGCACTAATAAGTGGAACATATATGAAAACTGATTACTACAACATAATAATAAAGTCATGAACAAAATTTCATAGGCAAACAGAAGAGCATAATGCTAAGACTACTTGTGGGGACTTTAGGAAACATGTAGGAAATAATATATAAACAAAAGACAGTTACAAATTTTCTAGGCAAAAAATGTGGTGAAGGGTATTCCAATTGGAAAAAGGAATATGTGTAAAAACACTGAAATTCAAGTGAGTATAGAAGGGTAAGGGATTAAAAAAAAATATTCAGATTTGGTCAATAGTTTTGACCGTTACTGATGAGGAGGTAAAGGAGTACACAGTTTGCTTCTCTTTCTCTAGTTTAGAAGATTGGATAAAATAGTAACAAATATGAGGATGAGAAACAGATAAAAATAATGAGTTCTGTTCTAGTCAGGTAGCTTAAAACTTACTATGTAAAGTTGTAAATTAATTTGTATCTTAAAACAAAGTGTTGGAATGGAAATGCAGACTTGGAAATTAACATCAAGGTAGCACTCGAAGTTGCAGAACAAACAAAGCCACATATGGACTTTGAGACATGTTACAGTCTTCATTGAATCACCATTCCTAAGCTATAACATACTTACAAAAATGTGTTTTATTTCAAATATAACTTACCTTAGAATTGTCTCTTTATTATACTTTAATCATATATCTTTGTGCATCTATCATTAATTCATTTAAAATTTAACTCTGTTTCCAAGAGACTAGCCCCTGTATTAAAGACATAGTTCTTCCTCCAAAACCACTTGCCACAGAGGAACTGGTCCAGTAGTATAAGACTAGATTGAGGTCACTCCCTTTATTGAAGCACAGATGACAGCAGTATGTAGGAAAACTGGGCTTCATGACATGAACAGAGAGTATTAACTAACGTGGGAGAAAACAGTGGATGTTTGTGATGTCACTGTAAAGAAATCTATCGATAGAAGATCCACTTGGAATCACTGAGAGCACACTATAACTCAATTGGTTCTATTTGATCTGAATTCCAGATATATTCCAAACCTTCCTCCTCTGTCTTCTGAACCACAGGAAAGTGGTCACAGCTGACTTGTGGGTGTTGGACTGCTCTGTCGACATTGCCCCATCACCCTCAAATCCTTTTGTGAAGCAATCACAAGATAAGAGGCCAAAGAAATCCAGTCATTACAGATCATCCATAATCATGTACAGGATTCTTTCAAATGATATCATCTCTAAATGATGAATATAGAGTTCTTAGAATGTTACTGCTAACAATCTGGAAATTTCCTTGCATTTTTCTAATTTGAACAAATCTGGAATTTAAATAATTTTCAATTAGGATTAGAACGATTCTTTTTATAAGATAACTTTATTCCTGCCCCATTTATTTTTTTTTTCTAGCCCCTTGGCAGAGGACAAGGAAAAGAAAAAACTTTGCTGCAGTTAAATAAAACTAACGTTCAAAGATATGTTGAAATTATATGATTAAAAAACAAAAATTTATGATCTGAATTAGTCAAGACTCTGAAGAAAGATGTCTTTATAATGTCAAACTATTTCTTCTTAATGTCCTGTTGCCCTGCTGTTCTAAACATTCATGGGTCTCAACTTCATTATTACCTTATTAACTAAAAAGGTGTCTAGTCTCTAAAAGGATAATCCTTTCCAAACCTAATGATATGTGAGTTGTTTGCTTCTTTAATGAAATGTGCTTTGAAATAATTTCCCATGTTAAAAATAATATTTCTCTGACTGTCATTTCATAAAATTCCAATCACTCATTTCTCCTACTTCCATTCTCAGCAGGTAAGAGCTAGTTAACATTATAAACAAATCCTTGTGAGTGCTTACAGATACCAGTGGGAAAACATGGAGAAAAAAAATGGATGCACATAATAAAGAAATTTCTAAGGTGAAAATTCCATGTCCTTAGATCATTTACAAAAACTAATTCATGAGATGAAGGACTCTTGGCCACTTCTTCAATCAAACCAGAGTTAAACTTTTACTAACACTCAATACCCTTTTCAGTTTATTCCAGGTTGTACACTGGACGGTAACATTGTTCACAGAGCAAGACCAAATACAATGAATCCCTAGTCTCCTAACATCCCTCTTAAGTGCCCTTTAACTGATACTTCCCTATCATTTTTTTCCTAAACATTCAATTTGGAAAGTTTTTGTGGAAGGATTATTTGTGTATATTATTTCATAGATAAATATGCAATGGGATAAAAAATTAGAAAACATAATTTTTTCTGCACAGATAAGATTCTGCTGTTTCTTTTTTACTAGACTCTACATTATAAAAAATCAAATTTTATGATTTTTAGATATTCCTAGCAAATTACAGATATATTAATGATTTAAAGAAGTTTATGCACTCCTTCTTTTTTGGTGATTACACCATATTGCAGGTTTTCTTGAATCTGAAAAAATCTAAAATTATCATTGCACAATTATTTAGTTATTTTTAAATACATTTTTGTGGGAAACAGAGATGCCAAGTAGTCATTTAAATTTTATGTCTGCAATTTCTTACTTTTGTGAAAGAATTTAAGTAACCAAATGATTTAGCCCATGATGCTTCCATGGATTAACCCACATCTGTTTTGTAAATCTAGAAAGGCTTCTGAGAATTGTCCAGTATTTTTTATGAGACTAGTAAACTAAACCCAGGCCTTCTCTCTTCTGTGTGTCTGTGTGTTCTTTTCTGGAGAGATCTACTGTATCTAACAAAATTACTACAGTGAAGGTTCTATAAAAAGGTAACCATGGAAACAAAATAGCTAAATTTTTACTAATACTCAATACTTTTATCAGTTCGCTCTAGGATGAGTCTGTGGGACACAGACAAAAGATCAGATTTTTATTTTTACTTAGAGGATATGGGTTAAATATTCTAGATATGGCCTGCTTTTCTTCATCTCTCAATTGAACACATTACGTGCTAGACATTGTATTAAATGTACATATTGGGTTGTCAGAAAAGTAACAATGTATTTTTTCTTTGAAAAACATAGAAAAAATGGGCCTCCCTGGTGGCACAAGTGATAAGGCACAACCTACGAAGCTATCTGCGGCCACTGCAGCACAAGTCCGATTCCCAGCCAGCCAGGGAGCAACGCACATGATGCAGCAGACCTCTCCTAACTCGCCCGTTGCTCCCCTCAGCAGTGTACTTTGGTCAATCTGCCTGTTCTGTTCCTCACTCTGTCTCTGGTGAATCCTCTCACCCACCACACCTCTGACATGTACCCCAGCTCTTGTATGCATAAATAAATAAATCTTAAAAAAAAATAGAAAAAAATGCATCACGACTTTTCTGACAACCCAATGTATGTGTACTATATAGTATAGAGAGTACACTACTACACAGTGTAGCTTCAGAGAGTTATTTAACTGAGAGCTTCACCTTTTGAATATGTAAAATAGGGAAAAATTATGTCTTCGTAGCAGGGTTGGAGAATGACAGAACAATAAGATATAAAGCCTGGTATGGTCCACTCATATCTGTGTCCATTTGTTCTCAATTCATGAGCCTTTGTGACCTTCTGAAGCAGGGACTATTGTATGAACATGTTGTAGGCCAGAACATAAAGAGAAAGAATTTGATTGGGACTATGGAGTCATCATCATTTTTATTCTCATAATGAAGAAACGGAGTGAGAAGAACACAGCAGGATTGTCCCAAGGAGTTTTGGCCAGATCTGTGTTCAGATCCTGGTCATGTCTAATGATATGCAGAGTTACTGAGAATTAGTTATGGGGCCATTCTGAGAATCAGCTACCTCATCTCTTAAATGGAATAATAATATGATCTCATACTATTGTTGAATGAAATGTGATGGAACTTAGCACAGTAGGTGGCACTAATTATTGCTGTTGTCATTATTCTGATTAATAAGGCCCTTGAAAGCCCTACTCAGTTTGTTATTTATGCTGCCTTCTGGCCTTTTTAAATCATGCTTTTATGATTTAATGGTGGAAGGACAAATGCAGTTCAGCTGGGAAAAAATTTGAGCAGTCCATCTCTGATAAAAACAATTTTCCAGAATTTTCTCCCATTTTTTTTCTAAAGAGTTATATATTCATGCATGCAAGAACCAGGATACAGGCCAGATGTGTGGGAGGATGAGAGGATTCACCAGAGAAGAGCGGGGAGCAGAACAGGCAGACAGACGAAATACACTGCTTAAGGAGCAGCGGGTGAGACAGGAGAGGTCTGCCTTGCCATGTGCAATTCTCCTGCCAGGATTGAACTCGCACTGCAGAGCCTGTGGACAGCTTCACAGCACTGCACTCAACCACCTGTGCCACCAGGGGAGGCCCCCAGAATTTTCCCCTCCATTTTTGAAAGAAAAGTAACTATGATGGAAATCCATGAAGAGAACTACTAGGCATTTGGATATGCAGTAAAGGTCATACACAGACAATGTTGGACCTCTAGGTAGAAATGTAATCAACACTTTTCTGCTTAAGATTTCATAGGCTGTCTTTAAACAAGTTCCTGACATCTCATAAACTAAAGGAAACATTATTTCCTCTTAGTTAAAAAAAATCAACATGTTCTTCCAATTTATCTTCTTAATTGTTACTTGTTCATCTATTCATGTTTTAAACTCATTTTAGAAAAGAATTATTTATTTTCCTATGTCAGCATTCTGTTCTTTCTCATGTGTGCATTGCTTATTCACAGAAAATGATAGAAAATCCTCCATGTGAAAGGTTTACTGAAAGTAACAGCACTGACATTCTTTTATCTGTGATGATGGAAAGATAATCCACATCTGAAAGCACTCGGTACTTCAGCTTATTTTGAGTGACAGAAGCATAATACAATCTCCTAAGCATTAACATCCTACAATAACATAGCGTTGTCATCCTTTGTCTGATCCTGGCTCATACAAATCTCTCTCAGTGTTTCAAATTCCTAAAAAAAAAACTAGAGAAATATACCTCAAAGCTGTTATGTAGAAATGGATTAGGTGTAGCTTTAAATCTTTAAACAAACCCTTAATGATATAAAAGTCCTATTTATATACTTCTTAAGAGATGTTTATGGACAGGTTGGAAATCGAGAATCTAGGTCTCACAAGCAATTTGCATGCCTAAATCCTCCATATATTCTACTTCTTAAAGACTTAGCCTTTCCTGTCCTTTCTGCACATTTGGTATTTTGACTTCTTATTGCTGATCTGCAAACTGTTTTTAAAAAGTTCAGAGAAAAATTCTATATCCATTTGAATTTATAACTAGGGGCATCATGTATGATTCCATTATTTTCTTATTTTTGATTAAAAATAAAAAAAATATATGAATTAAAGAATTGGATCTAAGACTAGAAACTATAAATGCATAAAGAAAACTTAGGTAAAATACTCCATGGCTTTCTCTTCAATCATGTTTTTGAGGACTTGACTCCAGCAGCAAGGAAAACCAAAGCAGAAATAAATAAATCAGACTACATTAAACCAAAAAGTCTCTACACAATAAAAGAAATATCATTAAATGAAAAGATAGACTAGTAAATGGGTGAAAACTTTCTCACATCATACATTTGATATCTACCAGATCTAGAACTCATACAACCCAATGAGAAGAAAACAAAGACTCCAGTAACAACAACAAAAATGGGCAGAAGAGCTAAATAGGCACATCTCCAGCAAGGACATATGGATGCCCGACAGGTACACAAAAAACTTACAACACTGCTCACTAGGGAAGGGAAAATCCAAACCATGCTCCTTTAAGAATGACCCATATCAAAATCAAACAACAAGAGCAACAAAACCAAAAACAGAAAGAACAAATGCTGGTGATGATGTGGAGAAAAAAGAACCCCGTATATTTTTGGTGGGAATGTAGGTTGGTCCAGTCATTGTGAAAACAATACTGTTTTCTCAAAATGTTAAAAATAGATATCTCATATGATCCAGCAATTTCTCTCCTTGGAATTTATCCCCAAAATTCAAAAAACACTAATTCAAAGTGTTGTATGCACTCTTATGTTCATTACAGTACTATTTACAGTAACCAAGTTATGGAAACAACCCTAAAGATTGGATTAAGAAGATGGAATATTACTCAGCTATAAATAAAGATGAACTCTTGCCATTTGCAATGACATGCGTGGAACTGGAGGGGATTATGCTAAGTGAAATAAGTCAGGTGACAAATACTGGATAATTTCACACATCCATGGAATATGAAGAAACAAAACAAAGCAAGTGGCAAAACTAAACTATAGCAATCCTTAGAAATATGACTGCAAAATTGAGGATACTAGTGAGGGATGGGGAAGTGGTAAAAAAAACAAAGGGTAGGGAGAGAGGGCCTAGTGTTCTATGGTGGAGGATTATGGGTGCCTTGTGTTCAGTATGGTGTGTTAACATACATCTGAAGAGTACCTCTGAATATTATACAGTGCTGTAAGATAATCGCTTGAAAAATTTTGAAATGAAAGGAATTTGTAAAAAATGCCCTCCCATATCCTTTCAGTATCCATTTTTCCAGAGCTCTGCTCCTGAACTCTTGCTGTGTGCATTAAATTCAGATCGCTAGGCAGTACTCTTGCCTGAGGAGTTATCCCTCGTTCTCAGTACCCATCAAACCTTATCCATTTTGATTTTTATTATCCTAGTTTTATGCTTCTAAACAGTGCTCAGGGGGCAGCACTTTGAGGATAAAGAAAACACAGAACTGAACATTAAGAGACAAGTCAAAGTTCTGATAAAACGTGTGGTCAGGACTTGTACCTGTGCTAGGAACTATTTTTTTTCATTTTTTAAAAATTTTGTTTTTTACATCATTTTTCATTTTTGCACAATGTATGCATTTTCATCTTGGTTATAGTCCCCATACAATTCCCACCCAGCCCCTTTTTTTTTAAAGATTTATTTATTTATTTATTTATTTATACAAGCACTGGGTACCGTCAGAAGTGCAGGAGGGTGAGAGAATTCACCAGAGCCAGAGCGGGGAACAGAACAGGCAGACTGATGAAATACACTGTTGAGGGGAGCAGCGGGCGGCAGGAGAGGTCTTTGGGCCATGTGAGACCCTCGCCCAGCTGCCGGTGATCTAACTGCCTCTGCAGAGGCTGTGGGCAGCTTCGCAACCCAGTGCTCAACCACTGCGCCACCGGGGAGGCCCCCCACCCTCCTTGTTTTGATCCTACTCCCTCCTCCCCCCCGTAGTGTGTCTCTGGTTTATAGTTGCTTGTTGATTTTGATTTTTACTTTATTATAATTAGTCTTTTTCCTGGTCCCTTATTTAGGTTTTCTAAATTCCTGCTATGAGTGAGACCATTCAGTAATTTTCTTTTTCTTTCTGGCTTATTTTATTGAGCATAATCTCTTCCAACTCCATCCATGTTGCTGCAAATTGCATGAGTTTATCTTTTTGATTGCTGAGTAATATTCCATGTGTATATGTACCACATCTTCTTGATCCAGTCACTATTTTAAGTGCCCACTGTAGGACAGTGCAGTAGGGCTAAATACTTGCATAAAGTAATGCACTGAGAAAGAGGGAGAACCAGGATTCTGGCCCAACTGGTCTGGTTTCAAAGTCTGTGTATTTAATCACTACACTGTAGTGTCAGTGACCAGACTTGTATCTATCTCTTGGTCTCAGTTTATTCTGTCAAATAGAATTTAAACAGTTGTAAAGATGACTTTACATGATAAAATGGTAAAGTTCTAAGGAGGAATTGCTCAGAATCAATCAATTTACTTTTAAGACTAGTCCTACATTTAAGGCTAATCTACGAGTGCTTTTTGTTGGAGATAAATGTAAATCAAATAAAATTTTGTTTGTTAATTTCAGATACTGATCTTCTTTTCTACCGTCATCAGTGGGAACACAATAGACAGGTGATGGCCAGATATCTAGGTAAATATCTATACACTTAGAATCATGCAATGTAATCTAACACGTTGTTTCAGTTAGAATTTTATTCTGCTGCATACAGAGAAAACCCAGAATATTAATAACTGAGGAATTTAGTCATTTATCTTCCTTCTACATTTCCACTTCTTCATTTTACCACATGGCTTCTATCCCTGGGATCAGCTTGTGATTCAGGATACCTGCATTCCATACAGAAAGAAAGATAAGGGAGAAAGGACCAAAATCATGCCTGTAATATGAATCAACAATTTTCATATAGCTTCCACTGAAGGCACATCAAGAATTTACATGCAAGATGTTTACTTAAATATTTTTGGACTGAGAGTATGGCCATCTTGGCCCCATAGTAGGCTGGCGCATGTTACCATGTTTTGCAGTCCAGGGCAAAATCATCATTCTATTATGAAAAAGAGGGGCCCTCCCTGATGGCCTAGGAATTAAGTCTCAGCGCTATCACCCGACCAGCCTGAGTTCGATCTCTGGCCAGGGAGCTGACCCACATTGAGCAACAGACCTCTCCTGCCTCCCCCGCTCTGTCCCTCAGCAGTCCGTCTGCTCTGCTTCCCAATCTGTCTCTGGTGAATTCTCTCACCACCACCTCCCTCCCCCCACACCTCTGGACTGCATCTTAGTTCTTCCATGCAAAACTAAATTTAAAAAAAGGAAAGAGGAAGGGAAGGATGGATTTTGGCAAGGGGAATGTTGGTAACTATGTATGAGATAGTTATACAAACTGCAAAAAAATAATACTGATGACATGGAGAGAGTCCACATGTACTAAGTATTTAAGGTGGTATCAATAGGACTTGATGGTTGATTGGCTATAAGGAGAATGAAGATGGAAGAGTAAAAGTCAATGTCTAAGTTGAAGGGGCATGTGGGTGGAGGTGCCATTCTCAGAGAGAGAAGAACATACAGAGAAACTAACAACAGAGAAAATGATTCAATAAATTTTACCTTTGGTAAAATTCAGGTATATGTAGAGGAATCTAAAAGGAAATGCCAGGAGGAAGATAGATAGGAAGTTAGATAGTTAGTTAGGACTGGAAGACAGGAAATTAATCTGGACTACGTGAGCAGCTGGCACTAAGAGATAGTAACTCAAGTAATTGGCAAGTTCTGCTGAAAACAACTACATTTAAAGGGGAAGAGAGAAGGGAGTGTAAATAAAGACAGAGTTAGAAGGAAAGGCAGGAGAGTTTAGGAACATTGGAGTCAAATTAATTATTTCAGTGGAAAGAAATGATTAATGTGTTAAATGCTCCTGAGGAGCCAAGTCATAAGGACTAACTAGATGTCTTAAAAATTTAGACCCAGCAAAGTTCCAAGATGAAAATGCATATATTGTGCAAAAATTAAAAATGATCTAAAAAAATTTATTAAATAAATAAATAAATAATTGAAATTACAAAAAAAAATAAAGTTGATGCATGAAAGGGAAAAAAAGAAATATGAAGACAATGAGATAAGCAGTGTACACAGGGGGAAGAAATAGGAGTAGTATGCAGAGACCACTTTTACAAAAAGCTTTTTTTGAAGAGGATTTTTAAAAGAGGATAATAACTGAGGTAGATAAGGAATCAGGGAGAAGAAAATCAATACAGTGAGGTTTCCCAAGACTTTTGTACAATTAGATTGATTACTTTTTCACGGGGGAAAGGCAACTCATTCATTGTTGACAGGAAGGTTTAGAAGCAGCTCCATTATTTGCAGATAATAGGAATTCAAGAAAGCGCCAATCCCAAGGCTTTATTTCTTTGCGAAGTAACAAGCCCTCTGCTAAGAATAAGGGGAGAGGGGGTGTTAAAAAATGTGGGGCAGTCTGAAATGATTCTGGAAATGTGTGAGAATCCTGACCAAACAAGCAGAAGGGATTAGGTGATAGTCAAGGGCAGGATTAAGGTCGAGGATGACCTCAGAAGGACCGTGATCCTCTTCCTTTCCTCCTCCTCCTTCTGCTATTTAACATTCCCACATTTCTTGTTAGCGTTTTCCTATGTATTTCATAGTTCTACTTCTGCAAGGAGATTTTTTGCATATATTATCTAAGCAGTTGTTACTGACATAAAATACCTCTCTTTCAGTTTTCTGCATTAATTTCTTGCCTCCATGTTGAAAATTGTTATCTTGAAGTGTTCAGAGACAAAATACCCTGCGAATAATCACCATTTCATCCCTCTTTTCTAAAACATAATTATCACTTTATCTCTTTCCTTTTTAGTGATTACAAACTCTGAATAATAATGAATGACGAAGATTATAGAAATAATCTTTTCTTGTTCCTGTAGCGGAAATTCCTCTGACGTTTCATCATTTAAGATTCATTTAGTCCATAAATATTTATTGTGCCCCTATCAGGTATAGTAATTGTGTTAGATACTGCTTATACTATGGCAAAGTAACTTGACACTGTTTTTTTTTTTTACTTTCATATAATTTAAAGTTAAGTGAAGATGTAAAGATTTTAAAAGACTATAAAGATATAGTCTCAGTATAACTTGTGATAAAAATATTAGTTAAAAAAAGGAAGGGGATGCTATGAGGGACAAAGGCAAGCCTTAATTTAGATTGGAGGCTCAAGAAATGCCTCTTAATTAGAATTAATTAATTCCAATTAATATGATAACATTAAGTGATACCAATTTATACAATGCAAGGCTTATAGAGCTTATACTAAGTACATAATAACTTCTTTCTGCAAATAATATTAGATGATAATTTGAAACCTTTCTTATATTAAGAAAGTAAATTTTATGCTTATTTTATTAAGAGGAGTTTTTAAAGTTAGGAAGAGGTTTAGGAATTTATTGTTTGGTCCTACAATGCTATCTTGAGATGATCACATAGTTCTTCTTTTAAGAGTGTGATGAATTATGCAAAATATTCTTATATTCTGGAAATAAATTTCACTGGGCCATTGTTTTTTCATTTTATTTTTATTGACTTAGCACTGATTTACAAAATTGTACATGACTTAGGGAAATTGGTTCACACTCCTCAGATACATGTAACCATAACACCCCCAGCACCAAAACATCCATAGTCCTTTGTCTTAGATCATTGGGCCCCCGCTGCACTTTGTTCATACCCTCCTTCCCCCTCTAGTACACTCAATCCTGCAGTCTTATTTCTCGAGGTCATTTCGGTTTGTTTTAGTCAGTTCATTTGTTTTGTCTTTCTATATTCTACATATGAGTGAAATCATCTGGTATTTCTCCTTCTGATTTATTTCACTTAGCATCATTCCTTCCAGTTCCATTAATGGTGTTGCAAATGGCAATAAAGAATTGGAAAAACTAACATTGTTAAAATGGCCATCTTACCAAAGCAATATATAGATTCAATGCAATCCTTATCAATTTTTTAATGGAATTCTTCAAAGAATTACAACAAGCATTACTGAAATTAATATGGCACCACAAAAAACCCTGAAAAGCCAAGGTAATCTTGACATGATGTTTTTATAATGTAATTTTTCCTTTAATTGGATTAAGACTCCATTGATTTACCTATGAACAAATAGATTTTTAAGAGAGAATATTGTTATTTATTTCTTTAAGTTTACTTGGAGTAAATGTCGTATGTGTCATAACCAAGTTATGCTAACCTTATAAAATCAACTGGAATTTTTCTTTTTTTTAATGTTTGGGAACAGTTTCACCACCATAGGAATTTTTCAAGTAACATTCCTGTAAAACCATTTGAGATTTGTGATTTGGGGGTCACACACATTTTTTGACAATTTCGTCGATTATTTCTGGTTACATGCATACTACAATTTTATTTCTGTTTTTGAGTCAATGGTGGTAATTCAAGTTATCCCAGTTTAGGTGACCTTTATTTCTCCCTTGATTGATTTCTAACTGGTCTTACCCAATTCTAGCTAATTCTTGTGTGTGTGTGTGTGTGTGTGTGTGTATGTGTGTGTGTGTAGAAGAACTGAGGTGTAGGCCAAAGGGGTTGGGGGTAAGAGGATCCACCAGAGACAGAGTGGGGAGCTGAACAGGTGGATCCACTGAAATACACTGCTAAGCAGAGCAGCAGTGAGACAAGAGAGGTCTGCTGAGCCCTATGTGAGTCAGCTCCCTAGCCAGGGATCGAATTCAGGCCGCAGCAGTGACAGTGCTGAGATTCAACCACCAGGGAAGCCTCCTTCTTTGTATAATTGGTATGATCTTTCAAAATTGCTATTCTGACTAATTTACTTCTATGCTGGAAACCATTCATCAGTTTTTCATTTGTCACAAGAGAAAATAAAAATTCCTTACACAAAATATGAGTCATGTACCTCCTTGTTATTTCTAAAACTACACCAATTACCCTCTATCCTTATATTTCAATTTTTAAAAAATACTAAGTTCTCCCTTCCGCTGAGCATCTACCTATGTTGGTGATTCTTCTAACTGGAATTCTCTTTCCTGCATCCCAAACTCTGGAGCACTCTCTTCCTTCAGGTTCTGCTCAGATGTAACCTTCTCCAGGAAACTCCCCCTAACTTGCAAGATTACATTGTGTTATCCTCCTGGGTAAGGACAAAAAGAGAGTATTTAGTCACCTGTTTACTTGCCAGAATCACTCAAGAATGTGAGGAGAAACATTGCTTTATTTATCTTTGGATATTTCAAATCTAGAATAAGTAAATTCAATAAATATTCATCAATATTGAATAAGTGATGCCTGTGCATCTAACTACACTGAAATTTTCTCAACTCACGTTTATTTAGTCTTTGCAAAGTGTTCAACTTATCAGAGAAATAATGCATGTTTTCTACCAACATATGATCAATCTATATAATATTAGATTTAATTAAATCTTTACAAAATGATTACAACTACCTTAGAGAAATTTAGCAATTACAACTTGATTCTTGCTATGTACATAAATGAACCCATGAAAGCAGAAATAATTTACTTGGCATGAGCACAGAGGTGGGTATCATGTACTCATCTGTTAATTGGTTAGGTGGAAATCTCTTCGAGTTTCTACTGGAAACTTACTATTTAGCAATAGTTATTGGTGTTTAAGTTTGACTTCAACTCATAACTGATGAGTGGATCTTAGAACATATTTTTCATGCAAGGTAATAAATAGTTTATGCTTCCAACATTGGGTAGAAGTCCTCACTGACATGGAAGTTGAGCTGATATTATATTCTGATAGCCAAGTTTTAGATCCAAGGAAGAAGAAATCATGTGAAGGGGACTTTTCTTTTTCTTGATACTGCACAAGCTTTGGGGAAATTCCACAATACATAAAATACTTTAATTGTGAGCCCCAATCCTTCTGCATTTTTCTGCATCTCCTATTTAATCTCCTCCTTGGGTATTCTAAAATGTTCTCTTTTCTAAAGCTATTTGAAAGTTTCTGATTTTTAAAATTGATTTCCTTCTCCTGCTGTTTATTTATTTATTTTCTTTTACATATTGGCAAGGCACCACTTAACTATTCCATGTCAAATAAACACATTTTAGACCTAAACTGAGTATACGTATAAAGCTTCAGTTTTGGAAAATATTTGTTATATACATTCTGGACTTATCTTTGGAATCACTCGCCACTTATCTTTCGAATCACATTGCTAGTCAGAGCTTGCATATTTTATTTGGACTGTTCAGAACTTAAGTTACCTGCCTAAGGGGTGAGGAAAATTGGCTGGGACTGATTTACATGATTTTTTTTATCCCTTTTTGTTTATCCTTCTATCTCCACAATGTTGACTTATCTAAAATGCCAACTCATTGTCTCCATGTCCACACATTGCTCTAAGACATCTCCCACTATATGGCTTTTGAAAAATTTAATCGCCATAAGAAGGTCTCTACCTGGTAACTCACTGGTGACCAGCTATAGGAGACAAGGTGAAAACACCTTGTTTAAGTTAGTCTCTCTCCCCACCCTCCAGGAAATGGGAGTTAGCACAGTGAGTCAGTTTGTTATGGATATTCAACTGGATAATTTCCTAGAGCTGAATTTTGAGTTGGTACTAAGGCCAATGAAACCTACATCTATAGAAGGGTCCAAAATAAAGAGTTTTTCCAAGAGAACAGTTTAAAAATGAGGCAGACTTGCAGAGATAAATGTGGCTACCAAGACAAAGGGGTAGTCTAAAGACTTTTGGATCAAGTAAGGTCAGGCATACTACATACATTTTACATTCCTGAGACCCTCTAATGTCTTTTCATTAACCTTCCTAATTTAAATAGTCTAGGCAAGGGTGTGTTTCTTGCCACCAAATGATTTCTGGCTCATTTTTTTGTACCATATTGAGAATTTGAAAACAAATGAGGAAACTTTCAGATGAAAAAGTGACTCATTGATGAGACAGAGTAAAAAGCAAGGATTTTGATACATTTTCTCCTTATAAATTGTAGGACCCAAGCCTCATACTAAGCAGATATCAAAGTCAAAGTTTTCCTTTGAAGCATCAATTTTTCCCCTTTTATCTCTACCCTAATTTAAAGAGTTATGACCTTCTCTATTTGGCACTTAGGGACTCAAGTTCTCATTTTTCTCCCTCTTATCATAACCAGTTTCATATATTTGATTCATTTATTTACACAATGGGGAATATATTTAAAAATTATTTTTCCCTCTCTCATTACTTATGCATATAATCAGGGAATAGTTCACTTTACAGCATACAAAATAGGAAGACATGGAATAAATCTAAAATGGGGTAATTTCAGCCACTTAAAGGACTTGTATTTGGAAGGGCAGGCAACCTGGACATGTTCAAAATCCCTCTACAGAGTTGGTTTTCTCCTCTCTCCATGTTAAGGCTTGCTTTGATTTGAATTTGTCTGTGACAGTGTGTGGAATGTGAATATTTGTGAGAAGACCACCCCGCCTGTTTGGATTAATGACTGTATCTATTTTAACAAGTATGGTGCCTGGGAGTTCAGTTAATTATGAGTTCTACTCTAACTTGGGATTGTGCATACATTTCAAGGATAAAGGGCAAAGTGCTTGTAGTCTTTTCTCTCTGCTTCACCAGACTCTTTGAAATACAATATTTTCTCTTAAGTGGACATGTCTTAAAAATGAGCTGTTTAGTTGACAGATAACTTGCATATGCTTATGAATAAGAACTTTCATAAAATACAACCATTCAAAAAATGCCAGAATTGTTTTCTCAAAATTCAGTTTTCATAGTTCTGGTAATTAACTCACTGTCAAACTCTGCATAAATTTGAATTGTTTCTGTCTTCAATTTCCAAGTCTAAAAAGCTTGAGGGGAGATCAGACAAAAACTCTCAACCTCACTAATGCCAATGATAATATAAGACTGAGTCCAAATTTCTTTCCATCATGTAATCAATAAAATCATATGAATTTGTAAACAATCCTGTCAAATCTATGGGCATATATATCCTCAGATTTAAGGAAGCCTGCAAGGTCACAGAAAAATGTCTGAGGAATCTCAGTTTTGTGTTAAATTTATCCAGACTCAACTTAAATGTGGTATGCTCAGATTCATTTATTTAAAGTACAATGTCGCAAATTTTTGCTACTGATTAATGACACCAAGGAAATTTTAATAGAGTCATTACTCTGGAAGAGGATGTAGATTTATAAAAAACCAAGTGGGATAATTAGAGACATGGACAGTATTTCAAGTCAAATTGAAATTAACTCTGAAAGAATCATGTATTTTATTCCTAAAGCTTTCAATATGAAAAATAAGGTAATATATCAGCAGTGTCTTATTGATGGTAACTCATAGTCAAGGGTCTTGTCTCTGCCACCAGCTTTGCTGTCTTAGCACAGACACACTGCTGTAACAAAATGTCTCAGACTATGAGGCATCCCTGATGGTGTAGGGCTTAACTCTCAGTGCTACAAAGCTATCGTCAGCCACTTCGGCCTGAGTTTGATACCCTGACCAGGGAGCTGACCCATATGGCTTAGCAGACCTCTCCTGTGTCACCTGCTGCTCCCTTCAGCAGTGGAATTCAGTCAATATGCCTATTCTGCTCCTCACTCTGTCTCTGGTGAATCGTCTCACTCCCCAAACCTCTGGCCTACACACCACTTTTTGTATGTATAAATAATAATAATAATAATAATAAAGGAAGTGTTTTGTTTTTTGAATGGTATATAATTTTTAATTTATCTTGCAAAATTGGTGAAAATTTTTGAATACATAAAATATCAACAATAACATCATTGTTTCATGTCTTATAGTACAAAAATATTAAGGCAATATAACTCAATTAACAATTATTATTATAAATTATAAATAAATAATTGCTTAATGTAATTAGTTATTACAAACAAAAAACTCCCACTTGCCTGAATAATGTCTGGGAGTTATATTCTATGTGATAATTTGGGTGTGTATTATTTAATATATAAAACCACCTCAATAAGTATCCTCACAGCAAATGTCAGGAATATGAAATAATTTGTGTATGTTCAGTTAAAATGGACAAAAACAGGGTTTGACTTTATACCGCGACTCCAGACTTCTAGAATACCATACTTCTTCCAGCTCTAGGTACACAAATAAGTAGGAAAGAGCCTTTGGATTAGTGTAAAAAGTTTATGAGCAAAAAGTAGAGATTTTTATTTTCTTCATTTGATGCTATTTGAAAGTTGATAAGAGTTTCAGGAAATTTTTGACTAAGAAGCTTACTCTATAGCTTGTATCACTTTAATAGATCAAGATCATTTTATTTGAGATTGCTGCGGAAAAAATTCCAATAAATCACTCCAAAATCTTTTGAAAATATCTCTTGACTAAAGTTGCTTTAAATTGAGTCAAGGAGGAAAACTTGTAGATTTTGGAAGGACTTCTGCTCTCTTTGTGGTTAGACACACCCTTGGCATATTTTTCCCTTTTGGGGATACTGAATAGCAGCATTCAGATTGTCAAAACGACCTCCCTGCCCAGTGCTATAAAGTGAGGACTTATATAATGCATAGTCTGTTTTAGGGCTCGAGTGATCACAGCAACAGACCCACTGCCCATCTAAGCAGACATGAATGAAAGAATAAATGGAGAATATCCCAACAAGGCAGGAAAGCAATGGTAGCTACATGAGATTTATTTTGGAGAGAAAGGTATCATATTCACATGTTGGGTTGTTCATAATGTGTATATTTTATTTTGCTAAAAAAAAAAACCAACCAAAAACAAAAACAAATTCTAACTTTTTTTGCACAGGCTCAATATAGTTCCAATCCTGAGCAACCCTTTCACTAAAATATTGAATAAAGGTTTGTAAAAAAAGATAAAATACACATATTTTAAGGCACCCCTGAAATATACAATGTATGATGTAATTTTACTGAAATAAAAGAATAAAATTCAGCAACATATTTTTAAAAAGAAATGGAAAAAAATGTTTAGCCTTGCAGTTAAAATCTTTTTTCTTTTTCATTTTTTTTATTTTAACATTTATCATTTTTTACATTTTTTAGACAATATTTGCTTCCCCCCACCCCCTCAGATTGAGTCCCCATAGAATCTCCTTCTCCAAGGCACCTGTGCACCATCACCTCAGTCCCCTGTGCGCCTCCCTCCCTCCCTCTCACCCCTCTCCCTCCTCCTCCCCTGCAGCATGTCTCTGGTTTATAATTGTCTGTTTTTGCTTTGTTGAATTTTGTAAAATATTTCTCAGACAAATACCAGATGCTCCTTCATGTATGTGGAATCTAGAGAAACACAAAAAGGGTCAGATAAAACGAATCACAGACTGGAAATCTGACTGTATAATTGAGGCTACCAGAGGGAGAGGGGAGGAGAAAGAAATGAGGAGTGGGCATAAGGACTTTAGTGGGGATGGTAAGTGTCTGGAGGTAAGGGCAATGTGGTCACAGCACCTGAAGGGGGAATCCTATACCCCTAAATCACATACATTGTTGTAAACCAATGAGACCTCAAGAAAATAAACCTCTCCAATGAATTTAAAAGGAAATTAATTAAAGAAAGAAATTGGCTTGTTCCTAAGTTTTTCTATCTTTCCAAGTCATTCTTTTTGTCTTTTTGACACTCAGATGCTCTCAACAATCTTCTACTAAGCAATCTGGCTCCATGTTGTCGGCCCACGCTCCACGCAAGGCTAATCAGGGAATGGAGGATGTGCCGGTCATTGTGAGTGTATGTGCCAAATCCACTGTGGCACTGTGGAGGCCAGATTTAAACATTTTTTTCAGGGTATGTTTGCAGAAGTGTTTCTGGGAAGAGACTAGCACTTGAATTGAATTGTTTGTCTAAGGTAAGTGGGTGGTTCCCCTACGGGGATGAGCATCATCCAATCCATTGAGGACTTGAGCAAGACAAAAACACAGAGGAGGAGCAAATCCCCTCTTTCTATCTGGCTACGTGAGCTGAGACTTGGTTCTGTCTTTGGAATGAGATTCTTACCATTGACATTCCAGTTATCTTAGACTTTCAAAATTGTTTGGGTTTTTTTTTAAAGATTTATTTTTATTTATTTATGCATACAAGAACTGGAGTGCAGGCCAGAGGTGCAGAGTGAGAGGATTCCCCAGAGACGGAGTGGGGAGCAGAACAGGGGGATCCACTGAAATCCACTGCTGAGGGGAACAGCTGATGAGACGGGAGATGTCTGCTGTGTCATGTGGGTCAGCTCCCTGGCCAGGATGGAACTCAGGTCTGGGTGGCTGGTGTGACAGATTGATAATGCTGAGAGGTAATCCTTGCGCCACTAGGGAGGCCCACCTTCAGATTTGGAATGGAATTTTCAGCCCCATTTCTCTGGAGATCACTGACAAATGCAAGAACATGTGCCTCTTGAAAGATTTTCCAAGAACATAAACTTTTTTCTTTTCCCCAGTATTTGGGTTTGAGTCTTTTTTAAAGATAAAATTAGATTTAAATTGGTCCATTTTATTTTTTTTTAAATATGTATTTATTTAGACAAGCACTGGGTACAGTCAGAAGCATAGGAGGGTGAGAGAATTCACCAGAGCCAGGGCGGAGAGCAGAGCAGGCAGAACGACAAAGTACACTGCTGAGGGGAGCAGCAGGCGGCAGGAGAGGTCTACGCGCCATGTGGGACTGGCACTGGAGGCTGCAGGCAGTTTCGCAACCCAGCACTCAACCACTTTGCCACAGGGGAGGCCCTAAATTGGTCAATTTTAAATGAAGTAACATTGGTTTACAACACTGTGTGTGATTAGGGGAATCAGTTCACACCTCCTCAGATGTGTGTCATCACACCACGTTGGCCATCAAAGCACCCATAGTCCTTTGTAATAAGCCACTGGGCCCCCTCCCCACTTTGTTTCCATGCTCCAACTCTAATAGTCTCAATTCTACTGTCTTATTTTTAAGGTGCATTTTGGTTTAGTTGTCAGTTCCTTTGTATTGCTTTCTATATTCATATATACGAGTGAAAGCATCTGGTTTGTGTATTTCTCTTTTGACTTATTCCACTGAGCGTAATGTTAAGAGTTAATCTTTTTTATATATTAGTTGTATTTCACCATATATATATATATATATATATATATATGATTTCACTCTTTGTATCACATATATGCAACATCTAGCTATATATGTATGTTTATTTCTAAGAAGATTCATTTGCTTTTCTACATTTTCCTTTTCTTTGAGTTTCTTTTTCATGGCAATTTTAAACTCTCTATCTGCTATGTGGGATATCTTTTCTGTCCTTTATGTTGGGTTCTATAGATTTGTTCTCTGTGTCTGTTGTGTTGTTATCCTGAGGACTATTGTGGTCACTTGTGTTTCTCCTTCCTATTATTTGCTTTGGGACTAGCCACTATTGATGGGGTTTCTGCTGAGCATGAATGCTGCCTGCTCGCTGGTCAGTGGTCTCTCTGGTCTTGGGAGGCATTTAGCTGGGTCCTCAAGGAGATCACAAGGTCTGGGTTTGATCCAACATTTCCCCAGCACAAATCTGGGACCTCGCCAGTTGGGAAGGCATCTGGCACGTTCTCCTGAGAAGAGGGGCTACTCTAGCATTTCCCTTGTGAAAAGCTGAAGCATTCTTTTTTCCAGTGATAACAAGTCCAACTTCAAAAATATATATCCCTGGGCATCCCTGATGGTGCAGGGGTTAAAATTCTCAGTGTTATCAAGCTATCACCAGCCACTGCAGCATAAATTCAACCTGGGCCAGGGAGCTGATCTATATGGCGCAGCAGCCATCTCCTATCTTGCCTGCTGCTCCCCTCAGCAGTGGATTTCAATTGATCCACCTGTTCTGCTCCCCACTCTGTCTCTGGTGAATCCTCTTACCCCCCGGAATCTCTGACTTACACCCCAATTCTTATGTGCATAAATTTAAAACAAATCCTTTTTTAAAAAGTATATATCCCAGTCTCCTTTGCTATCTAGAGGTTGCTATGTGATGAAGTTCTGCATAAAGGGACATAACCATAATCTGTTGGATATTCCTAGGTTACTTTTCATATTCAGTTGATTATCAACCTTCTATTGTTGTTTCCTTGTTTTCATATTGCCCTGGAGTGAAGGCATGAAGTTGAGAGGGAACAGTATTCCTAAATTCGTGAGATATCAGTATAAGGGTGAAAGACACAAATAAGGATGATGCAACAGAAAAATAAAAGGATACAGGAACAGGGACACTCTTGGAGCACCTATAAAGGGTAAGAGTTTCCAATCTCTACTTCTGCTTATGAAAGAAGTAAACCATTATTTTATAAAATCATTGTAGAGAAAAAATTATGAAGAAAAATATGTAACTATTTCTAGTATGACTCAGGCAAATTGTTGGTGTATTTTAAAAGTTTTTAAATTTCATCTAATATTTTGATACTTTGTAGTTGAAGGTATTAAAGAAACTAGTCATTATTTTTTCAAAAACCTCTTCAACTGTTGAAACTTCTAGTTATATCAGTACTCTTTATGCTTGTTTGAAAAAATAACTCAAATAATGACTCTTTTCACTTCTTTTCTTCCTTCTTTTTTAACCAATCTGTTCTCTTATCCATGTTGTGGGAAAACAGCATAAAAATTTCAGTGATTTCAGTAATCAAAAAGAACTGGGGATAAACACTTCTGGAGTGACAGCCTGATGTGCTCTGATGATCCTTTTTCTGGACAAATAACCATAACTGGTGACAATCACAGAAAAAAAATGATTTAAAATCTCTGAAAACTGCCTGAGGCTCCCTGAATATGGTGAAACATTTATTTAGGAAAAATCTATAAAATCTCAGAAGAGTGAGCATCTGTGTCACTTGATTCATGACCTCTTTCAGCCACCCTCCCCCTGCAAACACACAACTCTATGTGATGGGAGTTCTTCTTGGGCTGATGTCAACAAGATGATGTTTCTTTTCTTCCCATTTATAGATGAATTTTCTTTCAATGAGGGGCATGCTGCTAGGATTTTTCATCCTCCTCAGTTCTATGTGTAAAAACTCTATTCAAGCAAGTATTAAAGTTTTATTCCATTAAACTTCTAATTGTAGCATGAGTGATTGCCTTCACCCCAGTTTATCCATAGGGTGAAAATTTCACAGTGGGGATGTTAAGCCAAGAAGACTAAGGACTGCTACCAGCACTCAGTACTCTACTCATAGAGTAGTTATGCATATTCCTCTGAGACAAGTAGACCATTATGAAGATTCTGCATAGGGAGAGAACCAGACTGTAAGCATAGATTTCCTTAGTCCACCGGTACTAGGTTTATTTGGAACAGAGTGTGAGAAAGTTTAGGTTAAGGATTCTATGAAAAACAGACTTTGGTGGTGAACAGTTAAGAGACTACTGGTAGTTTCATGATAAGAACAGTAAAGTTGTAGATTAGTTAAAAGTTTAGTAAAGAAAACCAGGAAAAAAAAAGCTAAGAAATTTCTGGGTTATAAACCAATATACAAAGACTGACCTCAAAGATTACCCCTACAAAATAAAACAAACAAACAAACAAAC
Source organism: Talpa europaea (assembly GCF_964194135.1). NCBI lineage: Eukaryota > Metazoa > Chordata > Mammalia > Eulipotyphla > Talpidae > Talpa > Talpa europaea. The sequence continues at coordinate 43,911,404 of NC_140083.1, read as the reverse complement.
AAACAAACAACAATTGACTTTAATTTGTTCAGTGAAGTGATTTATGCTCCGGGACATATTTCAAGAAAAGAAAGAGATAAATATTAGTAATCAGCTAGAATTTCTTAAAGTTTAACAACTGGGGGATGATAACACAGAATGTAGACCACTCAGAATCTTAGACTGAATATGAGGGGAAAGAAGATCAATGATAGTCCAGTTAAAACCATTGAGCAGGAGGAGTATCATGGTAACTGTGCACAAGCCCAAGGTTATGCCATCTGAGGAGCCACATACTTCACATACTAAAGCAGAAATGGAATTCACTGAAATAAGTTCAGTAAATTCGCTAAGTAATTAAGCAAGCAATAATTACAGCAAACCCTAGGTTTACAGGAGGACTAGTATCCAGAGATGTTATGCCAAATTTTCAACAAAAAAAAATTGCAAGACATGCACTTCCATTGTACAGAAAAAAAAAAAACACAGAAATCACATATAAAAGGGCTCAAATGTTGAATTTAGCAAACATGTCAAGGCCACTAATATAAAATATCTTTAAAAGCTAAGAAAACCCATCCTTAAAAAATGAAAGAAAGGCATGATGGCAATGCTTTATCAAGTAGAGAATGTCAATAAAGAGAAATGGAATTTATAAAAAAATAGATAAATGATTTTTAAATATATAAATAAATAGAATTTGAAATGCCAAAAGCATGATAACCAATGTGAAAAGTGAAAATTCATTAGAATGACTCAATGCAAGCTTTGAGTTAACAAAAGAAAAAATAATGAATTTGAAGATAAATCAAAAGACATGTAATCTGAAAGATGCAAGGAAAAGGGAATGGAGAAAAATCAACAGTGTCTTAGTGAAATGTATGATACCATAAATTGGAATATCAGAAAACATTTTAAAGAGAAAGGAACAGAAAAATTAGTCAGTGAAATGACAAAAATCATGCAAATTTGATGAAAAAAATTATATATCTAGGAAACTTAATGATCTCCAAGTAGGATGAACATAGAGAGATACACATCCAGGCAAATCATAGTCAAAAATGTTGAAAGGCAATATTAAGTGGAAAAATTGTGAAAACAGTAAAAGAAAACATAATCATTAAGGATTGGGATTTTCTAATAAGACCAAAGCTGAAAAGTGTTATAAGTAAAAATTTCTATGTCAAATAAAGACATTTTTCAAAATGAGACAAAATCAAAACATTGCCATAGACACAACTCAGATTTTTTTTTTTTTTTGCAAGCTAACCTGTCTGACAAGGCATACTAAAAGTTCTAGGTTAAAGGTAAGTGATCTCAGATAGTAATTTAAATCCACTTGAAGCAAAAGAGTGTTGGTAAGTTAATTATGCAGGAAATTATTTTAAAAAAACTTAGATATTTTCTCCCTTCTCTTGTTTAAGACTCATTTGCATAAAACAATATTAAACAATTATTTTGTTGAGCCTATAACGTATAGAAAATCAATATATTTACAAAGGAAGTGGATGGGAGAAATGCTGTTTTGGAATGATAACATGATACCAGATAAAGACACAAATCTACAGTATGATGAATATAACAAGAAATGGGAAGTTAAAGGTTAATATAACAAATTCTATAAACATATAATTGCTCTTCTTTCATCTATAAATCTTAAAGACACAGATGCAAAAATTCTCAATAACATCTTAGCACACTAAATCCAACAATGTATTAAAAATCTCATACACCATGACCAAGTGGGTTTTATTCCAGGGAAATAAAGATGGTCAACATCCAAAATCAGTCAATAAAATTAACATCTGCAAAAGATAAAAATCATAGAATCTTATCCACAGATGCCAAGACAGCATTTGATAAGATTCAGCATTCATTTATAGCCTAAAAAAACTGGGGATGTATAGGACATATTCCAACATAAAACAGATCATATATCCCAAACCTACAGATTACCTTGTACTCATGGTGAGAAACTGAATGCTTTTACACTAAGATCTGGTACAAGATAAAATGTCCACTTTCACAGCTGCTATTTCACGTAGTATTGGAGCTCCTACTTAGAGCAATTAGGCAAGAAAATGATAAAAAAAAAAAGAAAAGTAAATTGGGATAAAAAAAGTTAAGGGGTCATTATTTTCAGACTACATGATAAGATATATTGAAAATGCTACAGACTACATTAAAAATGTAATAGAAACAATAAATCAGTTCAGCAAAGTGGCAGGCTACAAAATCAATACATAAAAATCAGTTGCCTTCCTACATGAAAGCAGTGAGGTAGAAGTAGAGGAAATCAAAAAGACAATCCCATTTAAAATAACATCAAAAACAATAAAAAAAACCTAGGAGTAAACTTAACGGCGATGAAGGAATTATGTAATGAAGATTATAATGCATTGTTAAAAGAAAGAGAAGACACAAAGAAGTAGAAAGATATTGACTGCTCATGTATGTGAAGAATTAACATTGTCTAAATGACTATCTTATCCAAAGCAAAACACAGATTCAATACAATATACATTTAAGTTTCAATGCATTCTCCAAAGAAATAGAAAATTATTGAAATTCATATGGAACCACAAAAGGTCAAAGCAATACTGACAGAAAAGAATGGTGGTATCATACTCCAGCCTTCAAACTATGCTACAAAGCTATAATATAATAATCAAAAGATTATGGTAGTGGAACAAAAGCAGACACATAAAACAATGGCATGGAATTGACAGCCCAGAAGGAAGACATCAGCTTCAGCTTCATGGACAGTTAATTATGGCAAAGGAACCAAGGATATACATTTGAGAAAGTCAGCCTCTTCAAAAAATACTGTTGGGAAAAATGGACAGCCACATGTGAAAGAATTAAACTAGACCATTGTCACAACGTGAACAAAAATTAATTCAAAATGGATAAAAGACTTGAATATTAGAAGAGAAAGTATAAAATACATAGAGGAATACTTAGACAAAAAACATGACATGTCTTTAGGAATGTCTTTGTGGATTCATCTCCAATAACAAGAAAAACAAAATAGAATATAAACAACTAATAATCTGCTACACAGCAAAAGAAACTTATCCCTGAAACAAACACACATCACTGAATGGGAGAAGATATTTGCATACCATATCTTGACAAGGGACTGACATTCATTTTCTGTTTGGTCAACAGATGAATTATAAAACACTAATGTTTTCTTTCTCTTATAAATTTTTAAGACATAACAGAAAACTTGAAATTTAGAGGATCTTAAGGATCATCCATTCTAGCCCTCCCTTTTTAAACACAGATGAAAAGTAGGTCTGACAAGATGTCGTATGACTCAAAACCCTGTAGTGTTGAGCATAAATTATAACCCAGGACTTTTGTTACCTAGAATGGGACTTTTTCATTAATTCAGATTATTATTTTGGTAATGGTACATCACATTCAACACTTCATTATTTATTTGTGCCTTGAGTTCTTCCAAATTACATACACCCTTAATAATAGTATTTGGTCTCCACACCTTTATTTTCTGATGTAAGGTTTCCTGTTTGTCAATGAAACCTCAGCATACATTCAGCTTTGGCTTTTAATCATTGTATTTAAAACATTGTTAAGCCCTATTATCTACCAATTGCTGGGTTGCTTTCTACATGGGACGAAACTATGAGTAAAACAGATACTCTTACAATCTGGGATACTAAATGGAAACAAAATATTACACAACAACAATATAGACAGATGAGTAATGAGTAAAGTGATATGGGGACATAGAACTAACACTTTATGGGAAGTAAAAATTAAAAATATTCCTAATATTGTTAGAGGAGGCACACGGAGAAGACAGGAAAGATGTACTAAGGACAGGGAACAGTTAGAAAAAAAAATAGTTACAAATGTGGGGGAGAGGAGGGAGAGTGGAGAACTACCTAAAAAGGGAGCTATCAGTTTTAATTTATTATTTAAAATGTAATATACAAATAGAAAAAGGCACCTTTCTCAAGGTGGCCCTTGGTGAATGTTCACAAAGAACAGACAGAATAAGAAACTGAACATTGATTACTAACAACCAAGAAATCCTTCGCTGTCCTTCTGGATACTACCTCTTGGTAACAGTAATCATAATCCTATTAAAATGTTTAAAGAAATGACACAATCAGCATAGAGGATCAATCAAAATAGAAAGGGATTAATGGAATAGGAGAGAAATATGTAACAAGCTATTGGGTAATCTAGCAGGAGACAAGAATTTTCAGATAATTCTAATAGAGATAGAAAGAAGAGAGGAAATTAGAAATTTAAGGGCATTGCTTCTCAAACCTGGCTATATATCAGGATGATCCAGCAGTTTTAAACAGAATATAGATCCAAAACCTTTTTGAGTACCAGGGATATACATTTTCTCATAACTTAAATAAATTTATAAATTATTAACTTCAGAGACAGAACTATCAGGTCATGGAAACTAACTGTAGGAAATGAAGATATAAACCAATGGCATCCAAGAGATCACTGTCTTAGGTAGCTAGGGGAATATAAAAAAGAATTTGCTGAGTTTGAGGTAAATCTGGAGCATCAAAGTAAGCAGATCATAATATACAGACATTATTAGTCAAATTAAGAATGGTAAAAAATTGAGAAAAAAAGTTCATGTGTTCATTGAATATTTACTTATTTTAGCCATTCCTTGATTTTATTGGTGTGAATGACTGGGGATTAACTACTCAAAATAACCAACAATCCGCTCTTTCACATGGAGTGTTAAGTTACTTAGAATATTCTAGCAAATGTGGATTTCTGTGACATCTTTCAATGTCATTTATATCCATGGGTAATCTGAATCGATTTCTTCCTGCTATAGCTGTCTGTAATGTTTTAAGAGGAAGAGAGAGTAATTGGTGAAAAATATCAGTGTCACAGAACTGATACATACACTGATACATTTTAGGTTGACCCTATATAATTAAGCAGTAGAATAAGATACCAACTGCTGTAACACAATGTTATGAATGGATATTAACAATTCACTTTATTAGAAAATGATTTAAAGGATGTGACTTTACTCAAGATACAAATGACAGGGTCATCTTGGCCCCCTTGGTCTTTAATTTGCAAATATGTTTTCATTAGTTATTTATAATTTAAGTAGCCTTGGAACAAATATAATCACAATATTGCAAATACTGCAATCCACTTTCAAACTTTAAAAAATTGTTTAATATTTTTGTGTTAAGACATTTGAATAAGCTTGTAAACCCAGTCCTAGAATTTTGCATTTGTTGATTTTATTAAAAAACTAAACCATGACTTAGAGAATCCAACCTATTTCACATTAATTGCTAAGCCGATAAAAACCCAAAACTAAGATTGTTCTACCAAAGAGTCATACATCAGGGTAGATCTGTGATTTATTTGTATTGTCAGAGTGGATTCTCCAAATTAAATAGCCTTTAGGAACTGCATTTGTAACAAAGGATTTTTTCCCTTCTTTACCTCTGTCCCTGATAGTTATTGGGAGAAAGAATAAATAAAGGAAGGAATAATAAATAACTTAAAAAAATAACTACACCCTAACCAACCAGGTATTAATCCAACTTCTTACCATATCAGTTAAGGTCTGTTATTTTCCTTTATCTAATCTCAAATTGGGTCTAATTTTTTAACTTTCAGCGGGTTTTTTTTCCATATGGATTGTGATGAAATATTTTTTCCTATGGTCAATAAAGTTCTTATTAAGAACAATCATCTAAAATAATAATATAAGCACTATGAAAGTATGATTTTTAAAGGTTTGCTTCAAAATTTTAAGCTATGTTGATCTAGTTTTCTATGTATGTTAAGGTGCTCATGAAAATATGTTTAGCAATAATTTAAATGAATTGTTTAACCCCTTAGATACATCAGGATAAATGTCACCATTTGTAAATTATCAATATCAGTAACATTTCACTGGGCTCATTAACTCCCTATGTCTCAATAGTAAATGTAAAATAGCTTCAAATAAAGTCCATTTTCCTTCTTTTGTGTGTCTTAAGAACTCTGTTCGTAGTTCTAGTCTAAAGCCTATTGCAGGGCTTCCCTGGTGGCCTAGGGGTTAAGTCTCAGATCGTCCACTGTGATGGCCTGATGACCTGAATTCCATCTGTGGCAAGGGAGCTGACCCACACATGGTGCAGCAGACCTCTCCTTTCGCGCCGGCTGCTCCCCTTCGCAGTGTTGTGAAGATGCTGCTTCCGTCATTTTTCGTTGTTAGTCTAAAACTGAGTGGTGTGAAATAAAAGCTATTATTGCATCACGTGACTTTTGAGAGCTAAGATTTCAGGCCCAGCTGCAGTTCTTTCGTTCTGTTTGGCTTCGATTGGGAAAGGGATTTGGTTAGGGATGTCAGGTTATTTCACTCAGATGCTTGGCTCCTGAGATATTGAGGCAAGTGGGGGCTAGCTTGCATTATTTTCTATCTCTACAAGACTAACATAGGTTTCCTCACAGAAGGATAGTTTCAGAGTAGCTGGGATTCTTCCACAGCAGCTCAGGGCTTTAAAAGTTAGTTCTACAAGGTGGAAGCTGCAAGGTTCACTTCCACTGCATTTTGTTGGTTAAACAAGTAGCCAAGCCAGGCTGAGATCAAAGGGAAGATAATTAGATTATACCTCTCTGTGGGAGGAGAAGCAAAGAATTTTTGGCCACCTTTAATCTACTACAGATATTTGCATCTAAGCTCTGTTTTTCAAAAAAGAGGTTAAGTAAACTGATATGTAAATTGATATTAGGACGGTTTATGTTTCAGGATTTCTACAAAGATTGACACCAGGGTTCCAAATCCTCTACATCTGTAGCTATAGTTAGGCATATTTGAAGTTCACTATATGAATAAGGAAAGTAATTTTTAATGTCAATTTCATTAGTTTTCTTATTAGTTTCCTGAAAATTATCCTGAAAGTTATGAATGATGCTGGAGACCAGTAGCATGTTTCATAAGTATTTTCATTAAAATTCAGAGAAAGATGTCAAAGATAATCTTCCAATGTCTATACCTAGGGATTTTAAGGCATAATATTAGGAATGTTGCATATTTCCTGCCTAAAAGTATTGCAGCAATACTTTGGGAGGGAAGCCTTCGGTCTTACTAGATCATTAGTCTCTGCTAGAATGGCCCAACTATTACTTTGGAAGGGGAATTTTATTCTACATAGTTATTCTTCTTACTCACTGTAAAGCAACTCAGTGGTGGTCTTCTACTCCGGAACTTCTCCTTGTTTGTTTTCTCAGTAGTTCAGGGAGACTGTGAATCCTATTCACAGCTCAGCAGCTACAGCCTGAATTTTAACTGGCAACAGAATACACCTTATCTTCAACTGCTTGTAAAGATGAATAATCCCTTGCTACTGAATATCTTTAAAAATATAGCTGAAAGAAATATTTGTGGAGATGTCCTGAAAAATACTTATTTTATCACCTAAAAATCACACCTATCTTCCTTAGTTAAACCAGACAATCTTGGAATTCCATGTCTTCAGTGCATCACATTGCATTTTGATAGATTTGTTTATCACATGTGAAAATGTTACAAAACTCTCTGAAACAAAATAACAATGATGATTACATTTCTCAAAGCTCTCACTATACAAAAAAATAAAAATAACTTCTGTGCCCATATTGGACACTGTGACTCTCATAACTGATCATATTTCTGTCTTTTTAATTTTTTTAATATTTATATTCCCCATACAATTGCACCCCCCTTATTTTGACCCTATTTCTGTCTTTTGCTAGCTGATAACAAATTTACAGCATTTGTATAAGACTCCTTTTTTTCCCCCAAAGATTTATTCTATTTATCTATGCATACACTGCTGAGGGGAGCAGCAGGCAAGATAGGAGAGGTCTGCTGCACTATGTGGGTCAGCTCTCTGGCCTGGGATTGAACTCATGTGGCAGCTTGATAGTGCTGAGACTTAACCCTTTGTGCCACCAGGGAGACCCCCATCTTGTATGAAACTTCTTGTCAATAAGATCATGTGTATTGAGGGCCTCCCTGGTGCTGCAAGGGTTAAGGTGCAACCTATGAAGCTATCCACAGCCACTGCAGCAGGAGTTCTATTCCGCCAGCCAGGGAGCAACCCACATGGTGCAGCAGACCTCTTCTGACTTGCCCGCTGCTCCCCTCAGTAGTGTACTTCGGTCAATCTGCCTGTTCTGTTCCCCACTCTGTCCTGGTGAATCCTCTCACTCCCCACACCTCTGGCCTGTACCCCAGCTCTTGTATGCATAAATAAATCTTTAAAAAAATAGAGATCATGTGTATTGAAATTAATTCCTGGTCCTACCAAATTCCCTTATCCCTATTTTATCTTTAATCATTTTCCTTAATTTTAAATCCTTGGATTACCTTATAATGTTCAAGTGAATCCATTACTTGTTTTAAACCATTTAGAAAATAGTGAGGGGGTACAAATTAATATAAATTCAACTGAACAGGGATTGGGGATCTGTTAGACTCTAGTTTACCTATCCCAGCATAAAATAATTGCTTCTAGATTTGATTTTAAACCTCTTGTAGAATAACTTTTTTTTCATAAATAGGGAAAATTAAGTCCTCTTGTGGAGGATTCGTGAGAGAGATATCTTCTATCATGCAATTACACAGTATCAGAGAATGCGGGTGGGGAAACACCCCACTCCATTCTCAAACTCCAAATCTTCCATGGTACTGGCTGGTTTTATAGGGAAGTATCTAGTTCTGCTGCCTGGCAAGTTTACAGAAACAGTATTCTAGTTATGTGTGTTAAAAATGGTATTTTCGGGCCTCCTCTGGTAGCGCAGGCCGTTGAGCGCCATGCTGTGAAGCTGTCCACAGCATCTGCAGCGCCAGTTGGATCCCGGCCGGTCGGTGAGGGTCCCAAATCATGCAGCAGACCTTTCCTGTCTCATCCGCTGCTCCCCTCAGCAGTGTATTTTGGTCCACCTGCCTGTTCTGTTCCCCGCTCTGTCTCTGGTGAATCCTCTCACCCTCCAGCACATCTGGCCTGTACCCTGGTTCTTGTATAAATAAATAAATAAATCTTTAAAAAAAATAAAAAAAAATAGTATCATCATATAGATAGATGGTATGAACACACAAGCACACACATATATATAATATATATATTTTAAGATTTATTTATTTGTTTATACAAACACTGGGTACAGTCAGAAGTGTGGGAGCATGAGAGAATTCACCAGAGCCAGAGTGGGGAACAGAACAGGCAGACTGATGAAGTACACTGCTGAGGAGAGCAGCGGGCACAGCAGGAGAGATCTGCGCACCATGTGGGACCTTTGCTGGTAGCCGGGAATCGAACAGTTGCTGCAGAGGTTGCGGGCAGCTTCGCAGCCCAGCGCTCAACAGGCCCGCACATATATATTTTTAGACATATATATAGTAAGTATGAATTTTAAGCTTACCTAAATAGCTAATCATACATTTTGCCGCATCATTTCTGGAAGATATATTGCACATTTCAAATAATCTTATTAGTAAATTTCCTGAGCAATATTTGCTTATGAGCTAGGGACTCCTTTTCCCTATATCTGTGCTTATATTGAACACATTTTGCGGGATAAGAAAAGGAACAAAAATTGTATTTTCATTCAACACAGTGGAGGAGAGATAACTGATGTTGAAAGTGATGCTATTTACAATTAAGCAGTGAAAGAATTTTCTTGTAATCCAAGTCACAATGAGCTATCACAACCTATGGGTTAGAATGACTGTTATCAAGGAGGGTAGGCTACATGGACAGGAGGAAAGGGAACTCTTGTTCACTGTGGTGGGAATTTAAATTGATTCAGCCCCTATGCAAAGCAATATGGAGGTTCCTCAAAAATGTAAAAATAGAACTGCCATATGATCCAGCGATTTCACTTCTGGGAATACAGCCAAAGGAAATGAAAATGGAATCTCAAAGAGATATCTGCACTTCCATGTTTATTGCAGCATTATTCACAATAGGCAAGATATGGAAATAACCTATGTGTCCGTTGATGGATGAACATGTAAGGAAGATATTATGTATATACACATGTACACATTAGTCATTGTATAAAATAAAAAAGTCCTGTCATTTGTGACAACATATATGACATGAGGACATTATGTTAGCAAGATAAGTCAGACAGAAAAAGTTAAATGCTGACTTATGTGTGGAATATAAAGAAACAAAACAAAGGATCAGATAAAACCAAACAGTTAACAAATCCTAGAAATCTGTCTGTAAAATTGAGCCTACCAGAGGGGCAGGGGAGGAGTGAGAGCAAAGTAGAGAGGGGGCACAATGGACTATGGTGGGGAATTATCTGGGTCCTGGTGGTGGGTGCAGTGTGGTAGCATACCCCAGAAAGGTGTGATCCTTTATCTTTAAATCATATACAGTGTTGTAAACAGTTGTAGCTCAAAAATAATGAAAAAAAAATTAAATACCATATGATGATTTATACAGGAATTTAACAAAAAGTAAAACTCATAAAACCAGAGAGTAAAATGTTCAGTACTAGAGGGAAGGGAGGAGAAAATAGGAGAAAGATTGTTTAAGGCTATGAAATTGCAATTTAGATAAGCCCTAGAGACTAATGTATAGGGTCTATAGGCAATATATTATATTATTTTTATTATCAAACATGTGAAAAGACTAGATCTTTACTATAATATTTCTATCACAAAAAAGGAGTAATTATATGATATTACAGAGCTGCTAACTATTGCTACAATGGAAATTTTAATATACATAGTAGTGAATCAATCATGTCATGGGCTTAAATTATGCAATGTTATGTGTCAAACATATTTCAATTAAAAATTTTCAAAAGAAAAGAGAGAAGAAAGGCACTAAGTATTAGTGTACTATCAGATCCTTAAGGTGGCTGGGTGTTAAAAATAAATAGAACTAGGAACTCTTAAATTTTTATTTACATACCACCTTCCCATTGTCACAAATAATTTAGTGTTGATGGTACACAAAAGTCCTTAAGTAGGTGAGCATGGAGATATTCAGTTGAAAATAATTGCAATCTGATCATTCATTGCTAACTTAAAAGGCTAGACTACTGTGAATATATTATCAACAAATTGGAAAGAAATTCCATGAACTGAGCTGATTGTTTTATTGTCTTTGAATTGATGAATAAAGTGGATGTGGCTTTGGTGTTGTGATTAATAATAGGTCACTTCGTTGTGTGTTTTCTGCACAAAGAAAATTGCACATCTTGATCTTGAGAGAAAACAGTCTTATAATTTGGTGGCTAGTCTCAACCTAATTGTTCCCATCTGGGTCTTCCATTGCTTCCCCCAGCCTTCATTTCTAATACTATTAGCAGCAATATCTTCAATTCTGTTATCAAAGGTCTCTTACAATAATAGTGACCTTACAGAAATGATTAATGACTCTTAATCAGAGAATGGAGAGACAGATTTCCAAGCACCAATTCAAACACTGAATATAATTAGCATATTCACTTTTCAGAAGCCAGTCACTTTTTATTACAGTTTATGCTGTAGTTCTTTGACCAAAACTTGTAAGTAATTATTTCCCATCCCTTATTTATTGCTGTGACCTCTAATACAAAACATGCTTTTAATTTGGGGAGAAGACTGACTTTTGCATGACTTCTTAGGGACTACGCTTTTGATGTTGGATAGTTTGTCCTTAGAAATAGTGTAATTATCCCTCTGGAAGAGCTGTTTTGTTTTCAAAGGGGATTATTCATGGCTTAAATCAGATACCCCAAAGCTGCCAACTAATAAAAGAGATGGTTAACATTCTAAATCATCTCCCCTTACTACCAGCTAAAAAGCCGGAAGTGCTGGTGTTAGTTTGGGGACCACACTAGTGCATTCTTCTTGCAGAACTATATAATTGAAAGGGTGGGGTCTGGTTTTCATTCTGTCTAAATGGCTTGTATAGCCCTTAGGAGGCTGGAAATCAGTGTCATGCTTACCAGCTCTTTCCACAACCAATTTGGGTCATCATTTTTTTATTTTTCATTGGAAAACTTCATTGTTCAGTTTTTCATACCAGAAAATGATGAAGACCCTCAGGATCATTTTATGTGGAAAGATGCCCCAAATACAATTATCTAGGTCCATCTATTCTTTTTAATTTTAGACTCAATTCACCAAGTAATTAAGTGCCAATTTTATTTCTTTTTTTAAATACAAATTTCCTTTCTTTTTTCTTTTTTTTATAAAGATTTATTTATGCATACAAGAACTGGGGTACAGGCCGAAGGTGCAGGGATGAAAGGATTCACCAGAGACAGAGTGGGGAGCAGAACAGGCAGACTGACTGAAATACACTGCTGAGGGGAGCAGAGGACGAGTCAGGAGAGGTCTGCTGAGCCCTGTGGGTAGCTCCCTGGCCAGGGATTGACCTCATGCTGCAGAGGCTGTGGACAGCTTCACAAGTTGCGTCTTAACCCCTTGTGCCACCAGGGAGGTCCCCCAAATTTATTTCTTAATGTGTAATTAATTCTTTCATTGGTGAGCAAAAGCAATATTTGCTTTGATGAGTTAAAAACTTGCCACCTTCATGGGAAGCATTTTTAAGTATCTCTTTTCCTCCTTCTGTATTTAGCATGGAAGAAAGTTCTTAATGCCAGGGTGTAGGTTCTCTCTCTTTCCTCTTTGTAGGGCTATTCAGTGGGAATGAAAGAAAGCATTGGAGTCAAATATTCCAGTCATAAAGAATTATAATGGTAAAGTGGCATTATGGAAGGAAGAATTAAAAAGATGATGTAAATATGATACAAAGACTTCTAGACAGTTAGCCATGGCACCTTGACTCAAAGTCCTGCCAGAGGGGCCTCCCTGGTGGCCTAGGGATTGAGTCTCAGCCCTATTACACCAGGGTCTGAGTTCCATCCCTGGCCAGGGAGTTGACCCACATGGTGCAGCAGACCTCTCCTGTCTCATCTGCTGCTCCCCTCAGCAGTGGATTTCAGTCAGTCTGCCTGTTCTGCTCCCCACTCTGTCTTTGGTGAATCCTTTCATCCCCTGCACCTCTGGACTCCACGCCTGTTCTTCTATGCAAAAGGAAAAAAAGAAAAGAAAGAAAAAAAGAAAAAAAAAGAAAAAAAAGAAATTAAATTAAAAAAAAAAAGTCCTCCCAGAGAGAATTCTTTTCCTTAAATCATCCCATATGGATGTCTAAATTGTTTTCAACAGAGACAGATTTATATCTGCCTTAATGAACATTTCTGGACTACACTTATCTCTTTGTTTTTGTCCAAGCTGAGAGCCTGCTGTCCCATTTAGAATTCTTCATTCTTTCTTTATCCAGATGAAAAAAAATAGACATAATCACTATTTATGATATAATAATTCTTTCAAGTCCAGGAAAATAATTATGTTACCTGTTGAATCATTTTCAGTCAGATCACACTAATTTTTAAGTATTTCTAGGTATTATGGGCTGGGTCTCAGTAGGGCCAAAGTAACTATTATTATGTATAATTGTACTGTGAAATTTATGTGACTGGCACTCTTAGTCAAATACAGACAAAAATCCTTCCATCTTTGTGCCATTAACAGTATCTTTAATTTTTTTCTCTATTCCCCAAATATGGAAATTCTTCCTCATAGTCACATTTCAAAATGACTCATAATGGCCCTGCTCAAATATCTAATAAATAAGGTTTATTTCATTACAAGTTCCTTTCTCTTGACAGGTATTCCTACTTAATCAGTTACATACTTCTGGAAAATGTCACATATCAGGTATTTGGCTTTGAGGAAGGGGTCATTGTCCAAATGCCATGCATAAATGTGTCTTTTAGAACTGGAAGATGAACTTCAGAGAAATGACCAGAACTGATAAAGTGGTGTCTCCTAAGGGGTAACTCAAGGCTCTATCACCTGCCCTTAGGATAAAGGTATAACATGAAAATTCCTGTATTCTTCTTAGATATATTTTTATCATGATAATTGCTATCATTACAGATAATATTTTGTTGTAATAGAAAAAGTTTTGAAGCCAAACAGACTTGGGTATGGACTCCAACTCTACCATTTTGTGACCTTGGGCAAGTGACTTGACCTCTTTAAGCCTCAGTGTTCTTATCTTTAAACCAGGAGAAAATAAACCCTACTTATTTTGAAGCTGTATTCATAACCTTCCAGTATCTAGTCTACTGTCTAATACATAAAATAAATTCAAAAATACTAATTTTTCTATTTACAAATCCCTTTTAAAAAATTATAACCAATATCTCATCTACTTTAAAGTGTTTAGTAATAACATGTCAAAAGATGAAATCAAAAAGAATTTTGAGAACCATTAAGAATAAAGTATTCCCCAGTTTTTATGCACAACAGAAATTACCTTTTTATGTCTTCAGAATCTTGAGATTGCCAGGAAGACAAGGGGTTTGAGACATGGCCATAAACCCAGAAACTGCTGGGGCTCGAAGTGTGCTACAGGGTTTGTACCAACTAGTTGAAATATCCTATTTGTCCAGTCTCCTTACTACAGGGATGAAGAATCTGGATCTTAGAGAATTTAGCCACTAGTGGTACTGTTGAGAGCTGTAACTGGTTTGCTTTCCAGTTAAATACTCATTCCATATGGAGTTATTTTGAGTCAACCAGAAAATCTGCAAGAACATCAAAATAATGTTCTTTCTCTCTCTGATCTCAGTAATAACTGGTTAAGGATTTAGAATGCTTGGGAGCAAATCCTCAGTGCAGCTGTGGGTCCTCAATGTTCCAGAATAGATATTTTAAGTTCTCCAAGAAAAAAAATACTATAAAGCCCTTCCTTTCACAGTAATTGAAAAGGTTTCCACCTCTCTTGTCACAAAGTGGCTATTGAGATGACTTCCTTTTAAGTAGCAGGAAAAAGTGACAGAACTCCAGGATGGACATCAAAAAACATCTTTATCCTAGTTCTAATTCAAGTTTACCTTTTATGTAACACTAGCTGTCTCTAAATCCAAAGCTATTTTTGAGTCTTTTTTTTCATTCCATATTTAATCCAACAGCAAAACTTGAGGTCTTATCTTCAAAATGCGTACAGAATCTAATCACTTCTCTTCACTTCTCCTTCTAGCACCTTCATAACAGCCACCATCATTTCTTCTCCAGAGAACTAATAAATTCTTTTGATGGGTGTTCTTGCTCCTACCCTTTATTTCCTTCACATATTAGTCAGAGTAATTTCAGTGATTGTTTGACAACCTTACTTGCTCCTAAAATTCCTGTCACTAAGTGAAAACTAATTATATGAAAAAGCATTTTCATTTAAAAGAAAAAGCTATAATGTGTTTCTCTCAACCCAAGACACCCAAATACTTTTGCAGATAAGGAGGTATTTTAGGGGCTCCCCTGGTGGCACAGTGGTTGAGCACTGGGCTGCGAAGCTGCCCGCAGCCTCTGCAGCACCAGTTCGATCCCTGGCTGCCAGTGAGGGTCCCACATGGCATGCAGACCTCTCCATGCCCGCTGCTCCCCTCAGCAGTGTATTTCGTCAGTCTGTCTGTTCTGCTCCCAGCTCTGGCTCTGGTGAATTCTCTCACCTTCCCGCGCTTCTGACTGTACCCAGTGCTTTTATAAATAAATAAATAAATAAATAAATAAATAAATAAATAAATAAATAAATCTTTTTAAAAAAAAGAATGTATTTTAATTAAAAAGTAAAAACATGGTCCAATTGTCATTACATTATATAAGTAATTAGCACCAAATTGTAAGTAGTTTGGGAATAAAAGATGACATGAAGGTTTACTGTACTCACCAAAAGTGGAAGAAAAGGTTGGATGTCAGGAGCTGGTCCGTAGAAGAGTGTTAAAGGCAGTAATTCCTTGTATGTTACATTTTCCCCGCTGAGCAATTTTCTTCATTAATGCTTTAAGCCATTTGGAGGGTCATGGTTATCTTGTATGCAAAGTGTACTTAGTATGTAAAGTTATAGTATACAAACATCTCTTTATTCAGAATAACAGCCAATGGGTATATTTGAAAAATGGAAAAAATCATAGATACATAGATAAGGAAAAATCACAAAGCATTAACCTTCATTCTTCTAACTAGGCCTACTTAAACATGATTAGCTTGTCCAAACACAGACAAAGTTGAAATTTGTTCCATCTGATATTTGGTGACTAATAACTATTGAAACATATAAAATAATGTATTTTCTAAAAATGACAAGGTCAAAATACCATTTCTTGTGCTTATATGAGTTGTATGTTATATGAAATAAATGTAACTATAGATCTATAAAAGGATTTGGGTGCTTCTCTGGTGACCTAAGTGTTAAGTCTCAGCATTATCACCACTATGGCCTAGTTCTATTCCAGGCCAGGGAGCTGACCCACATGGCACAGCAGATCTCCGAGCCTGGCTCACCTGCTGCTCCCCTCAGCAGTATATTTCCGTAGGTCTGCCTGTTCTGCTCCCCACTTTGTCTCTGAGGAATCTTCTCACCCCAGTCTACATTCCAGTTCTTCAATGCAAAAAAACAAACAAAAAACAAACAAACAAACAAAAAAAACCACACACACACACAAAAAAACAACCAATTGCTCAAAAAAAACCAAGAGTTGGGACTACTTTTGAAGAATCATTATGGCAAAGAGTTGGTGATTGGATAAGTATGTGTGTGGTATGTATTTATTGGTCTTTTTATTCAGTTCCTAATTCTCTGTGTGGTGCTGTAGAACACTGATGGCTTATGTCTAATCCAGGAATCAGAAAATGGGGAAGGGTATCCATTCAATATTTCAAAATCAATAAATAGGGCCTCCCCTGGTGGCGCAGCGGTTGAGCACTGGGCTGCGAGGCTGCCCGCAGCCTCTGCAGTGCCGGTTCATTCCCCCACCACTGGCAAGGGTCCCACAAAAAAAAAAAAATCAATAAATAAATGATGCATTTTAGTAACATGCCAGGTGACCTGGTAAATCAGGTGAGTTAAAGAAGAAAATGGATACCTCACTTTCAAGGAGTCCACATACTATTTGGGGAAGGGGAAAAGCAAATACATAAACTCTATTAAAATATTGAGTGGTAGGTACTTCCTGGTGGCCTAGGGGTTAAGTCTCAGCACTATCACTGCTAAGACCTGAGTTCAATCCCTGGCCAGGGAGCTGAACCACATAGGGAACAGCAGACCTCTCCTATCTCACCTGCTGCTCCCCTTAGCAATGTATTTCAGTAGATCTGCCTGTTCTGATCCCACCCTGTCTCTGGTGAATCCACTTACACCCTGTACCTGTGGCCTGCACCCCAGTTCTTGTATGCATAAATAAATAAAAATAAATTTTCAAACCACTTTATAAAATAAATAAAAGTTTTAATTATGGTAAAAAGCACATAACAAAATTTTTCATCTTAACCTGTTTTTTTGTTTGTTTGTTTCAAGCAACAATCCAGTTTTATTGTATTTTTTTAAGGTAACATTAGTTGACAACACTGTATATGAGGTATAAGATCACACCCCCTGAGATGTATGTTACACACCACCCCAACACCAAAACACCCATAGTCCCCCAGCATAGTTCAATGGACCTCCTCTTCCTTTTGGTCCCTACCCCTAACCTCCTCCTTTGTAGTCTCAAATCTACAGTCAGAATTTTAGGGTTTATTTTAGTTTTGTCAGTTCCTTTGTTTTGTTTCTCTATATTTTACATGAGTGAAACCATTTGGTACTTGTCTTTTTCCTTCTAACTTATTTCACTCAGCATGATCTCTTCTAATTCTATTCAAATTGTTGCAAGTGATAAATTACTGTCAGATTACTGTAAAGCTTCTAAACATTTCCTTTTAAATTATTGTACTTAGCTTGGTAAACACTTCTGTGACTAACTCTACCTCAGACCAACTTTGAGTAACATATATTAAGTGTAGAGAGTATTATTTTTCATGCTTTTATCTCTCACCCAAAACACAATTAGTAGTCTATCCTGAGTGTCTACCTTAGTCACCTTTTCTATTTAGTTTTTTTTTTTTTTTCCCAAAGTTGCATACTTCTTTTCCAGTGATTTATGCTGAAGGGTTGGTTTACTCAAAATGTCTGGAGGAATTGTTGGTGTTTTGCTCATCTTTCAACTCACTTGGTATTTGAGGACCAGAGAAAATCTTCTGGTGACTAAATAATGGCATATGTCCACTAAGCTCATAAGTTATATAGGCAGTCCTGCCTTCCATCCCAGAACTCCTGCTTTTGTTGAAAGGTAAATAAAGAATTGATCTGGGGCCTCCCTCGTTAGCACGGGGGTTAAAGACACAGTGCTATCAAGCTATAGGAAGCCACTATAGCACAAATTCTATCCCCGGCCAGGGAGTTGATCCACATGGTGCAGCAGACCTCTCCTGTCTCACCTGCTGCTCCCCTTAGCTGTGAATTTCAGTAGATCTGCCTGTTCTGCTCCCCACTCTGTCTGGCGAATCCTCTCACCTCCTGCGCCTCTGACCTACACCCCAGTTCTTGTATGCATAAATAAATACATCTTTTTTTTTTAAAAAAAAGAAAGAATGGATGTATTCAAATTTGTATACAGAATGAAAAGTAGAAGGGGGTGTGCATAGTGGTGTGATATTCTTGTTTGTTAAAAGAACAGCCCAGCACTCTACTGCAAAACTATGTGTAGAGTAAGAATTTTTCTTTGCATAGTGTGACTAATATTTTTGTCAGTTTTGTGGTAAAGTATATTCTACTTGGATACTTTCTAAGCTCTTTTTCCAAGAAAGAGAAAGGAAAGATGTTTCAATTTAATATCAAGAATTTTCCAATCTTCAATGTCTCATGAGGTTTGGCAAGATGCAATTGCATAACATTTTTCAAAGTGACTGTCAAGGGATAGAGCTTTGTTTTCCTGATTCTCAACTTTCACTAAATGACTTATTAGAATAAAGTATTGTTGAAAAACTCTGGTAGATCAGCCAAGCTAAGTATATTATACATTTGGATAATGGTTAGTGTCCTTAAATGTAGTTGTAAACTCTTATTGTAAATCGAAAACAGATAAAGAGCTTTTTAAAAAATACAGATATCTGGCCCTTATCCCTAGATCTGAATTCATTATTCTGGGATAGCACCTGGGCGTGGATACTTTTAAAAGCAAACCAAAGAATTCCACTGTTCAAAAAGTTTGAAAATCACTGCCCAAAAAAGAAAGGGTACAGTGATGGAGAATACAATATAATTGGGATCAAATTCTTCTTTCTCTATATACACTGGATTGAGGAAAGGCTATACAATAAATGGTGTTGTGAAAACTGGACAGCCACATACAAAAAAAAAAAAAAATGAGACCAGATCCCTACCTCACACCATACATGAAAATCAGATCAAAATGCACAAAAGACTTGCATGTAAGACATAAAACCATGAATTATATGTAAGAAAACATAGGTAAAACATTCCATGACATAAACTTCATAAATATCTTTGTGAACTCATCTCCAGCAGCAGGGAAAACAAAGGATGATATAAACAATTGAGACTACAACAAACTATAAGGCTTCTGGACAGTTAAAGAACACATAACTGAAATGAAAAGATACCTTATGGAATAGGATAAAATATGTGCACACCATACAACTGACAGGGGACTGATATTGAGGATCTACAAAGAACACATACACCTCAACAAAAATAAACAAACAACCCAATCAAAAAATGGTCAGAAAACTAAATAGGAACTCCTCCAAAGCAGACATGCAGATGGCCAACAGGCATGTGAAAAAATGATCATCATCACTTATCATCAGGGAAATGCGAATCAAACCACAATGAGATACCACCTCATGCCTGTGAAAACGACCCATACCAAAAGGAAACAATGAAACAAAAAAACATACAAACAAGTGTTGGTGAGTGTGTGGAGAAAAAGGACTGGCCGAGCTGCTGTGAAAATAAAAGTAGAGATTCCTCAAAAGACCACATGACCCAGCAATTTCACTCCTAGGTATTTCTCCAAGATCACAAAATACTAATTCCAAAGGAAACTTCTACTTTTAGGTTTATAGCAGCATTATTACAATAGCCAAAATATGTAAACAATCCAAATGTCCCAGAACAGATGAGTGGATCAAAAAGATGTGGTGTCTATATTGTATGCATGTGTGTATATGTGTGTGGTATGCATGCATGCATATGCATGTATTTGAATATATATTATATTATATATTATTATATACATTCTCTATACACAAAGGAATAATACTCAGCAATCAAAAAAGATAAACTCTTGCCATTTACATCAACATGGATAGAACTGGAAGGGATTATTTTAAGTGAAGTGAGCCAGAAGGAGAATGATAAATACCTGATGATTTCACTTATATGTGGTATCTAGAGAAAATAAACAAAAGATCAGACAAAGACAAATTTTAAAACCAATCCATGAAAGCTGAACATAATTCTCAGGCATCCAGGAAGAGAGAAGGAGGGGAAGAGGGAAATATGTGGGCAGGAGGAATATGTACTATAAGGAGGGTTATGAGTAAGTTGGTGGTGGGAAAACTATGGTAGCCACACCTGAGGGGAGAAACCTTATGTTGTAAAAAAAAAAAAAAAAAAAAGGGTGTAAAATAATGATGATAGGTCATTAAAAAAATTCTATATTATTGGAAAATTTTGTTTCAATATGATGAAAGTAATATATCTGCTTAATAATTTTGTTTTTATTGTATATATAAAAAACCAACCATTTTCAGAAATAAAAGTATTACAAAATTCTTTTTTGAGCACAGTTATAGATTTCCTGCCCCAGTCTATCCTCACAAGTTAACTTATTATTTTGGTGTTAAGAGTTATAGACACCGGTATACAAAAAAACTTGTGAAAATTGCCTATAGCCAATTTCAAAGAAAATATAGAACAGGTCACATCTTTTGCTTTTAATTTAAATCTAGAGCCCTTCATTTACTTGATACTCAACACTTTAAAGATTTATTTATTTATTTATACAAGCTGTGGGTACAGTCAGAAGCATGGAGGGTAAGAGAATTCACCAGAGCCAGAGTGGGGAACAGAACAGGCAGACTGATGAAATACACTGCTGAGGGGAGCAGTGGGTGTGGCAGGAGAGGTCTACACACCATGTGGGACCCTCACCTGCAGCTGGGTATCAAATCAGCGCTGCAGAGGCTTTGGGCAGCTTCGCAGCCTAGCGCTCAACCACTGTGCCACCAGGGGAGACCCAATACTCAACACTTTAAACTCAATGTCTTAACTGCACTGATACATTAGACCCAAAATTTGTCCCCTTTCATGCCTATGTCTCCCTCACCAGCTCTTGAATTACCCATTAACTGTGCCTTATCCATTTTCTAACATTCAGCTCTTTCCCCTATTATTTCCCATTGATATTTGGCATCTTTGAGTTGTCCTTTGATGTAGAAACCTAGCTTCAGGATTAGAGTTCCTCATTCCTGAAGTTGGTTTTTTTTTGGCCCTCACTCTTCTTTTGCCTCTGGAGAACCATCTATAACACACTTACAACACAGCAAGTGTTGACTTCTATGAGTTCATCTGTTCCCCAAGTAAAAATAGCAATAACATAGCCAAAATCTTAATGCTTAAATTATCACATTCTGAACAAAAACCCCATTTTATAAAATCATATATTAAAATAAAACAAAATAACAACAATGCCAAAATTGAGGATATGAATTTTTTGTTATGTTTCTGTTAATTTTTATTCCTTCATAAGAGATATGCAAATACTGAAAACAAAACAATCTTTAAACTTATCTTTCATAGTTAGTAGGGTATAGGGATAACTAATGTGTTGGTTGATTCAGTTAGGAAATGTAGCAATATGAGGTCCACACAGCAGGTTAATGTCACCTTAAGGACTAGATAACACCTCAAGAAGCAAACATTCTTCCATGACTATTAATTAGGGCAACACTCTGTCTCACAAATGCACACTGTTCACAAATAAGTAAAGGACATGTGGCTGCATTAACAAATTCAATTTCTATAACTAGGAAGACATAAATGTAACCAAGAAACCACCAGTTGCCAACACACTGTTGAAGGATGAGCTTTTGATGGGAGACTCTCTCTCTTGCTACTTGAACTTAAAATCCTCAACTGCTAACAATAATGTACAAGTCACAGTTATCATATTTTAAAATTATATGTATTACTCTAAAGTTGAGTTCTTATGATGGTAAATGTTATATATATTTGTAAATCTTTTCATTTATCAATGTATACAATGAAAGTAGAGAGATAGCAGCATATATTTGAGAATTTTAGCCACCTTCCACACATTCTAAATTCAGAGGATAATTGCACATTTATACATTAAATGGTACCATTAGCTTGTGAAGAACATGCAAAGCTATTTCCCTAAGTCTGTAATCTGATTTAGACAATCAGATCATTAAGATCCCAAATGTTATGCAAAGAACAGATTATGTAATTTGTAACTGGAATAAAAATAGTAAAGATTTCACTGAGTTCTATTGTTACTAATAAAACCAGAGCTGAGACTCACATCATTTTAATACAACAGAGATAGTATTTCTATGAATGGCAAAATGATTAGTCAATTTGTTAATAAATTGGGCTAATGAAAGGATTTCAGTATGGGCTAATGAAAGGATTTCAGCAAGATAGTTGCAGATTAAAGACAAAAGTCTCACCTTTTTCAGTTATTCACAAAGATCACAAATTCTGAAAGATAAATGGATGACTTCTATAAACATGAAGGGCAACGGTGCTACACCAAGAATCAGATAAAACCATATTGAACTGTTTTTTCAGCAATACTGAGACAGTGCTATGTACAAGAGGGAAAGGAATCTGCTGTATGGTTTCCCTCTGCTATTGTTAATTCGGGGTTCATACCCACATTGAAGATCCCACACTGTCCTGGAGAAAGGGGTACACAGAAAAGGCATGCAATTTGAGTCTGAGGCTCCCAAACAAGAATAGTTGGAGCCCAAATCCAGAGTGGACAGAAGATCAGGCCACCTGTGTCTCCTCATAGAAGCACTGCTATTTGCAGGCTGAGGTAGTGCTATTAAAAGCAGCCCCTTTATTCCCCACCCACGGTCAAAACTGAGCCAACATCCGAGTGTGCTTACTAACCATAGCTTAAGAACCTTAACCTTAATAACAAGACCAAGCACTCCAGGTAAGGTTTTATACCCAAAAAAACAGAACAGTTCCCAGCTTGTGGCCTTGTCTCAAAATAGACTTCAGCTAATGTTACTTCTTATGCTCAACCACAGCCTAGAGGTTGAGTCTGGCACAAGATTCTATGACACAGCTTGGTTGAGCAGTTGGTCTAGGGGAGGGGAGTGTTGTGGTTCACCACCATATAACTTGGATACCCACAAAACAGTGGGACCTTTGAACAATTTGTGCTCACTGGAGGCAACATTTTGAAGCCCTGCTGCCCAGGTTCCTTTCTATTACCCCTTATTTGCATTAATGTCAATCTTAACAGGTGAAAAGGGAGCAGTGTTTGAAATAAGAGGCACTTAATACCCTGGGTGATAAATGGGTATTATATCCTCTTGTAGAGGAGTATAAAGTCAATTTACTGAGAAAAAAACGAAGAAACTCCCTATCAAAACTAATAAAAACTAAAAGACACAGAAGAATATATTACAAATGTTGAAGCAAAAAGACTTGCAAGAAATCTCAATCCATCGGAACTACTAAATATGCCTTAAGAGAAGTTTAAGGCACATTCTGAATTAAGGAATCTGCTGAATTATGAAAAAACATCACATGACATAATGAAGAAACACAATAAAGAGGAAGAAAATATAAGTGTCCTACAATTAGAGCTAATAGTTCTTAAAAATATTTAACTGAAATTAAAAATACTATAAAGGGCTTCAATGGTTGACAAACACAAACAGCAAAGAGAATAAGTGGGCTTGAAGGTACAGTGACAAAGAACATACAATCAGAACAACAAAGAGGAAAAAGAATGAAAAAAATCTGTGTAAGAGCTCTTTGGGATAACCAATGGGGGAGGAGGAATCTAAAACATGTGGGTCCCAGCAGGGGAAGAGAAAGAGAAAGGCATAGAAATTTTAAAGAAATAATTGTTAATGACCATCTGAATCTGGGAAATGAACCAGACATCCTGCTCCTAGGTGCCCAAAGCTTTCCAAACAAAATAATACCAGACTGACACTCTCTAACACATTGTAATACACTTGTTGAAAATCTATTTCAAGGACAGAATATTAAAAGCATTGAGAGAAAAAAGAGTAATTTCAGAGGGAACACCAATTATACTATAGATGTGTCAGTAGAAACCTACAGGCAAGAAGGGAATGGCAAGAGATATTTGAATTATGTGAAGAATTATATTGTACCATGTAGGATTATCATTCAAGACAGAAAGAAGGACATGGAGGTTCATTGAAAAATTCAAACTTAAAGAAGTTATCTACACCAAGTGGGACAAGAAAAAGTACTAAAGATGTTATCACCAAAAAATCACAAAGTAAACAATGACATATATATTTTACAATGTGGAGGGTATAAATGTGGCACAGCAGAATGAGTATGAGATCAGACCATCTCACAGGCCAAAAATAGTCCATCATTCACTAACTTCCACAGAACCTTAAAAAAAAAAAACAAAAATGTAAATTAGACCTAAACAAAACATGAATGGAAGATGTCAACATTTAAAGAAAATACCAAAATGGCGATAAACATGTTTCAACAATTATCTGAAATGGAAATTACTTGAATTAACCAAATAAAAGGTATAGAGTGTCGAAGAGGATTTCAAAACAAAGTCCAGTCATCTACTGCTTACAGGAAACCCATTTTACCAACAGCACAGGCTTAGAGATGAACGATAATCCTATAAGCATAGACTTAGAATTAAAGGCTGGAAGATAGATATACAAGCAAATGGTAACCAATATATATATACATATATATATATATATTTATCAGAAATGGTTCTCTCATTATTCTCTCTCTCCCTCTCTTCTCTCTCTGTATATATATTATACATATATTGTATATATAACTTATGAAATAGACTTTCAATTAAGAAAGGTAATAAGAAAGAAGAATATTATGTTATAATGAAAGATCTAATATAACAAAGAGTCAGCATTCATTCTGTGGTCTTGTATTTTGTAAAATGTACCTGTATTTTCAAGACTTCAATCTTTGCAGAACAAATATGCATAACAAATTAATGAATACAAGCATTCCCCTCTCTCTGCTTTTCCTCTCATCTTGCACAACAGCTCCTTGTTGTGCTACTAATCTTTCTTCTTATTTTTTTTTATTTTGCTTCAATTTTCTCCCTTCTAATCCCTAGTCTTAACCACCTCACATCTCTTCATTTTTGCTTATTTCCTCTTCAAATTTTATTTATCTATTTATTTCTTCCTCTTTATGTTTTTGGCTATTAGTCCACAATGCCCTATAGTCCATTGCTTGTTCATTTATTATTCTGAATAAAAACAGTCACACTTCTTTTGTTTTAATCAAACTTTTTTTTTTTTAAAGAGGCATGTATTTTTATTTATTTGTTTGTTTGTTTGTTTGGACATGCACTGGGTATAGTCAGAAGCACGGGAGGGTGAGAGAATTCACCAGAGCCAGAGCGGGGAGCAGAGCAGGCAGAAGGACCCAAGTACACTGCTGAGGGGAGCAGCAGGCGGCAGGAGAGGTCTGCGCGCCATGTGGGACCCTCCTCCGGTGGCCTGGGAGCAGCTGGGGATCGAACCGGCGCCGCAGAGGCCCCGGGCAGCTTCGAAACCCAGCGTTCAACCGCTGCGCCACCAGGGAGGCCCTTAATCAAACTTTTTATTACTTTTACATCTCTATTCATTTTGTATATTTGATTTCTCCTCTCAGGTGAAGTCCCCATAAAACTCTCACCACCACATCACCCGTGAGCCATCACCACAGTCCCATGTGCCCTTCCCTCCCCCATTTTGATCTCTCCCCTCCCTCCTCCTCTGCTGGATGTCTCACTTCTATAGTTTGCCTGAAAGTTTTGTCTTTTTTCCTGATCCCTTATTTGATTCCCCTATATTCCTCCTATATGTGAAACCATCTAGTATTTTTCTTTTTCTTTCTGAATTATTTCACTGAGCATGATCCCTTCTAGCTCCCCCCATGTTGCTGCAAATGGCATGAGTTTATCTTTTTTTGACTGCTGAGTAGTATTCCATTGTGTATTTAGACCACATCTACCAATCCAGGCATCTGTTTTGGTTGTTTCCATATCTTGTAAATCATGCTGCAGTAAACATAGGAGTACAGGTTTCCTTTAGAATTAATGAAAAACAATTACATTTCTAAAATTATTTACAAGTATCTACCATATTGGTATGTTATCATCAATGGAAACACAATAAATACATACATTAAAAAAACAACTAATATTTGCTGAGAATTTTACTACATGCCCAGTACTTTCTATAAGTTTTACAAATATGAACTCATTTAATCCTCCTAAAAATAAGTTGCTCTAGATATGATTATTTTATCCAGTTCGTAAATAAGGAAATGGTTACCCAATCAATATGTTGCCTAAAATTACTTAATTGTTTAATTTTGAAGCCAAAACTCAAGCTCTGACATTTTCACTCCAGAACTAAGGCACTTAGCATCACGATATAGTGCAATCAAAACATGTGAAAACAGCCCATATTAAATCCTAGGAACACATGCTATACAGACTCTTAAAGTAAATATTATGAGACTTATCCATGAAAAATGACTTCATGTAAGTGACAAGAAAACAAAAAGTACACAGATGATCCTAAGTGGATAATAAGGCAATAAAAATTATAGTCAGAAATATGGATACAATGCATGAAACTGTTTTATATTATTGTCTTTTGAATTTAACTGGATGTTTTGTGTTCCTGTGCAAGTAAACAATAGCATGGAAATTTTCCTCTCATAAATTAATGAGTTTGGCCATGTTGTTCAATGAATGTTAAAAATAGAAAGTATGACACACTGTATATACAATTTTCTTTTCTCTATTTATAGTTTGCAAAGAAAGGAGACTTAATAGGCAATTAAATTTTTAGAGAGTGGAAGTGGATACTGAAAGTTGATTCTATAGAATGATGACGAACTCTTTCCACAGGATATATGCCTGTGTGTCATCTCCATTCCCCCTCCTGGAGTAGAGGGGTGGCATCTGCCATTTTTCTAAGAATGTCCATGCTCATTGCCAATAAATGTTGACATAATTTACAGTACTCAAATACAAACAAAACAGTTCTGTAAATTCTAATAGTAACACATGTTTTATGTACTTTCACTTGTGAATTGGACAGGCCACTTCCTGAAATGGTATATTTAAAACGACAAAATCATCTCTGCAGACTTGAAAAAAGGTGTTAAAAAGCTGAGTTAAGGGAGTGAAAAGGTGAGAACAATTATCTATCTTTAGAGCATAACAAATAATCATGATGTAAATTAGGTGCTTTAAATGGGGAATAAATTAGCACTCAACTTTACATAATAGCTTAAAAGTGAACAAGCCTCAAAATATCAGAAATAAGAGAAGTAAACATATCCCTTTGCTTTATCTTCCTGACCAGATGTGAGTGTGCCATAATGAAAAAGATTTATGATGGTTAGACCGTAATTTTTTAAATATATTTTTAATATATTTTTTAAATTTTTATTTATAGAAGAACTGGGGTACAGGTCAGAGGTGTGAGAGGGTGAGAGAATTCACCAGAGACAGAGTAGGGAGCAGAATAGGCAGATGGACTGAAATACACTGCTAAGGGGAGCAGCGGGTGAGGCAGGAGAGGTCTGCCACGCCATGTGGGTTGCTCCCTGGCCGGCCTGAAATCGAACCCACACTGCGGACAGCTTCACAGCACTGTGCTTAACCCACTGTGCCACTGGGGAGGCCCAATATGTTTGTTTTGTCATCTCTTCCTCATACTGTGTTCACAGCAGAGTGTCAGTATATAACTGCTCTTGCTTCACTAATATTTCCCAACACAAGAACCACCTAACCTAAGTTAAATAATTCTGCAATATATGGAAAATCTATTTACTTTAAAGAACACTTCCTTGTCTACCAGGAAACATTCTCACAAAAGAGAAGGTTGTTTCAACCAGGGTGAGTTGATGTGTTTTTGTCTTATTTTTCTAGACACTTAATAAGAATTTCAGGAACTTTCTGAAGTTTGTAATTTCCTGAATTATGTGTGATTCGGGCATATAAACATGATCTGTCTGGTTCCAATGTGAAGATGTGATTAATCTCTGAGAACTTGGTGACATTTTCAATGTGCAAATGCAGGATTAGGAGATATATAAGGGAGGAAGCAAATTAGGAGATATATAAGGGAGGAAGCAAAAATAGGAGATATATAAGGGAGGAAGCAAAAAGTGGTGGTTTACTCACCACTGCATAAAACGTAGGTTTGTATGGGTGTTTATGTGTCTAAAACTGCAAGGATATGGAGCTCATGTAAAATCATGAAATATCCTGAGCTGAATGAATGTGTTCTGTCTGGTTATAAGGAAGTCATTTTAGTGTCATCTAAGTTTAGTTTTTAATTATAAGAGACAAGGACGAATTGTGACAAAATTATCTCATTCGTTGTAAGGCAAATTTCATTTTAACAAATTTGAAATATTTACATTGACATTTAATTCCGGTCAAGATGGCAAACATCTATACAGAAGATTAGACTCAAAGGCAAAGACATCTATTTTTCAGTACTGAAATATAATAGCACGCAAATTTGCAATGATTTTAAATCAAACATATATTATATGCCTTTCAGTGAACACTGTAGTAATATAATCAAGTTTGTTCCATTATAAAAACCTATTCTTACAGAGTTAAATTTCCCATGGAATTCAGTGCAAACCCTTAAATGTTACTATTTATCTTTACTTAAAGACAAAAGATATTGTAATATGTAATCTGATTCTGTCAGATGCTAAAATCATATTCTCACTTGTTTCCAATCTTGATGTAGTTTATTCCTTTAAGCTTTTCACTGTAATACAATACTTATAAAAATATATGTAGCTGAACTGCGTTCTAGTTGATGATCCATAATATTTAATTTATTTTTTACCATTTGTTCTTTTTTTTTTTTTTTGTGGGACCCTCGCTGGTGGCGGGGGAACAAACCGGCGCTGCAGAGGCCGTGGGCAGCCCGGCAGCCCCAGCGCTCAACCGCTGCCACTTGGGGAGGTCCACCACTTGTTCTTTTAATGGCTACATCATCTGTCTCCTGTGAGCAACAAGTTATTTACCTCTTTGAAGTTAGGTTTATTGAGATATAATTAACATCATATTGTAGAAGTTTAAGGATACAATGCATTGATTTGATACACATTTATTGCAAAACAATAACCATCAATGAGTTAGCTAACACCTCTATCATGTCATTTAGTTACTGTTCCTTTAAGTGAGATAATTTGATATCTACACTCATTTTTATATATATATATAAACATACATACATGAACACTGTTAATTGTAGTTGCCAATAGGTTCTTATAACATTTATTTTTTTATATTACTTATTATTCTATAACTGGAAGTTTTCACCTTTTTAGCAACATCTCCCTGTTCTCCCCACCTCTGTGCCCTTGGTAACTACCATTCTATTTTGTGTCCCTAAATTTGCCTTTTTATATTCCACATATAGTGATATCATACAGCATTTGTAGTGATATCATACAGCATTTGTCTTTCAATCTCTGATTTATTCCATTTAACATAATGGCCTCAAGATTCATACAGGTTGTCACAAGTGATGGATTTTTTCCCTCAAAGTTCGAATAATATCCATATATTTATGAATACATACAAATATGTATATATATATATATACATATATATGTGAAGGGTGGAGAGATGAGAGATGGAGTAGAATTTCAACTGGACTCTTCATGTCTGAACTTGATGTGAGTGCAAATGGAAGTGATTTTTTATTAATTTCTCTGTCTTCTTGTAAGTATCAGAGCAAGGATTGGGTTTAAAATGTGTCTCCTTGAAGATTTCCTCTTTCCAGTTCACTGGGGTTTCTCAGAGATCAGCCTGTGTTAGTGTATCCTAATCCAGTAAAACTGGGAGTCAGGGAAATGCTAAATTGCAGAATTGAGCTCAGAGTTGCATAAGATATAGGCATAAGTCTTAGACAAATAGCATCTTCCCTATATTGAAGCTAAAATATTCTAAAAACATTAAATAATTTAAAGACTGGTAAAACTGTAATATAGAAATTGCAAATAGTTGTAAGGCCAAGAATTAATACCCAGAGATGAAAAGGGTCAGGTTGCTAATGAATTGTACTAGAGGGATAGCTTAGTGTCTTCATTAAATTAGTTAAGTAATGTGAAATGATGGTTGTTACATATCTTCACATTACATGGTTTGAAGGGGATCAGGATATGCTACCCAAAATATGTCCCTTTGAAATAAAGATTATTTTAAGTTGACAACTGAGAATCAAGAGATGCATGAAGAATTCTCTCCCTTCCACTTACTTACCTAAAATCAGGGTATAAGTTTTCTTTTGAGGAAATTACCTAGGAAGTAGAGACTGACTTATAATAGACAGTCACACCAAAATAAATCTGTATAAGCAAACCTTACTAAAATAATCTTTACCCATTATGTTTGGCCCATATATTTCCTCATCATTTTCCCACTATTTATTGCTCCTGGAAGTCTGAATCCCCTTCCTGTGTCTAGTCACTTCTCCATGTTATTGCCCTTTGTTGAAATTGTATATAAGCCCCTATATCTAACCACTTCTTTAAGATTCACTTCTTTTCTGTGAAGCTCCCTTACACATAAAAATATTGACATCAATAAAAATGATGTGTTGTCTTCTGTTAATCTGTCCTTTGTCAGTGTCATTTGAATGCCCCAGTTACCGAACACAAAAGAGTAGAAAATATTCTTCCTCACTGATAGTCTATGCCCTATCAGGAGTAACAGAATATGGTAGAATAAAGATCTGGTTAGTAGTTCAGACACTTACTAGTTTTAGCCTGACATTAACCACTTTTGTGATGGAGTTATGGGATTCTACTACAATTCATTGTACATCAGCATAATAAAAGGATTAGACTAGAACAGGGTAGTAAGTCAGATTCACTTCATGACTGGAGGACTTTGCCAAAGAAAATTGAAAAACCTTGTATATCATGATCAATTACTAAAGTAATTGGCTCTGGAGCATAGTGATTCCAATAGACAAGCAGAATATATTTCATCTCTGGAATAAAAGATAGATGAAATTTGTTACACTTCTAGCATTCAGAATCTGCTTATTCATATAGGCTAGGAAATTGAGCATGTTCTTCTAAATTCCACAAGAGGAAAAGGTGGACAGATGCTTGAAGCAACGATATGGTAGTTAGGGGAGAAATAAAATCCTATTTGAGTCTTGGATAATAAGAAAAGCAGCAATCTAAGATCGACCAAGAATGCAATGTTCCATTCCATTCCATTTGTTCAAAAAATATATTTGGGTGCTACAGTTGTCTATAATGATAGAGGCCTCTCTCTCTTTCTCCCCCCCCCTCCTTTTCTCTCTTTCCCACTCCCCCTGACACTCTCTCTCTTAATCTCTCACCCCCCCTTCCTCCCTCCCTCTCCTAATCTGTCTCATCCCTTCCCCAATTCTAATGTTCATTTTAACTGGCTATGCTGGAAAGAAAAGAGATATATCTATGAGGAATCAATTTAATAGTACCAAAAATGTGGTTTCAACAAACTGATAATGGACATTACATTCTTCCAGTGTGGAACAAATCAACCTTATTTAAATCTTACTGTATTTATAACATGTTGCACTGAAAGTTCCCATCTAATTTAAGTTTACCCCACCTCTTTCTCCCAGATGTAGGTCTAATTTATGTAAAAGCAGACATTAAAACAAGTCACTCAGAGCAAGCAGACTCACTTTCATTTACATAATGTTCTTTGGGGGAAAAGTATTAAATCAATTTTAACCTGTTTGGGCCTGCATCCAAATAATGTACAGGCCTGTTTGAAGAGAATAACTTTTGAAATTTGTTAAAGAGATCATATGAAATGCATTACTCAATTAAGGAAAGGAATTTATGCTTTATTATAGAATACTGTACCATCTGCCGGATGAATATAACTAATTAAATTTGACTCGGTATGTGATTTTAACAAACAGTTGAAAATGAAAATTCTACAATGAATTCTTCAGCAGCACCTGAAATGACAGATACTCACTGGGAGA
Source organism: Talpa europaea (assembly GCF_964194135.1). Taxonomy (NCBI): domain Eukaryota; kingdom Metazoa; phylum Chordata; class Mammalia; order Eulipotyphla; family Talpidae; genus Talpa; species Talpa europaea. Next base: position 43,879,228 of record NC_140083.1, on the reverse strand, counting down.
GATTCCATCCAGCCCTGCTTAGGTTGCAAACAGACTTTCTATTGTCTGGCTGCTGTCTGCATAATGTTTGCATTAAAAAGCAGGTCAGTTTCAGTAAAGACTCATAAGCAAATCAGAAAACCCAAACACAGTGTTTGTCTGCTTTTGTGAAAGAACTAACAAGCTAACAGAATGGAATCAAAACGGCTGCAAAGCTTTCCTAGCCACTGAAAAGAAATGCAACTTTACTCTGAAGGGTAGTGTAGGGTAAGGAAAAAATATCAGGCTTTTCTGCCCTCCCGCCATCAGGATAGATGATGGATCCTTGCAGTCCTGAATGCATGCCTGATGGCAGGCACCTGGAGTAGGGTGTGGGCACAGGTAGATGGGATTCACCTGGGCTGAGACTGGGCTTTTAAGGGCTGCGTCATGAAGACGCCAGCAGAAGCCGAAAGAGAAGCCAAGAGAGAAGCAGAGAAGCAGAAGCAGAAGCAGAAGCAGAAGCAGAGATCACTGGAGAGCCCAGATAGAATGAAGACTTGCTAGGGGCTGGGAGACCTGCCAGCCTCCTGGCCCCCCAGCACCCTTGCCTGCTGTGTACTGGGTAAATCCCAATAAAAGACCTACAGAAAACCACTGAAGACTCTGACTCCTCCTTTACCCGGTCTGCTGGACCATAGAAAACCTTCACTGTGTCCATTCTTGCCACTACAGGTAGACTGCTAACTTCCCTTTTTAAAAAGAGGCAGTCATACAACCTTGTACAAAATAGCCATTGTTTGTAATATTATAATTAAGTAGAAATGCTACACTGTCATACTGAGCTAGAAGCTATTACTCATTGGTCAAGGAGATGACAGCATCCAGCCTAGTTGTATCTATAGGGGTCAGTTGCCTCTGTCAGAAGGAAACATTATTGTGTCACCTTGTCCGGAAACTGTTAGAGAAACTGAAGGATTTAGAAAATGCTTTCTGACAAGACCTGTACAAGCCTATCATATAGATACTAGAATAACAAAATGATTAGTTAAAAGAGAGGCATTTCGGTCTGTAAGGGTACTACAATGTCAACTACTATAACCTCCTATGTGACTGTTTTAATTTTCACCAAGATGTTCTTACTCTGTGTTGACACAGCCTTGGTAACTCTGTATCAGCCAAACAAATGCATCATTGGGGCCTCCCTGGTGGCCTAGGGGTTAAGTTTCAGTGCTGTCACCACTGTGGCCTGAGTTTGATCAGGTGGGGGAGCTGACCCACAGGGTGCAGCAGACCTCTCCTGTCTCACCTGCTGCTTCCCTCAGCAATGGATTTCAGTGGATCCACCTGTTCTGCTCCCCACTCTCTCTCTCCGATGAATCTTCTCACCCCCCACCTCTGGCTTATACCCCAATTCTTCTAAACAAACAAACAAACAAACAAACAAACACATCATTGGTTGAGAGCCAGCTTTCTATCTTTTTTGGAACCTCCATCTTTTGAAAATCGGTCACCATTTCTCTAAGGGAACTTGGGTAAAATTAATGCATTTTCCTATTTAAATGATGTGGTGCTTGTTTCAAAGATTGCAGCATATCATTTTCTTAAGGAAAGAGGCATTTCAAAGCATTCCTTCATTTGTTCAAACATTTGAACAGTAGTCCTTAGGAAGAAGGAGATGAATAAGTGCACTTGGCTCTGGGGTCCATAAACCTAAGAAAACTGTGTTGAGAAGCTGATCCATATAATTTGGTGATAAAGGCTTCTGGGAAACATATGCTTCTACTTTGAGCTGATGGTGTTTATGAAACCCTCAGAATCATCACTGTTCAGAAGAGAGTTAGGGTCAAGAAGAAAAGAAAACAAAAGACTTGCCTGAGAAATAGGAGTTGATACCATCACTGTCTCTAAGTAGAGAGAGGTAGTCTCAAATTTCATTTGTGCAGGAATTAAGAATCCAAGGGGAATGAGAATTTTGGAATTAACCAGTTCATTCAAAATAACTGAGGTTATTTTTTTGTAACCACTTTTCTTGATATGAAAACCATGGTTATCCTGGGGGCCTATGGATGGCTGAATGAAGAGTATCCTGTTGACATATGGGAATGGTAAGAACAAACACCATATTGAAAGAAGCAAAAAGGAACATAAAACATAAATCACTGAAAATTTGAAAAGATATAGGTAGAGCTGGCCAAATTAGACTTTGGGAAAATCAAACTAAATAAATAAATAAATAAATAAATAAATAAATAAATAAATAAACCAGAATGTGATAAATGCTTGGGGGTTGGAGTTAGGGAATACACTAATTTTCCTGAGATTTGAACAAGCTTCTATATACAAACAAGCCTGACTGTAGGATTTGAAGGTAGCAACAATAAAATTCCATCTAGCCTTATTCTTTAATTGTATACTTATTAAAGACATTTTACATGATCTCCCTGTTAAACCGATCTGCCTGTTTTCAATATGTGTCCACTTAAGGACGGATTTATAAACAGATCTTTTGCCAAGATTGAAAATCTCCAACATCTTTTGTCAATACATTATCCAGGCATTATTTACAAAACTGGAACTTTTGTCCTGGTGAGATGATTTCTGGCACGTCTCTGTAGATTTCCTGCTCCAATATCATCTGAGTAGGTGCTAACCACATGCCGGCCAGGGAGAGTTGGGACCTGTCCTCTGAAAGCCAGAACATCATCTCCATTCAGAGCTCATCTGGGGGCGGTGTATGCATGGCCTGAGCAGAATCTTTTCTTACTTTTGAAATTTCCCTTTAAAATTTTGAGTCAATCTGTCAACAGGTGAATGTTTTCTCCACCAGAGCAGCAATTAAAATATCAACTGCTATTTCCTTGATTGCAGAAGGGAGACAGGAGGCTGAGATGCACTAGCAGAGCTTAGTTTAGGTTCGAGGCATTGGGGTTTCTGGAATGAACTGGTTTGATCCAGTCTGACAGTTGATTTGATTGAGAAAATGCCACCAAGTGACATTTGGTAGGTCAGAAAATGGTTATGTGAACTGGAACCTTAGAAAGGGCTGTGGTTAAGACCCACTGTCTCCATTATGACTGGATACGGCCTGTCTTCTCCTTGCTTCAGAAGCGATTTTGAATTTAAATAATACACACCTTTAGGATTTTTAAAAATGAGTTTCTAAGAGACACATATTTGGTATACATATTGAATTCTAGAGAAACATACATTTTGAGTTGATACCATTCTGCTTTTTATTTCTTTTTTTAAAATTTATTTTTGTGTAAAAGAACTGGGGTATAAGCAAGAAGTGCAGGAGAGGGGGGGGGGGTGAGAGTATTCCCCAGAGACAGAGTAGGGAGCAGAGCATACATATATATTGGAATCCACTGCTGAGGGGAGTAGCGGGCAAGACAGGAGAGGTCTGCTGCGCCTTATGTGGGTCAGCTCCCTGGCCAGGGATCAAACAGGCTGTAGTGGTAACAGTGCTGAGACTTAACCCTTGGCCACCAGGAAGGTCCTTCTTTTGATTTCTTCTTTGGAACAATTTACCCACTGCCATTCAGAAATGAAAATCAGCTGTTATACTTTTCTCACTCTTACTACTTGGTTCATTTAAAGGAGAAACTGAGATAATAATAATATCATTAATAATTATAAGTTATGTTTAGTTTTTACTGATTGCATGGAACCATTTCAAGCACTTTACCTGTGTTATCTCACTTGTCACCTAATACTGTGAGATAGGTAATAATATTATGTCCATTGTACAGAGAAGAAAACTAGGATGCAGAAAGTATCTTTAAGATTAGAGTATTAGCAGGAATTTAGAAAACTTAAATAAGGGACCTGGAAAAAGACTAATTGTAATAAAGTAAAAATCAAAATCAACAAACTATAAACCAGAGACACACTACGTTGGGTGGGGGGGGAGAAGAGGGATTAGGGTCAGAATAAGGGGGGTGGGAATTGCATGGGGAATATAACCAAAATGAAAATGCATACATTGTGCAAAAATGAAAAATGATGTGAGAATTATATAAAATAAAATAATTAAAACATAAGATTAGAGTATTAGCATTCATTTTTAAAATTCTAATGAACATATTTCCCAGCACAGAGTAGGTAGATGACAGGGTCCTGTTGTAACCTGCCCTTGGGGTCCTGCTTCAGTTCCTGCTTTGGGTCCTACCCCAGTGGTTTCCACACTGCACTGAATCAATTGTTTGAAGACTCAATACTAACATTACCCCTGACAAAAGTAACAACTAGCATACAAATCTAATAAAAAGGCATGACATTAACATATTTCTTAACATTCACTCCCCAAATTAATCAAGTCTATCTCTTGAAAACAGATGGACCACTCATTTGTTCATAAGTTCAACAACTATTTATTCAGTACTGAAAACCAAAATGCGAGAAGGAGAATCTCCCTTTGAATCCGGTTCTGCCATTTGCCATTTATGTGATCATGGGAATCCTTTCGACAAAAGACCAATGTCTTCAGAATCAGGTAGAACTCAATACATTGCATGGACTTAGCTGAATTGACTTCTCTGAACCTCAGTTTCCTCATCTGTAAAACAGCACAGGATAATTGTGTTGGGGATCTAAGATAAATAGAGGACCTGAATTGGATTGACTTCAGAGAAATGTACATATTAATTTGCACCTATGTTAATACATAACTTTTCAGGGAAGCTAATCTGTTGAATCATGGTGACTGTAAGTTGAGTCCAGGGAAAGGCAGGGGAATTCTAGAAGCCACACCACTCCTCCACCACTTTTGTCTTGAGGCAAGAGTGGGGGCCTCACTGGTGGCCTAGGGTCAGGCTGTCACCATTACAGCCTGAGTTCGATCCCCAACCAGAGAGCTGACCCACAAAGGGTGGAACAGATCTCTCCTGTCTCACTCTCTGCACCCCTCAGTAGTGGATTTCAGTAAATCTGCCTATTCCTCTTCCCACTCTGTCTCTGAGGAGTCCTCTCACACCCTACACCTCTGGCCTACACCCCAGTTCTCCTAAGCAAAAATAAATAAAACCTTTAAAAATATAAATAGAGACAAGACTGAGCGACCTCTGGGGAGGTGCAAATTAGAAGGAAATTGTCCAGAATGCCTCTTGACTAGCCTATCTTCTCATTCACTTCCAATATCAAAGTAGGTAGTGCACATTTTTTCTCACTAAGCATCTGCCTGGGGCACTTATAGATTTTACAGTCCAATTGTAAATGTAAAGTTGTCCCTGCAATCATCAAAATAAGTCAGTCAAGTGATTTTAACTGGAAGGTTGTTTAGACATGCAGATGTAGAATATTGGTGCTTCTTACTTGAAGAAAGTCAAGTGTTGAAAATCCAGTCACAAACGGACATATAGAAAAGCAGACAGAATTAAAAAAAAAAAATGAAAGCCTAATCCTTTTTTTCATCCCATTGTTAATGTTCTTTACTTTGGAAAATATTAAATGGATCCTAAAGAAAGGTTAATTTCTGTCTCCTTTTAGAAACACTGTTGTTCTGTAGTTTACATTACACAACAGCAGTTTCCTGTTAGTATTCGCTGTTCTCTAGATGGGAATTTTTCCATGCATTGTTTTTTCTGGACCTGGGATAAGAGGCTTGAAGTTATAATCGTTTCTGTCCAAAGTTCACCACCAATTGACAATGAAAGTTCCTGATCAATTGACTGGTTGCTCACATGGGGTTGTCTTCTTTTCCTCAAAATATTTGCATCTCTCCATCTCTTCCTAATAAAATTAATATAAATTATTTTTATTTAGATGTACTCATGTAAAACATGAGCATACATTATTAAATTTAAGTGAATGGAACTTCCTCCACCTATTCATATTATTTTTTACATTACATGATAGAAATTGTGTGAAAAAGCTTTTGGTATTCTTTATCAGGTTAATACCTACATATTTTATTTCTATTTGTTTCCCAGGATTTTATTTTTTATTATATTTTTGTTTCGATATTGATGGTTGTTTTAATTCATTGTTACAACAAAGTTATTAACTAACAATCTCAAGCTCAATGACTACAATAATTATTTTATTTTTATTTTTGATTATATGTCAAATTTCTTACTGCTTGTTGCATTAGCTAGTTATTACTGTAGTATTGTAAGTCATCAATAGAATTGATGGGATATCTTTAATATTTTCTATAAAACTCTGACTTTAGGTGAAATAATTAATGAAACCAGGTCCTCAAATAATTCCATTTGACACACAATGGGCAGATGTTTTATACTCATTGCCATTATAGCAAAACAATATTGTATAAAATTATTTGAGCACTTTCTATAATGCAGTATAACCAACCAACACAAAACGCAGTGACTTACAAAGCTAATGTGTCTGTTTCTCAAAGGTCTACATGTTGGTTAGGACTCTGCTGGACTTGTTAAGATCAGCCAGACTCTGCTGTATAACACAGATTGGATGTAGATCTACTCTACATAGCATTCATTCGGCTTAAAACAGTGGTTGCCTCCAAGGAACAGTGTTCTCTTGATGGTTGGTAGGAACACAAGAGAAGCAAACTGAGCCAGGCAAGTGGATTTAAAGCTTTTGGCCTCTTTCAGTTCACCAAAAAGTTATAGAGCCTGTTTTTTGCCAAAGTAAGTCACATGACTAAAATGGCATCACTTTTGAAGGAAGTATAATCTACTCATACTGAGGATTGGAGCATGGCATTGACAATATATGTAATAGAGGGTATGGCTATATAATCCTGATATATAATGTCTAATGATGTAGATAAATTTTATTTATTTTTATAAACCAAGTATTTTTATTCTTTCATGTGCCTGTTGGCCATCTACACGTCTGCTTTGGAGAAGTGACTGTTTAGTTCTTCTGCCTATTTTTTATTAGGTTGTTTTTATTGTTGTAATTGAGTTGTAAGAGTTCTTTGTAGATTTTGGATATCAGCTCCTTGTTCATGGTGTAAAAATATTTTCTACCATCCATTAGAGTGTCTAATTTTATTAGTGATAGTTTCCTTCATTGTGAAAAAGCTCTTTAGTTTGATGAAGCCTCATTTGCTTATATTCTTTTTTGTTTTCTTGCTGTGGGGCACAAATTCATAAAGACCTCGCTGAAGCCTGTGTGGTAAAGTATTTGCTTATATTTTGTTCTATGTATGTTATGGTTTCAGGTCTTTAAATTACATTTTAAGTTAATTTTTTTTTGTATGGTGTGAGAAGTGGTCAAGTTTCATTCTTTTGCATATGGCTGTCCAATTTTCCCAACATCATTTACTGAAGAGGCTTTTCTTTCTCCAGCATTGACTCTTCACTCCTTTGTCATAGATTAACTGACTGTATGGGTTTATTTCTGGTCTCCAAATTCTATTCCACTTGCCTCTATGTTTGTTTTTATACCAGTTCCATTCTGTTTTGACTATTATATCTTTGTAGTAGAGTTTGAAGTATGGGAAACATGATGCTTGTTATTAAGATTATGGAGTACAGTTATCGGTAACAACAGGGTTAGAGACAGCATATTTTTATTTATTTATTTATTATTATATACATATTTTTACATCATTCTTCCTTTTTATACAATATATGCATTCTCCTCTCAAGTGTAGTCCCCTCTCAATATAATTCCTACCACAAATATACTCCTGAACCATCACCATAGTCCCTTGTGTTCTTCCCTCTCCTGCAGAGTGTCTCTGATTTATAGTTGCCTGTTAATTTTGTTTTATAATTTATTATAATTTTTTCTTGATCCCTAAGTTGATTCCCATATTTTCCTCCTATAAATGAAACCATCCAATATTTTTCTTTTTTACTCTGGTTTATTTCACTGAGCATCATGCCTTCTAGCTCCATCCACATGGCTGCGAATGGCATAAGTTAAACTTTTTGATTGCTGAGTAATGTTCCACTGTGTATATACACCACATATTCTTGATCTAGTCAACTATTTTTGAGCATTTGGCTTGTTTTTGTATCTTACCTATTGTAAATAGTGTTGCAATTAACATTGGGGTGCAGGTATCCTTTTGATAATTCAATGTTTTTGTGTTTTTGGGTGGATTCCTAGGAGTGGAATTGCTGGGTCATATGGAAGCTCCATTTTTAATAGTTTGAGGAAACTCCACAAAACTTTCCATAGCGGTTGGACCAGTTTGCATTTCCACCAGCAGTGTAGGAGAGTTCCTTTTTCTCCATATCCTCGAGGGACAGTAAATTTTGTGGTAGGATAAGGATATGACCCACATGAAGAGAAGAGGTCATGGTTCTAATGTCATAAAGGTCATCCACATGAATATTGCAGTCACCTATGGCTTATAATGGGACTAGTGTTGGACAAAAATAAAAGGAGGCAGGACTCAGTTGTTTCAGAAATGTCAGGAGTAGTAGATGACTGCAGGAAAAAAAAAAAAGAAGAAGAAGAAGCAAAGGTTTGACCTAAAACCCAGACATGGAAATACTTGGGGTAGGAGACAGGGACTGGATTAGAAACAATAATGAAATGTTAAGAAGTGTTAAATACATAAATCCACTAAGTAAATTTTATAGCTCAAATTGAGTTTATTAAATGATTCATGAATAAGGTAGTATCCCATATAACAAGTACAAAGGTACTCTGAAGATTTTTACAAAATGTAGACTTTTATAGGCAGAAGGAGGACAAGATAAGGGAGGAGAGAATTCTTTCAGGTTTAAGTAATCTCACAATGGAAAATGGAAAAAAGTTCCTATGATAGGTTATCTCATTTTCTACAGAAAATTATTTCAGTGTTGTCTCCAGAGAATTCCCTACTGACCTGCAAGAATTATATTCCTGGGGGAGGTTGAAACTCCAGGAAGTTTAGTTATTAAGTCTTGGTGAGCTTAGTGCAGGCACCTCCATTAGGATACTATTGTTTTCTTTTCACAAAAGGCATCTAAAATATCTCATACAAAAGCATGATTATGAGAGAAAATAGCCACAACTTAAGAAGACTGTGGGAGAAATGATGTTTTTAGGGGAGATAAAGGTTTTAGAGACAACAGGTGAAGGGAAGTTACAGCAAAAAGTTCAAGGACATGATCAATTTGCTGATGACTGATTGTAGTATCTTCAGGGTCCAGTAGAAGGGTTTCAGGATTTAAGAAAGGGTGGAAAAATGGGTTGATAAGGTTCATATCTCTATGAAGAGATAAAAGCTATGGGAGTCTTACAGACTTTATAGGATGGGGAAGATAAACAAGATAAAATGCATAAGGAGATTAGCCCCCATGTTCTTAAAATAGGGTGATGTATATGGTAGGAGAAAACTTATAAAAAAATGGGGCTTCAGGGTACCAGTGACATAGTTTTTGTGCATGTTTATTATACTTATTTTGTTTTTGTTCCATTTGTTTCAATAATTTTGCTTCAGGGATTATATGTTGTTTAGATGCTACTATTTATATAAGAGCTGTTCTTTTCAGAGAAAGGCTATAGTTGCTGTCTCTTCTGCTGAATTAGGAGGGGAATTCAGGCATTAAGTCCAGACACAGGGCAACTCCACTTGTCTCACTTCACGAGGGTATTTCTTTGTCATGGATTCAACCTTAACTTCTTGAATTGTAGCAGTCTGGGTATGAACCTCTCCTTTGGCTCGAAATACCCCTGAGGGTCTGGAGGACACGAAAACTAGAGGTTCTGGGATTCCTCTGTCAAACAGCCTTATGTCGTGGCTATTTCTTTTATTGGGAATACTACCCCTTTCGATATTCTTCTCTTCTCCCAGCTAACTCCAACTCAAGGTCACTTTACTAGGGAACCCCTTGTTCCCTCCCCAGCCCAAACTTCCTTGGTTTATGCTTTCCTGGGACCTATTCTTTTCTTTCAGAGCATTTATCTAAATTTTAATTTAATTACATGCTTATTATTATGATTATTTCATTTATCACTATTCTTACAAGCCTATAAACTGCACAGGAGTGGAAATGGAGACTATATCTATCTTGATATCTCCAGCATTCTGTGCAGTGCCTCTCTTATAGCTCAGAGTAAATGAATGAATGAATGAGTGAATGAATGATTTAAAAGATGCCAGGTAGCATGCTCACACAAAGCACTCATAAATTTCCTTCAATAAATCACTTTCAATTTCTTTCCATATTTAATTCTGTAGTACATTTATAACCTGTCAGTTTGGTGTTGAAAAGTGAAACAAAGAAAAACTTTAAAATTCTATAAAATGTCCAACTTTCATATGGAAACATCGCAGGGTTTTGACTTATTAAAAATATTTTGGAAACAGTTGAATTAACTTCATTGATATGGCTGTTTGTAGATGGGAAATCGGACAAATACAAGCCGTGGTATTTTAAGGTTAAGTACTATTATGTATCAGTTAAATTGTGCATCAAAAAAAGACTTCTCCTCTGACTTCTCTCAAATATTAAGACTCATCTGTCCTAAACAGCATCCTCTATGACACAGCTTGCTGAGAAAGCCCTTCTTAAGAATAAGGTGACTGGTTAGGCAATAGAGAAAATATGAAATATAACTTGATTAGTCTGTAGTGTTTAATGACGGATCTTACTAAACTCATCTAAAGAACTTCTCAGTGCTATAGCTTGTTTGTAAAACCCACATGGTATTATAACATCCCCCACCCCCACAACCCCTATCTCTTTCCATTCTTGTAATTTGACATTCTAGAATGTCATTTTTATTAGCTTGTTGATAATGTTCTACTCTGAACTAAATGGCACTTTTGCCCATTTCTGTCAGGGTCCAATCAACGTGGTTAAGCTGATACTTAGGGATCATAATGATATGTTAACAGTGAATAATTTTAACATGTTAATTGTTTACTCCTCTCATTTCAAGGCCCTGAAGAAACTAATGACAGTAGCCTTGACTGATTTTACATGTCTTCTAGCGAGATCATTAATTTACTCAAGCATTGAAATGTCACTTCTGACATTTTTCTTTGCAATTAAAGACAGTTTGTAGTGAAGGAGAGGACTAGATGTTTAGCAGTGAACTTAACATAGTATATGCTGATTCTTGATAATGCACACCTGAAATTCATAGTTTAGTAAAAATATAAATAAAATAACGTCAGTATATCTAACACTTGCAATTTTTTTTCCAAAGGAAAATAGGAAGTGAGCACTTTTACTCATTCAGTTTCTCCACTAGGAATCATTCATTTTTTTTTTTTTTAAGATTTATTTATTTATACAAGAACTGGGGTACAGGCCAGATGTGCAGGAACGTAAGAGGATTCACCAGAGATAGAGCGGGGAACAGAACAGCCAGATGGACAGAAGACACTGCTGAGGGGAGCAGTGGGCGAGGCAGGAGAGGTCTGCCAAGCCATGTGCATTTTTCCCCGGCTGGCCGGGAATTGAACTGGTGCCGCAGAAGCTGTGGACAGCTTCACAGCACTGCGCTCAACCCGCTGAGCCACCGGGGAGGCTCCTAGGAACTATTCATTTTCTTCAGTGCATTTGGGAGTACTTATTCTGCTTTGTTATATAAATTACTTGTTTCCTGTTGTATTTTATGTTTATTCATTAGTTCCCTTTAATTTATTCTTAAAACTCTATTGAGTGGACTTCTTGCTAGACTCAAAATCTTTGAGAGCAAGGATTCTTTCTTAAACACCATTTTTAATCTCAGGGTCTAGTACATGTTAAATACTTTGTAAATAATTGAATTAATAGAGCAAAAGCTTGTCTGTTGCATGTCTCCCACAGGACCCCTCTCCTTCACAGTACACAGCATCTTTGGATAGAGATTTTCTATGGGTGACTAATCCACTCAATTTTTTTTTAACTTGTAGTCTATGTCTTTCTATTTTATTTCAGTATAGTGTAATGAGAAATGTGTGGTCCTATTGGCTACCGGGAATTGTTGGAATTCATATGCATACCTGCCCCTCCCCCCTTGACTTTGGTCATGTTCTCTATCTTGACTGGACACCCTCTCCATCAACATCCATTCTTTTGACAAACATTTGCTTGTCTTTATGTAACCCATCTACAGAAATTCTGTCCTGACCCATTGCTCCCCACAGTATATAAGCTGCTCCTCCTGATGCTCACAAAACTGCACACCTTCCCCAAAACTCTTTGTACAGATTGTATGCATCCAAAACACACAGCAGGGGGCCTCCCTCATGGCCTAGGGTTAAGTCTCAGCCCTATCACCACTACAGCCTGAGTTCAATCCCCGGCCAGGAAGCTGACCCTCATGGGACAGCAGACCTCTCCTGTTTCACCCACTGCTCCCCTCAGCAGTGGATTTCAGTAGATCTGCATGTTCTGCTCCCCACTCTGTCTCTGGAGAGTACTCTCACCTCCTGCACCTCTGAATTCACACACAAAGGGCCTATAGCATTGCACACATCACAGGCCAAATAATGCTATCTTATCTCCTTTCAGGTGTTACTAATTTTCAATAATAAATTACACAACTCTGAGGGTGGGGTTGACATTAAAACCACCAAACCATTTTTTTGTGAATCTTTCTACTTCTTTGTCAGGTAGGACATTCACCTACTTCCTGTCTTCTGAATCTCGTTCTATAAATAAATAATGAGTTTGGATTAAGATGATAACTGTAAGGACAGAAAGAAAATACTGAATGGCTAGGAGCAGCAGTGGATGCTGGCACACAGGATGGAGAGGAGGCAAGCAAGAGGCACAGATGGTTGCAAAGCATCGAACCTGACAACTTTCTTGGGTGACTCTGACCGACAGAGACATGCTGATAGCTTCTGCCCGTGGAAACAAAGGGATGTTATTCTAAGCAGGAGCCAGAGCAGCGTGATCATCAGACGCAGTTCAGAAGAACTGGCCAGGAAGCACAACCACCCGAGCACTGACATTGGATTCTTCCCTCTCTTTCATGTGCTGCCCAATTCCCCTCTTCCCTTCTGAAGTTTTCATCTAGCTAACTTCTACTCACCCTTTGAGGGTCAACCAAATATTTATATGGAACTTTATAGTTCATGAAACATTCCACGTCATTCTCCCATCAACCCTGTGTGACAGATGTGGGCTCCTGTGTTATAGTCAAGGCGCCTGAGCGCAGTAAAGGTCTTTGAGCAGATACTATGAATCTGAATTAACTGAATTTCTACTACTTAACGTTATACCAGTTTCTCTAAGAGACTGAAGCAGGCAACTATCATTTCATTGGTGAAACGGTTATAAAATAGGTCAAATAGTTACAGAATAAGTTAAGTGCAACTAGAAAATAGTAAGAATATAACCATGTGTTAATAAAGTTATCAATAACCTGCCACTTTTAAATCTGTGTATTTTCCAAATAGTTAAGGAAAATCCCTTAACTATTTATATAAGCTTAGTGGCTAAAGACATAGAAAGAGCGGAGCATTTGTAAAGTTTTTTATAAGATCTCTAGACATATGTATCTGATGATCTAAGACCTGTATCTTGAGAAACTGAATTTCTTCACTTATAAAACATAGCAATTTTTTTCATCCCTATTGCCAAATGGAATAGACAACACACATAAAAGAAAAACTCAATAAACTCAGCATGCTCATAAAAAATAAGTATATATTTAAAGTAATATATCTACTTTATGCATTTTAGACTGAAATGGGACAGAGCTCCTGTTGTGTAGGGTAGGAATATAACTTTAATGCATGGTCTTCATGTTCATTAACTTTTTTATACAAAGAATTCACTCTTTAACATTGGCAGAAGAAAATCAAAAATGATTTCAAAGGGGAGCAATTTAATTGTCATAGAGGAAATCACTTTGACTCTGATTTAAAATGATTTACAGAACATGGATCTCCTAAAAGGATCATGTTTTGCTTTTTAAAGATTAGGTTTTTTCTCAGCAGGAGGTAATTTGAATTTTTAGAGACTAGTGCTTATTGCAAAAACAAAAGGGACAGTATTGGGATTCTTCTCAAATCATCATTTGTCCCTACCCCATTGTTAATAAAATAGGTTACATAAAAATAGGCTTTTGTCTTAATGTTACAAATATATTATCAAGTTCCATGGTTTTTATAAACAAAACTACTGTTTCTGATTTTGTCCTCAAAAAATGAAAAGTAGGTTGGAATCCCTCTTCCTAGATTATCATCCATACTTCTTCCTTCAGTTCTTTGCCATCCCAAAAATGAGTTTTCTGTTTTGGTGAAATTGCAGACTCTGAGTTAGATAGAAGAATTCTACTAGAAACAAGAACAAAGAGAGAGAAAGATTTTTTTTAAAAAAGTGGGGGACCTCCGTGGTGGTGCAAGGGGTTAAGCATCACACTATAAAGCAATCAGCAGTCTCTGCAGCATGAGTTTGATCCCCGGCCGGCCAGAGAGGAACCTACATGGGGAAGCGGACCTCTCCTGTCTCACTGGCTGCTCCCCTCAGCAGTGTATTTCAGTCAGTCTGCCTGTTCTGCTCCCCATTCTCTCTCTGGTAGGTCCTCTCACCCCCTGCATCTCTGGCCTGTACCCCAGCTCTTGCATGCATAAATAAATAAATCTTTTAAAAAAGTGGGAGGGGGCTTGAGTTAGAGAAGGGACAGATAATTCATTTGATTTTATTTGTTAAATTAAGCTGTTATTTCTTCTTACATGGAAACTGTAAAGCAGAGTCTAGGAAATGCACAAATGTCTGAAAGTCTGTCTCTCTGAGAAAAACAGTGAGTCATTGAAGACACCCAGTTGCATGTGGGAGTCATCACTGGGGGGTTGAATTTTCAGGCCAAAAACAACTGGGCACGGCTCTGTTTCTGGAGATATTAAATGTCAGGGTTAACTCTAACTTCAAAGAAACCCAACAGAGGGGAAACGAAAGTTCAGGACATCTTCCTTTGAATCAATTTTCAAAATGGCTCATACAATTGATGTCTGGTGTATTCGAAAGGCATATTTCAAGGTTTATCATTACTTTTTGCTTTTACCGAGAGCCAATAACATGCGCCATAGAAACACATGTACATAGAAATGCTTATCTTTTACTTATTAGGTTGGCGATAATAGCATTGCTATCCTATTGGGAGAGTACAGCTAGTGGACATGATGAATGACTTCTAGTCATCCTCAATAAGACCAGATCCCAATCAAGTAGTTGCAAAAATGATTAATAAGAGATAAGAAGATGTTCATGGAAAGATCTAAAACCAGGATCTAGATGCAAGTTTCATGGAAGGGAGCAAATGAGCAATTGTAAGAAAAAGAAAGGACTTCCATTCATTCCTGCCTTTGTTTAGTGAAATAGAAATAAACAGATTGTCCCAGTTCAGTTATCTACGCTTTCTTGGTAAACAGATCTTCAACATGTAAAGAAAATGAAAATCTCTATGAGCTGCTTCAGACTCTATCTTTGGGCTTTTTCAGATATTCAGACAAATCATGGTCTGGGGTTCATTTGTTCTCTCTTCTGTGCTGCCACAGATTGTGCTAGAACCTGACGATCCAGATTTAACTCTGCCATTTAAGCGCAAGAATAAAAGCAGGTGATAATGAGCTTTGTTTCATGTGCCCGGTGGCCATCTGTATGTCTTTTTTGGAGAAGTGCCTATTTAGATCTTGTCCCCATTGTTTGATTGAGTTATTTGTTTTCTCTTTGTTAACTTCTATCAGTGGTTTGTATTCTTGGATATCAGCCCCTGGTGAGATGTAGGAAATGCAAACATTTACTTCCATTCTGTAGATTTTTTTTTCATTTTTATGACAGTTTCTTTTTCTGTGCAGACACTTTTTAATTTGCTATAGTCCCATTTGTTTATTTACACTTTTGCTTCCCTTGCTGTTGGAGTCAAGTTCCCAAAGTCATCTCCCAAGTGAATGTCTCACCATGGTTTACCTATTTTCTTCCATGTGCTCTATGGTTTCAGGTCTTAATCTATGTCTTTGATCCATTTTCAGTTAATTTTTGTGTATGGTGTGAAATAGTCACTTAGCTTCATTCTTTTGCATATGGCTGTCTAGTCTTCCCAACACCATTTGTTAAAGAGACTTTCTTTTCCTCATTGTATACTCTTGGCTCCTTTGTTATAGATTAATTGTCCTTTTAAGTATGGGTTTAGTTCTTGGCTATCAGTTCTATTCCATTGACCTATGTGTCTTTTATCCCAGTAGCTTCTGCTTTTAGTACTATGGATTTATGGTTTATTTCAAAGTCTGGGAGTGTGATATCTCCATTCTTTTATGCCTGTATTTCTATGGCTATTCAGGGTATTTTGTGTGTCTATTTAAATTTCAGTAGTGTTTGTTCTTTTCCTTTGAAGAAAGCCATTCAAACTTTGATAGGGACTTTTTGAATCTGTGCATTACTTTGAAAAAAATATGATCAGGAAAATGCAAATCAAAACAACAATGAAATAGCACCTCACATTTCTGAGACTGACCAGTTACAAAAGAACACAAACAAGAAATATTGGTGAGGATGTGGAGAAAAAGGAATCCTCATACACTCTTTGTGCGAAGGAGACCTGTCATGAAAAACAGTATGGAAGTTCTTCAAAATATTAAATATAGATCTCCCATATGATTCAGCAATTTTACTCCTAAGTATCTACTCAAAGAATTCAAAAACACTAATTCAAAGGGATAAATGTTTATTGCAGCACTATTTACAATAGGCAAGTTATGAAAACAACCTAAGTGCCTAAAGTACAGGAGTGGATTAGAAAGATATGGTCTATAAACACAATGCAATATTACTTAACTATAAAAAAGATGAAATATTGCCACTTGCAATGACATGGATGAGACTAGATGGAATTATATTAAATGAAGTTAAGTCAGAAAGAAAAAGACAAATACTGGATGATCTCACTCAAAAGCGGAGTATAATAAAATGAAACAAAGGAACAGACCAAACCAAACCAAACCAAATTCTAAGATTTGAGTATTTAACATATAAACATGGTTCAAGACTAAAAATGGATTAGAGTTAATAACAAAAATTCTCACTCCTTTATCAGACTCATGGTTCTAAGTTTTCCCATGTCACTCCCACCAAAGGAATATTTGCCATTTGTTTCCTCTATGACCAGACAGTGTTTTATTTTTTAAAAGATTTCATTTGTTTATTTTTTGCATAGAACTGGGGTATAGACCAGAAGGTTGGGGGGTGAGAAGATTCACCAGAGACAGAGTGGGGAGCAGAACAGGTGGATCTACTGAAATACACTGCTGAGGGAAGCAGCGAGTGAGATAGGAGAGGTCTGCTGCACCATGTGGGTCAGCTCCCTGGCTGGAAATCAAACCTAGGCCACCCATATCAATGGGCCATTGTGTTGATAGAACAGAGACTTAACCTCAAAGCCACCAGGGAGGCCCCATTCAGAGATTTCTTGCACAGTAAATATACTTTTTTATTATCTTACCCAAAATATAATATACTTTAGATGCTTTGCTTACATTTTGCTTTTTTAAAGATGTAAATTATATATTTTTGTATCAAATTATAGTTCTTTTTATAGCTCCATTGCACCTTATTGCAAAGGAGGTGTCATTTCCTTGCTCACCTACATTGGGACATCTGACACAGTCTTAACTGGAAAATATTATTGTAATGAATAATCTTACATACAGATTATGGTTAAGTAAATCAATATTTAAACTAACATCCAAAATGAAATTTTGGGAGTAAAGAACATGTATATTTGCAATATCTATTAATGTCATCAAAGTGTCCTTCATTAGAATTAGTTTGTAATCTTATCAAAAATGGGGCAAAATGTCTGTTTTTCTATAATCTCACCATCAGAGTATGTGATCAATTTTTGGATTATGTGAAAAATTTAAAAATCATATTTCATTATAATTTGATTTTTATGTTTATACTTTCAGTACAGTTGAGTCTCATTTCATAAATCATTTTCATATCTGGTAGATGCTTTTTCTGCATCTGTTGAGAAGTCATAATTTTTATCCTATTCTGTTAATGTGATATGTCATATTGATTTATTTATTTTTGCTGAACAATCCTTGCAAGCTAGTGATAAATCCCACTTGATCATGTTATATGACCTTTTAATGTGTTTTGGAAAAGAATGAAACTGGACCCTTAGCTTACACCATTCACAAATTAACTTGTAATGGCCGAACTCTAGTGGCCCAACTGGTTAACATGCAGTACTTGTACAAATTAACTTGAGGTGGATTAGAGTCTGAAATGTGAAACCTGAGACCATAAAACTCCTTGAATAAAATATAGCAAAAAAACTCCTTGAAATTGGTCTTTGCAATACATTTTTTGACTATAACACCTAATGCATAGGCAACTAAAACAAAAATAAATGTTATTATATCAAATAAAACCTTCTGCACAGCAAAGGAAACAATAAAATGAAAAGGCTACCTCCCAATAAAATAAAAGGTTACATTTGGAATGGGAGAAAGTATTTACAAACCAGACATCTGATAAGAGGTGAATAATCTAAAATTTATAGGAAATTCATGCAATTCTAACAGCAAAAAAATGTCCAGTTAAAAAGTGGACAAAGGATCTGAAAAGACATTTTAGTAAAGGAGATATATATCTATATCTACATATACATATAAATGCTTGTGTGTATATTTTTTTTTCAACAGGTACATGAAAAGTCATTAATCATTGGGGAAATCCAATGATTGGACTCATTGGAATGGCTATTACCAAAAAGACATGAGATAATAGGGAGCTTCCCTGGTAGCACAAGGGCTAAAGTGTCAGCACTATCAAGCTGTCACCAGCCACTGTGGCCTGAGTTTGATCCCAGCCAAGGTGATGACCCACAAGGCACAGCAGACCTCTCCTGTCTTGTCTGCTGCCCCCCTCAGCAGCATATTTCAGTCGATCTGCCTGTTCTGCTCCCCACTCTGTCTTTGGGAAATCGTCTTACCTGGCCCCCAACCTCCCGCACCTCTGGCTTATCCCCCAATTCTTGTATGCATAAATAAATAAAATCCTTTTAAAAAGACATCATAAGGGGCTTCCCTGGTGGTGCAGGTGGTTGAGCGCAGCGCTGTGAAGCTGTCTGAAGCCTCTGCAGCGACGGTTCGATCCCCGCCTTGCCTTGGAGCAACCCATATAGTGAGCAGACCTCTCCTGTCTCACCCGCTGCTCCCCTCAGCAGTGTTTTTGGTCCATCTGCCAGTTCTGTTCCCCACTCTGTCTCTGGTGAATCCTTTCACCCTCCCACGCATCTGACCTGTACCCCAGTGCCGCAGACCAGCACAGCAGTAGACGATGAGGCCACCTCAGGGTTGAGAGAAGCGTGCAGGGTGGTCAGGGCGTCGGTGAAAGAAATGACAAACAGACACACTTCAAGAGTGAAAATCTGAGTGTAATTTTCTTTGAGCTTGTGACCAGTATATATATGTTTTCCATATATATGTTTGAGAAGTTGAACCTCATTGCCAATAGCAATAACAATTTCTTCTAGAGCATTTAACTTTCTTTCTAACTTATAATCAATGTCCCGCTGTATTGCGAGCGCCATGGACACGTTTTTGGTAAGGTCATTTACAAAAGAAGCTGTCTTAGCTTCCTGAATTAAAGCAACAGAGGAAGCAGCTAAAGAGGTAACTAAGGAAATCAGAGCGGCAATGCCTAGAATAAGGGCAGCAATAAAACGTTTGGGACGAAGAAGAGCATGTACTTCATCTAAAACTTGCATGGCAGTATTATCATACCAAGGCATGTCATGTAAATAAATAAATAAATAAATAAATATTTAAAAAAAAAAGAGAGATTATAGGTATCGGCAAGGATGTATAGAAAAGATGTACTGGATTACATTCTGGTACAACCATTAAGGAAAAAAATTACCTAAAATAATTAAAGAATAGAACTTTCACAGGATTTCATTTTTGGGTATAGTCCCAAAAGAAGCAAAATCATATCCTGAAAAAGTATCTGGTGTTCACATTCATGTACATTGCTACATCATTCATCAACCCATACCCATTGACATGTTGGTGATGAAAAATGTTATACACGTTTGTATATATATATGTGTATATATGTATATATATGTAATAATAAACTTCAATAAAGGCAGAAAAAAGAAATAAATACTTACACTGATTATTTATTTATTTATTTTAAAGATTTATTTATTTATTCACACAAGAACTGGGGCACAGGCCAGAGTCGCCAGGGTGAGAGGATTCACCAGAGACAGAATGGGAGCAGCACAGGCAGACTGACTGAAATCCACTGCTGAGGGGACAAATGAGTGAGGCAGGAGAGGTCTGCTGTGCCATGTGGGTAGCTCTCTGGCAGGCTGGAGATCCAACTGTTGCTGCAGAGGCTGTGGGTAGCTTCACAGTGCTGTGTTTAACCCCTTGCTCGACCAGGGAGGCCCCACTGATTATTTAAATGTATAAAGTAACACATAGAGAAATGACAGAAAGTATAGCATAACACATAGAAAAATAACTAAACTTGTTTTTTTTTTCATTTTCAAAAGTCTTTTGTGTTTTTAATAGTTTAAAATTTGCTTTCATATATAGAAACAGTATTTTCCTAAGCTTGTCTTTTTATTATTATTCTTCCTTTCATAAACAAGATTACTTCTCTTCCATTAAACACGTACACATTTACATATATTCACATAGTTGTTCAATGCATCACAGAAGATTTCAACCACATTAGAAGGATGAATATGAACCCAGGAGAAATAACTAAGGAATTCTTCAACATAAATCATTATGAAAAAAATAATTATGAAAAAGAAAATAGAATCCATATAAAACCAGAATAATTAAAGTCAGTATGAACTAAGCAATCAGAAGAAAAGCAGAAGTAAGTTATGTAAGTTATACAATTTTGAATTTCTAGTCACATTTCTAACACTTTAGTTCACTTCTGCAGAAAGACCTGTTTTCATTTGCTATTTTTTTTCTTCTCATTCTCCACATTTCTTTCTTCAGAGGATACGATATCTTTGCCTTATAAGATTCAAATTTGAGGAGGACCCAAAAACATTTTCTCTTTTTAGCTATAGTTAAAAATCATTAAAAATACAATTTTCTAGAACCATGAATGCTTGGAAAATGTCTCTAGAAAGAAGTTCAAGAATTTCTTAGCCAATTCAAATATTTAAGCTTAAAAAATAAGAACACATATAAAATGAAGTGTTTGTTTCCTACAAGGGAGGAAACAGAGCATAAAGGGTAAAGAATGCAACCAGAGAGAGATAAAAAAAAAATCTAAAAATGATTTCAGATTAAAAGCTAATCTTTCCTTTTTCTCCATTTATCAAATCATTGCATGTATCTGATTCCAGGACACTTACAAAATTCTGAACAAATTAGAATAATTTCCTTTAGGAGAGAAAATCATCTAGCAAGAACATAGCTAGCAAAGGGCATATTTTTAGTTCCAAGGTCTGGCACTTATTTGTACACAGTTCTAACCATATGCATGCTAACAATAAAGAAGGGACTGAATCATTCTCTTTCTCAGTAATGATAATATAAGTTATTTATTGATGCCTGATTAAATAGCCTACAATATTTTTCTTTTGCTCTATTGGAAAGAGTTGTAATTACATGGAAATCCATGATAATGTATTTAAGAGCTCACATTGCTACTCTATGGAGCACTTAGACTGTAGTAACATTACTCCATACGTGGCAATTAGAGTGCAACTAATTAGTGTCACTTACTGTGAGAAGCAACTGATTAATTATGTTTAGACATTGCTGCTGAGAGAGGCCTCAGAGCCTACAGTTTCTAAATTGCATGGTCTGCTGTTCAGCTAATAGACCACCTCAATAGTGGCTCAATGGTGACGCCATATTTAATTCAACCTCACTCTGGCTAATACAGGCACCCCTGAAACTCTGCACTAATGTTATGTTCATGAAGCTACTGTACATCAAAATTGCAGTGTTCTTTTCTCTCTGTCACATTAGGAGAGTAATTAGTGAGGCAGCTGTGCAGTTACAAACTTCTAGGCTCAACTCAGTGGGCAGTAATATGGTTCATTGTCATGGAAACAATATCTTAGCACCTCCAGCATTTCAATGATTTTCTTTGATTTAGCGAGTGAGAATTACTCCTAGAAATAAAATAAAAAAAAGCCAAGATGCATTTGCTACCCTCTGTGAAACTATTTTATTGAGAAGGCATTTTTAAAAGGGTCCTACACTTCATACTCAAATTTTACCAAATTCTCATTTATCATCCAATCTCCAGTTCTTTCCCATGTAGATCTTAGTGTTGGCTCCCAGTATCTCCTCTCAGTGTTTGAGCCCAACCAGAGTAGAAAGTGAGGCCACATGTTTATGTGAAAGTGCCTTACTCTGTTTTGCAGCTGTTCTGAAATGGGTTTGTCAACCTGCTAAGGAAAGAACTGAACTCCAGGTCTGCCCCGTGCAGCCCTGGCAGAGAGAATCCAAGATGAGCATTTACTCCTTACAAGTCCACTAAGTTCTGCCTATGAATCAGGGCTGAATCCTGGGCTGTGCTGTGAAAAATGTCCATATTGTGAACAGAGTTTGACCCATTGAAGTCATAGTGAGGGAGGATGTCCTGGCCCGAATTTGAGTTTCTAAAGCCAACTAATATATCCCCTTTCTTTTTTCTTCCATCCTTTCCCCTTGGCAACTGTCCAATTCCAGGTTGTTATTGGCTTCCCTTCATATTATCATTATTATAGGTCAATCATCTCATATTTTAATATGTGGAAGAATTAACTGTAAATTACTTTAAAATGTAATGTGAATGTACTTAACAATACTGTACAGTATATATCTGAAGTTTGCTAAGAGGCTAGAATTATTATTGTAAGGCATAGTTTAAATCAGATTTATTTTTCTATCTCCCAATTTTAAGTCCCTTACTGACTATCGAATAAAACTCTGTTTCTTACCCTGGAGTTAAATCCTGCATTTTTTGTTTCCTGTGTCTTTGTCTTGATGGTTCCACCAGCTTAGAAGGAGGAAAACTGACATAATAAAAATAATAGTAAAAACTATCATTACTAAGGACTGACATATCTCATTTAATCTTTGAAATCTCCCCAAGCTTGTGTAACAAATTGTCTAGTTTTATTACCTTTGAGCCCTTTTGGGTAAGTTATTTTCCTCCATTTTACAGAGGACAAGTCTGAATGTCAGAATGAAGGCAGGTTTATAAGTGTGATAGATTCAAAATCTCATGTTATTTTTAGTCTGCCATGTTTCCAAGCCTGGAATTCATGTATAAATGAATTAACATCATAAACATTATAAAAATTTCACTCTCAAGTAACTTTGTACAGCAAACAATTGTCTTGGGGGTTTTCATTTTTTTGTTATTAAAAAGATGACTATTTCTCATGCATACAATAAACTTGGGACATATGTTTTGCTGGGACATATTCTATATCTAAGGTAACTCTTTAATTGCAATAAGTAATCCTCACAAAATGCAAAGACCATAAGTAGAGTGTAAAAATTGAAAACAGTCTGTGCATTATTCATCAAGCACAAATGTATTTATTTGAAAATTTTATGTTAATTCCATTTTATAGCAAATCAACTAATCATAAAGAGCTGTTGATGAACTTGAAGTAATATTTTGTTTTGTTTATAAAAGTACTTAATGAAAATGTAAAAAACATTTTAATTTGAGACAGGTGACTGAATTTGGCCATTTTTTACATAAACATCTTGTAAATGGAGTGTACTAAAACCCACAAGCATATGGTGCTATCTGCGGCACTGCATGAATATAGCAGACATATCTCAGTGATCTCCTTCCTCAAATAGAAGCTGTGACGTGACAGAGAGGGCACAAAAATAGTTTTGTTTTTGCTCAAGTGGTTGTCTCATTTGTCATAGGATTAACGAAAGAGTGAAGACAATTTAGCACAAACCACTGACTTTTGAGTTCTGTGAGTTTCAGGAACCTCAAAGAAGTGTTTTTATGCTAGTGTATTATATCCAGTAGTTTGGGAATAAACAAATGACCTAATATCCTAATATTCATTAGGTATCATGAAGGGTTTGGGATGGATAGTTAGTGCTCTGTTCTGATTTTCAGAATAAATTAAGAAAAGCAAATCAGAGCATCTTAATTGGCTCCTCTAACGTCACATAAGTAAAACCAAATCATTTCATGTGCATCAAGATGAAATTATTCTCTCAAGTATTTTTGTGACAATCCTAATTAAATAAGTCAGAATCCAATTCTGAATGTCTATACATCAAAAGTCACAATTTATATGCAACAGCATAGAACATATGGGACACAGATGAAAATTAAAAGTAAAAACAAGAATAGCAATTTAAAAATCAAAGGAGAAGTTACTATATTATTGCTATGATTTCTGCTTTAAATTATTTCTACCTTCTTATTAGTACTCACAATGAGTGCTGAGAGGCAATATGTTTACTTCTTAATATATTATGCTGCTCCTTGGACTTCGTTTTTTAATTTTAATTTTATATTCCCAATACAACTGCAACCCCCTTATTTTGACCCCAATCCTTCCTTTCCCTGACCCCCACCCCCCATAGAGTGTCTTTGATTCATAGTTGTTTGTTGATTTTGATTTTTACTTTCTTATAGTTATTCTTTTTTCCTGGTCTCTTATTTAAATTTTCTAGATTCCTGCTATGAGTGAGACCATCCGGTATTTTTCTTTTTCTTTCTGGCTTATTTCGCTGAGCATGATCCCTTCCAGCGCCATCCATGTTGCTGCAAATTGCATGGAGCTTCCATATGATTCAGCAATTCCACTCCTAGGTATTTACCCAAAGGACACAGAAACATCAATTCCAAAGAGCACCTGTACCCCTATGTTTATAGCAGCACTATTTACAGTAGCTAAGCTTTAGAAACAACCCAAATGCCCAAAAATAGATGACTGGATCAAGAAGATGTGGTACATATATACCATGGAATATTACTCAGCATTCAAAAAAGATAAACACATGCAATTTGCTCCTTGAACTTCAAATAATCCATGTTTGCATTTTTTTCATAGATCTGCTTTAATGAGTCTTTCACCTTAGTTTTTAAGGGCAACTTTATTAAGAATTTAATGCTACTTAATGCATTTGGCTTCACTAAGTCCTCTGCACTTCACCTGGTACAAGTGTTTGGCCTACGTTGGGTCTGACACTTGTGCTGACTTTCCTGCAACCCTGCTGTTACCTAAATAAGCTGGGTGCAGTGACCAAATGGAAGGTCAAATCAGTAGCCTTTAAGATGGTAATGTAAGAGAATCCAGGTAGAAGAAGAAAGGTATGTAGCAAAAAAAAAAAACAAAAAAAAAACCTGAAGAAACACTTCAAGAACTATCTGCCTCTATGAGGAAAAACTATGTAAAAATAATGGTTTTCTTCCCCAAAAGGGGAATATAGAGAGTTGGAACAGAGAACTTATTTAAGAAATAATGTAAGAAAACTGCCCTAACCTAGAGAAGGAAATAAACTTACAAGTACATCTAAGCTAACAGAGAACCAGGATAACAAACATAATGAGACCTACACCATATGAGACCTACACCATATGAGACCTACATAGTAGTGAAACTTCCAGGAATTCAAAACAAAGAAAGAATAATGAAGTTGGCTAGGGGGAAGAAACAGATAAACTTTGAAGGAACACCAGTCAGGTTTACATCTGTCTTCTCTGATGTAAAGCTAAAAGCAAGGAGTGAATGGAACAACTGATCAAGATACTTAAAGATAAAACCTGCTGGCCAACAATACTATCTTGCAAAGCTCTCCTTCAAATATGAGGCCTTCTTAGACAAACGGAAACTGAAGGAGTTTGAAAACCTAGATTTCCTTCCAAGAAATGTTAAAAGGAGATTTTGTATTCAAATCAAAGAGAAGAACATTCACAAAGAAATGAAAAAAGAAATAGATAAAACTACACATTTCAGGACAAAATGGAAGCAACAGGCCTTTATATATCAATAATCACTCTAAATGTAAATGGTTGGAGCTCCCAGATGCAAAAACACAGAGTGTCTGGTAGGATTAGGAAACGAAATCCAACTTTGGTTATCTGTAGGAAACACAGAGCTCCAAAGATAAACATAGACTTCAAGAAGAGGGTTAGAAAACAATCTTAACAAAGGAAGGGAGGACAGCCATACTTATATCAGACAAAATAGATTTCCAGCTTAAAAAAATAGGTAATAATAGACAGGAACAGGTACTGTATGATAATTAAGGGAACAATACTGCTGGAAGATAAAACATTCATCAATATAGAATAAACCACACAAAGGAGCATCAAACTATATGAGCAATTACTAGCAAATCTTAGAAGAGATGCTGAGAAAAACACATTTGTGGCAAGGGACTTCCCTACCCCACTTTCACAAATGAACAGATCAACCAGACAGAGAATAAATAGGGGCACAATAGCCTTAAACAAAGAATCAAACCATGTAGGTTTAGTAGACGTTATAAAGTATTGAATGTACAAAAAGCTGAATACACATCCTTGCCTTGTGCACATAGGATATTCTTCAGGATTGACCTCCTCAGTAGGAGGGTCACAAGATAAATACCAACAAATTCATGAAGTTGGCAGTCATACCAAGCATCTCTGATCATTAAAGTATAAAACAAGATATCAAGCACAAAAAGATAGCAGGAAAAAACTCTGGTATGTTGAAAGTGATTAACACATTACTAAATTAATATGGGTCAATGAGAAAATCAAAGAAGAAATGGAAAAAAAAATACCTTGAGACAAAGGACAATAAGGACACAATTCCAGAACTTATGGAATACAACAAAAGCAGTTCTAAGAGGGGAGTATAGTGCAATACAGGACCACATCAAGAAACACAAAAGAGCTCCAATAAATAATCTTATTTCTAACATTAAGGAACTAGGGAAAAAACAAATGAAAACAAAATTAGCAGAAAGAAGGAAATGATAAAAATCAGAGCATGAATAAAGGAAATAGATATCAAAAAGGCAGTCCAAAAGACAACTGAAACCAAAAGCAAGTTCTATGAAAAAAATAAAATGAATCTCTCACCAGGGTCACAAAGAAAAGTAAGAGAAAAATCAAGTTAATAGAATTGGAAATAAAAGAAGAGAAATTACAACAGTCTTCTTAGAAATTCAGAGGATTGTTGGAAATTACTATGAACTTTTGTATGCTAATAAGTTCAGCAATCTAGAAGAAAAGGGAAAAATCTTAGAAATAAGCTAACATCTGAGTCTGAATAGGGAAGACACAGAAAACGTGAACAGACCAATTATAAGCAAGGAAATTAAAACAGTAATCAAACTCTCAAAAAACAAAAGTCAAAACCAGATTGTTGTATTTCACAAATGAGTTCTACCAAACCTTTTTAAAAGATGAAATTACTACCTATCTGGCTCACTCTTTCAAAAAATTGAGAAAGAAAGAATTCTTCCAAATACATTTTATGAAGCTAACATTACAGTAATACCAAAACCAGAGACAATAAAAAAAATAAAAGTATAGACCAATCTCCCTAATGAAAGCAGATTCAAAAATCCTCAATAAAATCTTAGCAAACCAAATCCAACAATATATTACAAAGATTACAAACCATGACCAAGTGGGATTTACACCAGGAACAAAAGGATGATTCAGCCTTCTAAAATCAGTCTGTGGAGCTCACCACATTAATAAAAGGAAATATAAAAATCATGTGATCATATCAATGGACCCAGAGAAAACATTTGATAAGATTCAATATAGATTTATGATGATGATATTGAAAAAATAACAGGGGCTAGATGAAATATATTTCAATATAATAAAGGTCATATACAACAAACCCACAGCTACCATTGTTTTCATGGTGAAAAACTGAAAGCTTTCCCACTAAAATGTGATACAAGGCAAGGATCTCCACTTTCACCACAGCTACTTGGCATCATACTGAAAATTCTAGAGAGAGTAATTAGGCAAAGAAAAATATAAAATAAATCTATATTGGTAAAGAGAAATGAAACTATGTCTACTTTCAGATGACATGATAATATAAATAGAAAAATCTAAATATTGCACTAAATAACAATTAGAGACTATAAATCAGTATATTACAGAAACAGGTTACAAAACCAATTTAAAACAATTAAAAGAGAAAACGGTCAGTGATCCAATGGAATCTATAATCAAATTAAAAATAAAATACATAGGATTAAATTATCAAGTGAGTGGAGGTGAAGTCTTATGAAAACTGTAAGATATTTTAAAAGAAATAGAGCCTCCCTGGTGGTTCAGGCTGTTGAGCGCTGCTCTGTGTAGCTGTCTGCAGCCTCTGCAGCACAGGTTCAATTCCTGCCAGCCTGCGAGAATCCCAGATGGCAAAGAAGACATCTCCTGTCTCGCCTGCTGCTCCCCTCAGCAGTGTATTTCATCAGTCTGCCTGTTCTGCTCCCCGTTCTGTCTCTGGTGAATCCTCTCACCCTCCCGCGCATCTGGCCTGTACCCCGGTTCTTGTATAAAAATAAAATGAAATAATTAAAATAAAAAATAAAGAAATAGAAGACAAAGAAATGGAACTAATCCCTGCTGATTTATTGAGGGAATTAACATTGTCAATATGCCCATCTTACCTAAAGCAATGTATGGATTCAATGCCCTCCATATCAAAGTTTCTATGGCATTCTTCAAAGAAATAGAACAAACATTACTGAAATTCATATGTAACCACAAAAGACCCCAAATTGTTAAAGAAACCCTGACAAAATAAAGAGTAAGAATGGGGGATCATACTTTCAAACTTCAGACTATACCAAAAAGCTATGTAATCAAAACAGTGTGGTGCTAGCACAGCAACAGACTCACAGACCAATGTAATAAAAGTTAGAGCTCAGAAATGAACCCACATCTATATGGACAGTTAATCTGTGAAAAATGAGCCAAAAATATACAATGCAGCAAGGAAAGCCTCTTCTATAAATGGTGTTGGGAAAACTGGATAGTAAAAGAATGAAACTAGACCACTCACACCATACACAAAAATCAACACATGCAATTTGCAGCAACATGGATGGCACTGGAAGGGATCAAGCTCAGCAAAATAAGCCAGAAAGAAAAAGAAAAATACCGGATGGTCTCACTTATAGCAGGAATCTAGAAAACCTAAATAAGAGACCAGGAAAAAGAATAGCTATAAGAAAGAAAAAATCAAAATCAACAAACAGCTATGAACCAGAGACACTCTATGGGGGTGTGGAAGGAGTGATTGGGGTCAAAATAAGGGGGTTGCAATTGTATTGGGAATATAAAAATAAAACTAGAAAAAAATGTATTAAAGACTTGGATATAACACCTGAAACGATAAAAAAAAAAAGATAAAATACTCCACAACATAAGCTTCAGAGATGTCTTTGTGGATTTGTCTCCAGCTCTAAAAAAAAGCAAAGAGAATATAAACAATTGGGACTGCATCTAACTAAAAGCTTCTCCACAGTGAAATAGTCACTAAAACCAAAAGATATCTTACTGAATAGGAAAAAAAAAATATTTGTGCACTATACATCTGATAAGGGGCTGGTACCCAAGATCTTCAGAAAACTCCTACAACTCAACAGAAAGATAACAAGCAGCCCAGTTTAAAATATGGGCAGAAGCTCTAAATGGGTACTTCTCTGAAGAAAACATTTAAATAGCCAACAGGCGCATGAAAAAATGCTCATCACCACTTACTATCAAGTAAATGCAAATCGAAACCTCAACAAGATACCCTCTCACACTTGTGTGAATTGCCCATATTAAAAGACTGAAAATAACAAGTCCTGACAAGGATGTGAAAAAAACAAAGGAACCCTCTTACACTGTTGGTTGGAATGGAGACTGATTTAGGCTCTATGGAAAAGAGTATGGTGGTTTCTCAAAATATTAAAAATGGATCTACGAGATGATCAGGCAATTCACTTCAAGGTATCTACCCAAAAGACACAAAAATACTAATTTGAAGGGAAACCTGCACTCCTATGTCCATTACAGTGGTATTTACAATAGTCAAGTTATGGATATAACCTACCTATCCAAAGACACATGAGTAGATCAGGAATATCTGGTATATACACACAATGGAATAGTACTCAGCTGCCAAAAAGATAAACTCTTGTGATTTTTGACATGATGCAAAATAAATGAAAAGGGGAAAAGCAAATACCCTATGGTGTCATTTACAGGTGGGAGATACAGAAACCAAACCAAAAGTCAGATAAATCCACAATAACAACAAATTCTAAAAATCTAACTATAGAACAAAGCAGGGGAGAGGATGAGGTTAAACATTGTAGGAAAGGAGTGCAATATACTATGGGGATGGACTATGTGTTCTTTGGTGTTGAGTGTAGTGTAGTATCAACACCTGAAGGGGGAGATTCCACAGTTCTAAAATAAACAATTTTTTTAAATGATGTAAATTAACATTAGCTCAATAAAAATAAATCAATACTTAAATAAAATAAAAAGTAAATTCCTAATGACTAACTTCTTACATTTCAAACTTTATTTTTGAGCTGAGGCATCAGTCATTGACAGTTTTGCCAATTAAAAAAAAAAAGAATTGCTAGTGTGTGAATGAAAAGCAGAAAGCTTTCCTCTATAATTCTTTCCACTTTGCCAGAAATGTAGATGTACAGATCCATACGTATAATGGTCTTCGTGACACTAACCTTGATGTTAACACTCAGATACCTAAGATTCAGGGCCCCTGGCAGTCACTTTTAATACAATCTAACAGGGAGTGATGGTGTCTACACATTTACTCTATTCTCGTTCTGCTTGGACCCCTTGGAAGTATTCTTTCAATACAAAGTGAATCAAGTTTTACTGTAGCAATTTCCAGAGTAGACAGAGACCAGCCCTCTTGCTGTAAGTAATTTACAGGTATTATTTTGTACATCACACTTCCTTAAGATTGACACTGAGAAAGTCAGAAAAAAAATTTCTATATCCAAGTAGGATGAAAATCAATAAGTAATTTTGAAAACAGAAAAGATTTTTGCACCAGTTGAGCAGACTATGCAAATTCATATCAAAACACCACTCTAGAATAACTAAAGGTTGCTTAATTTATTTTGGTTCCAATATGCCTGAGAGTCAGATGGCTTTGCTCTAAGCCAGTCATTCCTTACTTCTTCTATGACAGTGACCTTGAGCAAATTACCTTCTCTACACCTTCATTTCCTCATCTTTAAAATGGAAATAGTAGGGTCTCCCTGGTGGCCTACCGGCCTGCCGTTATCACCACTATAGCCTGAGTTCAATTCCCAGGCAGGGAGATGACCCACATAGGGCGCAGCAGGTGTCTCCTGTCTCAACCTCTGCTCCCCTCAGCAGTGGATTTCAGTAGATCCACCTGTTCTGCTCCCCATTCTGTCTCTAGGGAATCTTCTCAGCCCCCTGCCCCGCACCTCTGGTCTACACCCCAGTTCTTCTACCTCCCCCCAAAATAATATAAAAATACAATGGGGATAGTAATACATAGTAGTTTTAAAATCCAGAAACATAGATAATATCATGAATTACACATGAACATAGGTGGATATTATGTTTTTACCTTTTGAACCCCTGTGATTTGCTATGGCTGGGGTGTGTTAAAGCACAGGTTTACTCAGTACTTCGCCATCTAGAACAAAGCAATCACCACACAAGTGCTAGGTGTTAGCATTGTTATTTACAGAGAAAGGTGAACATAAGATTTTACATTTCATTATGGTTTCAATAATTGTTGCATGATTCTTTTTCTATATCATCTTTTTAAAAAATATTTGGATACCCCCACTAGATATCACCACCATAGTGCAGCCACAACCAAATCCCACAGAGTCCACCATATAGTCCCTTGTGCTTCCTCTCTATAATCTTATACTAAAGGGCTCTTTCATGATTTGTGATGTGAGGAGATTGACATCTGACTCCAGTCATCATTTAAGGGCCAGAATGGAAGAACATTTGAACAGTCCAACATATGGAGCTTTAACCAAATATATTTTTCTCTAGTATCAAATGTGTTGTCATTGCAGAAAATACCATCCATTGAGATAAGTTGGAAGTTCTCCTCCTATCAATCTATTCTTTCCAAGAGGCTATTAGTTGTTTATTTAAGGGAAACATCTCTTAGAACACAAAACAGAGGATCAAATCTATTACCCACCATTGGTAGATATCATTTTTGCACATTAATGCACAGTGTAACTTAAGAACCCAGCTATGTGTAACTTAACTAGACTCCAGCATTTTTTAAGTCACATTTTCTGCAGGTTCCTGAAGCAATAAAACAGGTAAATCATGACCAGGCTTGTAACAAGTGTTTTTTATCGTATTAAAAAACGACTTCAGTCTGTATCCATGAGGGCAAAGAGGACTGGAAAGCAAAATTGACAAAAGTATGATTGAACTCCAGGGCAATCTGGCATATGTAAAACTCCACCTCAACCAGCTTGACCTTTATTTGCCAGGGTAAGCAGTATCTGAGGTTTGGAGAATAATATTTTACTTACTTTAATTTGTGGCTTCAAAGACCTGTCAGAAAATATAGTAAAAATGTGAAGATTTAGAGAAATCTGAAGAAGATTCTCCCAGCATGTGCGCTGTGAATGATCTCCTTGAGCCTTTCTAAGGAAATATAAATCTAAAATCAAAGAAGTTTGAAAATCTAAATACTCTGCATTCTGATAACCCTTTGGGGGGATTTATAGGGAGTAGTGAAACAGCAAAGGGTTTGGTAAATTCCATTGTAATTTTTCTTCACCAGCAACCTCCTATTAGATTTAATAATAGACCTTTTCATTCATCTAACAGAAATTTTTATTACATAGTGATGTTCCATGGAATAGGCTTGGGAACTGCTGATCCAGAAGTGAATTCCAGAATCCACTTGTAATCACTTACAGAACACCAATGTCCAAAGTAGCAGGGACTGAAGTAACTATAACTGCCCGCACTTCACGTCAGAAATGGTTCCAGAGTCACCATCTCAAACCTTTCCTTTCCAAAGAAAGGGAAGCGCATGGTTTATTTAGCTATGCTCCTGAATGCCACTCACTCCTCTTGAGATTGAAGCTGGAATTCAGCTTCCCAGTGATAGGTTCTGCATCTAAGACACTTGGACATCACCACTCTGACAGCTAAAATGCTGACTGGACAAAAAAACTCTTTTGGACCCATGTGAGAGGAGAGAATATCAGGAAAAATGCTGCCCCCAAGATGCAGAGTCAGGCGGGCAAACACAGAGACTTGTGAGCAAAAAATCTTCATACGAACTAGTGCTGGGTTAAGAAAATATGAGTGGTGGGTCCTCCCTGGTGGCACAGGGGTTAATGTCTCGATGCTATCAAGCTATCCCCAGCCACTGCAGCACACATTCAGTCCCTGGCCAGGGAGCTGACCCACATGCTGCAGCAGACCTCTGATCTCTCCTCTCTCATCCACTGCTCCCCTCAGCAGTGGATTTCAGTCACTCTGCTTGTTCTGCTCCCCACTCTGTCCCTGGGGAATCCTCTCACCCCTGCACCTCTGGCCTGCACCCCAGTTCTTCTAAGCATAAATAAAAAATATAAATCCTTTTTTTAAAAAAAAAAGAAGAAGAAGAAAATGTGATTGAGATTGGGGTATTGCAAATCTGAGAGTGAAAAAATCCAGGGGAGTCCAAGTTACAGAGAGGGCCCCAAATATTGTGAGATTTATCTGCAGAAGCTCAATTAGATTCTCATGATATTTACATCAGTGAAAAAAATCATCACCTGCCAGGCCTCCCTGGTGGCCTAGGGGTTAAGGCTCAGCACTATCACCACGGTGACCTGAGTTCCATCCCTGGCCTAGGGGCTGACCCACATAGGGTGCAGCAGACCTCTCTTATCTCGCTGCTCCCCTCAGCCATGGATTTCAGTAGATCCACCTCTTCTGCTCCTGTCTCTGTCTCTGGGGAATCCTCTCATCCCCAGCTGCCCACACCTCTGGCCTACACCCCAGTTCTTCTATGCATAAATAAATAAGTGAAATCTTTTTTAAAAAAAACTAAAGGGTTGAAATCAAAATGACAGAGAATTACCCCCAAATTAATGTAGTACATCAAACTGCACAGCCAGGAAGCTCAGAGAACACTAAGGAGGATAAATGCCAAAAATATGAAAAAAAAAAAAAAACCTATGTATTTGGCATGTCATTTTCAAGTCAGCAAGTCAAATATAAAGGAAAAATTTGAAAGAAGTCAAAGGGGTAAACACTTTCTTACAGAGGAACTAAGATAAGAAAAGAAGATAAGTAAATATAAACCTGGCAAATAAGCATATAAAAATATGATCCACATCACAGGTCATCAGGGAAATGCAGATCAAACATCAGGGAAATCCTGATCATTTGTTTTGTTCCCTTATATTCCCCCATAAGTAAGACCATCCAATACTTCTCTTTTTCTTTCTGACTAACTTTGCTTAGCATAACCCCTTCCAGCTCCATCCATGTAGCTGCAAATGTCATGAATTTGTCATTTTGATTGCTGAGTAATATTCCATTGTGTATATAGACCACATCTTGATCCAATTGTAAGTTTGGGGGCAGTTAGCTTGTTTCCATTTCTTAGCTATTGTTAATAGTGCTACAATAAACATAAGTGTGTAGGTTTCCCTTCACCTAATTCTGGAATTTTTGTTAGAACTAGCCTGTAGTTTTTCTATCTGATCATCATTTCTCCAGTTTTCTTGTGTTTCTGTGCTTCACTTTCATTGAATTTTAACTATTACCTCTTTTTTTTTTTTCCCTCTGTGATCAGACTCATTCTGGAATGCCTCTCTATTGAGCTGTTGATGTATGGCTGTATTTTTCATTTCAAGGATTACTAATTGGTCATTTTTCATATTCAGTTGAGCTTGATTTATAGCTATTTACCTCTGTTTTAAGATTTATTTTTGTTTTTTCTTTTCTTAACCTTTTTAAGAATATATTTAAGTTTAACATGTGTTTGAGTTGTTTTAAGAGTTTACATTGTACCATGAGTGAATAAATAAATGATGCTGTTGTCTCTCTTTGTACATTGGACATCTTCTGTGTATGATTCAGAGTTCACTTTCAGGCTCATAACAGGTAGAAATAACTTACCATGCCCATCCTTCCCAACTTCCCATCCTCCTCGTGCCCATGGATGGACTTCTGTCTCGTGGCAACACTGGAAATCTGCACGTGCCATCCCAAAGTCAGCAGGTGGTTTGGCACAGGTTGTGTTTATTTAGCTGCTGCTGCTCTCTCCAGCAGTTTTCAAAAGCCACAGCCCCAGGCAGTAGTCACAGCATTCTCCAATCTCTTTTCAAGGGTAAAAAAAAAGTCCTACCCAAGTCCCACGTTTTCTACCATGAATTTGGCTCCAGTTCTCCTACTGGTATATGGCATTTTTGTCTTTGTTACTCTATAGGAATCCAACCCCCCTAGTCTTTTAGACCTAGCTTCCAGCAGGCCCTGGCTTCTTCCTCCATGCAGCTTTTTTTTTTTCTGTTTTGCTTTTGGTTCACAGAGATTTTAGCTTCAAGTACAGGAATATCTTTTTATTTTGACTCCAGTATTTTATTTATCATTGAGATTGGAATAGAAGAATTTTAAAGTATAAATTCATAGCACTGACAATAACAGAATTCTTTGAAACATTCTTTAAGCTCAATTGAAATTAATGCAAAGTTACTGCTTTGCAAAAGGAAGGTCATTTGATAATTGATGTGTTGTAAGGTCTATAAAGGATAATAGAAACTATAATTGTAATGTGTTTTCCATTGGAACAATCAAGGAAAGATAAAAAATTTTGACTAATATCCCATTTCGTGTGGCCTGAACTACACGCATACAGATTATTGTTAATATTAGAATCTATTCTATGTCATCAGACTTAATAGTTAATGCAGAGTTTCTAGATATGTTGCTTGAATGTATGTAAACTAACATAAAAGTCTCTTCCTATAACAACAGAAAGGCTTTCCAAGAAACAGAGTCGATTATGAGTGGGAAAAGCTGATCAAAAAATTATAGCATACTTAAATTCCTTGGGTGCAGTTTTGCTGGCCATTTGATCATCATGGAGTATGAAATGATTATCTTTTACCATAAGATGGAAGAGGACACTGTAATTTGAAACCATCCGATATTTTTCTTTTTTCTTCTGACTTATTTCACTAAGCATAATCTCTTCTAGCTCCATCAGTGTTGCTGTGTATGTCATGAGTATCTCTTTTGATTACTGACCAGTAGTCCACTGTGTATATAAACCACATCTTCTTGATCCAGTCATCTATTTGGGCATTTGGGTTGTTTCCAGTTGTAGGAGAAATGTAGGGGAACCAAATAAGAGATCAGGAAAATAATAATAATGATGATAAATTAAAAAAAAAAAAAACAAGCGACTATAAATCAGAGACATTCTGCAGGGGAGGGGGAGGGAGAGGAATCAAAACAGGGAAAAGATGAATGCAAGGGATGATGATGATGGTTCACGGGTGACTTGGTGGTGGGAATTTTACGGGGACTACATACACTGAGAGGACAAAGCATACATTGCACAAAAATGAACAATAATGTAAAAGATATATATTAATTAATTAGTTAATTAACTAAAACACACATAATCTGAAACCAGTACCTGGCGATCCAGAGATAGAGTTTAATTATAGTCTATTTAAGCTTTGAGGTGGGTGGCAGAAAAGTCCAAAAGGTGGGGTTATCCTTAGAATGGAATTGTCAAAAAATACTCCAGTGCACCTGGATTTAGTTACTCCTATAAACCTGACCAAAGTGGTTATGAGAATTATTGGTTTCCTCGATAACTGCTGGAATTTTGTCAGTGTATGTGTAATGTATATGTCATTCTTCTGTGTAGTGAGTAATTGGTTTCTCAATGCCATCTGGCCTTTTTTGGCTTAACACAGATGCAACACCATAAGGTGAAATACCAGCAGAAAGAAATAATGGTTTCTATTTATCATGATGTACTAGTACAGAACAAGAAACAAGATTATCCCCCAAACTATACCTTAATGTTTTATTCTTGTTTTGTTTTTGCTCCACCCTCTTCTTTATGGTGTAGACATCAAATTGTTTATTCAATGATTGTTTTTTAAGGAGAAAAAGAATTTTCATGGTCTTATCTTTGTTTTTGAAATTAGTACTGATTTTAAATAAGTTTTTGCATGCGGTAGTCTCAAATTAGGCTTTTGGAAATTGTAGTTCACTTTTTGATCACCTAGCCAAGAATGGGTATTGGTATCAGATATACAATGATGAATAACACAGACATGAAAACCCTCATATGTGGCATCCAAACACACTGAATTCTTTTTTGAGTTGACCTTCAGTTGACAGCATTTTCAAGTCATTCTTATAACGTGGCATTCTAAGTGTAGCTTTGAATTAGCAGAAACTTATCTTCATTTTCCTGAGTCAATTGGGCTTCTATATTCAAAAAACATAGATAACAGCTTTTTATGGAAGATAGAGAGTAA
Organism: Talpa europaea; assembly: GCF_964194135.1. NCBI lineage: Eukaryota > Metazoa > Chordata > Mammalia > Eulipotyphla > Talpidae > Talpa > Talpa europaea. The sequence continues at coordinate 43,841,910 of NC_140083.1, read as the reverse complement.
ATGAACACATATATTAAATATCAATTTTTAAGTATACTTTTCATTTAACATTTATTTTTTCCCCAAAATAAGGGCAGCCTATTGATTGATGGTAGGCCTCTGTAGAAGATGTAGCCCCTTGACACTAGACTTTTGCATCTTCATAGTCATACCTTTCCATGAGATGTTTGTATTGTCAACAGTTGCACAACACTCTAGGTATGGGGGAATGTTTAGCCAGTTGTTTTGTTTTCAGCTAAGAGCTCAAATCTTTCTATAATATTTTTCTTACAGGGCCTCCCTGTGCTTCTGACTATATACCCAGTGCTTGTATAAATCTTAAAAAAAATATTTTTCTTATAGCAGAAGTTAAACTGATAACTTTGAAGTGATTTGAGTGAGGTGAAACATCAGGTGTCATCTTTAATTCCCAAAAGAACACCTTGAAATATTCTATGTACTCAGATACTCATCCTCTTCTGCTGATCTTGTTTAAAGAGAAATGATGTAGATAGAAACAGAGCCCTTTTCCTGGAACCCTTTAAATAACGAGGGGACATATCTGTCTGTTCTAGTTCCTTCTTTCTTTGAAGTCATCAGAATCTTGGGAATCTGGTACAGACTTTTTGAATGATACCTGATTTCCATTAAGACTCCAGAATATTTTAGCAACCATGAGGAGAAGCCATCTCAATCCCCAACTTCACCATTCCCTGACCCCCTTAGTTCTAGATTGGCTCTGTCCTTTGTGATAACCTCTGCTCAAACTGGGAGGGCTCTGAAATGTGCAAAGTGTAAAATACATTGATTACAAGCCTTTGTGTGAAAAATAAATGTAAAGTACGTCATTCATGTTATAGATAGTGGGTTAAGTAAACGATCAAATTTCATTTGTTAATGTGGTCAACTAGAAAATGTTTAATTATATATGCAACTCAGGTTGTATTTCTCATGGATAGTGTTATTCTGAGGGCTTAACTCCCGTTCTTCTCTCCAGAACATGTGCTAGATCATGCCAGGAAGTTTTAAATGATCATTTCTCTAGAGAAATTTTAAACCTGGTGATCCAAGTTGTGGCCAAGAACATGCATACATATATGAACAACTGGTCTCTCAATACCAAGAATATATGTAAGTGTGTGAGTGTGCATAAGCACACACATACACAAACATTACTTTTTCTCCAACTCCTACTCTTTTTTTTTTTTTAAAGATTTATTTATTTATTCATGCAAGCACTGGGTACAGTCAGAAGCTCAGGAGGGTGAGAGAATTCACCAGAGCCAGAGCAGGGAGCAGAACAGGCAGAAGGACCGAAGTACATTGCTGAGGGGAGCAGTGGGCGGCAGGAGAGGTCTGCGCGCCATGCGGGACCCTCCTCCGGTGGCCGGGGAGCAGCCGGGGATTGAACCGGCACTGCAGAGGCTGCGGGCAGCTTCGCAACCCAGCGATCAACCACTGCGCCACTGGGGAGGCCCTCTCCAACTCCTATTCTGATCTCATCATCTTAGGTCTTTCTTTCCTCTTAATTCTCTTATTTCTCTTCTATCAGTCATCTTGATACTTCCCTTCCACGCATTTGGACCCAGGAACAACATGCTTCTTTGGAATGCAGCTAAAGTCACAAGATTGAGGGTCCTTGTGAATGCCAAATAAGGGGGTTCATCAGTTTTTTTCCTCATTCTGTGTATCTCTCTTTTCTGTTTTCTCATGTTGTGATCTCAAGATCAATCAGGACATGACTCAAGAATTAAGTCATTGTTTCACAGCCCAACACATGAAGTCACATGGATTTTTTTTATATCAATGCTTTCACCACATCCCAATAGCAATTAAATCAGAATAGCTATATTTTAAAATAAATATGTGCAAAGTCAATGACAGAAAAAAAGAAGCAAAAAGGAGATAGAGAGGGAGGGAGGAAAGGAAATGATACTCCTTGAAAGAAGCTATTGTTGCCTGTGAACTCATGACCTAGTATGGGCAAATACTTCAATTTTCTGAGAGAGGCAAGAAACCCATAACTTACCATAATTCATTGTTTCTATTTTTTTTCTTACACTTTAACACTCTGTAATCAGGATATGTCTTACCACTGATATCTTAGGGTCAACAAAATCAGAGATAGGAAATGATCTATTTTAAAAAATCACACAACACTTTTTAGTTCAGGTCAAACACTCATTTTTCTTGATTAATATGTCCCCAATTGAGATTGTTGCCTCAGAAATTTGCTTCCAAAGCCTTCCTTGAAGTCTCTGTCCTCAGAGTTGTCTATGTTATTCCTCCCAACCATGAAAATGTGAAGACAAGAGCACTGGGCAAAGTTGCCCGGTCATTATCATGATCGCTTACTTAAGGGTAGTATTAAGCAGAAAACAAACAAAACACCATCTGATTATTCTTAACTTTTAGACAGCATACAGTGTGTGCCAAATGCTATATATTGTACATATGCAAATGCTTACTCTTTAACTTAAGTTCTAATCATGGAGGGAAGAACAAAGAATAGAAAAAGAAGAGGAAAGGGGAAATATTCCAGTCCTACATTATTCTCAGTCTACTTTCCTTTGAGAAATATATGACCTATCTTTTTATGGTCTTTACCAGATGTTTAAAAACCATATAAATGAAAATATATTTAAATAATTTATTCTATATTAAGAAAGCAAGTCATCAGGAGAGTCAGAGTGTATTTTAGACACTACAAGATTTAAGGAGAGAGACATAAAAACTTCATGATTTTTGTTTTATTTAGCCCAAGAAATGTAATTTTCTATAAGAAGAAAGAACTGTTGTTTTTATTCTTGCCTCTCCCCTTTCCATTTTGAGTTCTATTTTTAGTAGGAAATACTAGTTGAGCTCTGTTGTATTGTGCTTAGAAAAGAAATGTAAAATGTCTGTTATTACATTCTTAAATGCAGGCAACAACTCCCTATTTCCACTTAATGTGAAATAATAAATTGTTCTACCTGCTATTTTGATCTCTTGATGTGTTTAATAAAAAGCATGTAGCAGTTAATGGCAGTGTTTGGTTCATGCGTTGACACAAATCAATTTATAAACTCTAGGCTACATTCAATGAGTACTTTAAATTTTGCAAATAACACACTGAGAACAGTTCAAAATTTACTGCTTATTATTTTACCACATTAATGTCAACAATGAGTTTTGATGTTCTATGATGTTAAATCACCTTTTAGTATTTCACTTATAGAACCATCTAGAAATCCATTTATATAGAGAAGTTAGGCAAATGAATATAAGAATGAATTACTAACTTCTACTTTCTAAATTTAAAAATGCAGAGGAATTGAAAAAGTAAGGATTTTTTTTTTAAAGATTTATTTATTTATTTATACAAGCACTGGGTACAGTCAGAGGCGCCGGAGGGTGAGAGAATTCACCAGAGCCAGAGCGGAGAGCAGAATAGGCAGAGTGACATATTGCTAAGGGGAACAGCGGGCGTCAGGAGAGGTCTGCACGCCATGTGGGACCCTCAGCCGGTGGCCGGGGAGCAAACCGGCGCTGCAGAGGCTGTGGACAGCCTCGCAACCCAGCACTCAATCGCTGCGCCACCAGGGAGGCCCGAAAAAGTAAGGATTTAAATGCAGCTGCAGTGATTAGAATGTACATTTTAAACTTGAAGACATTTTGGGGGCATTAAAATTTTAAGGATGGATATTTTATTTTTAAAATGCAGAACTTTAAAAATAAGTCTATTTAAGCAATATTCTAATGTGCATTTGAGAATAACATCAAGTTAAGTAGTTTAGTTAATGAATTTAAGTGTACTCCTAAAACATGATACCTATAGATAATGAAAGGAGAGTTTCAGGACACCCTGGTGGTGCAGGGGTTAAGTCTGAGCACTATTAAGCTATCACCACCAGCTGAGTTCAATCACAGACCTGGGAGCTGACCCACATGGCTCAGCAGACCTCTCCTGTGTTGCCCACTGTTCCCCTTAGCAGTGGATTTCAGTAGATCTGCCTGTTCTGCTCCCCATTCTGTCTCTGGGGAATCCTCTCCCCGCCCCCCACACCTCTGGCCTGTACCCCAATTCTTGTATGCATAAGTAAATGAAATAAATATTAAAAAAAAAAGAAAGGAGAGTTTGAGGGATAAATGGGAAGTATGTTAAATGTAAAAGTTAAAACTAGACAAGATTAGAAACTTTTGGTAACTGAATTGAATGGAAAGTCTTTATTTAATAGAGTTCGCTTATAGTTCACTTTGGGGTAGGACATGACTGAATTATAAGTTCACATTTGCTATTCATTTCATACGTGAACTTCAACAAGACACTCATCTGTCCTAGACTCATCTTTCTCATGTATAAAAGGAAAATAATACTATCTAATTCACAGGGCTGTTATGATAATAAATAGGATAATAACCAGGATCTATTGGTATCTGGTTAGCACACAACTACTATTCAGTTGTGGTTCAGTTATTTATTCAATAATAAGTATATGTCTGTCATTTTTGTGAGACATGTAAAGAATACCAACTTTTATTTTGAGAAGTAACTCATACTAAAGAGGAAAAATATAAATAGTTATATACAATGTACAAAAGTATAGACAAAGTAAGGGGAAAACAGAGGACCCCCACAGTCTTGAGATGTTGATGTTGTTAGAGGAAGTATCATTTACACCAGTCTTAAAAGAAACTGGGACTTTGTCCAATACCTAAGAAACTTAAACTCATGAGCCTCATATAAAAGGTTGAGTGGTTCATAAAGACCTTGAAACCTCTTGAGGTCAATCACTAGATCTTATTATGAAGTCATTATTTTTTTTACAAAATGGTAACTGATTTGTCAAGTTATATATCGATCACTTATGTGAGACTAAAATCATGCCATGCAATGGTAATCAAAAATACACTACCTTTGGGAAAATTATAGTAGGGACATCAATATTAATTTGATTCAAACAATTTTAATGTCTTCAAAATAGAAGAGCTTGGTGCTAGAAGGATCTGAACTAAATAGGTTGATTTAACCTAGCTGAAATCTTGCAGAAGGGACCATCGACTGAGATCTAAAGGATGAATAGTGGTTAACAAAGCAGGGCAGGAAGAAAGAGCTCTCCAGACAGAGAATGACTTGCAAAGGCCTTATTGAAGAAGGAGCAGGTGCTGTAAGAACTGACTGGAAATTACAACAGAACATGTGGAAATAAACCAGGATCAAACACATGAGAACATGCAAAGGCTATTTATTCCAAACTTGCTTTAACAAGAGTGTCAGCCCCTATCACTTACATCTTGGCAGAGATTCAAAGGCAGGCAGTGGAGTGAAAAAGGTTTATAGTGGAAAAAAGGAAAGTTTCAGAGGTGCCCTGTTGTTGGCAAAGGAAACCTGGTGGCAAGTTAACTAGAAGTGAAACCTCCTATGAGATTGGGTAGGGTTATGTACGTGGCTTTCTCTGGTTGGTCTTAAGCTGGAAATTAACACAAAATTTAGGGAAGCTGTCAGTTATTTATCAGCTCCTGGTCATTTGGGGCCTATTGCTGTAAGAATTGTTTGGCTTCCTGGGTGGCTTGTGGTGGAGATCAATATGATGTCCTATGAGTCTGATTTATAGTTGAACTGGTTTAGCAAATAATAGGTTGGATGCCTGAGCTAGTTGTATGTCAGAATTCTATTTTTATATATGGTTTGACCATTGTCTGTTTGAATATTCATTCTCTCACATATGCCTTTAAAAAGTATATAGCAATTAAAATTGATAATTGTTATGAATCAATGAAAGGATATGAGAGCATGCTATTTAACTTTCTCTGGGATATGAAATTTTATTGATATCAAGCAACTCAAAAGTGCAAAATGTCAAGAAGCAAGAAAATCCTTTTGAGTCCTGTTCATTCTATATTGATAGAGTGGAGTAAAACACAAGAACATATGGGCCTCTGTATTTGGAAAAAGTAAAAAGGTTTAGAACAAAGATTTATTTTTCTTCTACCTACTCTGTTTCTCACAGTTTATTAATGTTCACTGAGAAAAAATGTTTTTTTTAATAGCAGATTATATAAGGACCTAAGAACAGCATGTAATTGCTTCATCTTGCCTCAAATTTAATTAAAAAATGTAGGACTCTTTTTTCTACACAGAATGATCATTTCTGTCATTTTCTGTGTGTGTTTTAAGGCATACAACATTGTTCAACATTGTTCAACATTCATCCTTGGAACCCACCAGCACACAGATTTTCAAAATGTAGCTGAGCTCTGCTTTAACACCTCTGGGATGAAAAAGATTATGCACAGGATAATTTTAGATATTTCTTTTGGATGGATTTGTACTTTGAAATATCTTTCCCTGGGGTCTGGGGTCTTTAGCCTCCCTCCTACCCTCTCTTCGTAGCTTTCTTTCTTTCTCCTCATCCCACATCTGTTTGCAGCTTGGGTTGGGCTCTCTGCTGTGGAGTCATTCATGTAGAACAAACAAAGCTGTCCATGAATGACTTCTTTCAGTAAACTTTCTAAGAAAATCAGGAGTTTCTATAAATTGGAACATTTGTTTTTTTTAATTTTTCTTCAAGGACAGAATGACTGCGTTTAGGGTTCCTAACAAGGATATTATTGGATTTTAGACTGCCAACAATCTAGAGTACATCAAAAAAACCTGAAATGATTACTGCAGAAAGATCTTTAGGACAATGAAATCTTCAAATAGGAAAACCCATTCAAATACATAATTAAAGATAAAAACAGATTTTCTAACATCCATTATGAGTTTTGTCTTGTTGAGTTGTAATTGGAGAAATACAGAGTTTCTTGAGTCTGAGCTATTTGAGGTACACAATTTGTAGCCATGTTCCTGCTAATTCTGTGTATGACACATCAGTGCTACCATGGGAAGAAAGAATTCCAGATCGACTGTAAGTTGGCACCAATGTAATTAGATTTGAGTTCCCCTAGGAACAAATTTTCAGTGCCAAGTAGATGAATTAGCTCATGGACTAATCTCCCCCTGTTCTCAAGAAGGAATCTCTATCTTTTCCATTGAAGAGACTCAAAGAAAATTTTTTTTCCAGTAGAAGTTCACAAAATTAATACAAGGGTCACAATCAAATGGTAAGTCTAAATACCACCCTTTAAATTTTATATTTTCAGGACAAACTTGCCTTTGCTCTTTCCCTTCTTTTCCTCATCCTCATGCCAGTTAAATCTATGCACATGTATTTCTGCATAATTATTTTATTCTCTTAAATCAAAGAAGCTTCCTCCTCTACTCAAAACCAAGTCTTTTCACATGTCAGTGAGGACGCCTGTCTTCTCTGGTGATAGTGAAGATATTCTCTAACTGGTGATGATTCTAACTTTTCTAGAGCATCCTTATCATAATATTTAAAGAATTAATATTTTCCATATCTATTTTTCAAAAAATCAAACCTCATTCTCTTATCACTGTACTTCACTTCATAAGCAAATTTTTTAAACACCTATCATAGTCACTTAAAAAAATTGAGGTCCTCCCTGTGGCCCAGGGTTTAAAGCTCAATGCTATCATGCTAGGATCTGAGTTGGATCCCTGGCCAGGGAGCTGACCCACATAGGGCTCAGCAGAACTTTTCTGTCTCCCCCTCTGCTCCCCTCAGTAGTATATTTTAGTCAATCTGCCTGTTCTGCTCCCCACTCTGTCTCTGGTGAATTCTCTACTCCCCACACCTCTGGCCTACACCCCAGTCTTCTTTGTAAAAATAAATAAACCTTTAAATAAAAAGTGAGTACTTGCTTTGTTCTAAGTACTATTCAGTGCCAATGATGTGCCAGGTACTTTTCAAGGAACTCAATGAAAAACAAAGAACAAAAAACCTCACAGAAATTCCTGCTTTAGGAAAGGAAAGCAAAGTATGATGAAAACGGACAAGGTAGGTAGAGAACAGAAGTTCTCTGCAGGCTGATTCTGTATTACTTCCTAGGCAAAATTACCATTCCATCTTGCTTTTGAAAAATTAATGAAAACAATATCATTAAGTGGAAAGAGAACTGTCTTTATAGTTCAAGCACATAAGGTTTAAGTTAAGAGCCTTGCAGTTACTATCTATAAAGGTTTGTGAAAGTAACAAAAACTCTTTGAGCCCCACTTTCTTCATCTATAAAATAAGGTAATGATCTCTATCACTGGATATTTTTTTGTGAGGAATAGAAGACAGCAAAAATTGGTCAAAAAAATCTGAATGTCTTGCCAGCCAACACATTAATTTCCTCTTAATTTACCTTTTATGTTGACTATTAAATGAGCTTTTCTTCTTTTAATTTAACATTCATCAAGCCTGTTAAAGATGGCGTACAAATATTTTTTGGTCATTTTATGACTGAGTAGAAATAATATGATTGAAATCAAATACATGTAAGTTTGAATATTGATTCTGCCACTTCGCTGTGACTTTGCATAAATTATTTTATCCTTTATAAATCTGTTTATGATGGAGCTAATAAAACCTCCCTTCTAAGGTTGTCAGAATTTAACTAAAAAATGGCCCACAAAAAGTTATGCAGTTATCTGTTTACTCCCATTATTATCAACCCCAAGTACATAACTAAGTGGATAATGTGGATTCCCATCTGTTGTAAATAAAGTGGTTGTTGACTCACACTTAGAAATATCAAATTACTTTGGTCTATTAAAACATCAAGTCTGTCTTCTCCACAGAGAAAATGCAGATGGCCAACAAGCACATGAAAAAATGCTCATTATCACTTATAATCAGGGAAATACATATCAAAAAAAATCACAATGAGATATCACCTCACACCAGTGAGAATGGCCCACATTAAAAAACACTGACAACAGCAAATATTGGTGAGTATGTGGTAGATGTGGAGTAAAAGGAACCCTCTTATACTGCTGGTGGGAGTGCAAACTGGTCTAACCCTATGGAAAACTCTGGAGATTCCTCAAATTACTAAAAATGTATCTTCCATACAACCCAGTGATTCCACTCCTAGGAAATGAAAAGCACATAAAGACATTAATTTGAAAGGAAACTTGCACTCCTATGTTCATTGCAGCACTATTTACAATAGCTACTATGTGGAAACAACCTAAATGCCCCAAAACAGATGACTGGATCAAGAAGATGTGGTCTATATACACAATGGGATACTAGTTAGCAATCAAAAAGATAAACTCATATCTTTTGCAGCAACATGAATGGAGCTGGAAGGGATGATGCTCAGTGAAATAAGTCAGTAGGAAAAAGAAAAATATCAGATGATTTCACTGATAGGCAGAAGATAGGGAAACCTATGTTCTGAACAAGGGGTCACCAAAAAAAAAAAAAAAAAAAAAAACCTGGTAAAACTTGCAGGCAAACTGTAGAGCTGAGACATACAGGAGAGGAGGAGAGTGAGAGGGGTCAAAAAACTAGAGGAAAGAGCACAAGAGACTATGATGGCGGTTCATGGGTGATTTGGTGGTGGGAACTTTATGGGGATTACACCTAGTGGGAGAAATCAAAAATAAACACTGATGTCAAAAATAAATAAATATATGAATGAATGAATGGATAAATAAATAAATATAAAACAAAACATAGGAACAGCAAGTTTGTAAAATACCTAATTTCAATTTTCATTTGTGTGTGATGGAATCCAAGACTTCCAGGAACACAAAAGCAAAATCCCACAAAGATTTTATTTTGTAGAAAATACACTGATCCACAATGACAGAAGAGTCAATGAATGGGGGAACTAAGCAGCTCCCCAACATTATGTTTCTGACATATGTGTCAAATCCTCAAGAACAGTCAAAACAACCAATTTGAAAACTGACCCAACCAGGAATAATGAGGGGAAAACAAAATATTGTAAAATCAAAATGATAATATAAAATTCTCTTTATGCTGTTAAAGTAAAGCACTGTTTTTCCAGTGGTGCCACATACAAATTTCCTTCTTGATTTGCTCTTGGAGTCAGGTTCCTATGGGAGCAGCAGAACTTTACTTCTTGGTTTTGCTATGAGAAGCATAACCTATGAAGTGAGTAGGACAAAATGATTAGTATAAAGAGAGCCCATATTCAATGTTGAACAGCTCTAGCAGGATATATGTTTTATCTTTCTCCTGAAACTCCACTATCATACCACTCACCGTGAGAAACAATAATGTCTTCATCTCTACCTAGCCTCCAGGACTCAGTCTGGAATCCCACAGGGCCTGTAAGGAGTGTCTGTTGTCTGGATGGATGGAGAGCAGGTGTGCAAGTGTGAGTCTCATAGGCACTTTATCCTCCAGCTGAAAAGTGCTCAATCTGTTCTCATGTCATTGGTGCAAACCCATAAAATGTAAGGGGGGGCACTACATGTTCATAGAAAATGATTTAAGTCAAGCAGTGATGGCTGGGATGATGACTGTAGTCTGGGTCTCAGAATCGGTATGCTATTAGCTCTGAGGCCCTCACTAAGTGGATAATCATTAACATCAAAGATAGTTTCATGTTGACAACTTCCTTCCCTGCAATGATAACAAACTAGTTGACACCTCAATGAAAAGAGCAGAAGTGATTCAACAGAAAAAACGAAAGCATTAAAGCAGATGGCAGGAAGAAGAGGTACAATATTTTTTTTTTTAAGGAATAGTTAAAGAAAAACTGCTGGGAATTTTTAGATATGAGATACTTGCTTTCTATAATCTCAGACCACCTACCAACACAATGCATACTTTTTAACTGCTAAATAATAGAATTTATTCTTACTCACTTTCTGTTTGTTTTAATGAGGAACCCAAGATTTCAGAAAAGAGAAAAAATGCCTAATAATTTGATGTTTGCCAAATGTCAGCTGATAATGACTTTTACTTAAACTAGATTTATTTTACCATAGAAACTGAATAGGTTAATTGACTTCAAAATTTACACTTCTTGCTGTGACACAGAGAAGCTAAATTGGACTTGTTCGCTCGTTGTTTTCTTGATTTTTTGCATCTCTTCTCTTAGTTCTTTTAGTGTCTTTAAAACAAGTGTTTTAAAAACTTTGTCTAGTGTATCTGTCATTAAGTTTTTCTCAAGGACATTTTTTGTTGATTTATTTTTTTCACTTGAATGAACCATTCTTCCCATTCCTTTGTATAATTTGTGATTTTTTTGCTGAACACTTGACATTTGGGTCTAATGTGTTAATTCTGGAAACCAAGTTCTCCCCCATTTCCGGGGTTTGTTGTGCTCTTTTGGTTGTTATTATTATTGTTGTTGTTGTTTTATTGTTATTACAAAATACATCTGTGCTGAGTATCAACTTGAGAAGTAAACTTAAGGGTTTCCCAGATTTTATTCTGAGTCTTCCCTGGGCATATGGGGTGACTTTCTAATTCTTCCTGAAACAACAGTTCTTCTAGAATGTCCTCAGTCTTTAATGTCTGGTTCTCATAGGGGTAAAAGATGAAAAATGAAGTGGGGAAAAAAGAGCATTGGCTTATTATGTGCAGCGGAAGTCATCACAACTAACAGAGGGTTTGGCTGACAATGATGGGTAGGTGGCACAATGACTGCCTGTCTCTGGGTGTGCATTGCTCTGATCAAAAGCAGCAATTAGCAAACCGAGGACAGATATCTGATATTTGGAGGACAGGATCCTTTGCTCTTCCTGAACCCCATTAAGTTTTACGCAAGCTGCTCCGGGGAACTTATGCACAAATGGTGCCTGCCGTAGGGCTAGGCTGGGGATGGGAAATGGTTACTAGGCTAAGAGTGAAAATTGGTCAAAATTAGTACAATTTACCATCCTAATCTTCCTCTGAAACTTGCAAGCCTTCAACAGACTTCATAATTACAAAATAGCGATACCAGACAGATTCTGCCAGCGGAACTTTTGTCTCAGTAGGAAAAAAAATTCCTGGTGTTTTCTATTGTCATTTTCAGCTCCTAGTACCTACCAGTTTTAAATCTAGATTTTAGTCAATCAAATAAAACAGAACTACTTTTATCCGTTTATAATCATGCATGGAGTCTGTGATATGTGCTCCCATATCTATAAATTTATCCTGAATTAAAAAAAAAAAAAAACACTGTTCCCTCATTGGCCTAACACTCTTCTAATAGATTTTCACAAACAGGCCGCAGATATTTGATGAAGCAAATTAGCATTCTGTGCAGTTCTCCTATAGCTTGATTTTGTGATTTGCCTCTTCTATCACTGCATCTCTTAAAATAAAAATATCTAATAAATCATAATAAAATAATAATCCACAATTTCCAGGATCTTCTATTCTGAATGCATTCATTGTCATTCTTTGATTCACCTAAATAAAATCCACACCTAAAGATTACAAACTGTCAGTCTAAAGCTGTGGCTTTTAATTGAAGAAGATTTTATTTTGTTTTGTTTTATTTTAAAGATTTATTTATTTATGCATACAAGAACGGGGTACAGGCCAGAGGTGCAGGCAGTGAGAGGATCCACTGGAGACAGAGTAGGGAACAGAACAGGCAGATTGACTGAAATCCACTGCTGAGGGGAGCAGCGGGCGAGTCAGGAGAGTTCTGCTGTGCCATGTGGGTCAGCTCCTTGGCCGGGGATCGAACTTGTGCTGCGGTGGCTGTAGACAGCTTCATAGGTTGTGTCTTAACCCCTTGCGCCACCAGGGAGGCCCTGAAGATGATTTTATATCTTAGGAGACATTTGGCAAAATCTGGACTTTTTTGGGTTTTCAAAATTGGAGGGTGCAATTGGGGCAAATCAGTGATGTTCCCAAACATCCTAAAATGCACATAACAGCCCCTTCACAGCCTTCCCTCCAGCAACTAAGAATTATCCATCCCTAAAGCCAATATAGTGCTGAGGTTGAAAGACCTTGTCCTAAAGATTAACTATCTTCACACCCCTTGCCAAAAATATTTTAGTGATTGCTTTTTCCTTATCATTAAAAGCATATGTGAAAAGCCTAATTTTTCTCATTTTTTAAAAGATTTTATTTTTATTTATATATTACATAGAAGAACTGGGGTGCAGGCCAGAGGTGTGAAGGGTGAAAGGAATCACCAGAGACAGAGTGGGGAACAGAACCGGCAGACTGACTGAAATCCACTGCTGAGGGGAGCAGTGGGCAAGACAGGAGAGGTCTGCTATGCCATGTGGATCACCTCCCTGGTCAAGCATGGAACTCAGGCCATAGAAGTGATAGTGCTGAGAGTTAGCCCCTAGGCCACCAGGGAGGCCCCCTTTTTTCTATTATTCCATCTTCCTGCAAGGTTTTTACAACACTCTAATTAGCTTTGCATATGGATTGGTACTTGTCATCATCTCTATTTTCTGATTCTCTGACTTTCAAGCTCATAACCTGTTTAATATTGTGGCTATGCCCTTGACAAATGCATAGGCTCACCAAAATGCTGGATTCCAGTTACAAATTTAGCTTGGTTTAAATTCCTCACCTTCTTTACAAAATATTTTAACTCTTATAATTAAATATTATTTATGCTAAAGATTGAAGAACAAATTTTAACCAAATAATCTTTAAAGATATATTTCCTCTTGAAGATAGAGCTTCAAGTAAAAATACAATTCTCTTTGAGAAAGTTTAGTGGGGAAAATGTGTTAATGGATTAATGGTTGCTCCAGGGGAAGGTATAATTCGCATTCTAGAGGAACAGCTGTTCTGTGATGGATGGTCTGGTGGCTAAGCTTCTGGGTTTTGATTTCAGGCAGAACACCTTACTGACATCTAACAGGAGCTGATCAGTTTATGTTTTTGGATTGTGTTGTTGTTTGTTTACTTGTTTGTTTTTCCCAGACCCTAGAATATAGATAGTTACATTAGATTGAAGAGCCTGCTCATTATGCCCTTTGTATAGCAGCGATATTTTGCCTAGTATTAATTTTGTTGTCAAAGATACAGCTGTTGTAGGAAATATTTTGAATTTTTAGTACCATCTGGTGTGCTGAAGGAAGAAGCAGTTCTCTGAACATTGGCATCCATCCACTTTCTAAGTGGGTAATATTAGTGCTTTGTAAAGGGTGCTGTCAAATGCGAGATAAGAGAGTCATTCATCTAAAATGTTTTCATCCTTGTATCACACTGAAATATTGCAGTTCAATAAAACTTATTTTATATTTTTGCATGTCATTTATATGTAACCCTTTATTGATCCTTTACATATAGCATTGGCATTATTAGTGATAGAGTCCAGAAAGAGAGCTATAACAAAAATAATAAAAGTGAAATGGTAGCGGCCAGTGAGGAGAAAGATATGTGAATGTTGGCTTATTCCTTGTTAAGGGAAGTGATAAATTGATCATCAGAATTAAATTGTTATCTTTTTCCTTCCATCACTATTTATCATCAAAGATCTTATTCAGATATTTGCTGAATTTATATTTTCTCTCCAAACAGGTATTGATTAAGTTGGTATAAATTGAAAACATGTAGTTACTAATGACAGCTTATTTTGCTTCAACAATTTGGAATTTTTTTCTCCTGAATGTTTATTTTCAGCAACTGAAAATTCCCCAGAGGTAAAAATGGAGTAAAAATATGATATTTAGTACTGGCCTAGGGCACATCTATATAGGGTGTTAAAAGATCATCAGGGCACAAAAGCATCACAATGAAAATCAATATACCAGATTTATATAAAAAGGTATATAAGTGGTAGAAGGGATGCTTTTGATAACACATTTGAGATGTGTGTGAAGATGACTCTAACAAGCATGCTTATATAATAAACTTCCTGTTAAAATCATTTTTAAGGGCCTCCCTGGTGGCCTAGGGGTTGAGTCTCCAGACCTAGATTAACAGATATCAACGAGTAGCTATGTTATATCCTGAAATCAGTTTATTGGGTACAAATGCCATGGAAGTAGAAATATACATTTTTTTCTTCTTATGAATATCAATCAGTGTCTGTGCTTCACTTTGCAATGATTCTAGAAATCAAATGTACTTTCCCCCCCAAAATTTTATTGATGTTCCTATTGTTTATGTAACTAAATTTGGGAATACATTCTCACATCTCCGTATGTGTCAGGCTTCACTCACCCTCAACCAAAAATCCAGTGCTAATGCCCTATCACTGTGCTGCTTTATCACTTCCTCGCACCCCCCCCCAACCTCACTGGTAATCATTATATTTTCCACAGTCTAAGAATTATTTTTGTTGTGTTTTGCCAGTTTTTTTGGTTTGGTTACTTGTAGTCCTCAGATGAATGAAAGCATGAGGTATATATTTCACTTCCTGACTTATTTCACTTAGTACAATCTCCCCCATCCATTCATTTTGTACCAACAGGCACTATTTCATCTTTGTTAATAGCTGTATAGTATTCCATTGAGTATAAACTTCACAGTCTCTTTATCCAGTCATTTGTAAATGGACATTTAGGTTGGTTCCATGACTTGATTATTATAATAATGCAGCCATGAACATGGAAATACATATCTTTTTTTTATTTTTTGTATTAGTGTCTTTGTGTTTGGGTAAAAACCTAACCTTTTATGATGGATCATGTGATACTTCCATTTTTATTTTTCTTTGCAACTATTTGCCATATAGGCTTAACCACATTACATTTCCACAACACTGGATGAGTATTCCTTTTCCTCCACATCCTCCTTAACATTTGTTGCTTCCAGTCTTTTTAATATAGGCCATCCTCACAGGGGTGAAGTGGTATCTCATTGTAGTTTTGATTAGTATTTCTCTTATAATAGTGATATGGAGTATCTTTTCATGTGCCATCTGTATGTCTTGAGAAATATCTATTTAGATCTTTGGCTCATTTTTTGATTGGGTTGTTTAGATTTTTTTCATGGATTTATATGATTTATTTCAATGTTTTAGAATTTAACCCTTGTCAGAAGTGTGAGGTGAAAGTATCTTCTCTCAGTCCACAGACAGACTTTCCCCTTCATATCGATTTTGTTCATAGTACAAAATTTTTTTAGTTTGATGTAGTTCCATTTGCTTATTTTTGCTTTGGTTTCTCTTTCTGTTGAGGTTTTTCTCCAAATATATCTTTATTGTTGAAACAGGAGTGTATCCCTACATTTTCTTTTATGTGTTTTATGATTTTAGAACTTACATCCAACTCTTTCATCCATTTTGAATGGATTTTTATATATGGAGTTAATAAGTAGCCTAGTTTCTTTTTTCTTCTTCTTTAAATAATCTTTTTCTTTTTCCATTGTATAGTAAAGGAGGTGAATGACCTATAACTGAAAATTATGAAAACTGTCAAAATAAATAAAAGAAGACACAAAGACCATTGTATAGCCATGGCTCCGCTGTCAAAGTAACTGCTCAAATTTGTGTGCGTTTATTTCTGTGCTCTCAATCCTAATCCAGAGGTCTATATTCCTCTTTTTGTTCCAATATCATATTGTTTTGATTACTATCAATGTGTTGTATAGTATGAAGTCAGAGAGTTTGATAGCTGCATTTTTCTTCTTCTCTGTCAGGACTGCTTTGTTTATTCAGAGTCTTTTGTAGTTTCATATCGTTTTAGAATTGTTTGTTCTATTTCCTTGAAGAACGTCATTGAAGTTTTGCTAGGTATTGTTTTAAAGAATATAGCCATTTTTAACAATGTTCTTTTTCCAATTAATGAACACAGGATATCTTTCCATTTCTTTGTGTCTTATTTCTTTTGACAGTGTCTAATAATTTTTCAGCTATAGGTCATTCACCACCTTTGTTATTTTATTCCCAGTTATTTCATCCGTTTGGTGCAATTGTAAATGGAAATATTTTCTTAAGGTCTTTTTTCCCCAAATTGTTGTTTGTATATGCAAATGTAAGAGATTTTTGTTTATTAATTTTATACCCTGTCACATTCCTCTATTCACTTATTGTCACCAGTAGTTATCTGGCTAATCATTTGGATTTTCTATGCATATTATCATGTCATTTGCAAATTGCCAACTTCTTTTCCAAATTGAATTCCTCTTATGTCATTTTCTTGACTAATTGCTCTGGCTAGGACTTCCAGTATTATGTTGAACTGCAATGGTGAAAGTGGACATACTTATATTGTTCCCAAAACTTTTTTTTTTATTTTTATAAATTTTATTGTTATATTCCCCATACAATTGCAGCCCCCCATTCTGACCCCAATCCCTCCCCTCCCGCCCCCGCCCCCCCTAAAAGTGTCTCTGGTTCATAGTTTTTTGTTGATTTTGATTTTTACTTTCTTATAGTATTCATTTTCCTGGTCCCTTATTTAAGTTTTCTAGATTCCTGCTATGAGTGAGACCATCCGGTATTTTTCTTTTTCTTTTTGGCTTATTTCACTGAGCATGATCCCTTCCAGCGCCATCCATGTTGCTGCAAATTGCATGTGTTTATCTTTTTTGAATGCTGAGTAATATTCCATGGTGTATATGTACCACATCTTCTTGATCCAGTCATCTATTTTTGGGCATTTGGGTTGTTTCCAAAGCTTAGCTATTGTAAACAGTGCTGCTATAAACATAGGGGTGCAGGTGTTCTTTGGAATTGATGTTTCTGTGTCCTTTGGGTAAATACCTAGGAGTGGAATTGCTGGGTCATATGGAAGCTCTATGTTTAGTAGGTCCAGAAATCTCCACACAGCTTTCCACAGTGGTTGGACCAGTTTGCACTCCCACCAACAGTGCAGAAGAGTTCCTTTTTCTCCACACCCTCGCCAACATTTGTTGTTGCTAGTTTTTTTAATATGTGCCATTCTCACTGGTGTAAGATGGTATCTCATGGTAGTTTTGATTTGCATTTCCCTGATGACAAGTGATGTTGAACATTTTTTCATATGCCTGTTGGCCATTTGCATTTCCTCTTCAGAGAAGTTTCTTTTAAGCTCTTCTGCCCATTTTTTGACTGGATTATTTTCTTTGTTGTTGTTGAGTCTCATCAGCTCTTTGCAGATTTTTGTGATCAGTCCTTTATCATTAGTGTTGGGTGCAAAAATGTTCTCCCAGTTGGTGGGGTTTCTCTTTGTTTTTGTTATTGTCTCTTTTGCTGCGCAAAAGCTCTTTAATTTGATATAGTCCCAGCTGTTTATCTTTGCCTTCACTATCACTGCTTTGGGTGATGTGTCTGTAAAGATGTCTTTGATGTGCAAATCACGTAGTGTTTCGCCTATATTTCCTTCTATATATTTTATGGTTTCAGGTCTTATGTCTAGTTCTTTAATCCATTTTGAGTTGATTTTTGTGTATGGTGTGAGGTGGTGGTCAAGCTTCATTCTTTTGCATGTAGCGACCCAGTTTTCCCAGCACCATTTATTGAACAAACTTTCTTTGCTCCAATGCATAGTCTTTGCTCCTTTGTCAAAGATTAGTTGACCATAAATCTGTGGGTTTATTTCTGGATTTTCTATTCGATTCCATTGGTCTGTATGTCTGTTCTTGTTCCAATACCATGCAGTTTTGATGATTATGGCTTTGTAGTATAGTTTGAAGTCTGGGAGTCTGATGCCTCCATTCCCTTCTTTTTTTTTCAGGAGAGCTTTGGCTATTCGGGGTTTTTTGTGATTCCATATGAATTTCATCAATAATTGTTCTATTTCTTTGAAGAATGACATTGAAATTTTGATTGGAATAGCATTGAATCTGTATATTGCTTTTGGAAGGATGGCCATTTTAATAATGTTTATTCTTCCAATCCATGAGCAGGGGATGTCTCTCCATTTCTTTGTGTCTTCTTCTATTTCTTTTAACAGTGTTTTATAGTTTTCTTTGTATAGGTCCTTTACCTCTTTTGTTAGATTTATTCCCAAATATTTGATTTTTTTTGTTTCAATAACAAAAGGGATGGTCTTTTTGATTTCTTCTTCTTCAGATTTATTGTTTGTGTATAGGAAGGCTACTGACTTTTGCGTGTTGATTTTGTATCCTGCCACTTTACTGAACTGATTGATGAGTTGAATTAGCTTTTCTGTGGAGTTTTTGGGGTTCTCTATGTATAATATCATATCGTCTGCAAATAGTGATAGTTTGACTTCTTCTTTTCCTATTTGGATTCCTTGGATGTCTTTCTCTTGTCTTATTGCCCTGGCTAGGACTTCCAGTATTATATTGAAAAGCAATGGTGAGAGTGGACATCCTTGTCTTGTTCCAGATCTTAATGGAATTGCTTTCAGCTTTTCACCATTGAGAATGATACTGGCTGTTGGCTTGTCATAGATGGCCTTTATGATGTTGAGGTATGTTCCTTGTATCCCAAGAACTTCAAGGGCTTTTATCATGAATGGGTGTTGCACTTTGTCGAAAGCTTTCTCAGCATCTATTGATATTATCATATGGTTTTTATATTTCTTTTTGTTGATGTGTTAGATAACGTTGATTGATTTTCGGATGTTAAACCATCCTTGTGCCCCTGGAATGAATCCTACTTGGTCGTGGTGAATTATCTTATGGATACATTGTTGGATTCTGATAGCTAAAATTTTATTGAGGATTTTTGCATCAGTGTTCATTAGGGAGATTGGCCTGTAGTTTTCCTTTTTTGTGTTGTCCTTGTTCGGTTTTGGTATTAGTGTAATGTTGGCTTCATAGAACGTGTTTGGTATTGTCCCTTCCTTCTCAATTTTTTGGAAGAGTTTGTGAAGGATAGGCACTAATTCGTCTCTGAATGTTTGGTAGAATTCATTTGTAAATCCATCAGGTCCTGGGCTTTTGTTTTTGGGGAGGTTTTTGATTACCATTTCAATTTCGCTAATTGTAATTGGTCTGTTTAGGTGTTCTATTTCTTCTTTATCTAGCTTTGGGTGATTGTAGAGTTGTAGGAATTTGTCCATCTCCTCTAGATTGTTAAACTTGTTTCCATATAACTGTTCATAGTAGTTACTGATTATTATTTTGATTTCTGCTGTGTCCGTTGTGATTTCTCCTCTTTCATTGATGATCCTGTTTATTTGTGCTTTCTCCCTTTTTTCCTTTGTGAGCCTGGCTAGGGGTTTGTCTATTTTATTGATTTTTTCAAAGAACCAGCTCTTGGTTTCATTGATCTTTTGGATTGTTTTTTTAGTTTCAATTTCCCAAAACTTTTTTTAAAAAAATTATTTATTTATTTATTTATTTATTTATTTATTTATTTATTTATTTATACAAGCACTGGTTACAGTCAGAAGCACGGGAGGGTGAGAGAATTCACCAGAGCCGGAGCGGGGAACAGAACAGGCAGACTGACTAAGTACACTGCTGAGGGGAGCAGTGGGCAGCAGAAGAGGTCCGCGCCCATGTGGGACCCTCGCCAGTGGCCGGGGATCAAACTGGCGCTGCAGAGGCTGCTGGCAGCTTTGCAACCCAGCGCTCAACCACTGCGCCACCGGGGAGGCCCTGTTCCCAATCTTAAGGGAAATACTGAAAGTTAATGCTGGGGTATGGGCTTATATTTTGTTGAAATATATTTCTTTTACTCTTATATTATTGAAACTCTTGATTATAAATGAGTGCTGAATCTTGTCAAATGCTTTTTCAGCGGCTATTAATATGATCATGTCATTTTTATCTCTTTTGTTGATGAGGTGAATGACATCGATGGATTTGCATGTTGCCTCCTTGGAGTTAATGCCTTTTGATCTCGGTGATTCTCTTAATGTATTGCTATATTTGTTTTTCAAAGATTTTGTTGAAGATTTTTGTGTGTTTAACAGATATATCAGTCTAGTTTTCTTTCTTCCCTTTTTTTTATTTTCTGTTGGCCTTGTTTGGTTTTGGAGTCAAGGAAATGTTGGCCTTGTATAATGTGTCTGTGATATTTCTCCCCTTTTGAATAAGGATGGAAAATATTAGATCTTTTTTTAAGTTTTGGTAAGTTTTAAGTTTTGGTAGAATTCACTAGTAAAGCCATCTGTACCTCAGATTTTATTCTTTTTTTTTTTTAAAGAGGCATGTATTTATTTATTTGTTTGTTTGTTTGTTTATTTATACATGCACTGGGTACAGTCAGAAGCGCGGGAGGGTGAGAGAATTCACCAGAACCAGAGCAGGAAGCAGAGCAGGCAGAAGGACCGAAGCACACTGCTGAAGGGAGCAGCGGGCGGCAGGAGAGGTCTGCGCGCTATGTCGGACCCTCCTCTGGTGGCCGGGGAGCAGCCGGGGATCGAACCGGCGCTGCAGAGGCCGCAGGCAGCTTCACAACCCAGCGTTCAACTGCTGCGCCACTGGGGAGACCCCTCAGATTTTATTCTTAGAGAGAATTTGATTACTCTTTTTGTTCTCTGTGCTGGTGTTTAACCTATTCAAACTGTCTATATCTTTCTGGTTTAGTCTTGGAAGTTTGTATAATTCTAAAAACTTGTCCATTCCTTCCAGGTTGTCCAGTGTTTTTGTATATAGACATTTATAATAGTCTTTTATTACATTTGTGCTTCCTCCTTCATTCTATCCTTTGTAATTTTGCCTCTTTCATCCCTGATTCCTTTTATTTGGGGTTTTCTCTCTTCTTTCCCTAATAAGTCTTGCTAGAGCTTATCAATTTAGTTGATCCTTCAAAAGCCAGTTCTTGTTTCTCTGATCATTTGTTGATACAGTTTTCTTGCCTCCCATTTCATTTTTTCTACTAATATTTTATTATTTCCTTCCTTCTAGTGATATTTGCTTTCATTTTGTTTCTTTTTTTGTCTGTACTTTTCTTCAGAGTAATGTTAGATTGTTTATTTGAGAGTTTTCTTGTTTATTCATGTGGGCCTGCACTATTAAGTACTTTTCTGTTAATGCAGCTTTGGCTACAACCCATATGGTCTGGTTGCTTGTGTCTTCACAAAATTTATGTGGAACCACAAACCACTTTTCTATCCACACCCTGCCCATTAACTATCATTTGTTGATCTAATATAGGGTTTGGTTTTAAAATATTGTTATTAAATTGTTTACACAGTAGAGATTCTCTTTCAGGTTCTTTTGACTCAGAATTTATTTCTGCAGGATGCATAACAAATAATACCTGGATAACATGCTTTGTTCATTTGTTTCATCTGCAATTTAATATGATCACATATATAAATGTTAAAATATATGTATTATAAAGGATATTATAAAATAGAATTCAACTCCCAGTTTATAGCCTTTATTTACAAATCTATTATACTAAGAGAATTTACTTTTTTTTTAAATGATCCTCTGAGAAAATGAGATGAAGAAATATTTTCTTACTCATTCTATGTGGCCAGAAGTACCCAGACAACAAAACCACTGAAAGACATGACAAGAACAAAAAGCAACAGACCAATATATTTCATGAATTTAAACACAAAATTTTAAAGAAAATTTTAGCAAATACAATCCAGAAATAAATTTTAACATATGATATAACAACACTTAATGTGGTTCATCTCAGGAATACAAAATAGTTTATTCCTTTTATAATCATGCAATGCAGCTAACCATATTAAGATAAGAAAGAGGGAAAAGATATGGTATTCTCAGTAGATTAGGAAAAACCTTAAGGCAAAATTTGATACTCATTCATGATAAAAATTCTCAGTAAACTAAGAAAAGAAACTTCCTCAGCTTGATAAAGACTATCTACCATAAATCTACAGCATCGTACTTAATATTTTTTTCTATAATAAGAAACAAATCAGGGAATTTGACTTTCATTCCTTTTATGCAAAGATGTACCAGAAATTCTAGACAGATTGGAAAGATTGAAGTAACCCTATTTTTAATTCATAGATAATATAATGATATGTGTAGAAAATCCTAAGGAATTCACAAGAAACTACTAAAATTTCATAGAACTTAAGGTCAAAACTGGAAATTAAATACATACCACTTAGAATAACATCAGTAATATAAAATATGTAGGAAAATAACAATAATTGTGAAGATCACCAGCAAAAATATCACTGAGAAAATAAAGAACTAGATAGTTTGATCATAGATAGATTGGAAAAGTTGCTATCATTATGCTGTCAATTCTCTCTGTTTTGTTCTGTAGATTCAATGCAATTCAAACAAACTTCTAACAAGCTATGTGGTAGTATTTGACAAGTTGCATATAAATACATAGGGGAGCATGTAGAACAGAGACCAGCCAATCTAAACAATTTCACAAAGAAAAACACAGAAGCAAATTTACCCTGAAGCTAATAATTGAGATAATATATGAAGTAAGACTTATGGGTAATATAATCTTAATATGTACAGCTAAAATAATGTATATAATTAAGTATAAGATAACACTGCTTTTGTCTTTACTAAAAAAAGTTGAATTTTCAGGGCCTCCCTGGTGGCACAAGGGGTTAAGATGCAACCTATGAAGCTGTCCGCAGCCACTGCAGCATGAGTTCAATCCCTGGCTGGGGGGCAACCCACATGGCACAGCAGACCTCTCCTGTCTCACTCGCTGCTCCCCTCAGCAGTGTACTTCGGTCAGTCTGCCTGTTCTGTGCCCCACTCTGTCTCTGGTGAATCCTCTCACCACCAGCCCCACACCTCTGGCCTGTACCCCAGTTCTTGTATGCATAAATAAATCTTTTTTAAAAAAGTTGAATTTTCTCATTTGATACTGCTACAAATAATGCTACTAATAGTATAACTATGCTTATATATATTTTGTGATGGACCAAGAATTTCTGCAGAGTATACACCTTGAAGTGGAATTCCTATGTGATCAGTATTAAGTATCTTCAGCTTTGGTTCAGAATGTCAAGATCTTTCTCAAGTAAATTAACACACCCTCAGTGTATATGAATACAAAATGTTTCTTATGTTCAATATGTGTATTATCACATTTTTTTAAGATTTATTTATTTATTCATTTATACAAGCACTGGGTATAGTCAGAAGCGCGGGAGGGTGAGAGAATTCAGCAGAGCCAGAGCCGGGAGCAGAGCAGGCAGAAGGGCCGAAGTACACTGCTGAGGGGAGCAGCGGGCCGCAGGAGAGGTCTGCGCGCCATGTGGGACCCTCCTCCGGTGGCCGGGGAGCAGCCGGGGATCGAACCGGCGCTGCAGAGGCTGCGGGCAGCTTCGCAACCAAGCGCTCAACCGCTGCGCCACCGGGGAGGCCCTGTATTATCACATTTTTTCTTCTTTTTCAACAGTTTTGTGCTTTTTCTATTTTTATTTGCTATGTTCTGATTACAGTCATCCATTGAATAATACCAAGGATATTTCTGAGAAATACATAGTTAGAAAAAAAATAAAATTATGGAACAAAATAGATAATCATAGAGAGATTCACAAGCATGACAAATTGATATCAATATATTTCCAAAGAGGGAGGGAGGGAGGAAGGGGGGGAAGGACTTTGAACTTTACCTCATAACAGACACAGAGATTAACTAAATACAGTTTATAGACTTAAATGTCAAAACTGGAAAATCAAATTCCTTGCAGAAAACATGAGAAAATCTTTTTACCCTTGATTAGGCAAAGATTTCTTACACAGTTCATAAAAAGTACAAATCATAAAACTACTAAATTGAACTGCACCAAAATTAAAAACTTTTGTTCTTCAAATCAGACTTCATGAAAGACCAGTCATCAAATGAAACACATTGCTATTTCCAAAAAATATATATGATGAAAGATATATTTCAAAATGGATGCAGAATTTTCAACTCAGCAGTAAGAAGACAAACAACTCAATTTAAAATCAGGCAAAAGATCCAAACTTACACTTTTCCAAAGACATGTGAATGACAAATAAGCATATGAAAAGAAGAGCAATACTCTTGTTATTAGAAAAACACAAATTGAATCCCAAACAAGATATAATTTCACATCCACTAGAATAACTAAATGAAAAACACAAAAAAATCAAATGTTCACAAGGGTGGGGAGAAACAGGAAGTCCTATACTTTGCTGATGAGAATGCAAAATGATATAGCTTCTATGGAACACTGATTGGCAAGGATTTTTTTTTATAACATTGAACATCTAATATTCCAACTTGTCAGTAATGATCAATGAGAAATAAAAACTTATATTTACACAAAGATGTACTCCAATATTCATAGCAGTTTTAGTCAAAATAGCAATTATAATGTCTATGAATTCTTGAATGGATAAATAAGTCATGATAGTGCCATAACATAAAATACACAGTAATAAAAAAGGATTAAACTACTAATACAAGCAACAAGATGAATTTCAAAATCATTATGCTAACATAAGTTCATATTGTATGAGTTCACCCTGACATTCTAGTGACAGAAGCAAATCAGTGGTTTCCAGTCCAGAGTGGAGAGGGAGAGATCAATTAGAAAGAGGAATAAATTACAGAAATGTTCTCTATCATGATTGTGACAGTGGGGATATGACTGTTTATCAAAACATATTGAAAACATGCCACTTATGACAACAAGGATGGAGCTAGAAGGGAATGTGCTAATAATCATAGTCAGGAGGAAGCTAAATACCAGATGGTGTCACTAATAGTTGGAATATAAAACAACTAAATTAGCAGTCAAATCAAGACAAGTTTAAAAACTAACCCTTGATAGCTGACTACAGGACTGAAGCACTGAGGTGGATAGCAGTTGGGGGAGGTGTAAGAACAAGAAGGAAGGAAGCATAATGGACTGTGGTGATAGACTGGTCGATTTGGTGGTTCTGTGTTGGTAAAACCTGATAGACATATCCAAATATTACATCAATTAAAAATTAATTAATTAAACACATATAGAAATGTACATTTTCAGAGTGTCAAATTGTACAATTAATCTATTAACTTTTAGAGAAAAATCACCAAATATTTATTGAATAACTACTAAGTGCACATAACATTCTATGAGATAATGGAAATATAATAATCATAGCATTTACTTTCCAGTACCTCAAATTGTACTTAAAAGGCAGACCTATAAAAATAATTGTTTTACCATAAGGATAAATGTTGAAAATATTTTGTAAGTACAGTATAATGGACATGTAACAGTATGCTCTCCATAGAAAGGGGACGTGCCAGGTTCCCTGTCCCACCAAAAGAAGGGTGGAGAAGAGCAGCAAGAATAAGCAGATTAAGAGGAGACCCTAGAGAAGGCATGTGGAGCAGAGAGACATGTGACTAAGCCACAGTTATTGCTTGACCTTGGATTGTACCAGACACTTGGAGAACAGGGAAGGAGACACTTGAAAGAGAATGAGACATGAGTGAGAGACCCATGGGGAGGCTGACAATGGCAGCCTTTATCTTGACTTGTATTTGATTTTGTTCTTTTCCATCCAGGCTTACCTGGCCCCTTCTGCCCCTTTCCTGTGGGTCCCCACCAGTTGCCTTAGACATGTGGCAGGTTTATATTGTATTTGTGCATAGGGATTGTAATCTAATTTCTGTAGCTAGAACTTGCTGGCCTTTGTTATTAGGCTTCACTCCATCAGATATTGAGAAAGACCAGAAGTCGTTTAGCCTCACTCTGCTTGTGTGCAACGGGAGCATGTGTCTAATCACTACCCAGTCTCCATGCAGAAAACATTAAAGAATGCATTTCAATTTAGCAGATCTTGATTACAACTTTGAATGGAATAAACAAATTAATGCACTTTCACGATCGTATGATGTCATCTTGAATGGGACTAGGGAAGAGTTTGGGGAGTGATAAGGCTAAGTTTGACCTCTACAATCTAACCAAATGTTTGAGTTTAATAACAGTTTTCAAAAGATGGGAATATGATGTCATTTTTTACCTATTGTGGCTTTACGTGAAAACCTCAATTGAATGGATATACCCTATGTGGAAAGAAGGCGCATTACTGGGAAAAAGAGAAGGGTTCAAGTCACAGGCATTAAGAAAATGATTTGAGGGCCTCCCCTGTGGCGCAGCAGTAGAGCGCTGGGTTGCGGGTTGCGAAGCTGCCCGCAGACTCTGCAGCGCCAGTTCCATCCCCGGTCGCCAGGTGAGGGTCCCACATGGCGCACAGACCTCTCCTGCCACCCGCTGCTCCCCTCAGCAGTGTACTGCATCACTCTGCCTGTTCTACTCTCCGCTCTGGCTCTGGTGAATTCTCTCACCCTCCCGCGCCTCTGACTCTACCCAGTGCTATAATAAACAAATAAATAAATCTTTAAAAAATAATAATAATAACCTTACTAAAAAAAATAAAGAAAGAAAAAAAAGAAAACAATTTGAGAAGAATTGACAGGTGCAGGCAGTCTAGGGGGCATGTGTGTACACCTAGTTAGAAGATACCTGTTGGCAAGGGTAGCATGTAGGCGACCTGTTCATAGGACATACTATAAAGTCTCCAGCAAAACACCGGTAGCAATATTTACCCAACTTTATTTTTTACTAAAATAAAGTTTTGGGGCCTCCCTGGTGGCCTAGTGGTAAAATCTCAGCACTGTCACCTACATAACCTGAGTTCAATCCCGAGCCAGGGAGCTGACCCACATAGGGCACAGCAGACCTCTCCTATCTCGGCCGCTGCTCCCCTCAGCGGTGGATTTCAGTCAATCCACCTGTTTGGCTCCCTACTCTGTCTGGTGAATCCTCTCACCCCCCGCACTTCTGGCCTATACCCCAGCTCTTGCATGCATGCATAAATAAAAATAAATCTAAAAAACATGTAAAAAATAAAATAAAGTTCTGATTCACCACTGTCAGGATACTACGTAATGTGCAAGAGCACAGCTTCATACCTCTGCATGTGTGTCTCCTCACTCACCACCAAGGTTCTAGTGTCCTTTCCATGATCATATTGACCCCCCTCCAGCCTCTCCTCCCACACCCTCCTTTCCTTCTCTCTCTCAAAGCAACCATATTTTCACCACCTAAGACTTATTTTTTGTTATGATTTGTTTGTTTGCTTTGGTTATTTATATTCCTCATGAGAGAAACCATCCAGTAATTGTTTCAATTTCCAACTTTTTTTCAGTTAGCATAATCACCTCAAGGTCCCTGCACCAGCATTAAATGTTTTGACTTAAATTTTTCTCCGTAGAAATGAGGTAGACAGCAAAGAAAAGGGTGGGGGCGGCTGGCAAAAAAGGGGAGGAATGAACACATGGGAATATGGTTGTGGTTCACTAGGTGATAGGTGGTGGGAGAACGGTGGAGACTACAACTCTGTAAGAACAAAAATTCAATTAATAAATAAGTAAATAAATTGTTTTCCTTTGTTCTAAGAGGAAGTAAATTAAAAGGCAATTGACATTTGTTTTGCTTTAAAGTGATAGCTACCTTCTTAAATCTCAGAGTTATATGTCAGGTTATATTCACTCAGTTTTGTCCCTTTAAAATGGGAACGGTTCAAAGAAATTCCCCAAAGTAAAGCTCAAAGTGCAACCAACTTCCCAAAGCCCCATGAAATACCATTCAGAAAAAAAATGAAACTGCAACATTTGGTACAATTTATTTTTGCCCATTTTCTTGAACCATATTCATTTTATTAGTATTAAAAATTATAGCTGTGTCAGTGTTGCAGCTGATAGTGGTTTGGTTCAAACCAGAGTCAGACCAGCTGCAAAAATAAGGAAACATCTTGTCTATGGCATAAGAGGATTAGAGTGTAACTCGCAACCAGCCAGCATCATGCAGACTCCCTCAAGTTTATCATGGAAGAATCAAAGTCACATGTCTCTACATGTGCCCTGTGAGCTGAAAAACTTCCAGCCTAATAAGCAGAGAAATGTAACCACAAAAACCATGAAGTTTTCTACATTTAGAGGACAAATAAGTGAGGCATTTCCTTCTTATAGAGCAGTTGCTCTCAGAGTCTGTCTCATTTCTGCAACTCTTAATTGGCTCCTCACTTCTGATCAGATTCTCCAGAGACCATTGGTTAGGGAGTTGCTTCAGCCTTCACTGCTAATTCATTACCCAAAAATAATGTTGTTGTTTTTTTTTTTCCAAATGGTTTTGAGTCCAAAAGTAAGGCAAGGAGTCCCTTTTCATTCAGATCCTGCATGTGTGTATGTGAAGTGAAAGCTTCATGAAAAATATTTACCCTTACTACATGTGATACATAGTTTGTTTTATTCTATTCTGTTTAATTTTTGCATGGTTGCTGTAGACCCCCATGCATTAACTTCATTCCACACAAATATTTAATGACCCATAGTTTATAAAACACTGCCAAAGTCCAGTCCTTCTCACATCCAGCTGTGCATCAAAACTCCCAGGGGGCGGGAGGGTCTTCTCAAAACAGGAAGCCAGAGCTGGGCAAGGGGATGGAGACTGCCGCTACAGGAAGGCAAACAGTTTCTGCCAATTATTTACTGTGTGACCTTGGAAAAGTTACTTAACCTCTCTGAGTTTCTGTTTCTTCACCTGTCAAATAATGATAAAAATAGAATCTTCTGTATAGAGTTGCGGGGTACATGTTAAAACACCAGCAGCACACTGTGCTTTTAGTCTGAAACTTGGTAAGAAGGCATCAGCATATTGTAAATTTACTATTTCTGTAGTCAGGTTGCATTACTGATGTCTAATGGGAATTTTGCACATTTTCTAATCTACCTTAAATGTGGTGTCTTTGCTAGAGTCAAAAGTGGATTAGAACTCAGTCACCTCATTAATACGTTGCCTGACTACTAAATTGGAGGCACTTAAATAAAGTACTAATGAGGTGACCCAGTCCAACCTGATTTTGGCCCCCACTAAAGACATTAATGAGGTGACCAGGTTTTAACCTGTCCTCGGCCTCATGCACATGTTGGTTTTCAAAGCAGGCGAGAACCTGTTTTTATAAGGTTATTAATACATCAAATTATGAGTCTATTTTTTTAAAAAGGACATGAATGAGAAATATAAAAGAAATAACTGAATAGAGTCAGAATCCTCTGCTATTGACCTTCCACATTGTCTTATCCCAATTTTCTTGACAAACTGTAATAGATTGCCATTCACATTAGGTTAACATCTGTATTTTTCCAGTGGATAATTTTCAATTTAGTACAATAAATAACCTAAATCCTTAGGTCCTCAATTGAATCACTTAGCCAGTCTTTATTGAATAAATAAATACCAAAAACCCTAAGTACCATAGTATACTATGAAAATTTGAAATGTAGTCACTTGCTGCAAAGTGCTTATAGTCTGCCTGATGGAAATTGTTTTAAAAGATAGCATACTAAACAAAATCTTGAAGTATTATAAAGTCAACAGACCAGGATGCAATTGGCATTGAAAAGATAGCTTGTTCCAGTTCCAAAGAGGAGGGCACCATGGCAGGGCCGAGAGGTCACAGCAGAGGGGAGCAGGGGGAATTAATGAGTACATGCTAAGTTGCCAAATGAGTAGTTAGACAATTTTAGGGCTACAAGCGTTCAAAGGAACAAACAATAACTATTGCATGGAGATAGATAGGAAGTTGTTTTGTTTTTTTTTCCTTCATTTTAGAGGAAGTATAACCTGACATGTGCATTGAAGAATGGAAAGATTTAGCAGAGTGATGACCTTTGCTTACCAAGAAAAAATCCCACAAAAGGTAATTGGGCTATATCAGGACTTCAATACTAGACCACAAGAGTAGAATTTAATGCAGCAGAAAACTACCTCTTCACTTTCATCCTTATACCACTATTTCTTGATGTTTATTCTTTAAAATAAAAGTATTTCCTCTTTGGAAAAGTTTCTTTTTAGCTCTTCTGCCCATTTTTTGGCTGGATTATTTACTTTGTTTTTGTTGAGTCTCATCAGCTCTTTGTAGATTTTTGTGATCAGTCCTTTATCATTAGTGTTGTGTGCAAAAATTTTCTCCCAATCGGTGGGGTGTCTCTTTGTTTTGGTTACTGTCTCTTTTGCTGTACAGAAGCCCTTTAATTTGACGTAGTCCCAGGTGTTTATCTTTGCCTTCACTATCACTGCTTTGGGTGGTGTGTCTTTAAAGATGTTACTGAGGGGCCTCCCTTAGTGGCGCAGCAGTTGAGCACTGAGCTGCGAAGCTGCCCTCAGCCTCTGCACTCTGCATAGCCGGTTCGATCCCCGGCTGCTGGTGAGGGTCCCACATGGTGTGTAGACCTCTCCTGCTGTGCCCGCTGCTCCCCTCAGCAGTGTATTTTGTCCGTCTGCCTGTTCTGTTCCCCGCTCTGGCTCTGATGATTTCTCTCACCCTCCTGCACTTCTGACTGTACCCAGTGCTTGTATAATAAATAAATCTTAAAAAAAAAAAATTACTGAGATTTATGTCATGCAGTGTTTCACCTATATTTCCTTCTATATATTTTATGGTTTCAGATCTTATGTCTAGTTCTTTAATCCATTTTAAGTTCATTTTTATGCATGGTGTGACGTAGTCATCAAACGTCATTCTTTTATGTGTAGCAGCCCAGTTTTCCCAGCACCATTTATTGAACAAACTTTCTTTTCTCCATTGCATATTCTTTGCTCCTTTGTCGCAGACTCGTTAACCATAAATCTGTGGGTTTATTTCTGGATTTTCTATTCGGTTCCATTGGTCCATTTGTTTGTTCTTGTTCCAATATGCAGGAATTTAGAAAATCTAAATAAGGGACCAGGAAAAAGACTAATGATAATAAAGTAAAGATCAAAATCAACAAGCAACTATAAACCAGAGACATAATAAGGGGGGAGGGGAGGAGGGAGTAGGATGAAAACAAGAGGGGTGGGAATTGTATGGGGACTATAACCATGACGAAAATGCATACATTGTGCAAAAATGAAAAATGATGTAAAAAATATATGAAATTAAAAAAATATATGAAATTAATTAATTAATTAAATTTTAAAAGTATTAAAAATATGTCACATTCATGGGCCTCCCTGGTGGCCTAAGGGTTAAGTCTCAGGGCTACCACCTCTATGGCCTGAGTTCGATCCCCAGCCAGGGAGGTGACCCATATGGCGCAGCAGACCACTCCTGTCTCCCCAGATGTTCCTCTCAGCAGTGGATTTCAATGGATCCACCTGTTCTGCTCCCCACTGTGTCTCTGGTGACTCCTCTCACCCCCCCACACACACCTCTGACCTACACCCCATTTCTTTTTTTCTTAAAGATTTATTTATTTATTTGTTTATACAAGCACTGGGTACAGTCAGAAGTGTGGGAGGGTGAGAGAATTCACCAGAGCCAGCGCTTGAAACAGAATAGGCAGATTGACGAAATACACTGCTGAGGGGAGCAGCGGGTTCAGCAGGAGAGGTCTGTCGCGCCATGTGGGACCCTCACCGGCATGTGGGACCCTCATCGGCAGCCGGGGATCGAACCGGTGCTGCAGAGGCTGCGGGCAGCTTCGTAGCCCAGCGCTCAACCGCTGCACCACCAGGGGAGGCCCTACACCCCAGTTCTTTTATGCAAAAATTAAAACAAAAAAATAGTTCACATTCTAATGCAGACCATCATGAGTCTCATTCATAAAGAGTTTTAATCTATTTAGAAACTTTAGGAAAATAAATCATTGTCTTACATAATACCTGTACTAAGAGGGCACCTAGCCCAAATAAGGAAAATCAGTGGTATCTAAATTAAAATTTTGCAAAAGACTGAGCAGAAATTAGCAAAGATTCTGAAATGAGGAAAAGTGTGAGATATATAGTGAAATGAAGGTTAAGTGGTGATAGTAAGACACATGAACAGGTAGAAGAGGCACCAGGGCAATTCACATTCTATAAGGAAAGAAAAGCCATGAGCTCTTACTCCCTAGGAGTCTCTGGGGCTCTGAGAAATTTAAAGGGGTCTTGGAAGCCAAATAATTTTTGCAATAATGCTCGTGCATTATTGTCTTTAAAAAGTTCATTTCTTCACAAGTGTACAGTAGAATTTTTCATTGCACATTTAGAAAAATCTACATAAAAGGGTGAACCCAAGTGTTTCAAATAACAAATCATGATGTTTTGTCAAACATCATTTTTTGTTAAAGAAAATCAAGTATGGATAGAAAATACATTCAGGAGAATACAGATTCCACGTCGCAATTAATCTTCCAGAAACTACCATCCATTGAAGATCAATGTAATGTCAAAGATAATCACAATTACCTAAAATGACTGAAAATACTCTTCCCTTTCCAACTGCACACATGCATGAGACCAGATTTTTATCAAATTCTTCAACCAAAATAAGAGATCACACAGACTGAATATTGATGCAGAGAAGTATGACTTCAAAAGACATTCAAAACTGTAAAATGTGAGAAATTGTAAAAGAGGTTCAAATTTTGTAAAAATAATAATCAGCTCATTTTGGTGGGAATATTTATTTTACACAAGAAAATGTTAATTATATTATTTTTAATTTTAATTATTTATGCATAGAAGAACTGGAGTGTAGGCCAGATGTGTGTGTGGGGGGGGTGAGAGGATTCACCAGAGACAGAGTGGGGAGCAGAACGGGCAGACAGACTGAAATACACTGCTGAGGGGAGCAGCGGGAGAGGCAGGAGAGGTCTGCTGCACCCTATGAGGGTCAGCTCCCTGGCTGGGGATCAAACTCAGGCCACAGTGGTGATAGTGCTGAGATGTAACCCCTAGGTTCCCCTAGGGAGCTCAGTTAAATTTTAATAGAGTAATTATAAATATCTATAACCCACATAAGCTCCTTGGCATCCTTAATACTTTTTAAGAGTGGGAATGGGTTCTGAGGCCTGAAGTTTGAGAATGGTGGCCACAGAGTATCAGAGGAATTGTTCCATGTCTCCTGTTTCAGTTCAGTTCTCTTCTTGACCCTGTGCTATTGGTGAACACTCAGTGGGCTCTCAGCAAGTGTTGAGTCACCTCATTTCCAAATCTTGTCTTACGCTTCAATGGATAAGTGGATCTTGTTCTCACACTACTCCCTGCTTCTTCTTGTCCTGAATCCTCATTTCCTGTTGATAATATGTCAGAAGTACTAGCTGCTAGTACAATTTAAGGGAATCATGTAAGGATCAATAAGCAATAAGATCAACCTCGCACGTGTCTACACCTCACAGCAGAGCACTCGGCAGCTCTTTAAAAACTGGAATTGACCAGGAAGACCATGTTGTCTGCCTATGGTTTTGAGTGTTTTATATTAAAAGAGGCAAAAACATTAAGAGCATTAAAATATTAGGATGTTTGAAAGCAGCAGAAGTTATGACTTGTTCTCCAACTCTGAAGCAAATACTTGTGGAAAAGATTATAATGAACAATCCCTTATCTTTAGGGAAAAAAAATGTCTGATTTCTTTCTTTGCTTTGAAGCTTCTGGTTATTTCTGGCTGTTTGCCCCACATTTTGATCTTTGGATAAGGATGCTGGCCCCCAGGCTCCTTTCCTTCTAAGATCCAGTAGGAAAATCTTTCTGAAAACTTTCACAGGGATTTTATATTTGACATGATGCCTGTATAATTTCAGGGAAAGGGCCAGCATATGCCCAGAAGTAAATTTTCTGTGATCTTCTGCAGGAAGGTGGTCTAGACGTGCCATAGGCAACACTAGGGACATGGGTGATAACTGCAGGAAGGACTTGGAGCAGACTGACCTCACCTCCCTCCTCGCCTATGATATCATTGAACTTCCAGGCTCCAACACCCTATCAGCAGACAGCTCAATGAGCTGGTTCAAGGGCAGCATTTAGGTTGTTCTTATGAAATGTAATAGGCCTTGCCTTAGAACTAATTGAGACTGGAGCCTCTCTGGAAGCTTTGGGGTTAAGTCTCCACGCTTTCACCAATGCAGACTGAGTTGGATCCCTGGCCAGGGAGCTGACCCACATGGCGAAGTAGACCTCTCCTCTCTTTACCACTGCTCACCTCAATAGTGGACTTCAGTAGATCTGCCTGTTCTGCTCCCCACTCCTTCTCTGGTGATTCCTCTCACCCCCGCAACTCTGGACTACACCCCAGTTCTTCTACGCAAAAAGGAATTAAAAAAAAAAAACACTAATCGAGACCACTCTATTCTTTCCAGTTATAATTGTTGGCAATTTTTATTCCATGTTACCAGAGAGAGGCTATCAATCTTTTCAATTTAACCCTAGCAACATAAAACCAAATTTTGATTAAAAAGAAGTCTTCTTCATTTTTTCTTGTAATGCTTGCTTATTTGAGATTGAATTAAATGCAAGCCTCATGGAAGAGAATAGTCATGATTATTCTTAATTGAATAATCCCTTAAAAACTATTTCTAGAGTGTAATCTTCCCCAAAGTATCTTTTCCTGCTTCTCTTATTTATAAAAATGGTGTTTTATATCAATATTATATTTTTAAATTCTTTTAGAAATATGCATTTTAAGATGTATTAAGGATTCTTCAAGTCAATGCTTTAACATCAAAAAAAAATAGGCACAATTATATTTGAAATACATGAGTGCCCTCTCTTGTCCAGTTCAAAGTAAAACAGTTTCAGTAATTAAAGAATATTCTCTTCCATGGCAAGAAATAAAATCAACCATCTTAATAAGCCAAGGTATTTGTCTTTATCCTTGAAAATGAATTCGAGTAAATGTAGCTTTTAACGGACTTTCATTTTCATCTTCACTGAAACTGTACGACACTTCTAGCTTCCCTGAGTTAAATCTAAATGATAATATTTTGACATCCACTCTAAAAAAAGAAAAAAGAAACTGAGGGAAAAGTAACAAATAAGACAGTTGTTTGGAATCTGTAATTTTTCATATTTCTACCAGTAATAGAACTACAAAAAAAAGGACCTATTATGGTGCTATTTATTAATTTTAAAGAATATTTGCTGTCCATTTCTATAATCCTACTATTTTCATCAAGAAGTTATCAATACAGGGCCTCCATGGTGGCACAAGGGATTAAGATGCAACCCCTGCTGGCCATGGAGGTGACCCGCATGGGGCAGCAAACCTTTCCTGACTCCCCCGCTGCTCCTCTCAGTCAATCTGCCTGTTCTGCTCCCCACTCTGTCTCTGGTGAATCGTCTCACCCTCGCACCTCTTGCCTGTACCCCAGTTCTTGTATGCATAAATAAATAAATTTTAACAATAACAAAAAAAGAAGTTATCAAGACAAAGTTGGACAAGATGGACATAAGTGGGCTTGAAGAGAAAGAACAAGTTGAGATAGAGATTTCAGGATAAAAAGATCTTAGATCAGAAGAACTTCACTTCACAGGGCTAATGTTCACACTACTCACTGAGGCCAGTGAGAAACAGTAAAGTGGATATGTAAGGAATTTTATGCCATTTCACTTGCTTTCACTTGCAGTTCCCTAATTATTATTTTTTTTTTTTTTGCATAGAAGAACTGGGGTGTAAGAACTGGGAGGTGAGAAGATTCCCCAAGGACAGAGTGGGAAGCAGAACAGGCGGATCTACTGAAATCTACTGCCGAGAGGAGTAGAAGACCAGGCAGGAGAGTTCTGGGGCACCATGCGGGTAATCTCCCTGATCATAGATCGAACTTGGGCCGTGGTGGTGATATCTCTGAGCCTTAACCCCTAGGCCACCAGGGAGGCCCCAAATTCCTTAAAAATGTGAAGCGAAAAAGCAGTGGGTTCTGTAAAGTTGCAAATGAGGTCATTTTCACCATCAATCTTTCACATCCTCTGAAATATGTTCCCTGAAGGCATGAAAGGAAGTTATATTTATTAGAGGGCGTTTTTGAAAGATCAGTCCAGGTTTCTAAATCTAAGAATCTGGACACCCACACTTAGCCCCCTTCCTCAGTCCACCTTGTCAAATGTACTAGTTGCCAAATTAGGAGTCTTAGTGTAACCAGCACTGCAAACACTCTAATGACACCCTTGGGTGACAGAAATACTGTTAAGGATCAGCTCTGTCCACAGTCCATAGAGGGTGAGAATCCCTTAATAGATGAGTGCCGTTTCTTGCAGAATCTAGAATCACTTATTCAAAGATGATCTTCTATTCATTTCCTTCTAAATCTGTTGTTAGCAATATTAACTTTACACCAATATTCCATTCCAGTAAGGTTTGCCAGTATTGCAAGAACTAGCTCACCAGTTACTCCAATGTGGTATCTCTACCAGGAAAATCCACACAGTAAACTGAGGTTAACTTCACAACGGTGCTGTAAGCAGTAGCTATTTTCATCATTACTTACCCAGAGTCATAAAGTAATTTCACTTGTGTCAGAGCTAAATTTAATAGATGCAGCTAGAATTCGGGTTCAGCTGCCCAGTTTCAGAGACAATGCATTGCTTCATTCTCACCACACAAACTCACACCTGTTATTGCAGGTCCTATTCATGAACTACGGCCTCACAGAAGATTTCTCAATTCTCTTCACCAGTCACAATCTCTCTTCTGAATTCACAAGAAATTATGTTTAATCTGGGCCTCCCTGATGGCCTAGGGCGTTAAGTCTCAGCGCTGTCACCACTGCAGCCTGACTTCGATCCCCAGTCAGGGAGCTGACCCACATGGCGCAGCAGACCTCTCCTGTCTCACCCACTGCTCCCCTCAGCAGTGGATTTCAGTAGATCTGCCTGTTCTGCTCCCCACTCTGTCTCTGAGGAATCCTCTCACCCCTCCCCCCTTACCTCTGGCCTACTCCCCAGTTCTTATACGCAAAATAAACAATAAACATAAAAAAAAAGAAATTAATCTTTTCCTAGCTGAAATTTGCTGATAGTCATTTCATTATTTTGGTTTTTTACTCTCCAAATAACTGTAAGGTCATTGTAGGGGCGGGGTGTGCACAGGGCTGGTTCATCTATGATCGAGCGGACAGGGTGAAGGAGGAGTCCTGGAGCCCTCGGTAGCTTTTGCACAATTTTATTGGGATTTACCAGGTACACAGCAGGCAGGCGTGCCAGAGGGCTGGGAAGCCTCCCAGCCGCCAGCAAGTCTTCACTATCTCTGTACTCTCTGGCGTCCTCTCATGGCCTCTGCTTCCCTCTCACTCTGTTGTTCTGCTACTGTGCCCTGCTGGCGTCCCCATGCCGCCACCCTTATAAGCCTAGTCTCAGCCCAGGTGAATCCCATCTACATATGCCCACACCCTACTCTAGGTGCCCACCATCAGGCATGCATTCAGGACCGCAGATCCATCATCAATCCTAATGGCAGGAGGGCAGAAAACCTGATACTTTTTTACCTTACCCTACAGTCATCATGCGTAAATAAATTACATATGTAATTTATTTGGTCAAAGGGCACTTAAACATTTGCTAGTAATTCATGAAATAGTGTTTTGTACAAAGTTATTAGACCAATAAACTCTCATGAATGTATTCATTCATCCTCCTAATGTTTATTAAAATCTAATGATTTTATAGACCTGATGCTAAGAGAGTTAGAGTTGAAGACACATTTTTATGATATAACTAATGGATTAAATTTGAAATTTCTAGTTATGACTCTTCAAATAATGCATCATCTTATTAATAGTTAGCTATTAATGGAAAGCAATTACAGTTCTACTTTATACAATTATTGACAGAGGAACTCAGAGACATTCCATTAAATGTGAAGTTCTTTCTGGGGAGCATTTAGTATAAAATTTAGAGGTAATATAGACAGAAAAATTAAAAAAATCATTTACACAGCAAGGGACCAATAGTGAAGAGGATATAAAAATTTCTGATGTTTGAATATGGGTGTATGTAACAGGCCTGTGGGGGGCTATATCAGATCAAGGACAGGGCCCAATAAAGGACAAGACACTGTGGGTTCCTCACCCCTGTGTACAACTGCAAGACCATTCAGGCTCAGGGAACAGCAATGAGTGTTATTTATTTATTTATAAATATTTATTTTATTTATTTTTGCATAGAAGAACTGGGGTATGGGCCAGAGGTGGAGGGGTGAGAGGATTCTCCAGCTACACAGTGGGGAGGAGAACAGGCAAATCTACTGAAATTCACTGCTGAGGGGAGCAGTGGGCAAGACAGGAGAGGCCTGCTGCGCCATGTGATTCATCTCCCTGGCAGGGAATGAACTCAGGCCACAGTGGGAATAGCCACGGTAGCAAATTTTGATGCTGTTGGGGAAAACCCCATTTTCCAAGGGTTCCCAAATGCTTAGGTGGTGTTGGGAAAATGTCAGCCTTGCCCCCTAGTCCACAATGGGGGACCCCAGTTTCATATACACTTGGAAAACATTTCAGATAATATTACCAAAAAGGGGCAGACACATACGAAACATGGAGTTCTTAATGAGCAAAAATGAAATAGGATCCGTTTTGTTCCTTTTATTCCATCTGTCCAGTATATTTCTCGAAGGGTTCAACTGGGAAAGATGATTTAATATCCTTACTTTCTGGGTTGAGATTTATTTTTCCTGAAGAACTCTCCTTAAGGTATTGGCCAGACCTGACCCTGTTTATCAGATAAAATTAAACCAAAGAGTTTCAAGTCATTTCGAGTACTGAGGCATGAGTTTGGAAAACGACAGTGCAGAGTTCCTGAGGAACTGTATTTATACCCATGTTGATTGCCATTGTGCCTGGCACACTTTGATTCCTTGATTTGGTTCATCTGTATGGATAACTTCTAGCAAATTCAAGTTTGTAAAACAAAGAAAATAATCCGACAGCTTGTAAGGGTGGGAAAGGATGTTGATTCATTTCCCGAAAGACTTATCTCATAGAAAAGTAATATATTATATGAAAACGAAATATAATTCAGCATTTCTCTGCCAGAAAAGGCAGCCAACATTTTTATGTTGTTCCGGGAAGAAAATGATCTTTCTGCAATTTCCATTTACTCCTTCCTTACCAAGCCTAGGACTTGACTCTTTTGGAAATGGAAAGGATATTGCAACATTTTCAGGAAGCGAAGCTTGAAAGTACAAAAAAAATTACTTTGCACAAATCCCCGACCTCTCTCTTTTTTTTCAGTCGAGACCATTGTCTTTAGCTTTTCCACTGTCATTTTGACTTCTTGGTTTCCTACATCATCTCTTTCTGTTTTGTCTGACCCTTCTCAGCATGGTGGTATTCACTATAAAAACACACAGCCAACATGAGCTCATACTGATTACCATAGAGCATGTAATTCCATAGGATTTTATTATTATTGAGCAATAATTCTCCTATATCTATTTTTAAAAATTATCTAAAAAGCAAATTAGAGTATTTCCCAAAGACTCTTAATAACACTATTTTTAGAAATTCTCTCTCCATATTGGTGCTTTCAGCTAATTAGCTCAATAGTCTTGACAAGAAAAGGATGAGAGAGGAAGAAATGTTTAAGAGTTATTTTTAGTACAAATCTGGGTTTATTTCTAATATGTCCCTTTTGTGCCTCCTGGACAGCATCCACATAATAGGAGTTGGAATAGACAGAAAACGAAATTGAAAACCAGCAATCTGCTAAGGACACATTTTCCAATCATTTTCCTCTACCTCTCCCCCCCCACCACTATATATTCAGCTATAGGTAGAGCAAGCATTTGTTTCTGTTCACTAATTTACTGTGAATCATTATATTGTTTGTCTTATCCTGAATAGGTTGCAGAAGATGACCAGCTGGGTATTCAGGGTGGGTGGAGAGGTGAAAAGCAATTAATATTTACTTTTTCTACTGCAGATAATAAAACATGCTTTACACATATTGTCTTAACCTATCTTAGACTAGCTGGGAGCACTGAATATTTTGTCAGAATAAGCAAACCGAGGCTTTAAGTGGAAAATGCAACCCCATCTATCATCGATAGTTTTGACCTGCTTATTTTTTAAATATTTATTTATTTACTTTTGTAGAAAAACTGGGGTGTAGGCCAGAGATATGGGGGGTGAGAAGATTCCCCAGAGACAGACTGGGGAGCAGAACAGGCATATCTACTAAGTCCACTGCTGAGGGGAGCAGTGGGTGAGACAGGAGAGGTCTGCTGCGCCGTGTGGGTCAGCTCCCTGTCTGGGGATTGATCTCAGGCCATAGTGGGGATAGCGCTGAGACTTAACCCCTAGACTAACCAGTTTTGATCTGTTTAAATGCTACAATTCCAAACAATGATTTATGATACAGGATTTTTTTCCCCTCCACTCTACTCACTCCTCAAATCACTCCCCAGCATTCATTCATACACAAAAACACACACAGGCATGCATGTCCACTTTGCAAATTGTGTAACTGTAGCACAAAACATAGGAAAGGTTTTCATCCTGGCATGGAAATATAGCTTCTCCACTAGAGCTCTTAGCAGTTCAATTTAGCTATTGATATCCTGACTAATTAACCACCCCAAAAGTGCAGAACCCCAAAAGCTAGGAGTTTTCCCTATGTTTTCCCAGTTCCATTTCTCCACCCCCCTCTCTTCTCACACAACCAATTCCTCCACGAGTTGCCATGGCTCCATCTGATGGTGTGCATTTGGATTCTACTCAGTCTATTGGGAGAAAACATTTTGACAATTCCCTCTCATGCAGTTTGAGCCCAGTTGATGACAGGACAGAATATTTGCTTTCTTTTCCTTGTTCATTTTATTTTTCCTGCAATCTTGTGAACTCTCTCTTTCCTCACTAGTTTTCTGCTCAGCAGTTTATCAGCTTTGTCTCCTTCAACTCAATACATCAAACAACCCTAGATGGTTGTCAAGAGACAAAAAAGTTGAATTATTTGGGGACAAAGTAAAAATAGCTTTAACCAAATCTGTTCTATTCTTTGGGAAAACAAAAATACATTCATTTACCTTTCAAATTGGCTGGCTGGTTTCATTCTTTGTTTTTTGCTATGACAGTCAAATTTATTTATTTATTTTTTCGTCAACAAAGTGGCAGTTTTAGATGAAGCAGGACAATCCGACAATCCTCATCAGGCTTTTCCTCTCTTGAATAAAAACAGGCAGAACAGTATGTTTTGTCAGTACGGGTATTTCTCCACCAAGAGAGTCTCCAGCTTACTTCTACATAAATGTTATTAAACTCCACATTAAACAGCCTGTGTGTGTGTGGGTGCTGAGCCCAGAAGTGTCTGACAGCTAATGAATAAACATATACTTTATTTGTAGCAAGATTTTTTAAAGAACATGGTGCCTGAATACTTTTGGCAAAGAGATCCATTTATTTTATTTAAAAAACACATATGCTTGCATGGAAATGTGTAGAAACCGGGCCAAGTGTTGCTCCAATTCTTCAGTTTATAAATAGGTAAATCTCAATGATTTTGTCTGAAGTATGTCAAAGCGACTCAATCACATTCTGTTCAGAGAAAAACGTTGCTGCTGCAAAGCCAGCCCCAGCTTCTCGCCATGGAGAGCCTGGTGTCACTTACTCATCTGACACTCTCCAGAGGGCTTATCTCTTTTTGAAAACACAAATGGATTTGTGAACACAAAGTTCAAAGGACTTTCCAAAGCCCAGCCAGTTTAGCCCTTATTTGGGAAAAGACACAAGGTTTAAAAAAAAAAAAATCTAACAAAGAAAACAGGTATACCCAAGATAGAATTTGGAGTTGGAATGTTCATTCTGTGTGTGTGTGTGTG
This sequence comes from Talpa europaea, assembly GCF_964194135.1. Taxonomy (NCBI): domain Eukaryota; kingdom Metazoa; phylum Chordata; class Mammalia; order Eulipotyphla; family Talpidae; genus Talpa; species Talpa europaea. The sequence goes on along the minus strand of NC_140083.1, from coordinate 43,799,782 downwards.
TGTGCGCGCGCACGTGTGTGTGTGTTACTTTTTTGTGTTTGTGGGTTTACATGATCTTACTGCTTTATAAATCACACATGCCTAGATTAAAGAGTTTGCCTTCGTTCAGCATCATAGTGAAATAAAGGATTATTTATGACTTTTTCATTTCACTACTAATGAATTTTTATCTACATTTCATAACCTATCTGGGAATCTCAGAACATTTATAGCTAAAGATATTAGCTCAAAAACCTACTTACTATAAATGCACAGCATGAAGTTTGTCCATTCAAATATCTACATGGAATGAAGGAAATTAGAAAGAAAAGTATGGAGTTAATATATGTCTATGTGAAACTTTCCAAAATCAAGGGGACTTGCAAACAAATCACAGTGCCTCTTGGTTTACCAAATGAAGAGGAATTTTTATGGATATCTCTAACTTACATCACCCCTTCCCCCAATACAATGAGACATTTGAGAGTTGACTCTATGTGGCAGTGTGGACCAGCCCAGAAAGAAGTCCAGAACCCAAGAAAGATTTTTTTTTAAGATTTATTTTATTTATTCAAGAACTGGGGTGCAGACCAGAGGTGCGGGAGGGTGAGAGAATTTACCAGAGACAGAGAGGGGAGCAGAACAGGCAGATTGACTAAAAACACTGCTGAGGGGAGCAGTGGGTGAAACAGGAGAGTTCTGCTGCACAATGTGGTTATCTCCCTGACCAGCCAGGAATCAGCACTTCACTCAACCTGCTGCGCCACTGGGGAGGCCCCCAAGATAGAATTTAGAGCTGGAATTTTCATTCTGTGTGTGTGTGTGCGCGTGTGTGTGTTACTTTTTTGTATCTGTGGATTTATACCATCTTATTGCTTTATGAATGACACACATGCTTGTGTGTGATACTCTTCACACCAGGACAGAAGGAAGTCCACATTCAGTGCCACTGCAGTGGACAGTCTCCCAGGCTTATATCCGCATCCTTACCTCAGTACTAGAACTGAGATTAACCACTGGACACCCCGGGACTGGGAGCCTCTTCATGAACTCTGTGCTTTCAAACAAAGCCATCATTCTAAGTAGTTTTAGTTTGTTATAATGAACTGAAAGAAAGCAGAAAGTAAAGGCAGGGAGATACAGGCACTCTGTTGGAAAGCAGAGTCATTAAAAATAATGAGCAGTCTCTCACTTCCTTCTTTTTATTAACTTTCTGCAAAGGACAGCCCGACACTTTATTTTTCAGCACAGTCTCCACTTTTACTAATATCCGTTAACAGATGGCTAGAGTTTTTTCCACAACAAGTTCCATAATAGTTAGAACCACCCTGGAAAACACACCAGGAATTTTCCTTTCTTTCCTTTTTTCTTTTTTGGATTTCTACATCTTAGAATTGGCTTCTCCAAAAACTGCCTCTGAGCACCACAGAACTTTGCCATCCCTCTCCACCACAAAAATATGCCAAGGTAGAATTTTAGAGGAGAGCTGAAAACACAAGCAAGAGCAAAAAACAAAAACACACTTTAAATATCATCCTAAAGTACTACCTACTCCAACTTTCTCCTTCAAACATCCCCTGAAGTATTAATTCTAGGAATCTCCATGAATAGTCTCAACACTTAATTTTTGGCACTGTATTACACTCAAATTTTTGATAGGAGAAGAAAAGGCTGAGTAAACTCATGGTTGGTAAAAGGCCAGAATTTTAGTCTTGAAGAGATTTCTAGAATGAGTTATGAAACTAACTGCTCAAAGTTAGTACTTTGTTCCTTGGAGCACTGCTGCCTTACTGCCAAATAAAAGAACTGAACTCTGATCTTTTTCCCTTGTAGTTAATATTTAAGCTAAACTTTAGATCAAAGGGATGGAAGCACAACAGCTAAGATGTAGGAAAATTGTCAGCTTGACCAGAAGTCTGTGACCTGTGGATTGGTGACCCAAGCTTCTATTAATCATAGCACAAAAGGAGAAATACTATTCAAGCACCTATTATATGCCAAGTATGTGTCAGATACTTTTTTGCTCTTTGTCACTTAATGCCCATGCTCACCTCAGGAAGTTATCTTTTACCCAGAACTGATATATAGAAGTCAGGATTTATTTGTTCATTCATTCAACAAATATTCATTGCCATTACTATATTCTAGTCATGGTACTAATACTGGGGATACAAGGGTAAACTAGACAGACATAGCTCTTGCTATCACACAGGTCACAGTTCTCACAGTTTTGTAAGAATAGTCGATACTACATGTGTTTACAAGGCTCATAAGCATTGCAGAAAGAGAAGATTCAAGTGCTTGAGCAGACAGAGAAAATGGATTCTTTACTCAACTATTGAACATATGATTATTGAATGCCCACACGATACACTAACCTCGGGGTCATTGCAAGCTTTAGTTTGAGAAACCCACTAGTATTCTTACCAGGAAGCTATCTTCCCTTTCTTGAATGCATCCTCGATTAATATAACATCACTTTATAATTGTAAAACATGATTGGAAGATACATTATTGTTAATATTGCCACAAATGTGTTTGCTTACTTAGGGGGAACAAAACACAAATTATTTTATATTATTTTTATTTTTGTGTAGAAGTACTGCGCTGTAGACCAGAGGTGCAGGGTGTGAGAGGATTCACCAGAGTCAGAGTTGGGGGCAGAACAGGTAGATTGACTGAAATCCATCCACTGCTAAGGGGAACAGTGTGTGAGACAGGAAAGGTCTGCTGTGCCATGTAGGTCAGATCCCTGGCTGGGGATAAAACTCAGGCCATATAGTGATAGCACTAGATTTAACCCCTAGGCCACTATGGAGGCCCCTAAACCTCAAATTTAATGAATAACTTGCATCTAGGATTATAGATGTGCACTAATAGAACATTCTGTGTTGATGGAAATCTTCTGTACTGTGGGAATACAGGGGCATGTGGCTATTGAGGTCCAAGTAATAGAGGGACTGACTTTTTGCAATGTTAATTTAAAATTAATTTTAATCATGATATAAGATTAATAGTTTGCATATTTGACACCATGATTATTGATAATTCCCACAAGGTCAAAAATGTCCTAACACTTGCCCCTCTCCTGTCAGCTTTGGAGAGACTTGGGTATGACACAGTCTAGGAAGTCTGAAGGAATTTGTTTCTGCTGAAATCATTTTGAGACTCCTGTAATCTATAAAGACTTATATTTCTGGGATGGCACCAAGGAAGATAGAAGGAAGTTCTCTGAGAAGACAGGTCCAGTCTAGATTATAGTTGGATTCAATCTCAAGTAGGCCTAGATCCATTATTAAACCAAAGTTAATCAATCTGAAGATAATCCAGCACTGGGTCCTTTCAGACAATAGTAGGATCCCAGGACCCTCTGCGATTCCTCAGATATGGGGGACCCCCATGCCCTGCTATAATCCCAGTTAGAGCAAGAGGTAAAAGAGAAGGTTAGTTCTGGTTTTCTCACTGAGGAGGATTCAGCCCCTCCCAGTGTTGGGGCAGTGACTATAGGGAACATCTCACATGCATGCTCTGGGTGCTGTTGTCTCTGTCAGATGTGGTGAGCCTACGTGCTCCACACAGTTTTGTTCAGAGAAGGTATGATTTAAGCTGATATAGAAATGGAACTGAAATTGCTTCAGATTCTTTAGCCAAAGCACCTACCATTATCTGAACTTGTTTTAAATAAGCAAATGTCATCTCCCAAGCAATAAATATTGGTCCCATCATATATTTAACTCTTCAATGAGAAAATGTACTACATTTCTGCTGACTTAATGCTCATATTTAGAGGGTCTGTCAGTCCCAGACATATATTCTTTCAGTTCTAGACTATTTTTTTCACTAGCATACTCAGATATAGTACCTATTTCCTTTTGGATGGAAGTGATTTAGTTATTTTTCTTTCTCTCTGTTTTGTATCTACTGGATTTACCTCTTTAGCCAACACTTACCCTTACCTGGGAGGTGATACACAAGGCTTCCAATGTTACCACACCTGATAACACACCCCGGTCATGACAGATCGGCACTGCCTCCAGCCTCATAGTTTCTGGCAGCCACATCAGGAAGCAATGGGAATCAGAGCCACAATTATTTCTTGCTTTATTCTTAAGGAGGGGAAAGGAATCAGACCATTAAAATATGACATATTGTATTTAGTATGCTTGCTCATTGCTAATTACCCTCTCAAAAATTGGCCTATGCTAACACTATTCAAAAAAAATTGGCCTGAGGCATGCCGGACTTCAAATCATTTCATGAGATAATAGTAATAAAAGCTTTCATTTATTGAAAGCCAATAATGTGTTAAGATATTTATTACAAATATTCACTGTTGTATTCAATTATCATGACAACCAATAAAATAGAAGCAATTATTCCTGTTATTCAAGTTAAGAAATACAACATCTCTGAGCCTAACAAATCATCTAATATCACATAGTTTGGAAATCATGAACATTTTAACTCCTATAGTCCATTCTATTTCCATTTCACCATCTCTCTTCCTAAAGTAAATTCCCTGAGAGGAGAGGAGAAATAGGAATTAAGGGGTGAGAGGGGTACAGTATGTGTTTGTGCACATGTGTGTGGTGTGTGTGTGGGGGCATGGTATGTGTTTGTGCATGTGTGTATTTGTGTGTGTGTTATTCGGGTGTGTGTACCGCTTTGTTTTTACTCTCTGTCCTTAATGTTGGTTACCATATTAGTAGGCATGAGGTAGTTACTTAGTGGAATAAATTCTTAAAAATCTGTCTTCAAGATACTCATTTGAAATATTTTCTTGAGTGTGTTATACGTATAAATCTTGTATTAAGTACTAGAACACTGAGAACAAGAAAGAAAAGTTCTCTGTCTTGGGGCCTCCCTGGTGGCCTAGGGGTTAAGTCTCAGCGTTATCACTGCCACCACCCGAGTTCCATCCCCAGCCAGGGAGCTAACCCACATGTTGCAGCAGACCTCTCCTGTCACAACCGCAGCTTTCCTTAGCAATGGATTTTAGTAGATCTACCTGTTCTGCTCCCCACTTTGTAGCTGGGGAGTCCTCTTACCTTCCCACCTCTGGCCTATACCCCCATTCTTCTATTCAAAAATAAATGAATGAATGAATGAATGAATAAATAAATAAGACATTTTAAAAAAAGTGCTCTGCCTTTGAAGGTTTATGTGATGGTGGAGAAAAACAGAAAAGCACAGCAAGGAATCTATAATTCTAGATGCTGTTGAGGATATGAAGAAATAGGACAGGTTGATGTTCTCTGAGGCTATGTTAGGAGGCAAATAAGGGAGTTTTCCAAAGTCCCCAAACTTGCATGCTCTAAAAGGATCCATCCATTAAAGCCAAAGTGTACTTTGTATAAAAGAACTTTAGAAGAGTTAGTGTTCATAAAGAAGAGATAAAAGGATAATAGTTTTCAATGAAACACATAAAGTTACCCATCCTCTCCTGGGTAAGTGCTGAACCAAATAGAGTTGGTTTTAAGTGGGGCTGCTGAAGTCCCTAAGCTTGTCTGTCTTAAGTCTAACTAAGGTACCTTCTGAAGGGGAACCATAGGAATGCAGAAGGGGCCAGGCAGTTCTGTGATGAAAGTTTTAGCAGGCAGAATGAGGGGTACCCCCGGAACCCAAACTTGCATGCTCTAAATGGGTTCTGCCATCCACCCCATCAAAACTCTTAGTGAATAAGAACTTCAACAGAAAAGAGCTTTAATACAATTAGTGGGCAACAGAGAAACACCCAAAGTTACTCATCCCCTTGTGGGTGAAAGTCCAGCCAAACAGGGTTAGCCGAAGGCAGGGCCACTGAGCCCCAAATACTCATCACAAGTCTAAAGCATCTTCTGGTGAGGACCCATAGGAAAGGGGCAGAAGGAGTCCAGCATGTCTGGAAGGAAAAGAGCGAAATCAAAATCAAGATGAAGGCTGCCATTGTCAGTGTCCCCAAGGCCTCTCATCCATGTGTCTTAACATGTCCTCCATGATCCCTAAGTCTCTGGTGCAGTCCATAGCCAAGAACAAGCAAGCCCTTCTTCTCCAAGTGTCTCTCCTCTCTATGCCTCCCCATGTGTCTCTCCAAGTATTCTCTCTTTCTCCTGTTACATAGCTTCACCTGGCTGTTCAGTTACTCCGCTGTCACGTGGGGCAGGGGCCATGGCACCCCTCCCTTTCATGGAGATGCCTGTTACAGTTCTAGGGTGACCATGAGGGGTTGGAACACTTATTTGGATGAACTGGTCAGGAAGAACTCACTAGGGAGATCACCTTTGCAATAAGAGCTGAATACCAATAGGGAACCATAGAGATCCTTCGGGAATGCATGTCCAGGAAAGGGAGCATCTTCTCACATATAGAGTAATACATGGAGGAATCAAAGGTGCTTCCTGGAGTTGGTTTCAGTAGTGGAAATGGTGGTTGACCATTTATTGAGACTGGAAGACTTTGAGAAAGAAAATGATGTCAGAGGAACTCAAGAGTTTTATGAAATTTCCAAAAGGCATTTCTAGAATGTTTATATTTGAGCATAATTTTGAGTCAGATAGACCCAAACTAAAATATCCTTATTCTGGTGGTTTTATATGAAGATTTTTATACATGTAATGAACACATCAAATATTTCCTTTTTAAAACAAAAAAAAATAGAAGAAATGTTTATATTTTTTATTTTTTTAATTTTATTTATTTATCTATTTAATTTTATATATTTTACATCATTTTTCATTTTTGCAAAATGTATGCATTTTCTTTTTTTTTTTAAAGATTTATTTATTTTTTTATACAAGCACTGGGTATAGTCAGAAGTGTGGGAGGGCAAGAGGATTCACCAGAGCCAGAGGGGGGAAAAGAACAGGCAGACTGACGAAATACACTGCTGAGGAGAGCAGCGGGTGGCAGGAGAGGTCTGCACGTCATATGGGGCCCTCGCCCAGCAGCCAGGGATCGAATCCGTGCGCTGCAGAGGCTGCAGGCAGCTTTGCAGCCCAGCACTCAACTACTGCGCCACCAGGGGAGGCCCAGAAATGTTCATATTCTTTTAAATTGAGTTCTATTTCACCAACTTTAATAAAGGAAATTAAAATCTTTGCATTTAGTTTTACATTTTGACTCTCTAGAGAATTTTCTAACCACTCAGTTGTATCCCTGAACCTATTTTTAAAAGAAAGTTCAGAGTCAATCAAAATACAACTTTCTGTTGGGGCTACTCAAAAAAAGTGTATAAAAAGTAATGAGAAAATGATTTTTTTTATGTTTCTGTTTTCCCTGGACTTGAAAAGGGCAATGAACTAGTAAAACCTTTCATTTAAATGATTCAAAGGTTAAATAAAGTCCATTCTACTCCTAGAAATCTACGCAAATGATACAAAAACACTAATTCCAAAGGAAATCTGCACTCCTATGTTCATCGCAACACTATTTACAATAGCCAAGATATGGAAATAACCTTAATGCTCCAAAATAGATGACTAGGTCAATGGGGGTGGGAGGGAGGCTGGGGTTGGGGGGGAGGCTGGGGGGGAGTGAGTAGGATTAAAACAAGGGGGGGTGGGAATTGTATGGGGAATACAACCAAGATGAAAATGCATACATTGTTCAAAAACAAAAAATGATGTAAAAATATATAAAAGAAAAAAAAAGGAATGGTATATTTGAATATTCACACACTGGAATACTATTCAGAAATCAAAAAGATAAATTCATGCCATTTGCAGCAACATGGATGGAACTAGAAGGGATGATGCTCAGTGAAATAAGCCAGAGGAAAAAGATAAATATCGATGGCTCCACTTATACGTGCAGTATAGAGAAACTAAACAAAGGCTCAGGAAAAAGACACAACTTGCAAGTTGACCATAAATCTGAGGCATACAGCAGGGCAGAGGGAGGTGGAGGAGTCCAAACAGGGGAGGGAAGAGCACAAGGGACTGTGGTGACAGTTCACAAGTGCCGTGGTGGTGGGAGAAATAAGAGAACTACACCTGAGGGGAGAAATCAAATACTGTCAAAAAATGAACAATGATATAAGAAAATAAATCAATAAACAAACAAACAAACAAACAAATAAATAAAGTCCATTCTGAAAGAAACAATATCATAGTTACATTATTATAATAAAATAATTGCTACAAAGGTGACAAGGAAAAAAAAAAGAGTCATCTCTCTCTTATGGAGGAAGATGTTAAATTGCTAAGCCCAGTTTTTGAAGAAAAAGCTTCTGATTAGCAGGCATATGTGTGGGAAGGGCATTCTGGGCCCAAGACAGCACAAACTTTGAATTTGTTTGAGAAAATAATCTGTCATATAACTGGATAATGTAACATTTTCCAGCTATAGTTACCTTAAAAGAAAAAAAAAATGGAAAGCCTTGGAACCTGATTCATCTTGAAGTTCTATTGCATTTTATTACGGTACCTTTGTTTTAGTTTCAAGATTTTTCAGAACATCAGAAGTTATAGCAGGATTTTAAAAGTGGGTTGACCTTTAAAGTTATCTTAAAACTATTCCAAAGAAACAATTAGATAATTATAACCTTAATTATCTACATATTTGGATAGCTATTCATTTGTCAGAGTTTTGATATTTGTGTAGAAAAAATAGCTGGCAGTTGGCCAGATGTTGTATTCTTTAATTAGATATTTTAGTATCAATGGAACTATCCTTTACAAAAATTGCATTTTAATATGAATGTGTTGGCTTTGTAATTTTTATATACTTGGAGATTCTTCTAAGTAAGAACCCCATTCACATATATTCAAATTATATTTGAATATAAAGTGTATCTTAACTAGTTTTCTTTTTTTTCACCTAGTGATTTAATCTCCATAAGTTACTAGAATGCTGATTTCACTTAAAATAATTATAAAATCTAAATAATTTAAAAAATGAAACTTGCAGACCTTGGTCAATTTCTGCTGACTAGCAATGAAATAATTACAACTACAAGTTGATGATGACAGCAGTCAGGATAAATTCTTATTTTCCTCCTACACTTAGATTTAGCTGGTAGCCATTGTTTGTAGAACTTGATTTCTCCTCATCCTAATTGTTAACTCAGCTGAATATGCAAATTGATGGAAAAATCTCCTACAGATAAACTATGCAAATGAAACATCTAGTGCAAGGATATATTCTTTTGTGTCATTTAATCAGCTGATTAAATACTCCTAAAATTCAGGCTGACTTGCCTTGACCCTACCTTCCAAGTCTCTGAAGAACTATTTAGTTGTCAATAATGTAACCAAGGCAACAAATGCATATTCTATGTATTTTGTTTTGAAAGCCTGGAGGCTTTTTGTTGTCCTTGCAAAGATCCCAGATCATAGCCTATCTATAATAATATTTATATTAAAGTCATCAGATTCCGAAGCACAACCTGGGGAAGCTGAGCTGCTCATGGGCAATGCAGTAATAAATGAGTTTTCCAGGCCACAGTTCCAAGGAAGAACAGTCAGAAAAGAGCGAAGGATTTCAAGTATTGTTTGTCTGTTTTTTTTAACTTGACTTTTCTATGCTCCTTTCCCTAAGATGCCATTTGTACTGTTTATTTTTAGAGCTCACACAGGGAGATAGTGTTTTGTTGTGGTTACATCCTAGTCTGTAAAGGCCTAAAGCCTCCCATCGTGAGAGGAAATGAAGTCTGACTGAGTTTTTAAGAGGCCTGTGTGTACGTGATGCCTTTCATCTCAGGCTTGTAATTGCTGCGATTCAGCCCCAAGCTTATTTCCAAAGATAACCCACTGCGAAAATCCTCAGTATCTAACCAATGATATGTTCAAGAAGGTTGGTCCCATTTAAGTAAAGTTTGCATTTATGTTAACAAGCCAAAGGACACAGTTACTTTCCTCCCATGATGTGAAGCTCCTTCAGTTGTAGCACACCCTGCATTCCTGAATCACCTAGAACTGGAACAACCCGGGGAACTTAGGCAAAACTCAACAAAACATCAAGACAAATGAGAATCTGTTAGGGGGCAGACTGAGAGGCACCCCAGGACCCCCAAATCTGCATGCTCTGAATGGGTTCTGCCATCTGTCACATCAACACAAAACATACTCTAGTGCATAAGACAATCAATAAAAAGAAACTTTAATACAATTAGTGTGCAATACAGAAAAGACAAAGACAATAGTTCCAAATCAAGCACCCAAAGTTACCCCTCCCCTTGTGGGTAAATGTCCAGCCAAACAAGGTTGGTGCAAAGCAGGGCTGCTGAGGCCCAAAAGCCTGTCACAGTCTAAGGCACCTTCTGGTGGGAGCCATAGACAAAGGGCAAAAGGAGCCAGACAAGTTTGGAAGGAAATGCACAAAATCAAAACCCAAGTCAAGATAAAGGCTGCCATTGTCAGCCTCCCCACGGGTCTCTCACCCACGCCTGCTTCAACCGGTCCAGGACTAAGAAGCAACTGCCTCCTCCAGTTCCTTTTCTTACCTCCTCCTACTTCTCCTCCCTGCTCAGCTCCACCTTTCATTGTTTGGGACAGGGAATCTGAAACCTTCCATTTAGTAATAGAAAGTAAAAATTTAATGTAGAAATCCACTGATACAGCCCATATTTTCTGAATAAACTGAGAAAAACAGAGAATTTCTTACCGACTGATGTAAGCAGAGTGACTGTAGTTCATCAAATCATTTTAATAATTTCAAAACCATTTGTTGAATTTAAGGAATTATTGTTGTATTGTTTTGTTCAAGGTGATGGCTATTTATTACTATGATTAGACATAGAAAACCTGATCTCTCCCCACTAAATTGATAATATTCGATTTGCGCTGGTACTCTGTTGCTGCCAAGAGAGGATGGGCTCACAGGATCTAAATCAAGAGAGCCCACACCCCACCCCGCAGCATCACCATCACAGTAACAGCACCTTCTCCATATAAAGGCGAGATTCCAGGTTCCCTGCCCCACCCAACAAAGGTAGAGCTGAGCAGTGAGGAGAAGCTAGAAAAGAGGGGAATAAGGAAGAAAAAAGAAGGAGACATGAGGAGCAGACACATGTGAAGAAGCGCACTTGCTTCTCTGCCTTGGACTTGTACCAGGGACTTGGGGGACATGGAAAGAGGCACTTGAAAGAGACAGAGATGTGGGTGAGAGAGTGTGGGGAAGCTGACAGTGGCAGCCTTTATCTTGACTTGAGTTTTAATTTTGTGCTTTTCCTTCCAGATGTGTCTGCCTGTTTCTCCTCCTTCCTATAGGTCCCCACCAGAAGGTGACTTAGACTTGTGGCAAGCTTTTGGGCCTTAGCAGTCCTGCTTTGAGCTAACCCTGTTTAGCTGGACATTTACCCAAAAGGGAATTGGTCACTTTGGGTGTATAATTGGAAGATATTTTAACTATACTCTTTCTCTTCTCTGTGTTGCACACTAATTGTAATAATTTATTGAAGGTCTTATTGACTAAGAGTATGTTTTGTCTTGATGGGGTGGATGACAGGAACTATTCAGAGCCTGTAGGTTTGGGAATCCAGGGGTGCCCCTCATTCTGCCTGCTAACTTTACCACTGCTGTCAGCCCTGTTGTGTCTCCTTCTCTGTGCTGGGTCATTCAAGAGCAGATGAGCACTTCACACGTGCCTACCACAATTCACAGTGCACTCTGCTGCTGCTCAGGATCCCCTCACTGCAGATAACACTCCCAGGGAATCCATGAAATCACCTGGTAGACATCGAAATAACTAGATCCCTAAACCAAATCAGCAGTGAATGCCAAATAAGGAATAAGGACCTCAGAACACACTTAGCCTTCAACAAGAGGACAGTAAGCTCCAAAGGAAAGCCAAAATACATTTACCTGGGACTAGAGGGACATGAAATTTAGGATACGGAGATTTAGGTAGAAACCTAACACATATTTCAAGGAGGGACTCAGGATTAGGGGTTCTACTGGAGGGAAAAAGGATGAGATAATGGAGGATGAGGCCAGGAACCAGGATATGTGTGATGATGGAATCACAGGACAAAAGTGGTCAGGTGAAGGGGTCAGAAAGTGAAAGTAACTGAAAGTTCTTTCTCTTGGTCCTTTCAAACAGGATATTCTCACTCTTGTTGTTTCACGGAATGGTGGCAGTTTGGTTTAGTTCAAAGGTCGGATTGAGTTGACAGAGGACACTAAAAGCTGGTATTTTTCCCTGGAGTGACTTTCCCTGTTCCTATTTAATATGGCTCCAGTAATGCCACTTTTCATAACAGCCAACAATGAATGTCCATCAGTGGATAGTCATGCTGTTTACCAAACCAGTACAAGTTTCTCTTCTAGGACTAGGTTACCTTCTGTGGACAGAGGGGTTCCCCTCACAACCCTAATGTGATGTGCATCCAAACAGGGCAATTGCATGTTTAATTCCTTATCTGTTTTTTTTTATCCTTATTCTCCATTCACCTTTCTCCTTGCCTCCTCCCTTTTAACCCCTCAAATCTCACTTCCCTTCTAGAGTTCACTTATTCTTATAAGTATTTTGCTTTGATGAATCCTTTACTATGTAAATAGCCCATCTTTGCCTTTGTCATTCTTTTTCTTAATTCATATAATTCCCTTGAATTCCTTCCATTTGTTAACAAATTTTTATGGCTAGTAAGAAAACGCTCACATCTTGTATACCTAATCCTCTACTAATAGGCCCGTAGGTTGTCTCCATGTTCTAGTTATTGCAAAGAATGCTTCACTAGGGTCCCCCTGGTGGTGCAGGGGTTAAAGACAGCACTATCAAGCTATCAAGCTATCGCCAGCCACTGCAGCACAAGTTCAATCCCTGCCTGGCTAGGGAGCAACACACATGGTGAAACAGACCTCTCCTGCCTCTCCCACTGCTCCCCTCAGCAGTGGATATCAGTAGATCTGCCTGTTCTGCTCCCCACTCTCTCTGTTGAATGCTCTCACACCCCCACCCCTGCACCTCTGGCTTACACCCCAGTTCTTGTATGCATAAATAAATCTGTAAAAAAAAAAGAAAACATATATATATATATATATGCTCTATAATGTTTATTGGATATAAATAAAAGAATGCTCCAATAAACATTATAGAGCATATATATTTTTTTCTTTTTTTAAGATTTATTTATTTATGCATACAAGAACTGGGGTGCGTGCATGTATTTTTGTGACTTGCAGGTTTCATCTTCTTGAAAAGATGCCCAGAAATGGGAACTAGGTATACAGTATTTACATACTTAGTTGTTGTTGTTTTTTTTTTTTTTCATGTAAATTCAAATTGCGGGGCCACCCTGGGGCCTACTGGTCAATTCTCAGTGCTATCACTGCTATGGCCTGAGGTAGATCCCCAGCCAGGATGCTGACCCACATGGCGCAGCAGGCCTCTCCTGTCTCGCCCATTGCTCCCCTCAGCAGTGGATTTCAGTTCACCTGTTCAGCTCCCTACTCTGTCTCTGGTGAATCCTCTCACCCCCCACGTCTCTGGCCTGTGCCTCAGTTCGTGTATGCATAAATAAATAAATATTTAAATATAAATAAATAAATTTAAATCACTTTCCAAAATGGCCACAGCAATCCCTACCAATAATGTAAGAGGGTTCCTTTTTCTCTGCGTCCACTATAGCATTTTCTGTTGGAGGACTTTTTAATATGTGCCGGTCTCTTGGCACCCAGAGGGAGAGACCAGTTGGAAGGAGGCTGCAGGAGCCCTACAGCTGGGAGACATTTGTCTCCTCAATAAAGCACCAACATCTAAAGAGCAGTAACTAGCTATCAGGCCAAGTAAAAGCCAAATTTACTGCAGAAAACCCAAAGGGCACTTCACAATCTGGTCTTCCCATTACTTATCTGCTCTCATCTATTGGCTCTTATCATCTATTAGCTCCTGTCACTCTGATCTCCCTAGGGTGCCTCCAGAATGTCTGGTCTATTGTTGGTGTCCCCTGCCAGAGCACCTTCTTCAGACAGCAACATGGCTCATCCCTACTCCTTTCTCAGTACAACCCCACAACCAAGCATTCTTCTCTGTTGCATCCTCTCCATGAGCTCCTGCTCCCTCGTCCCTGCTTGATTTTTCTTCATAAATTTTTATTACCACCTAAAATAACTGTAATTTAATTTTTCTGTCCCATCACTAGAATATAAATTCTATGAGGTCAGGGGCTTGGGGCATATTTCTTCATGATTCTAAGCCCAGCTCCAGAAGAGGATTCATCCCATATGGGTGTTAAGTACACACTTCTGGAGTGAATGAATGATGCTTCTCTTTAATTCACCCTTCAGTGGGAAATATTCCCTGACACTCCTGCCCTGGGGAAAGTGACTATAGCACTTTCTCTATTACTCTGAGCTATATAAAGCTGGTGCTGTTAATCTTGCTCACTTTTATTTCCCCAACGCCTAGCACAAAGGACCTACTCCACTAATAAGTAAATAAGTCAAGTAAATGATGAATGCCCTCAGTGTAGTACTAACAGTTAATGCTCAGAAGGATTTCAGGAAATCATCTATCAAATTGTCAGTCATTCCAGAGCAAAAAGTAGGTCCACGTGATAGATATCAAATTCTGTTATCAGCTTTTCAACTATTTTATCATACTATTTGTGAGAAGTTCCGCGTATGCTATATTCTAAATCAAACCAAACAACTGTTTCTAAATCAAATCAATGACTCAAATTTTTTTCAGTCATTTTCATGGTTTCAATTTTGCTATCAACTCCAATGTTACCCCCCAAAACATACAAACCGTATCTCAGCAATCACCCAATACAGCATATTGCAGTAATATTTTCATTACCATGAACTTACTGGCAGGAATTACAAGGCTTCTAATTTTCTGTTTCTTTCATAAAATGTTCTAAAAAGTGGAATAAGAGGCAGAAACCTGACCTAACACCAGGGAGGAGAAGAAAAGGGCCAGAGGGGATAAAGCTGCAAGGGCCCCACTTTGGCCCAGTAACCAGGCTGGCCTCCAGTATGACTCATGCGAAGCCCCCTCAGAAAATCTGGCAAACATGACTTCCTGCCCCAGCAGACTTGGTTCAACCACTGGAACAGGCCAAAGCCTGCTAAAAAGCCCATTAGCAGATTCAGCAGTCAGGAACTATGGGCAGGGAAAGAGGAAATAAGGCAAGAGCTAAAATCTTCTGTTAAAACATTAATTTCCCATAAATGTCATCCTTCATCAACAGTGCTCACTTGTTAAATTCCAAAAGCATTTTTTTTTGTGTGCTGGACAATCTTCCATTTCCAACATATGACCAAAAATCATTGTAAATTTCTAATAATTAGGAGACTATAGATGTCATAATGTCAAAACTTTTTGGGGAAAGGACAGTCTAAAATAATCTGATACAATAATTTAGTCCACCAAAACTTTTTATGAGTGGTTTGAAGATGCCTTGTTTATTGGATTTTGACACTATTTGTAAAGCAAAAATGCATGTATTGAATATATCCAAGGAAGTGGAACAAAAGCCAAATACATTTGAAATCACACTATGCAATACAAGTACCACCTCAGGATACCCACATACAGTAATATTTTTGGCTCTTCTAGGTAAATATTAATTTAAATTTTGTGTGTGTGTATGAAGAAGAACTGGGGTGTAGGCCAGAGGTGCAGAGGTGAGAGGATTCACCAAAGACAGTGAGGGGAGCAGAACAGGCAGACTGATTGAAATCCACTGCTGAGGGGAGCAGCAGGCAAGACAGGAGAGGTCTGCTGCACCGTGGGATCAAACTCAGAACGCAGTGATGAGAGCACTGAAACTTAACCCCTAGGCCACCAGGGATGCCCCTGATTTATTTTTAATCCCAGTCCTATAAACATAGAGAATTGTGGAAACTATCATTTTTATTACCCAAGAAAATCAAGTTTTATTCACTATACAGTCTATGCTATACTATAATACAAATGATGATATTCATTATACATCAAATAAGATATTAAAATGTATATAACTCATTTAATCATTGTGACACTATATTGCAGGCATCTTACCATCATCCCCATTACACAGCTAAGCAAACAGAGGCACAGGGAACTTCAGTGGCTGCCCTCATGTAACTGGCAATCTGTAGCAACTGGATCTAAACTCACACTTCTGGCTTCTGAGACCACAGCATCAGTCTTCCCAGCGTCTTTCTTCTCAATAACAGAGATTTTTAGTCACCATAGAATCCTTCCTGCAGACTGAGGATGCTGCTGAGGCTTTGAAGACATATCCTCTACTCTATAAAGACTTTGGTCTCCATCAGCAGCTGCCTGTTGGAAGTGTGTGGAGCCATCTATGCTTCCCTCTCAAATTCCCATTCTCTGATAACTGCTCCTTTTAGGTAATTCTTGGCCGTCTCTCTTGTTTTTTTTTTTTTTAGAAAAAATAGGGTTTGGGCCTGAGGTGCAAGGGATGAGAGGACTCACTAGACACAGTGGGGGAACAAAACAGGCAAATTGACTGAAATACACTGCTGAGGGGAACAGCGGGTGAGACAGGAGAGGTTTGTTGTGCCATGTGGGTCAGCTCCCTGGCAGGGGATCAAATTCAGGCCATAGGTATGATAGTGCTGAGACCTAACCCCTAGGCCACTGGGGAGGCCCTTGGCCTTCACTCTTATTCATACTTTGACTGTAACACTCGATCTATTTAACTCTATCATGTCAGAAAAATCAGTGCATATCCCCGACATGATTTTACTCTCAGAATACAAACCCAGGATTGGGCCAGGCTTTGATTTAACTCTTTTCTGCAGCTGGGATAAAATGTCTGTAAGCCTAGAATTAATTTGAATATTGACAATTCCATATACAATTTCATCATATGTTAAAATTTATGATGAAGATACATTTCTCCCCAGGGGCTATGATCAAGATTGCTTATCTTTAGGGGCATTCCAACTGAAGAATTTATATAATAATTTTCCAAAATGAGTGAAGGAATCTTTAGGTTCTACTCAAATGTTCTGAGAAAATTACAATTCTGTTCCTCAGGTGTTTGAAGTACAAAATCTGGACAATGTTGTCCTCTGTCAGCTCATTTTATCATTGAGGAAACTGAGGCACAATCAAGCAACTCATCACAGAGCAAAGATGTGGAAGAATTAAGTTCTAATTCTGACTTTGTACTGAATCTGGGGTCCTTACTGATTATTTCATGCACACACACATAGAATAAAGATGAAACAGATGTGCAAATAAATAATTTCAGCACCTTTTCTGTTTATTCTAGATTCGTGTTTTTTTAATATTTTATTTTATATAATTCTTACATCATTTTTCATTTTTGTACAATGTATGCATTTTCATTTTGGTTATATTCCCCATACAACTGCAGCCCCCTTATTTTGACCCTAATCCTTCCTCTCCCCGCCGCCCCCCGACCTGTCATGTGTCTCTGGTTTATAGTTGCTTGTTGATTTTGATTTTTTTCTTTATTATAGTTAGCCTTTTTCCCGGAATATATACACAATGGAATATTACTCAGCAATCAAAAAAGTTAAACTCATGCAATTTGTAGCAGCATGGATGGAGCTGGAAGGGATCATGCTCAGAGAAATAAGCCAGAAAGAAAAAGAAAAATACCAGATGGTCTCACTCATAGCAGGAATTTAGAAAACCTAAATAAGGTACCCATGGGTTTTAAAATGTCCCCTGTCATAGGTCGTCCTCAGCTCCATCAGGCTGGGTGGTGCTAGAGGATTTCTGTGCAATGTCCAGTGTTCAGTCCACTAGTGTCCTAGCTCCAAACTGGACAACACTGGAGGATTTCTCCAAGTCATCATGAAACAAAACTAGTAGAAGCATCATTCCCAAGACCACATTACCTTGAATTCTTTATTACAACCTATGAGAAGAACCAGAAAGTGAAAGGAACAATGGCTGTTATTTCTTTGCTTGTTTCCATTGCAAATGCTGAGTCACATATTATTCCTTCTTCCATCAGTGTTTCACCATTAGAAGTTCACAAGAGTGCCATCTTGATTAAAAAGGACACCTCTGACCCAGGAGGCATGGACTACTGGTCATACTCCCTTTCATTAGTAATGTTTTCAGTCCTTTTCAGTTATTGGAGGTACTGGATAGAGATAAAAACTAAAATCACATATATCTACCATATGATTCAGCTATTTCACAACTAGGTACCTACCCAAAGGACACGAAAATACTGATTCAAAGGGATATATGCACTCCTGTGTTCATTGTAGCACTACTTACATTAACCAAGTTTTGGAGACAACATAAGTACCTAATGACAGACAAGTGAATTAGGAAGATGCAGTATAGATACACAGTGGAATATTATTCAGCTATATAAAAATATAATTCTTGCCATTTGCAACAACATTGATGGAGCTGGAGGGAATGATGCTAAGAGAAATAAGTCAGAAGGAGAAAGACAGACCTGATGATTTGTCTTGTATGTGGAATATAGAGAAAGCAAACCTAAATAAAGCAAAAGAAAACAAATCCTAGAAATCTGACTATAGTGTGGCTACAAGTGTATGGGGTGGGGGATAGTGGGTGGGGGGCACAAAGACAGGACTGAGGGCTATAGGGGTCCTGGTGGTGGGTGTGGTGTGGTAACATACATCTCAAAGGTAGGATCCCATACCTCCTAATCATACAAAGTGTTGTAAACCAATGTTACCTCAATTAAAAAAAATTAAGAAAATAAAAACTGTGAAATAACAACAAAAACTAGAATCACGGCTAGATAATAAAGAGCCATGCTAAAAAGTCTAAACAAATACCGGATGGTCTTACATGTGGAATATGGAAAACAACAAAATCAGTCAAATTCAAACCAATAATAAACTCTTACTATGTGACTGTAAAACTGAGGTAACCAGAGGGGGAGGCTGGAAGGATGGAAGTGTGGGAGGGAAGGGTCCCAAAGGAACATAGTGGAAGGTTATTGGGGCACTGGTGATGGGCTGGGTGTGAAAGAAAATATACCTTTGTAGAGCTGTAAACCTATAACCTCCAAAGCAGATACAATGAGGTAAACCTACTTTACCTCAATAAACAAAATGTGAAAACAAAGTTTAGAATTTATATTTTATAGTATTCTATCTCAGTTTCTCCAAGCCCCATCATGGTTCCTTCCTATGGTCTAACAACACACTTACGCTAACATTTGATAAAAAATTCTCTCTTTAATCAAACTTCAGTATCTTTTGAGTCTTTTTTGACCTTGACTTTTGATGTCTTCTCACCCTGGCCTGCCTTCAGCAAGAATCCTGTCAAGTCATGTTAGCCAGAATCACTTAGCTTTGATATTTTCTTCTAGTAATTTTCCATTCAATAGCTATGAACCCAATGACTATGGATCATTTTTTTACAAGAGTATTCATTTTTAAACAATATTTGCTCCCCTTCCCCCTACCTCAGGGAAATGCACGGGGGACTGTGGAGATGGTGCATAGGTGCATTGGTGAAAGAAACTCTATGGGGACTACACCAATGACTACGAATCTTAACTTGACCTTGTATTCCTAGTTGAGTCCAATTGTTCTCACCCAAGCAAGTTCCTACTGCAGTCATTCCCTTTGAAAACAGATTTCTTTATCATTTTTAATGAATACCCTGAAAGTATTATCTCGGCACTTTTTTTTAAAGATTTATTTTTTATTTATTTATGCATACAAGAACTGGAGTGTAAGCCAGAGGTGTGGGGGTGATTCACCAGACACAAGAGTGGGGAGCAGAACAGGCTGATCAACTGAAATCCATTGCTGAGGGGAGCAGCAGGTGAGATAAGAGAGGTCTGCTGCCCCATGTGGGTCAGCTCCCTGGCCAGGGATCGAACTCAGGCTACAATGGCTGGTGATAGGCTGATAGTGCTGCGACTCTAGCCCCTGAGCTATTAGGGAGGCCCTTCTTCAGTTCTCTTCAATATTTTATTTTCAGATTAATTTAAAGTAACTTTTGGAATTGACTGTTTCTTGTAGATTTTTGATTATCATGTTAAATGTACCAAGTATTTCTGCAGAATTTTATTTTTTTCTTTAGTTTTCTAACACTGTGATTTATTTTTAATGGAGGTAGCAATGCATTACAACATAAATGTTTCAAGTGTGCACCATTATAAATCAACATCTGTGTACACTACATTAAATTCACCAGTGAAATTCCAATTTTATCATTCACCAGGCAAATAAATTTACATGATTTGCCCAAAATTTTAATTTCATGTCATTACTTTTTCACGTGTCCACAAAAACACAAAATAAGTCAGGCCTCCCTGGTGGTGCAGCGGGTTGAGCGCCGCTCTGTGAGGCTGTCTGCAGCTTCTGCAGCACAGATTCAATCCCTGGGCCAGCCAGGGAGAAGCCCGCATGACATGGCAGACCTCTCCTGTCTTGCCCGCTGCTCCCCTCAGCAGTGCTTTTGGTCCTTCTGCCTGTTCTGCTCCCCACTCTGTCTCTGGTGCATTCTCTCACCCTTCTGCACCTCTGGCCTGTGCCTCAGTTCTTGTGTAAGTAAATAAATCTTAATTAAAAATAAGTCATATTTAAAAATACTGTTCAGGTTTATCCCTATAGAGTTTCTTAGAACTTTTATAAAATGTTCATTTATAAATAGGTGGCCTGAAACTTGTCAGGCCCTAGAATAAAGCTTGAATATGAACTCATGATTTCAGTTTTCTTTGATCGAAAGCGACACTCCAAAGTGTAAAAAGAATTGGTCTGAAAGTAAATTTAGTTAGAGAGTCAAGTAAAAGAGCTAAGTAGTTTTAATTTGGAAAAGAAACAAGAAACAAGTGATCAGTCACCACTAGGACTCAAATCAATTTGTAAACCTACACCATTTTTTTCTTACAGGTAATATTACTATTGAATAGAAGCAGTTTAAATAAATAAATATATTTTTTTAATCTAAGAAATTTCCACATATTAAAGATTGTTCTAAAAACTGTATTTCACTCCAGAAAGTGATACATTTTCTTAATTATCCCCAAATACTATTTCCTGTCATTAAAGTGGATTTTCATATTTTTTTCTCATTTTTGAAAATAGATGTTGGCAGGTTATAATGGGGTGGATGGAACCCAGAGAATGTAGAATTGTTGAATTGTTCCATTGTTAAGATTCCTCCTTCTTGCCTTAATCTGATCCAGCAGATAACTCACACAAGCTTCCTAAATCACATTAAAATTACTACCTGGGGGGAATTTGTATCTGCTAATGAGATGTGTGCTAACAGGATGTGTCAGCTGCAGTCTAATATGCTTGCATAACTCAACTAGGATTTCTGGCAGCTTACCTAACTGTATTTACACTTCAGGATATTCCTACCTCCATTCTTCATCTTCAAGGTCTTTGAGAATAGGAGCAAACTACTTCTAGATAAACTTTATCTAAAATGGACATATAATGCTCTCTTAAGTTAACTCCCTTTTGGATGGCAAAGGTTTAATGGGTGATTCCAACTTTATAGGGAGTTGGGAATCATTTTCTTTTTTTTTTTTCCTCCAGGTCAGCAGAGGATACAGAAGGAAAATTCCTGAAAATTTTCATATATAAATTTTTGAAACTATGATTTAATTGTCTATAATTATGAAAAAATCAAGAACCAAATACAAACAACAATAAATAATCACTCATGTGACCATAGTTCAAATTTATCATAGGTAGGTATTTTGTCATAATTTGAAATATTTTTTTAAAATTGAATATTTCATAGTTTCCCTTTCCATCAGTTTCCTTTCTTTCTTTCAATATAACAGGTAACCACTATCTTAAATTTGTTGTAGGTTATTAGATTCTGGGTTTTTTTTTTTGATTTATTTATACAAGCACTGGGTACAGTCAGAAGCACAGGAGGGTGAGAGAATCCACCACAGCCAGAGTGGGGAGCAAAACAGGCAGATGAAATACACTGCTGAGGGGAGCAGCGGGCGCAGCAGGTGAGGTCTGCACGCCATGTGGGACCCTCGCTGGCAGCTGGGGATCGAGCCGATGCTGCAGAGGCTGTGGACAGCTCCGGCGCAGCCCAGCGCTCAACCACTGTGCCACTGGGAAGGTCCAGTTATTAGAGTCTTAAAAATACTTTCATGACATATAATATATTCATTAACAATACATTGTGTCTTTTGTATGTTTTAAAAATTATATTGTGTACATACATTTAATGGCATTCTATGCTGCATATATAATTTTGATTGGTAGGTTTTTTAAAGCTCCATCTCATTTTATATCCATCTTTTTTGTGTTAATGGACATTCAGTTTGTTTCTAACTTTTCTTATTATAAATTGTCACATCATGGTGCTCTTAAGTTGAAATAAACAGTTTCCTAGGACAGTGACATCAAACAAGGCCATTCTGTGACTGTGATAATTCAGTATGAAAAACGCAAGTGTTATGTCACCTCTGTCATGTATGACCATAGACAAAAGCACAGACATCATTCAAACAACAAATTGACCAAGCATTTCTCTATCTGGGCTAATAAGAGTGACTGCTGTTTCTTTACCAATTACTGCTTTAAATTCGGTCTAGACATCCCTCTTTCTATATAAGATTTAATAAAATACTCAATTATACCATTATTTCATTTCTGACAACATCCAATTCAGAGCAAAGTCTTACTTTTTTTTAAAGATTTTTAAAATATTCTTTCTTTTATTTTCATTTTTGTTTATATATTTTTACATCACTATTCATTTTTGTACAATGTTTGATTTCTCCTCTCAGGTGTTGTCCCCATAAAATTCCCACCATCAAGATACCCGTGAACCATCACCATAGACTCTTGTGCTCTTCCCACCCCTATTTTAACCCCTCTTCCTCCCCCGGCCCTGCTAATATCTCCAATTTGTAGTTTGCCTCCTCATTTTGTGGTCTATATACATAATGGAATACTACTCAGCAATCAAAAAGATAAAGTCATGCCATTTGCAGCAACATGTATGTAATTGGAAGGGATGATGCTCAGTGAAATAAGAAAAAATATTATTGTGCCCTATTCTCCTTCAAGACACTTATTTGTGATTAAATGCATTTTTCTACAATGTCTTTGATTATAAGTTCCATGAAGCAGGCTCAGTGTTCTTATATAATTGTAAATGCTTATCTAATAAATTTTTATTAGATAATGCTTATTAGAACAGGATTTGCCTTGTAAGTACTAATATATATATTAGTTCGTCTAGTCCACATGATATTTTGTGAGGTGTGTGTGCTTGCTGTAGCTGTTTAAAGCTGAGGAAATTAAGGTATAGTTTTTAAGCTCCTTACCTAAAGTGACTTGCTAATACACAGTTAAAGGATTTGACCCCAGACAATCTTGACCTAGGATTGGTTCATGATAGTCAGGAAAGAGAGAATTTAAATACCTATATTTATAACTTATCTTATATGGACATTGCTGGCTCTCTATTTTGAAATATATTTCTGATCATGTTACCTTTATTATTTTTTGAAAGATTTATTTTTATTTATTTATGCATACAAGAACTGGGATGTAGGTCAGAGGTGCAGCGGGGTGAGACAGAGTGGGAAGCAGAACAGGCAGGTTGACTGAAATCCACCGCTGAAGGGAGCAGCAGGTGAGACAGGAGAGGAGTGCTGTTCCATGTGGGTCAACAACCTGGCTGGGGATCAAACACAGACTATAATGGCTAGTGATAGCTTGACAGCACAAGACTTAACCCTTGCTCCACCAGGGAGACCCCATATTACCTTTATAAATGTCAGTCTATGGGGCATCCCCTGGTGGCGGGAGCCAAGGAGCGCAGTGCAGCGCTGTGAAGCTGTCCGCAGCCTCTGCAGTGCCGGTTGGATCCTGGCCTGCTGGTGAGTGTCCCACATGGCGCGCTGACCTCTCCTGCTGCCCGCTGCTCCCCTCAGCAGTGTGCTTGGGTCCTTCTGCCTGCTCTGCTCCCCGCTCTGGCTCTGGTGAATTCTCTCACCCTCCCGGTTTCTGACTGTACCCAGTGCTTGTATAAATAAATAAATAAAAATAAATCTTTAAAAAAAAACAAAAAAATAAAAATGGATCTTGCTTCATCACAGACACTGTGGAACTGGCCCTTTCAAACCAGCATAATTATGACTTGAAATTCTAAAGGAGAAAATATCCTCCCTTTTGAGGATTTTTGTGTTAAAAAGTATCACACATATTCACATGCACAGATACACATGGCATTTTCTCTGAGTTATCTCTGTTATTTCCTCCAGAACAAGATATTCTTGAGTGCTTACCTGGCTAGCTTCCTTTTGCATAGTTTGGGCTAGGAGGGGACAGGTAGATTCAGGAGAGGAACTGACACCCACCACTTTAACCTCCTTCATCAATCACTTTGCCCTCTCTAACATAGCTCTCAATCTCTTTTAGAAGATATTTACTGGCTTTGGGGTTAATAGAGTTGGGTCTTTAATCATTCCTTGTTTTCAAGCACGTAGTCCCTTAACCAAATTATAGTTCTCTTCCTTCCCATAACTGCCCTAAACAGACTTATTAAAGGCTCTCTCAGAAAACATGGATTCCCTCTGTTGTGGCCTTCAAAAAAATAAATTTCATATCGATCTTTCAGTTGGGATTTCTCAGTCTCTGCTGCTGTGGACTTACTTTCATTTATATGCCTTTACTGTAATTTAATGGGGTTGAGTATAAAGGTAAGTTAAAGATGTATTTATCTGCCATCTTACACTGGCCATCAGAATATAAATAATTGATGAATTCTTGAGAAAGATTTCAAATCTCCTTAGACATGTTGGTTGGCTTTTACCCATATAGAAAAAATAAAGACATAAAATGAAAATGTGAAACAAAACCAAACCATCTATTACAACAGAGCTAGGTAGTATCTGCAGGAACTTTCTTGGTTTTTCCCTTGTTATTCACAGATTCTGCCACTTGCTTTCATTTGTTCACTTTATTTTGAAATCAGTTCTCCAGGCTAGTGTGGTTAACTTTTCCCAAATATGGTAAAACAAAGAACAAAATTTTTTCTAAAGCTATACTAACAGTAATATATGTTTAAAAAATATTCACATGGTATTTAAGATAGTTTGATTTATCAGCTCAAGACAAAGTATGGGAAATTATTGCTTAATAATCTTTCACTTTTTTCATAAAAGTGTTTTGTGTTCATCATAGAAAATTGGGGAACACACACAAGTATGGATTGAAATAAACATATTTCCTAATCTTATAACTAGTATGAGGGACTCTTGGAATCTCTGCTTTGCCTGTGACTTCTCAAAGTGTTTAATAGTGGAACAAAGAGGTGTCAAATATTTTGCTTCTCTGGTCTTCCTAATGATCAGTGAGTCAGTTACTTATAAAGGTCATCTAGAAAGTTCTTCTATGAAGACTTAAATTTCCTTTTCCTTTTCAAAGTTAAAACTTAGATGCTAAAAACTGGAAAAATTGCAACTTTTTTCCATGCATGCTCTCTTACTTTTTTTTTTTTTTTTTTTTGGTCAAAGTAGGGATTCTTCAGTCATTCTGTATAGATTGTAACAGTCAGCAATTTCAAACCTGGTTTGTCTGTATTTTTCCTCTTTTTGTTTGTGCAAGTAAGAGTTGAAAAATGCATGTGGGTTTTAAAACTCCTGCTGGGCCAGCCACAATTTCCCATAAAAGGGTGAACATTTATTTGTGTATATGAAGTCCTGGACAGCAGGACTTGGTCAGATGTGAGACAGATGTATGTGTGCACAGCTGTTTGTGTTTAAGGACAGAATACAGACATAAATAAGGTTATATATCCTTGGTTTGATGCTAGAATATTTTCATACACTATATTCAGAGTAATATCCATCAAAACTGAAAACAAGGGGAAATTTATCAGAAACAGAGCACAGACCCCTTCCCAAGAGCCAGGATAAACAAAACCCAATATGGGCCTATCAAGCTATGGCCTTATAAAATGAACTCCTTTGTATAAAAACACACCATCTTATTTACTGACAAAAAATATTGTTAGATATTTCTCCAAAGTCAGATAAGACTGTCTTCTGAAATTACAGAATACAGGTAGATTTTTCTTCGTTGGTTGTCACTATCAGAATTGCTATTATGTTTAAATCAAATAACACTAGGAAAAAAAAACATCAGAGAGGACACTGGTGTCTTTGCCATCAAGTTTTCCTTCCTGGCAAGCAATTTTTTATTTTCTAAGAGAAAATGTTTATCTTAAAACAACTGCCTCTCGGGGGCTGGGGGTGGGGGTGGGGAAAGGAGGGCTTGGGGTCAAAATAAGGGGGTTGTAATTGTATAGGGAATATAAAAATAAAATTTAAATTAAAAAAAAAGAAAAATGACCATAGTTTTGAGGCATCCAAGAGGGGAGAGGGTGATGGAGGGATGAGAATAGGGTCAGGAGGAGGGCACAACAGACAATGGGCAGAGGAGTATGGGTGTTTTGGTGGTGGGAAAGCTACAATGACCACACCTAAGGGGAGACATCCTATATTGACAAAATAATAACAAAAATATAAAACAATGGCACTTCATTAATAAAATAATAAATTTTTAAAATAAAAAACTGCCTCTCCTATAGCATGTTTCAGTAGCAAAATGATTGCCCCAAAGATAGTTTTCTCTGCATAATACAAAAAGCTCAGAATGAAAAATGACAAAACTGAAACCAAAGTCACAGAGGTTTCTAGAGAGAGTCTTACAATTTGTTTTATGGCCACAATGAGCCAGAAATTTGAGAAGTGCCTCAGGACAAAGACAAACAGAATTTTACCATTTCCTTTTTCTAGTCTTATTCTGTCTCTCTAGCCTAATTCAATTTTTTAAAATTCATTTAAAATCTTTACAATTGAATAAAGTTATTTGTCAAGCAAAATTTTTTCAAATAAATTTTCCAGTGGGTGGTATAATTCTCATGTTCACACACTATACCTGTCAAGATATTCACATATTAAGACCTCCCTTCCCTCTCCCCAGGTATTCCCCAAAAAATACATTTTAAAGTTCTGAATAGGACCTCCCTGATGAACTAGGGATTTGTGTCAGTGCTATCATTGCTGCCACCTGAGTTCAATCCAGTCCCAGGGAGCTGACCCATACAGTGCTCAGCAGACCTCTCCTGTCTCGCCCACTGCTCCCCTTAGCAGTAGATTTCAGTCAATCCTCCGGTTCTGCTCCCCACTCTGTCTCTGGTGAGTCCTCTCAACCCCCACAACTCCAGCCTATACCACAGTTCTTTTACGCAAAAATAAATAAAAGTTCAGAGCAGATCACGAAAAAAAGAAAAGAATTTTCCCTCCAGATGCCTGGGGTCTGAAGAGGCACCATGAGCTCTTCCCTGAGTCTCTAGCCTGCAGAATTTACTGTCCCCAATCATTTGCATAAACCAATTCTTTAAAGTAAATATCTTCATCTCTGCATTAAAAAAAAAAATGTTCAGAGCAGGCCTTCAAAGTAACTATACACTCTGTTGAGAAGGTATTCTTGTTTTGATGAAAATCCTCAAACATCTCCTTTAAAGGGTTTGTTTAAAATAATCCAAGATGCAGAAATATCTGTAAGACTGAAATGCCACACTTTATTTACATAAGTTGGACTTTGAAGAAGTGTTTTGTTTTGTTTCCTTGTTAACTCAATAAATCATACTGAGAATCATGGGTGACTTGTAATGTTGGAGACTTGAAAGAGACAACTCAGTTTGTCCTTTTTACCTCTACTTCACTAACTTAGCCAGTATTAGTTTAAGTCATATGATAGGGAACTCTAAAACACAAATTTTGCTGTTGCAATGTTTACTAAATAAAGTATTTCACAAAAAGTGGATACATGGGCCTCCCTGGTAGCCTAGAGGTGAAGTTTCAGTGCTATCACCTCCACAGCCTGAGTTTGATCCCTGGCCAGGAAACTGACCCATATGGCGCAGCGGACCTCTCCTGTCTTGCCCTGTTCCCCTCAGAAGTAGATTTCAGTAGATCTACTGGGGTGTAGACCCAGTTCATCCATAAAAAAAAAAAATAAGTCTATTAAAAAAAAGTGGATACATTTGCTAAAATTTTATCTCCTCCAAAAATTGTAAACTCTCTTTAACTTTTCTTTGTAGCACTTGTTTGACATAGACATAGCACTTCTTCTCATAGACTTAAAATTAATACCTGAAGCAGTGTTAGAAAGAAGTTCATACAGTTAAATAGGATTTTTTTTATTGTCATGCATATGTGGTAGGATTCTAATTGGAAGGAGAAAAAAGTGGTCTGAAGAGTTATGTTTCCCAGAGGATGCTTTTTTAAGTTAACAGTATTTTGTAAAAATGTCTTTAGATTGTCTGATTTTTTTAATTTTACTCTCAACTTCTTTTTATTCAGAATAGTATATCAAGTAAAGACTGATATCTGCTAGCAGAGAAATAAAATTAGCAAATTTATAAGGCAAAACACTTCTGCAAGTCATAGGAAAAATCAACACACTATATGGCAATGCAAAGTGGGTTTTGTTGACACCTGCTTAGTGCCATACCTGCCAACGTAACACTAATAGCACTGGTGATGTCTGCTTCCTTGTCTGTTCTTCCCCACCAGCTTTGAACTGTGAACTCCAAGAGGAAAGAAAGGACAATTTTAAGACATCCTTTTATGCCATGGGTTTGGACAATGCCAGTTTTGCAGATGAAAGCCATTCTCCCCATGTGGGAAAGAATTTCACTGTGCCCTATTTATCTGTTGATGTCATCACTCTGGAACCCCTTCCTAAAAAGAGGAGTTGAATTACTTCATCCTATTTCCACAGACACATGTCACAAAGATTTCTCATCTTTGATCCCTCACTCTATGAGCTTACTGCAACACACACAGACACACACACATAGGCAATTGCATGCACACAGATCTCTGGGTCAGTGAGCAAAATAATTAGATGAAGCATAGACATCTCTCTTCTGTTCTAAGCTGGCTCTCTGAGGTCCACCCACTGGTACCCTTGCATTCGGACTCTGGGTAAGGGTTATGTCCTAATGTGAATCCAGGTTGGTTCCACACCTCCTGGTCAGTGAGATGAGTATGGTGAAGGACAATCATCAACAGGTATGCTCACCTTATTTTAAATGAAATGTTCCAAACATACAAAAAATTATAGAGAATAATGAAAATTTTCTGTGCAATCACTCAGCTTTATTAAATTTCCATGTTTTGCCACATTTGTTACTTATCTCTCTCTTTTAAAAAACAAAAATAGCACATCCCTGGTGACTTAGGGGTTAAGTCCAGCACTATCACTTCTAAGTACTGAGTTTGATCCCGGCCAGGGAGATGACCCACATGGCATGGCAAACCTCTCCTGTTTTGCCCACTGCTCCACTCAGCAATGGATTTCAGTAGATCCACCTATTCTGCTCCCCATTCCATCTTTGGGTAATCCTCTCATGCCCTGCACCTCTTGCCTACACCCCAGTTCTTTATGCAAAAGTTAAATAAAATACATTATATATATATACTTAAAAAAATAGAATAAATATAGTTAAGCTGTAGCACCCACCTTGACCTCATTCACCTTAGACATGTTAAGGTCAACATTAATCCACCATGGATGGGTACAGTTCCCTTGCATGCCTATACTTTTACTATCCCGAATACAGTCATAAACTTTGTACAGTATTCATTTGCTATATACATATATATATGAATACACACACACACACATAGATTCCCTTGCTATCTGAAAGTAGAGCATTCCTATGAAATCTTTCATCAACAAAATGTCATAAAACAAGGAGAAAATGTAACATTAATTCAGAGAGAAATTTTTTTGAGCATTCCCAGACCCTAAAATAATCTACTGAAAGCATGCCAATTAACACATAACCTAAAATACATTAAAAGGTAGTTAAGGTAGGAGAGGTGATAAATTCAGAATCTGTGCAGTCACGGGTAGTTCTGAGTCCCACCCTCACTGTTCTGGGTGGAGCTTAACAATGCAAAATAAATGCTGAGCACTTTCCACTTTTTGCCTTTTGTCATAAAAAGGAAAGTCCTCTTTGAATTTCTTTTATTGGCAAAAACAGCTACTAATGTAAGTTTTTTTTTAAAATCAAAGTGGCAGGAAAGAACTTATGGAAAATGGGGTACGCCTGCATTGATATCCAGTTTACATTTCATCAGCAACTCTTTTTCTCTTTCTTTTTTTTTTTTAAAGATTTATTTATTTTTATATAAGAACCAGGGTGCAGGCCAGATGTGCGGGTGGGTGAGAGGATTCACCAGAGACAGAGCGGGGAACAGAACAGGCAGACGGATGCAATACACGGCTGAGGGGAGCAGTCGACGAGACAGGAGAGGTCTGCTGCTCCATGTGGGATTCTCGCCAGCCGGCCAGGATAGAACCCACGCTGCAGAGGCTGCGAACAGCTTCACAGTGTGGCACTCAACTGCCTGCGCCACCAGGGAGGCCAAGCAACACTTTTTCTTTCGACATGATATGGTTGAGATTTACAGATGTTGATTTTATTTCTGTTTAAATAAGTGTTTGGTTAATTGAGGATCTAAAATATGCTCTATAAATGTTTATGTATTCTGGAAAGAATACATTCATTGTAAGTTAACAAATACTTTACTATAAATTTTGCATAGAACTACAAAATCACTTTGGTAGCTTATTTATTACAGACAAAATATGTTCATGGTAAATAAAAGCTTTTCCAAAAATATTCTCTAAACTACAAAAGCAGGACTCCCCGGTGGGGCAGCAGTTGAGCGCTGGGCTGCGAAGCTGCCCACAGCCTCTGCAGCGCCGGTTCAATCCCAGGCTGCTCCCCTGCCACTGGAGGAGGGTCCCGGCCACCGGAGGAAGGTCCCACATGGCGCGCAGACCTCTCCTGCTGCCCGCTGCTCCCCTCAGCAGTGTACTTTGGTCCTTCTGCCTGCTCTGCTCCCCGCTCTGGCTCTGGTGAATTCTTTCACCCTCCCGCGCTTCTGACTATACCCAGTGCTTGTATAAATAAATAAATAAATAAATCTTTTAAAATAAATAAATAAATAAACTAAAAAAGCACTTTGAAAATAAGTGTTGTTACAAAACTGCCTAATTAAGCTCCATATTTGTCCATTTGTTAGCAGACAGCAAGTGCTTTGTAAGAAATTTCAAGTACGAAAAAATAATTTGATACATGACACTCCATGGCATCCTCATTTCTTACTTGCAAGATACCCAGAATCTGGAAAACTGGAACTATTCAACAGCATAATTCATAAAGATGCATTTCTTCAACTAAAATAATTTTTTAATATACCGGGAAAGGAGACATCAGAAATATGCATATGTATCTATGCTAATACTATTTGGATTGAAAAAAATATTTACAATATTAATTTTAATTCTTTAAATGCTGATACTCAGGGAAGTACAATGGTATGACCTCAATTTGTATGAAAGATTATGTAATAATATTGGAGTTATTATTAAATGTTCTAAAATAAGGAGCACATTTAGATTCCCTAAATCAGTTGTAAAATTTATAACTGCAAGAAGACTTAAAAGAAAAATCCATAGATTTATGTTCCCTGTTCCTTTTGTACAATAATTGTATAATTCAAACAAAAGAAGGGGTCAGTGAACAGAAAATAGAATGTTGAATTCGCTGTTTTTTTATGATCTAGTAATATGCTGTCTAAAAACCTATCCATTGTTAATTTTCTTTCTTTTTTTTTAAAGATTTATCTATTTTTATACAAGAACTGGGGTACAGGCCAGAGGCACGGAAGGGTGAGAAGATTCACCAGCGACAGAGCGGGGAGCAGAACAGGCAGAGCGGGGAGCAGAACAGGAGAGGTCTGCCAGGCCATGTGGGTTTCTCCCTGGCAAGCCAGGAATAGAAACCGTGCTGCCGGGGCTGTGGACAGCTTCACGGTGCTGCGCTCAAACCACTGCACCACTGGGGAGGCCCCCGTTGTAAATTTTCAATTGACAGCAAAATATGTTTTTAAAAGCGTCAGCAGCTTTCTTTGACTTATATTATTAGCAGTAATAAAAATGACATCTCAGGGGCTTCTAATACATACCAGACATTATACATAGTGCACTATATGTGGAAAGATTACATCATGTAATACACATTGTGTAATTTTCCTAATAACCCCTTAAAGTAGTTTTTTTTTGTAGAATTTTGTTTCAATGGTAGCTTTTAAATTTTTTTAAATGATTTTAGTTGTAGTTGCTGCTTTAGCTTCTGTCTGGGAAATTGAAGTTTAGAGAGGTGAAGAAAACTTTTCAAGATCACCTAGCTAGTATTTGGCAGATTCACACCAACACCTATTTGAGTCTAAAGTCATGTTATTGAATTTAACAAATACACATATAAGACAAACCAGCTATTTTGAATTTTGGATAAAAACTTAACTTTTACTATCTGTACATTACATGCAATGTTTGGGCCATATATATACTAATTAGTTATTTGTTGTTTATCTAAACTTTATATTTGTCTGGGCATCCTGTGTTTTAACTGTCAATGCCCCTCTAAAACTGATGAAGTCTTAACTTTGGTGGTTCAGCTCTGAAACCAAAATCTCCAAAATCTGTCCAGAGGACAATCATTGTTGTAGAGTCTCCCCCTAGACACAGACCCAAGATTGAATCAGATTTACAAAAGAGCATTTCACATTGCCCCCATTTTACATCATGACTTTGCTTTTTCTAAACAGAAGGTGGGTGATAACTGTCCAGTTATACCTTCAGCATTATCTAATAGTTCCATGTTTCTCAAACTTTAGTGGGTATAAATGCCATCAAAAGTTTCATAGGAAATACACATTCTCCATCAGTCTTTGTCTAGGCTTTAAAGTGTACATTGTTAGTAAGCACTCCAGATGTTTCTGATGCAGGCTGGCCTTGGCCTGTTGTCTGGGAAATAATGAAATCTCTAGCTTATTAAAGAGAAAAGTAACAACACTGAAAAATGTGCTAGGAAAAAAAAAAGTCATTTTAGGGGCTAAGTTGGCTGCCCTGTGATGTCTGACTAAAATGGTCAGAATTGCAATCTGGGAAAATATAAGCACAGAAAGAGCTCATTTTTTAAAATGGAGCAAACAATTAAACACAATACACATTTGATAGTCTACTACTCTTCTTGAATAGATCAACATCAAAATTTAATAATCTCGACCATATCTACATCAAAATTTAATCCTTTTTCTTTATAGCTGAGTTACTCATTTCCATGCAAGGTTGAAACTAACTATTTGGGTTGGGCAGAGATGAGTTAATCATTCTGAATTTCCACATTTTGAAATTATGTACTAATTTTAGGAACGTCAGGCTGATTAAGAAATTAAAATAAGAATCAATTTCAGTCATCAGTGCAACTAAATATTTTTCTGCTAAATGCTGTAAAAGAGCCCAAATTCCCAGAAATCTCAGTTACAATTGAACAACTTTGAGGTTTTTACCTCTCCACTTTCTTCCAAGAGTTACCCGAGGTATTTTAGTATACATACTCTTAATGGTTACATGCTCCTTACAACACTCAAAAAATTATGGTATTCTGGCAATTTTAGTAATCTGATAACAATGAATTAGGGGAGAGGTGTTAAACAAAGATAAGAGAAATAAAGATACTTCATATAATCAATAGAACCTGGTCATTTATTAAATATGTAGAAGCTGTATAACAGTTTTTCTCTTACTGTCATTATGATGACTTTATTATAATTTTACTTTCTTAAACATTGGGCTGTCAGAAAACTCACAACATATTTTTTCTGTTTTCTATGCAAAAATGTGTCATGACTTTTCCAACAACCCACTAGTGGGACACACATGTCCTTGGTATTCACTGGACTGAGAATTCATTTTCTTTTTCATTTCATAGGGTGTTCACTATTTTTTAAGAAAAAAATACTCATTCCCAACAATGGTCCCATGGTCCCTGATGCACTGCTTGATCGCCCTAGGAAGAACTGAATGTCAATTGTAGTTAACAGTTGACCAAGAATTTAAAATAAATAACTTTAATTTCATATAGTATCCAAATGATTTTTCTCAAGGTATGTATGTTAAAAAAACATGCTAGTAGGGTCTTCCTGGTGCAGGGGTTAAGTCTCAGAACTATCAAGATATCTGCAGTCACTGTGGCCTGAGTTTGATCCCTGCCCAGGGAGCTGACCCACATGGCACAGCAGACCTCTCCTGTCTTGCCTGCTGCTCCTCTCAACAGTGGATTTCAGTCAATCTGCCTGTTCTGCTCCACACTCTATCTCTGGTGCATCCTGTCACTCCCCATGCCTTTGGCAGACACCTCAGTTCTTGTATTCAAAAATAAATAAAAATAAATGTTAAATAAAAAAGAACATGTTAGTAGTTCGGATGTGTGATAAAATGGGAGCCGACGCTCACAGTAACAATCACAATGAATCCCAGAGTGTGTGTAAATTACTTCCTATCTCTATCTGACACTTGTATCTGAGGATCTTGCCATGGACTTGCTATTCCATTACATGCATGTGCACACACACACACACACTCAAACAGTAAATTGCTCTATTCAAACCAGCATGTTTTATATGGATGGTGGGAGAGTTGTCTCTTATTTCCCTGATGTAACTCAGAGCAGGAACATTGTGTTGTTATTCTCTCCCTGATCAAGGACATATGCTTATATGTAGCCAATTTTTTCTAGATGGAGGAGTCACCGGGTAAATGGGATGTTGCCATTCTGTCCTTGCTAAAAATTATCTAGTCCCATAATCAAATCTACCTAAAGAGTTTTGGGATAGCTGCCTTTCCACATGATTTTTTTTTTCTTTTGGCTACTGTAACTAATGCTATTAACATCCTTGCACAAGTATTAAATCTTTTGGAGATAGGCTTAGGCGTTCAACTGCTGGTGACACTGTACTTCTATGCTCAAATTAAAAAAAAAAAAAATATTCAAAATACCGGATGGTCTCACTTATAGCAGAAATTTAGAAAACCTAAATAAGGGACCAGGAAAAAGACTAATTATCTAAAGAAAAAATCAAAATAAACAAGCAGCTGTAGACCAGAGACACACTACTGGGGCGAGGGGAAGAAGAGGGGGGATTAGGGTCAAAATAAGGGTGGTGGAAATTGTATGGGGAATAAAGCCAAAATAAAAATGCATACATTGTGCAAAAATGAAAAATGATGTAAGAATTACATAAAATAAAATGAGAAAAAGTATTCAAAAATTGCATCTAACATATAAATTTCAGGTATGAATTTTTTTTTAGATTTATTTATTCATAGTAGAACTGGGGTGTAGGCCTGAGGTGCAGGGGTGGGGGTTGAAGGGATTCAAAAGAGACAGAGTGGGGAGTGGAACAGCTGGATGGACTTAAATGCACTGCAGGGGAGTGCATTCCCCAGGGGAGTAGCTGGCAATACAGGAGAGGTCTGCTGTACCCTGTGTGGGTCAGCTTCCTGGCCAGGATGGAACTCAGGCTGTAGAGGTGATAGCTCTGAGACTTAACCCCTAGGCCACCAGGGAGGCCCTGAATTTTTTAATTGATTCATAAGCTTTTTCAATGATGCCTATTGGAATTTTGAGTAGGATTGCAGTGGAATATAGATTGCTTTAGGGACGATGGCCATGTTAACAAAACTGAATCTTCCAATTTATGAAAATGGCCTTGCAATTCATAAGAATATCTTCCCATTTGTTTAGGTTATCTTTATTTTATAAAGTTCATTTTTCAGTTTGAGAGTTTCCATTTGGTCATTTTTACAGCTTCCATGTCTTTGCTGAATTTCTGTTTCCTTTTGGAAATCTGTCTTTCTGATTTTTTTCTTTGTTTTCTCTCTCTTATTTTTTTTTTTACTTTTTCTAGGATAGTTACATCACTTTAAAATCTTTATCTCATAGTTCCAATTGTACTTCATCTAAGGCTCAGGTCAGATACATTTTCATTTCTCTTGAGACTGTATTTCATTTGCTCAAGTTTTCTCATTTGGGGCAATCTTGGATTGCATCCTGGAAATTACGACTTTTCTGTGATAGAGATTGCAGATTCTATTCCTTTTCTCTAATGAACATTGTTTCTTTCTTTTGTTCTAGTAAGTAGTTTTCTCTGCTAAGCTTGAACTTCAAACTCTTCTCATCACTTGAGCTTCAGTTCTGCTATTTTGCCTTAAGTTGGGCTGCTTTGAGACAATTTCATTCACACTTGATTTAGGAATCTGTCAGAATGTGGGCAGACAGAATTTAGGTTCCTCCTTTTTGTCTTTTACACTTGTGAGGTTAACTGCTATACTCAGAGGGTCAGATATTTTGTGGCTACCTGTTTTCACTTTCCCGGCAAGAAGGTCTGAGTTTTTCTACATGAATCCCTGCCTCTTCTGGAAAATTTTTGGACAACACTTAGTCCAGGATAAAAACTATAGAAATGGAATTAAGTTAAAGAGAGCTCCCCACATGTGTTCCTCCAAATAAGAATGAGCCCCCCACCAGGCCTGTCTTCTTCTGTTCACTGCCCAGTAACTCCAAGTAATTTTTTTTTTGTTACATTCAGATTTTACAATCGTTTTCTGCAGATTTTTTTTTTTTGTGGTAAGAGTTTAGTCCATCATACCAAGAAATAAAACTCACTAATTCAAAAACATCATGGAATCCACGAATTCAACTTCACCTTAAAGACAACTCCCTAATATTGTTGAGTCTAATACAACTCAATTATTCAGTTGATCATTCTTGAACATCTATATTCCAAGAATTTCTTATATTGCCTTTTACCCTGTGGCTATTTACCTATAACATGGTAAAGTTGAAAGCAATTAACTCCTGGTTTTTGTTTTCAGAAAGCTTTCAATGAAACAAATGGAAGACAAATTGAACAATTTTGACTACAATGAGAATTAGGAAGTTCTACAGAGTCTGCTTTCTTAAGCTGCCTTTGAACCCACCCCCTGTTTAGATACACAGTCTACTCTCCCCTATTCCTTCTTGAAACCGACTTTAATGTCTCTCTTTTTATTTGGTTGTTTCACCAATTTACTCCTTGCACATTTATTTACAAATTTTAGATTTTCCTTCCCAAGGGAATTTTGTTCTGGTCCTTATCTCTACTTCCCATGATTTTACCTTTTTAATTGACCACCCACCAATCTTCTTTTTTTTTTTAAAAAAAAAGATTTATTTATTTATTCATACAAGCACTGGGTACAGTCAGAAGCGCGGGAGGGTGAGAGAATTCACCAGAGCCAGAGCGGGGAGCAGAGCAGGCAGAGGGACCAAAGTACACTGCTGAGGGGCGCAGCGGGCAGCAGGAGAGGTCTGCGCGCCATGTGGGACCTTCCTCCGGTGGCCGGGACCCTCCTCCAGTGGCAGGGGAGCAGCCTGGGATTGAACCGGCGCTGCAGAGGCTGCGGGCAGCTTCGCAACCCAGCGCTCAACCGCTGCGCCACCGGGGAGGCCCCCAATCTTCTTAATATAACTTCTTAATCAAGCAATTCTTGAAACATTGCACTTTCAAACCCCTACATATTTATGGCAGAGACAGATTACAAAACTGATTTTCCCCCTTCCCCGGCATCATCCATTTTTCCCCAACAACTGACAGAGCTCTTCTTGAAATTGTGTAAATATTTATATTATTACTATTACTATTTATACTATTACTCCACTGAGTAAGATATCAGTGCTAAGAAAACAGCAGGGATATGTCACAGAGAATTTTGTATGCCCTACAAATTAATGACTAAAGGAAATCATTATTTCATTAAAATTTTATATCTCTCTTATTTCCACACATAAATAACATTGAATTTCTGAAGGCTCTTATTTGCATTTTCCATTTCTTTATAGTTAACGATATCTTGAATTCTTTACTAGACCTCAACAGAAAAGTCACCTCCCCTTGAGTATGAGTAATAAAATAGAGACATACTCTTACACATATTCTGGATTTTTCAACAATTTTGGCATGAACAGGCCATTGATTAGGGCCATCTTCAGGACTATATAAAATCCTACAGATTTCAACATCCAATCACAGGTAAGATAAGATATAAATAAGACATAAAAATTATTTTTTTAAATTATTTTACCTGTAAGTTAAAAGAAAGACAATTTGTAGTTCTATATAGATACAGAATAAGTGTGTTATTTACTGCATAGATACTGTTAAAGCACTTTACCAATATTAACCCAACTGTGCAGGGTACAATTATTATCTCCATTCTGCTAACATCCAGAAACTTGTGTAACAATTTCACACCTAGATTTTGGCAGAGATGGGGCATGAGTCCTATTTGGCTCTAGAATCTGTGCTCTTGGCTCTAAAATCTGTGCCCTTGACCACTAGATAACACTATGCTACCTTAACATATGTTCTTATGACCTAACAGAGGAGGGCACAAAGAAAGAGCTCAGTTACAACTATAAGTGAAGCAGAAGACTAAAGATGATGGGATTAAAAAAAAGGTTTAACCAATTTTATAGTATATAGCTCAGTATAAATGTATGGTAATAAAGTAAAAAGGAGCACATAAGGTGTTAGATTGAACCATATGAAATTGTGTTTGATTTAATAAAATGTCTGAAAACCGACTATTTCCGATGGTTCAGGATTCTTGAAATCAGTGCTCAAAGGGAAACCCTGAAACTAGATTGGAATTAAAAGACACTAGCTGTGTTATCAAAATCTAGGGGTTAGGGAGATACACCTGGCTGAGAAATATTCCCAAAAGTCTTCTCTGTCGATGAGGAAGCATAAGGAAGTAATATATGCATTCAAGGTCTTACCGTAGTGAGGACACACAGTTGGGAACAAGAATGCCTTAGAGATGGGCAATGGGTCAGTATCTTTATTTATTTCCTAAAAAAATTGTGGTGTTTGTTTTTTTTTTAAAAAAAAAAAAACCAAACTTATTTATTAAAACAAGTGCTAGGGTGGAGGCCAGGTGCAGGGGGTGAGAGGATTCACCAGAGACAGAGTGGGGAGCAGAACAGGCGGATCTACTGAAATACACTGCTGAGAGGAGCAGCGGGTGAGAGAGGAGAGGTCTGCTGCGTCCTATATGGGTCAGCTCCCTAGCAGGAGAACAGAACTTGTGCTTCAATGGCTGCTGATATCTTCATAGTGCTGAGATGTAACCCCTTGTGCCACCATGGAGGCCCCGTATCTTATTTTAAAAGAAGAGTGGAAAAATGTGTGTTGGATTACAGCTTTACAAAAAGAATGCGTATTTCTGGGAAGCTGAACCTGGCTGCAGGCAGGTAGTCAGGGTCTGGGGAGCACGCAGATCAGCACGGGTGGTGGGTGTGCAGTCCCCACCCTTGACAGTCCCCTTTGGGAATGACG
The DNA here is from genome assembly GCF_964194135.1 of Talpa europaea. Taxonomy (NCBI): domain Eukaryota; kingdom Metazoa; phylum Chordata; class Mammalia; order Eulipotyphla; family Talpidae; genus Talpa; species Talpa europaea. The sequence goes on along the minus strand of NC_140083.1, from coordinate 43,760,649 downwards.
AAAAGGAATTTCTCACACCTGGTCAGAGACTTGGTCTCTGTGGGTGGTATCATCCACAGCTGTACATAATCTAGATATGCTCATGTCTTTTATGAGCTGCCTCCAGTGGAACACAACAACATAAAAATATTGTGACCTAGAGAAATTGCCCTACTTTGAACTCTGGGCAAAGTTGTAAACATTACTGACATTTCTCGATGTACGCTCTGTTGTGCTTTCTGGCATTCTTTCCGAATTGGTTTGCCTGAGCTGAGATATACTGATGATTGCAGCATTGCATTTTTATTCTTCTTTTTTTGCATTCATTACATCTACAGTTGTTCAAATGTCTTTCAGAAGCCAGAACACACAAATAAAACTGCTTTAGATAAAATGTTCATAAACATGAATTTTGGGTAAAACCTGACAGCCATATTTGCCTGTAATACCCATTTTATTTCCCTTGCTATGGAACAGGATGCTCTCTGAGCTCTTGTGAATTTCTTGCTTGTGTAGTATTTGGGCTGTCCTTGGGGAGGGCTGGGATTTCTTTTCTGTTTTTCACACAGAATTAGCATACTCAATGGCAGCAGCTAATTTAGATCCAACTTCAGGATTATTGAAAAGGGAAATGGAGAATTCAAAATTGGGGGAAACTCTAATTGGAACAAATTGTTTGATAGGTCCATTTAAACATAATATACAGGGTCTCTCTAGTGGCCTAGGGGTTAAGTCTCAACACTATCAAGTTATCACCAGCCACTGTGACCTGAGTTCTATCTCTGGCCAGGGAGCTGACCCACATGGTGCAGCAGACCTCTCCTATCTTGACTGCTGCTCCCCTCAGCAATGGATTTCCGAAGATCTGCCTGTTTTGCTCACCACTATGTCTCTGGGGAATCCTCTCACCCCTCACCCCTCTGGCCTGCTCCCCAGTTTTATGCAAAAATAAATAATTAAAAGAAAAGATCTGCATTGAACAAAAAAAACCCACAAATTTAGTGGAAAGGGAGAAAATATATTAATAAGTTCTTTTGTTAGAAAAAATATAGAAGAAACTTAATTGAATTGGAAGTACCAACATGACTTATCAACTTTTGGGAAAGTGGTTTAACCACAATTGGCAGAGCTTGTGCTAGGCTACATGTTCATGACGATACTTGAAAAAGGAAGAAAAAAACAACATATAAAATATGCTGGAAAATGTTGTATCTGCTGAAGGAAGTCAAGTTCAACTTCAACTAAAAGAGCAAAAGGTTAAAAGACAAATAGAATAATTGGATTCCAATGATAACAATGATCAAAAACTTTGACATGTTTATTTTTATGGAATGTTTATTTATTTGTTTATGCAACATTGGTTTCCAACATTGTATATGATTCAGGGGAATGGGTTCACACCTCCTAATGAGGGAGTAGAAAACTAGCGGGCTAGGGAGTTGGCCAGCAAGAACTGGCTGCAAGCAGGCTGGCAAGGGCAGTTTGTAAGATCACAGATTGAGGCTGGGTGCTGGGGGGAGCAGAAAGCTGACAGGCAAAGGCTGCCTGCCACTGAGCTCGCAGGCAGAGTTTGGTGACCACAAGAGGCATATAGAGGCACCCAGTAGCTTTGGTGGCTTCACAGTTCTGGGTGGCAAAGTGGGGCAAGGAGGCAAAGAGGGGTAATGGAGAAGTCCCCATGAGAGATTATGAAAGTAAACCTACTCCCAACAGTCAAGGGCTCCTCCGTTGGGCCTCCTCCTGCTGTCAGGAGTCTCTCTTGCAATAAACCTAAGCTTGCTAATCTTCAGTCCCGTGTGTCAGTGATTATTCCTCCCTCTCTGGAACACAAGAACCTAGGCGATAGACAACACTAAGATACAGGCTCACACCACACCCACCACCACCAAGGCACCCGTAGTCTTTACCATAGATGCTCCTCCCTGTAGATGTGAAAAATATTAAGGAAACAGAGAACAAATGAAATAAAGAAAAGAAAAAAGAAAGAAAAATAGAGAAAAGAAAAGATAGGGACTGTTGAGTTGACCAGATGGAGTTTGGGGTCCTGGGATGGGTAGCCAGAGTGACGGCAGGCCAGGAAAAGCCTGAGTCTTCTGAGAAATGTGCTGGGTTTTGGGGAAATTGATCTTTGTTTTACCCAACATGTCAGTAAACACTCTGGAATGTGCTGAACTTGTTTATATCGGTCACTTGCTTCTGATGAGTGGACTGGTTTTTGGAACAACCAGATGTGAAGGAAATCAAGAAAGCAAAACCTTCCACAGCATAACAAAGGAGCTTCTCTGTGTAATAGAATCCCCCCACTCATGTCAGTGATATCATTTGCAGCCATGTTCTTAAAGACATTTAACAATAAAAATTAATTAAAAACATAAAGAAAGGCATTTGCATCCTCTTAGCATGTTTTTGTCAATATTCTAGTGAAACAAACATGACAAAATTTAAATAGAAGTAAAATGAATAGCAGAATTCAGAATTAACAAGAAAAAAACAGCTAAGTCAAATATATAGTGATATAAAGAGGACAAGATAAAATCCAATATATAATTTGAAAACTAAAAGTCATCAAGAATAACACCCATCTTAAAAGAGACTGAGAGAATGGGTTTGAACCAGCACATGGAGAAGGTCTAGAGAAAATGGAAGCTTCCTTCACTGTTGGGGGAGTTGTAGACTGATCAAGCACCTATGGAAAGCAGAATGGAGGTTTCTCAAAAGATTAAAAATGGTTATACCATTTGACTCAGGATTTCCCTCTTCCCAAGGCCTGTGATGGAAGCCTGCCAGACCTCTGTCACCTCACCCCTAACTATGGGGATCCAGCTCTGTTCTTGAGATAGTCCAGTGGGGTTGCCCGTCGCCATGCTCAAATATCTGTCAAATATCTTGAGTGGGAGGCCTGTAAATGCTATGAAGCAGCCTATGTTCCCCAGAACTACAATACTACATTTATTTGGCCTCTAAAACCTTAGACCTAGGGCCTCCCCTGGTGGCTCAGCGGTTGAGAGCTGGGTGGCAAAGCTGCCGGTAGCTTCTGCAGCACCGGTTGAATCCCCCACCACCAGGAAGGGTGCCACTTGGTGCGCAGACCTCTCCTGACGCCCGCTGCTCCCCTCAGCAGTGTATTTCATCAGTCTGCCTGTTCTGTTCCCCGCTCTGTCTCTGGTGAATTCTCTCACCCTCCCGCACTTCTGAATGTACTCAGTGCTTGTATAAATAAAAAAAAAATTAAAAATAAATATTTATTAAAAAATTAAAAAAATTTAAAAAATGAAAAGTTAATAAATAAAATAAAACCTTAGACCTAGTTCCAGGACTCCTAAACTGAGCAGAATTCAGTGACTTGGAATCATCTCAATTCTTTTTTTTTTTAAATTTCATTGAAGTAACATTAGTTTATAACATTATATAGATTCTAGGTATATAGCATTAGACATCAGCATCTGTTTAAACTGTGTTATATTCACTCCCATAAGTCTATTTTCCATATTTAACCATACGATGACACCTTTTACCCAATGCACCCACCTTCTTCCCTTCTGGGTAACCACTATTTTGTTTTTTTATGTCAGAGTTTGGTTTTGTTTTGTCTGCTCATTAGCTTTGTTTCTTTATCTCCCACATATGAATGTAATCTGTGACGTACCAGTCCTCTGTATCAGTAAACTTTCCTGATCTCTGTTGCTCACCCAGAAGCTCCCTCCACTTGGGTAAACCAAGCTTGCCTGTGGCCATGCTCAACACAAAAGGCAAGCAGAAAAAGAGAAAGTGGAGATCATCTGCCCATCACTTTAGAACTTTAGTTGTTTCAACAATATTTATTTATGCTTTTCTAGTTGTCCCAATAGGGACAGCTCTGCTGTCTACTCAAAGCAGAAGTCCCAGTAATCTGTTAGCCCCCCAACCTTTATTCTTCTCACTCTTCATCCATCTAGTCAACAAGTCTCACGGGTTCCATTTCTGCCAGCCCATTTGGTTCTTGTCTTGTCATTTCCTTCCAATGGTCACTTTACTTTGGTTATTTCTGGATAATTCCAGTGATTCATTCTCTTTCTCACAGGCACTCTAGACACCTCTGTAGTTTAACCACATTAAGCACTGCACTAATCGTGTTGGAGTCTAGTGAAAATTTTTCATGACTTTTGCCATAATTCAATGTCAAATTTTTGTTCCATGTTTTCTCCCATTGATGGTGGGAATATTGACAGGATCTGCTAGTGGGAATTTGTCTCTCGTTTTACTATTTTATTGCTTAAGTTTCCCCAAATGATTTAGTGCTCTATTACCATGCCCCACAAATTGCCACTATTTCCCCTTCATCTAACTACTTTCTCTACTTGACAAGCTATATTTAATAATTTTCCCTCTAAATATCTAAATATAGAACCCTACCCATGACTTAAGTCACTGTTTAAATGGCTTCTAAAATAAATCATTAAATCTTCAAGAGTCTCCAACAATACCTCCTGATTTTGTCTGCCTCCAAATTTTCCTGTTTTCATGATCATACAAGTTAATTTGAACTTGTTTTGGGGCATCAACTACATTCTGACTTTCTCAGATTGGTTGATTTGTGTTTCTCCTCTACTAAAATGTAAATTTTTGTAGTACAGTACTAATTTGCACTAGCTAATAAATATATATTTATTAAGCACATGTTGTACAACAGAAATTAAGAAATATTTATAGGTGAACAAAAGAATGAGTCACATAAGCTGGTGCCTAATGTACAGAGAGATTTTTTAATGTGAGAATCCACTCTCCCCATTTTTCACTTTGTCTTTCGCAGTTCTGCAGTATTGGGGATGGAAGGTATTCCAGTTACTTGTAATGCTGCTAGCAGTTAAGTGATTTGCCTGCTTGTCTTTTTTTGTTTGAACTTGTTCACCTTCAAAGTCATTGTACAGGGAGACAAGATTTGAAGCAAGTATGAAATACTGCTCTCAGCAATACATAATCCACTTGTCTTCATTGATAAGGTAGTTTTAAGGTTCAAAAAGTCAGTATTTGTTTACAAAGTGCTTTTAGCACCTCAGTATAATAATATAATCCAAATCCAAACTGCCATTATGTTATTTTTAGTGTCTTAGTTTACAAGGCCAGGCTTACCATTCATATATTTGGATATTTTACAATTTACAAATCCTTCCCATTAACAGTCCCACCCTAAATAAAACTTTTATTTATAAAAAATAAAAAAGTGGAGATCCTTACTTTTATTTTATTTTTAAAGATATTTATTTATTTATTTATTTATTTATTTATTTATTTATTTATACAAGCACTGGGTACAGTCAGAAGCGCAGGAGGGTGAGAGAATTCACCAGAGCCAGAGCAAGGAACAGAACAGGCAGAGCGATGAAATACACTGCTGAGGGGAGTAGCGGGCACAGCAGGAGAGGTCTGTCGCGCATGTGGGATCCTCGCCTGTGGCCAGGGATTGAACCAGCGCTGCAGAGGCTGCGGGCAGCTTAGCAGCCCAGCGCTCAACCGCTGCGCCATCAGGGGATGCCCGAGATCTTTACTTTTAAAGTAAACGTAAGGAAGTGATGAAACTGCATAAAATAGTCTGTTAAAGTCCATTTGGAACAAATGAGAATCTGTTTGAGAAAACGTATAAATGAAGCACAGAAGCATTTATTTGTGCGTCAGTTAAACTCCTCTCTCTGTCCCCTGCGAAGTGTCAGCTATCATGTTCTGACTCACGGGTTTCCAACAAGTACTTATCATTGGCCATCACTGGCCTGAGTAGACTTGGAGTTGGAGAAAAGCAAGCACAAGGGACTTAAGCTTAAGAACCCTACCCATGACTTAAGTCACTGTTTAGATGGCTTCTAAAATAAATAATTAAATCTTCAAGAGTCTCCAACAATAGCTCCTGATTTTGTCTGCCTTCAAATTTTCCTGTTACATGATCACACAGTTAATCTGAACTTGTTTTGAGGGCATTTTTCTTATCAAAATTTATAAAAAGAGTCTCCTATCAGTGGATAATCCGATATAAACTACTTTGGTTGTGGGTTTACATAAGAAAAAATAAAACTAATTCAGGAAAACTGACTTGAAAGTAGGCAAACTGGTGGATAACAGAAGCTGTGCCAGCTTGCATTTAATAAATGTAGATCATGCCAGTAAAACAATAGAGATGTTGGGATAGCATAATTTAACCTAGCCCTCTCTTTCTTTTAATGCCAGGGTTAAACTGAAAAGCAGCTGAGGGTTTACAGAGGAGTGAAAAGCATCTGAAACCATATTGACTAGGTCAGCAAATTCCCAGGTCAGCAATTAACTGTGATTAGCAATTAGTTTAAGATTATTAAAGTCATAGTTCCTACATATTGCCTACCTTATTTGCGGTGTTTGTTGCTGGGTGTATGCATTTGCAAATTACATTTAACTGAATACTTAAGATCCGAGGTTTTTATTTTGTATAAATTATATCTCAAAAACAAAGAAAAATGTTTTTAAAAAATCAGCATTTCCATAAGGAGAAAAATCACAATATTTATAACATGAATTTGTTGTATGGATTGAATAAGATAATGCATATAAAATGCCCCACAAATCATGGCCATTATCTGCATAATAAGTGGTCATAACTTTCCAAGCTATCTTTTTTATTTTATTTATCTTTTTTATTTTAAACTAATGAGGAAACAGTCTCAGAAATGTATCTAACTTGAAAAAAAATCTGAAGTTAAGCTCTAAATCATGATCTGTTGAATATTAAAGTTTTCTCTGCTAAATAAAAATTAATGTAGACATGTTAATGGACATTTAGATGGATGAAATGAACAGTTTAATGTATGTCCTGTTGTTGGTTTTTTTTCCCCATGTATCTTATCATGGGAATAGTTCAAATGATTCAAATGTGTGGTTAACAACATTATGCTCACAAAAAATTCATATTTGAAAGTTTTCCATTGAAAATCTTATAATCATATACAATACAGAAGGAACAGTAACATGGCAGATGCAAACTTTTTTCTTGCTCTCTGTTAGTTGCTAAGGGAATATTTTGTTGTTTCAAATATGTTTACAACTGGTACTTTTCAGACTGACAGCCTAATGGGTGATACTACAAAACTTTGTGTATGTCTTCCTCAGGCATGTGGAGAAATATGCATAAACATATGAAATTGACTGCAAACATGTTAGTTACATGGTTTGAATAACAGAAAACAACCATGAAATATAGGGTACAAATTCATGAACCCATTTCCAAATGATCCTTTCTAAGTGATAGAATAACACCTAAAATGATATCTAGAGTCTTAGATAAAAGATAAAATATTTCTTTTGAAATATTCTTAAATTTACACTCAATCCCAGGTGAATTTAGTTCTAACATTTAGCTCACCACCTTTTGATATATGCGGATGGCTATCTGGAGATTTAGGTAACACTTCAATTAAGAAATTATCTGTTTTCATTCTATATAAATATTAAAAATTTAAGATTCAGTCTTCCTTTCAAAATTTTGACATTTTAAAGAAATATTGTAAAATGTTTGACATTTTTGGAAATGTCCCTTGAAAGACCTAAGTAGCAGTGTCTTCATATAAAAACAGTACATTTATTTCATTAACATAGAAATAGCAAATCATATTTAAAAATAGTGATGGTATACTAGGGCATCCACGAAGAGCTTTTAAGTTAGCAAAGGAAAACAGAATTTGTGCTGAAGTGACTATCAAAATGTAATAATCCAAAATTAGTGGGGGCAAAGCAAGAAAGATATTTCTGAAAAGGCAAATTATTCTGAATAGAGAAAATCTAAATTCAAGACTAAACTTGAATATATATCTATATAAATTTTTGAGAGATTAAAGTTTTTTTTTTTTTTTTTTTTTTTTTGCGGTCACATTGGTTTACATAATTGTTAGAGTTGTAGAGATGTTACTATAACAACACCAAAGCACCCGCCTTCCATCTCCATGATCCCTTGTGGCCCTTACCCACTTTGATCTGACCCCTCCCTCTCGTCCCTTCCCCCTCTTATAGCTGAGTTCTGTAGTCAGTTTTCTAGGGTTTGTTGTAGTTTGACTTTTTCTGACACTTTGTTTGGTTTCTCTATATTTTACATGTAAATGATGCCATCCAGTATGTCTTTCCCTTTCTGACCTATTTTGCTTATCCCCTTCAGCTTCCTGCTGCCACATATGTATTCCATTATCAGCACCTAGTACTAATCCAGTCATCTATCTGTCTTTGGGTACTGGGGTTGTTTCCGTAGCTTGGTTATCGTAAATATTGCTGCAATGAACATAAGAGTGCATGCTTTCTTTTGGGTTAGTGTATTTGCATTTCTTAGATAGATACCTCAGAGTGGAATTGCTGGGTCATATGGTAGCTCCATTTTTAATATTTTGACAAATGTCCATACTATTTTCTATAGGAGCTAGACTAGTCTACATTCCCACCAACAGTGTAAGGAAGTTCCATTTTCCCCACATCCTCACTAGTATTTGTTGTTTCTGAGCTTTTTGACTTAGCTTATTCCCCCTGAAGTGATGTGATGTGAGTGATGTGAATTGGTATCTCATTTGTGGTTTTGATTTGCGCTTCCCTTACTGACAATGAACATTTTTTAAATGTGCCTATTCATCATACATACGTCTTCTCAGGAGAAGTAACTATTTAGCTCTTTTGCCATTTTTTGTTTGGGTAGTTTGTTTTCTTTTTATTGAATTGCATGTTTGTTTTTTTTTCTAGATCTTGGATACTCACCCCTTATCATACATGAAGTGTGAAAATATTTTCTACCCAGCAGTAGAGTATCTTTTTTGTTTTAGTGACAATTTCTTTCACTATAGAGAAGCTTTTGAGTTTAATGTAGTCCAGTTGTTTATATTATCTTTTGTTTCCCATGCTGTTGGAGATGAATCCATAAAGATATCTCTGAAGCCTATGTCATGGACTGTTTTGCTTATGCTTTCTTCTATGTATTTTATTTTATGGTTTCAGCTCTTATGTTCAACTCTTATTCATTTTGAGTTGATGTGTATGAATGGTGGTGTGAAATAGAGGTGTAGTTTCATTCTTTTGCATGCAGCTTTCAAGTTTTTCCAACATCATTTCTTTAAGAGACTTTCCTTGCTTTAATGTATATTTTTTCTCCTTTGTCAAAAATTAACTACCCATATAGGTGTGGGTTTACTTCCGGGCTCCATTGGTCTGTGTATCTGTGCAGTGCCCTATATATAGCCATTAAGCTCATGAGCTCTAATTCTTTGTTTAAGTCTATTTTGTCTTATTTATGTCTGGTTGATCTATTAATTGGTGAAAGTCTGGTGTTGAAGTACCCTGCCATGAATGTATCTTTCTCAATTTCCTTTTTCAGATTTTCTAGTAATTACTTTATATATTATGACGCTCCTTTGTTTGGTGTATATCTTTTGGTGAGTGTGATGGCTACTGGATGTATTGCTCCTTTAATATTATTACCTTTTTAATAGAAATCTATTTTGTCTAAGTATGGCTGTTTCTACCTTCCTTTGAGTACCATTTCCTTGTAGGATTGTTTTCCAGGCCTTTATTCTGAGACTGTGTTTATCTTTGGAGTTCATTTCCTGAAGACAGCAGAACATTGGATTATTTTTTAATCCAATCATACAGTCTGTCTTTTAATTGGTGTGTTTAGTCCACATACATTTAGAGTGCTTATTGATGTATGAAAGTCTGCTATTGTCATTTTGTCCTTAATTTTTTGGTCCTAGCTATTTCCTTGTTTACTTCTTTGTGGATATATATATATTTTTTTCAATTTAAATACTAGAACTCCTTTCAACAGTTCTTGGGGAAGCGGGTTTAGTGTTTGCAAATTCCACCAGATTTTGTTTATCTGAGAAGGCTTTTATTTCTCCCTTATATATGAAAGCGAACCTTACAGGATAGATTATCTCTGCATATTTTTTTATCATATTATCCGTTCTCTCCTTGACTATAGAGTTTCTTTAGAGAAGTCCAATTTAAGTCTGATTGGGGTTCCTTTATAAGTTGTCTATTTCTTTCCTCTAACCAATTTCAATATTCCTTCTTAGTCTGGAATTCTTTGGAGTTTCACTATGATGAGCCTGGTTGTAGTTCTCATTTTGTTAAGTTTAACAAAGCTTCTTGAATTTGCGTGTTTATTTTCTTCTCCAGGTTGGGTGAGTTTTCCTCTATTATTCCTTTAAATAAATTATTGATTGCTGAATAATGTTCCATTGTGTATATGTACCACTTCTTCTTGATCCAGTCATCTAGTTTTGGGCATTTGGGTTGTTTCCAGCTTTTATCTATTGTAAATAGTGCTGCAATAAACACAGGGGTACAGGTGCTCTTTTGAGTCAATGTTTTTGTGTCCTTTGGGTAGATCCCTAGTAGTGGGATCTACTAAAAATGGTAGCTCCATTTTCAGCAGGTTGAGGAACGTCCAGACAGCTTGCCACAGTGGTTGGACCAGTTTGCACTCCCACCAGCAATGTAGGAGAGTTCCTTTTTCACCACATCATCGCCAACATTTGTTGTTGCTTGTTTGTTTGATATGTGCCATTCTCACTGGTGTAAGGTGGTATCTCAGTGTGGTTTTGATTTGCATTTCCCTGATGATAAGGGATGTTGAACATTTTTTCATATGCCTATTGGCCATTTGCATTTCCTCTTTGGAGAAATGTCTTTTGAGTTCTTCTGCCCATTTCTTGACTGGATTGTTTATTTTGTTTTTATTGTGCCATTCACAACAATGTGGATGAAGCTAGGAGGAATTATGCTCAGTGAAATAAGCCAAAAGGAAAAAGAAAAATATCAGATAGTTTCACTTATAACAGGAATATAGGGGAACCAAATAAGACATCAGTGCAAAAAAAAATAACAGTACAAAACACAACAAAGCAAAAATAGACAATTATAAACCAGAGACATCCTGCAGGGGAGGAGGAGGGAGAGGGGTGAGAGGGAGGGAGTGAGGAGCTCAGGGGACTGTGGTGATGGTGCATGGGTGCCTTGGGGAAGGAAATTCTATGGGGACTCAATCTGAGGGGTTAGAGGAAGCAAATACTATCTAAAAAATGTAAAATATGATAAATGTTAAAATAAAAAATCTAATAAATAAATGCATACATACATACATACATACATACATACATTATTGGTTCCCTTCTCTCTCTCTCATCACCTTCTGGAATACCATTATTCTTATATTGCTTTTCCGTATGGAATCAGCTATTTCTCAAAGTGTTTTGTTTTTTTTTTTCATATCTTTCCTCCACTACCTGAATTGTTTGTGCATTATCATCTTCCAGGTCATTGCTTTGATCTTCCATTTGATCTATTCTGCTTCTGTTGCTTTCTCCAGAATTTTTTTATCTCATATATTGATTTTTTTTACATTACGAAACTCCATTTTTTATATAAATCTTCAATTTTGATCTTTAAAAAAATTATTTCTCAAGACCTTCATTTATTTTTCCAAGTTTTCTACTACTTCTTTTCATATATTTATCATGGCAATTTTAAAATCTGTATCTGATAGGAAGAAAAGATATTCCATCCCCTTGTGGTTGGGGCCTGGGAATTTTTTTCTTTCTCTGTGGTATAGAATTTCCCTCAGGTTTCATTTTTCCAGTTATTATGGTTTTTCTTTTCTTCATTATTTGTTTTCTGAAAATTCAGGATGCAGAGCTCCCACCTTTCCAGTAGGTGGCATTGTATGACAGGGAGAGCTAATATGTAGCTATAATTTATCTACAGTAGTGGAAGGTGTCAGTCACCCATGGGGCTTGACTTGCACCTAGTGAGGTCATCACCTATGGTCCTGTTATCTATGACTCACATCCACAGCTCTGCAGTTTGCAGGTGTGGATCTTTGTGCTATCTGAGCGTGCTACCATTTGATCTCATTATAACCTCTAGATCTCAGGAGAATCTTTCTGGGTTTTGTTTTCCTCATTGAGGACCCCTCCCCCAGTGTCCTGGCTCCCCTACAGCACTCACACCCATCTCCCACGGCTGGATCACCAACATTCAACTTTGCTACAGATTTGAATCACAGTTTCTGCCCCAACAGCCACCTCTTCTTCCACTCACCCTTTGCTCACTTAAAATGAAATTTTCTATGTCCCTTCTGTCATGCTCAGTTGCATTGTCCCCTGGGGATCATGAGGCACTCTAGTATTGTCCCTTGCTGCGGGTTCCTCTGAATTCGGTTCCAATTTGTACTTCTCAATGTATTCTCTCCAGAGCTAAGCAAAGACTTTACTCTGCAAAAAACTCCTTATGGATTTTTAAATATCTTATTTGATAAAGATATAGTAAATATGATATGATAAGGGTGGTCCAATAAATAAGGGTAGTCCAATAAATAAACCGAAATAAGCAGAGGCATGAGTTCAAAGGAGCAAATATTCAATAGTATGGTAATAAGAAGATTAATAGCAACTCATCTAATTAATAGCAACTGAGAAGTAGCAGAGAAATAAATGATAGATATTACAGAGGATGGTTGGAGAAAGATTGTGAAAGTCAGAGAATGCTAAGATACAGAGTTTGGACTATTACTCCCCAGCTTTTGAAATACTGGCTTTATTTTGTTTGTAAGTAGAGGCTCTCAAAGTGTGATCTAGGGAAACTAAGGAAACATGAGACTTTCAGAGAGTCCATGAAATGAAGATTACTATCTTAATAATACTAAGACATTAATAGCCATGGTCACTTTCTTTGTCTCAGGAGTTTGCAGAGTTTTCCATGACATGTGACATCAAAAAAGATTTGATGCAGAAACAGATACAAGAATCAAAGTGTCTTTTCTTAAGCCAGACTTTAAAGAGAGAAACTCATGCCATTATACTGTTTTTCCTTTGGAAATAGTAGTTATTTTTTATTTGAAAATATTATTTCTATATTTAATGTAGTGATTTAGTATAATTATCTGATAATACAAAATTAAATATTTATAAAAGATCTGGTTTTATTATATACAAATGTATTATATGTATAATACAAATGTATATTTACATATATACAAATGTATAATATTTTTGAAATACATATTGATATAATTACTTATAAGTATATCATATTATATTTGAAATATACACCTATATAATATGGATATGCATATATCATAGATGTATAGGTGTATAATATATAGATATATGATTGTATATGATATATATCAGCAAATATAGCCTACCAAAATATAAAGCATATAGAGATATGCTTAGATATCTATATATTAGATATCTATATATCCTATATCTATGATATATCTCATAATAATATATAAATATTATATACATATATCACACACTCAAATGCACGCACACACACACACATATATCAGATATAACCCACCTCAACTAAAGGCATTTTTGGAGTCTTCACTAACTTTTAAGCATTTAAAGAGATCCCAAAACCAAAAGGCCTGAGAACCACTGCATTTGACCAGACAAAACTGGATTGATTTGGTCTTGATATAGACTCAAACATGACCTCTAGTGGATATAGCCAACTATTTTGTAAAGTTTTGGAAATCTGATTCAGCCATCAAAAAAACATTATTTAACACTCTCTCGATTGAAAGACTTTTTGTTCAAGTTCTTCTGTCAAATCTGATTTCAGTTATACCAGTTTCTGTCAAGGTATCCGTGGACTGTCTGCTTCAGAATCACCAGGACAACAGTTTTCAGAGGAATATGCCTGGATCTTACCTACAACTTCCAATCATCTCTGTGGCAGAATCCATCTGCATTCTATAAAAAGTCCCACATTGTTCTTATGAAAAGTGCCATTTAAGATTCTTGTTTTAGTATTTTATGTTGTTCCTAAGAGTTTTAAAAGAGGCATCATAAAATGGTGGTTAAGACTCATATGGATATAGACATTTCCATTCAGTGGAATTTCAGTGAACACAGACATTGGTGCTTTTCCATTTGTAGTCAAGCAAAAATTTGGAACTTTGAAGTTTATGGCGCTTCTCCAGGGAAAAAAGTACTCATGGGTCCTCAATGAAATTTTTGTTCATCAGACACTATTCTGATTTCATGGAGGTAGAAGGTGTGAATTAAACCAGAGCTTGTAAGAATTTAGTGTGCAAAGGAATCAGCAGAGATGGCAGAGATCTAAAATATTTACTATAATGTTCAATTACAGATAAAATTTTCTGACCATTGTTCTTTTTTTTAAAGATTTATTTATTTATGCATACAAGAGTTGGGGTATAGGCCAGAAATGTGGGGTGGGGAGAGGATTCACCAGAGACAGAGTGGGGAACAGAACAGGAAGATTGACTGAAATACACTGCTGAGGGGCGCAGCAGGCGAGGCAGGAGATGTCTGCTGCGCCTTGTGGGTTGCTCCCTGGCCGGCTGGGGATGAACTGGTGCTGTAGAGGCTGCGGATTGCTTCAGAATGCGGTGCTTAACCCCTTGCACCACCAGGGAGGCTCCGACCATTGTTCTTTGATAGTGTTTTTTAAGAGTTATTTTATTTATTTATGCATACAAGAACTGGGGTGTGGGACCAGCGGTGTGGAGTGGGTGAGGGGTGAGAGGATTCCCCAGAGACAGAGTGGGGAGCAGAGCAGGCAGATTTACTGAATTCCACTGCTAAGGGGAACAGTGGGCAAGAAAGGAGAGGTCTGCTGCGCCTTGTGGGTCAGTTCCCTGTCTGGGGATAGAACTCATGTCACAGTGGCTGGCAATAGCTTGATAGCACTGAGACTTTAACCACTGCGCCACCAGGGAGGCCCCAGTGTTTTTTAAATTTTAACAAATTAATATTCATGGGAAGTTAGTAAAATGCTTATTTGGATTCAGTGGATCTGAGGTCAAAATTATTATGCTTCCGGGAGATGCCCCCAAGTTACTGCAGAGGTTTTGAAATCAGGACTATAGGCCTCACTGCTGTCTCACTCAACTGGAAGCTGAATTTCACAAAGACCCACAAGTAATCTTAATATCATGAGTGATCACAGCACAAGCACTGGTGTAGATAACTTTTTTAAAATATATTTTTAAAATTCTATTTTATATATTTGTTTACAACATTTTTCATTTTTGCACGATGTATGCATTTTCATCTTGGTTATAGTCCCCATACAATTCCCACCACCCTTGTTTTGATCCTACTCCCTTCTCCTCCTCCTCCCCGCCCCCATAGTGTGTCTCTGCTTATTGATTTTGATTTTTCTTTGTTATAATTGGGTTTTTACCTGCTCCCTTATTTAGATTTTCTAAATTCCTGCTATGAGTGAGACCATCTGGTATTTTTCTTTTTCTTTCTGGCTTATTTCACTGAACATGATCCCTTCCAGCTCCATCCATGTTGCAGCAAATTGCGTGAGTTTATCTTTTTTGATTGCTAAGTAATATTCCATGGTGTGCATGTACCACATCTTCTTGATCCAGTCAGGTATATATGACTTTTTTACAAGTATAGCTTTTACTTCAGACAAAGCTAGATTGGAAGCCCACTGTAGCCTTTATTAGGTTTGGGAATGTCATCCCCCAATTTGAACCCTCCAAACCTCTTTTTCTTCCTTTTTAAAGTGAGGACAAAAATACTTTGTTGACCCATCTTATAAATGTAGTGAAAATCAAGAGACAGTGGATGTAATTTATAAATAAGGTTAACACATGCTGAGAGTTTACTCTATGTAAACCATCATGGAGAACAATTTACAAAGAAATGAGGTTTAAAGAGGGAAACAACCTGTCTATTCTCATAACAAGCTTGAGAAACCTACAACTGGTACCAGCCAGTAGTTTTCTGCTCCTGTACTCTTGGTCAGTATATAATTGTACTACCTCTCTTCAAATGTCTGTGGATGACTTCTATTATTTTTCTGAAAATTCTCCAAGACACATCTCCATGCATAAATGAAAGAAATCTACCATTTAGACCAAAAGGAAAATGCTGCAAACCATAGTATACACACTTGACCTTGCAAAATTTCAAAAAGCGATGGAGTAACTCAAAGTTTGTCCTAACCTGTTGTCCCATATTAGAGCAACTTTATTTAAGATCAATGTTCCAGGGCCTCCCCAGTGGCGCAGCGGTTGAGCGCTGGGTTGTGAAGCTGCCCGCGGCCTCTGCCGCGCCGGTTCGATTCCCGGCTGCTCCCCGGCCACCGGAGGAGGGTCCCGCATGGCGCGCAGACCTCTCCTGCCGCCCGCTGCTCCCCTCAGCAGTGTACTTCAGTCCTTCTGCCTGCTCTGCTCCCCGCTCTGGCTCTGGTGAATTCTCTCACCCTCCCGCGCTTCTCGACTGTACCCAGTGCTTGTATAAATAAATAAATAAATCTTAAAAAAAAAAAAAAAAGAATCTTTTAAAAAAATAAAAAAAATAAAAAAAAAAAAGATCAATGTTCCAGAAATTCAGGAATGGTCGACTTTTGTTGAACGTATATTGAAAGAGATAGCAGTATACAAGTACCTCAATTATATAGTTTTCTTGTCTTTTAAATCACCTTGGAGTATTCCTCTTAGGACAGTTTTGGCACCAAAACCTCCATCTGCTTATAATTTCATTTGATTTTCAGTCCTTGCTGTTTTGCCCAGCAGTAAGTCAAATTGCATGATCATTTTCACCAGGCAGTCCCCATCTCTGCAACTCACTTTCATTTTCCCTTCCTGCTCTTACTTGAGGGTCACAACTCTGGAAAGTTATCCCTGAAAGAGAATTTTATAAAAGATGCAACAGCATCCTCTACTGACTGTGGCTCATAATGTCAATGGGTTATGAGTCACTTTCGTGTTTGAGCAAGACTTGGGTTGCTCCTTCTAAAATGCACTTAAGAGCTCTTTTTACTTCTTATATGCTGTTTTGGTATAAAAAATGAAATGTTGGTATTTACACCATTGCATCCATTCAACTGTTGATATAGATTTTTTCTTCCGTGCTTTAGCTATTAGGAATAATGCTGTTATAAACCAAATGGCTTCAATGGTGAAGTTTATCAAATGTTTAAAGAAAAATTAATATTATTCCCTAAACTCTCCCCAAAATTAAGAAGCAAAACTCTAAAAATCAATTTATGATACTAGTATCATCCTGATATCAAAACCATTGAAAGACACAGTAAGAAAACTAAAGGCTAATATCACTGCTTAATACGGGTGCAAAGGAGCCTCTCTGGTGGTACAAGGGGGTAAGTCTCAGCACTATCAAGATATTGCCAGTTACTGCAACATGAGTTTGATCCCCAGCCAGGGAGCTGATGCAGCTGGCGCAGCAGACCTCTCCTGTCTCGCCTGCTGCTCCCCTCAACAGTGTATTTAAGTAGATCCATCTGTTCTGCTCCCCACTCACTCTCCGGTGAATCCTCTCACCCTCCACACTTCTGGCCTGTACCCCAGTTCTTGTATGCATAAATAAGTAAAATAAATCTTTTTTTAAAAGATTTATTTATTTACGCATACAAGAGCTGGGGTACAGGCCAGAGGTGTGGCAGAGTGAGAGGATTCACCAGAGACAGAGTGGGGAACAGAACAGGCAGACTGACTGAAATACACTACTGCAGGGGAGCAGCGGGTAAGTCAGGAGAGGTCTGCAGCACCATGTGGGTTGCTCCCTGGCTGGACAGGGGTCAAACTTGTGCTGCAGAGGCTGCAGATAGCTTCATAGATTGCGTCTTAATCCTTTTCACCACCAGGGAGGCCCAGTGAAATAATTTTTAAAAATAATTTAAAATAAATAAATAAAGAGGAATGTGAGAGATCTAATAGACCCCTGGGACAAAACTGAAAGTGCATATTTTTGTCTGATTCATATGATTGTGAGCTGCTTAGGATGGACTTTATTAGGATAAAGAAGCATATATTTGGCAAATCAGTTACTGCAGGACATGAATCCAGAGTCATTAATCTTTTCTGTGCCAAGACTGTGTTGACAGCTACCATCTATTTAAGCTTGTGGCAGTTTATAGTCATCTTCACGATCTAACGAGTCTCTTAGTGTAACAGACTTGTGAATAATAAATGGAAATATGTTAGGGAAAACTACCCTTGCATACAATAGATCCTTAAGAGTGGCACTAGTCTCTGCCATCACCCCACAACTCCATTACTAAAATGTGATAGTACTTCTTGGAAGTGGGGGTATTTGGGAGGCTCTGTTTTCCCCGCTATGACATATCTTATTCCAAGGATTCAATGTTGGTCTCATACCAACTGCCCAGCAGTTCAATTCCACTTATACTTTCAGAGATGAAAAATGAACATTGTGTAGAGTTGTAGATCTAGTAGATTTGTATAAATCAAAAGGTGATTTATTATTATCTAGATACCACCCTAAGAGTTACAATGATATAGCAGGTCTACCTGAGTATTAAATATTTGGATGTAAGACCTTAAGTCATAAAATACATAGAAGAAAACATGGGCAAAATACTCCACAGCACTGACTTCAGAGCTGTCTTTGGGAAGTGAACTCCAATAACAAGGAAAACAAAAGTGAAAACAAACAAATGGGACTACATCATCTCAAAAGCTCAACACAGACTAATTAACAATCATTAACATAACAGACACCCTACTGAATGGGAGAAAATATTTGTACACCATACACCTCTGACAAAGGGCCAATATCCAAGCTCTATAAAGAACTCAGACAAACCAACAAAAGAAGACAAAAAATCCAATTAAAAAATGGTCAGAAGAGCTAAATAGACATTTCTCTAAAGAAGACATATAGATGGCAAAGAGGCAAGTGAAAAAAAAAGCTCATTATCACTTATCCTCAGGGAAATACAAATCAAAAACATAGCTCTGAGAATAATCAGCAAAAACAAATTTGGGAGAGGATAGAGAGAAAAAGGAACCTTGTATATTATCAGTGGGCATTTTGGCTGGCCTAGTTCCTATGGAAAATTCCTGGTTTCTAATTTTACTCAAGTCTATTAAGACCCATGCTTTTTATTTTGCTTAGTTGTGAAACATATGTCTTTATCCCAAAATTTAATTTAGGAAAAGAGTCTTAAACACTCAAGACAACCATGATGATCTTGAAAAAAAATTGAACTATCTTATGAGGATTATGATTTGGCATATTGTTAGAATTAGAAATAGGCTTCTGCCTCTACATTATTGTGAGAGCTACATCTACCAACACTGAATATACAATGACATTTTTTGTTGTTCTTTGTTGCAGAACCTTATTGAAGACAATACAAGTTACTAAAGTTTAGCTAGTTGAAGCTATGAAAAAAGCCAAAATTATTCTCATAGTTGGTATATTGATTACTGAGACAGCATCCTTACTTTACTGGTGCAGGACATGAGCACCAGGGTTTCCACTGATGTCCCTGGGACAGGGATAGAGGCATCACCAGGATCACCATGATCCTTAGGCTGGATTCTTTTATGAATGTGAAATCTCTAACTTCTGACTAAGATCAGCAATGGTGTTTCCAATTGATATAGGCATGGTCATGTGACTGTCTTAGCCATAAGAATGGTCAAGAAAGCAAATATCTGATATTTTCAGCCTCTACACTGCAAAACACCTTCCACTGGATTATACTGGGCATTTGTGAAACATAAAAAGGGCAGTTTAGATGCCATACAACAAATTACATCATCACTGTCTTCTAGAGTCTGTCTCCATCTAGATTTTAAACTAACTTTACTGTAGATTTCTAGATTCTGCCCTAGAATCTTTCCTTTTCAGTTAAGTTTTCTCATACCCCAACCCAAATTCCAAATGTAGGACTTGCCCCACTATATCTCAAAGAAACAATAACTCAATTTTTCTTCTCACTACTATAAGACAGGGAGAAGGGCACCCCAGAACCCCCAAAACTGCCCACTCTAAATAGGTTCTGCCATCTGCTGCATTAAGACTCTAGTGTGTAAGACCTTCAATAGAAAGGAACTTTAATACAATTACTGTGCAATACAGAAAGGGGATTAATAGTTTCCAAATCCAGCACCCAAAGTTACCCATCCTCTTGTGGATAAATGTCCAGCTAAACAGGGTTGGCCTAAAATAGGGCCACTGAGGCCTGAAAGCCTGCCACATGTCTAAGGAACCTCCTGTTGGGGACCCACAGGAAAGGGGCAGAAGGGGCTCAGCACATCTAGGACAAAAGGAGCAGAATCAAAATCAGGATAAAAGCTGCCATTGTTAACCTCTCCACGGGTCTCTCACCCACGTCTGTTTCAACGAGTCCAGGACCAAGAAGCAAGCGCAGCTTCTTCACATGTCTCTGTTCCACGCATGTGCCTCCTCCAGGTCTCCTTCTGGATCCCCATCCACCCTTGGGTGGGACAGGGAAACTGGCACTTCCCCTTCCTGTGGGGACCACCCTCTTATATTCCTAGTGGACCAGCAGGAAGAACTCTGGGCACCAAGACATAATCTGGAGAACAAGGAGGGCCGGGATCCCACACAGGTTGGTCAGAGAAAACAGAGGGGTGTGCCATGATGTGCTAAATTTGACAAATTGGACCTATTTCTTCAGGGAACTACACTAAAGAGAATTTTGAGTAAACATCTGTGCTGATTAGCAGGGAATGACTTGAATGATTAATGCTCACTCTGGGTGCCCGAAGGAAGTGTGTTTGCACATTTCCTGATCTCTGTCATCTCAAGGGTAAATATAGAGAAATTTGTTATTATTATATTCAGTTTCTTAGTTTGCTCATAGTATAATAGGGTTTCTTCAAAAGATTCCTTTTGCAAAATAAAAAGTGTTCTGGAGATGGATAGAGGCAATGACTGCCCCAAAATATGAAAGTACTGAATATAGTACTTGAAAAATATTTTAAAAATGTTTAAAATTGTATTACCTAATGTGTATTTTAACACAATTAAAAATATAAAAGTGAAAAAAAATTAATCCTTACCACTTATGTGTCTGACATAGAGCCAATGTTTCACAGACTATATTTTTAACAGACAGAAAGATAATATGAATATTGCAAATTTATAGCTACACTCATGAAATTTGGAAAGAATAAATGATTTTCCAGGATCTGAGCTTATATAAGCAATAGAACTGAAGTCTAGCTCCCTGAAATCTGTCTCCTACTCATTATCATATTTTCAAAGCTATTTCCATATTTAAATTGAAAGGATAGTTAGCACTTTATACTATGCAAATTATATTCACAAACAATAGCTCATTTATTCATAATTTTTATGTTAGGAGGGTAAGCAGAGCAACTTTTCTCCTAGTCACTTTACAATTTAGAATATTGAGGTTCATATTGTATGTCTTATGAGTGAGAAAATGGCAAAGCATGCCAAAAGCTCAATATTTTTACTCTGAAAGAGTAGATATTAAATTGTGAAAGGGTAATACTTTTACTTTTTGTTGTAAATTGAATAGTTTCCATATAGTAAAGTGAAAGAGGGATGATCTCTTCCCCACCTGAAAACTGTGCGTTTTACTCACATTAAATTCTAGATTGTTTTATTTATATAACAAGTAGCAAGTGCCAAATAATGCACCAGACACAAATTACACATATAAACTTTTAGGAATGGAAAATAACTTAGAAGTTAATTATTTCAAATCCAAGTTCAAAACCAAAGTTTAATTTACACTATTTAGATGTACCGTATGGCCCAGAATTTCCACTCCTATGTATTTATTCAATGAAAGCAAATACACGATTGGAAGGGATACAAGCACGCTATGTTCATTGCAGCACTGTTTACAATAACCAAGTTATGGGAACAACCTAAGTGCCCAAAACAGAGGCATTATATTAAGAAGATGTGGTGCATAAACATGATGGGACACTAGGAGCTCTTGCCATTTGTGACGATGTGGTTGGAACTGAAATGGATGATGCTAAGTGAAATAAATCAGAAGGAAAAAGACAAATGTCACATGATTTCACTCTTATGTCGGAGAGAGAAAAACAAAACAAAGGAATAGAAAAAACTAAGGCGAAACGAACCCTAGACATATGTCTGCAGAATTGAGGCTACTAGAAGGGGAAGTTGATTGGGAGCATGAACAAAGTGGGAAGGGGGCCAGAGGTCTAAAGCAAAGAATAGTGTGTGCTTTGGTGGTGGGGGAGGTGACAGGTTTTGAGGAGGTGTGAACATATTCCCCTAAATCACTTACAGTATTGTAAACCAATGTCAACACAATAAAAAAAAAAAAGGTTTAAAATTCTTCATTTATAACATTTATTAATATTAAAACCTGATTTAAAATTCTGGATGTTTCCAAAGCCTTGTTCCCATTGCAATTTTGTTTAGAGCATCAAGAGTATCCAAGACCTCCCTGGTGGCACAAGGTGTTAAGATGCAACCTATGAAGTTGTCTGCAGCCTCTGCAGCACGAGTTCAATCCCTGGCTGGCCAGGGAGCTACCCACATGACACAGCAGACCTCTCCTGACTCGTCTACCACTCCCCTCAGCAGTGTACTTCAGTCAATCTGCCTGTTCTGTTCCCCACTCTGTCTCTGGTGAATCCTCTCACCCCCCTACACCTCTGACCTGTACCCTAGTTCTTGCATGCATAAATAAATAAGTCTTTAAAAACAAAGAAAAAAGGAAAAAGATAGTATCCAAAGAAAATATTGTATGAAAACAACATGATTTTTTAAAAGATTATTTATGCATACAAGAGCTGGGGTACAGGCCAGAGATGCAGGACAGCTTCATAGGTTGTCTTAGCCACTTGCACCACCAGAGAGGCCCAACAACTTGATTTTTTTTTTTAATATTGTTACAGTATTCTCAGATTGAATTCCTGAAAAGAATACCAGTCTGTCCATGTGATACAGTTACAGATATGAACACCATATGGATATAAGTGGCTCTGCTAGGTTAAGGAGAAATCAGAGAGTAATGCATTGCAATCAGTAGCTCCTCCAACTCTTCAGAAAATTATGGAGGAAAATCACTTTGACATGATTTCTTTATTCTGCTGAGGAATACTTACGAGTGGCCAGCAGATGCCACTGTTGTCAGTTGTAAACATGTCTTTCTTCCAAGTTTCAAATAGAGATGTCTTTACAATAAAAAGGGTTAAGTGAACTATAACAAAAATCATAATTTCATCTTCTTAAAAAATGTGACAAGATAATATATGATTGGATCTTATTACTTACCTTTAAAGAAAATATGGTTTAGACACTTGGCAAATAAAAGACATAAACTAAATTATGAGAAAAAAAATTAACAAGGAAAAGCCTTCCATGCTTGAAAATAGCAATCATGTTTAGAAGTCAGATGTTGATTCAATGACAAGATTTGATTGGTAACCATATTTAATCCAAAGATGTAGTATATCCCAATAGATTATATTATATTATATTATATATTAAACCTAGAAGAAATGGAATTTTAGAATCATAAAATCTTTCAAAAAATAAATGAGGAAGAAATAGATAGCTTGAAAAGTCTATTCATAATTGCAGAAATTGAAACAGTATTCAAACATCTCCCTAGGAACAAAAGACCCGGACCTAGTGAATTTTATCAAACTTTCAATGAAGATTTAATATCTATCCTTCTCAACATCTTCCAAGAAATGGAATCAAAGGCAGGGATTTGGTGTAGGAGACACCAAGCATAATTTAGGACACTTTCCTGATCCCAAAACCAAAGATTGCATCAAAAACAAACAAACAAACAAAACAAAACAAAAACAAAGAAGAGAAAACAGTCCCTCTGGAAAGCAGTATGGAGTTTTTTCAAAAGATTAAGAACAAATCTGCCATATAACCCAGCAAGTGCACTCCTAGGTATCTACCTGAAAATGTGACAAGGTAATGTATGATTGGATCTTATTATTTACCTTTAAAGAAGGGAAACTTGCTCTCCCATGTTCATTCCAACACTATTTTAGAAAGAAACTAAGTGCCCAAAAACAGATGAATGGATCAAGAAGATGTAGTATATATACACAATGGAATACTACTGAGCCAGCAAAAAAGACAAAAACATGCCATTTGTGGCAACATGGACAGAGCTGGAAGATCTATGTTTAAAAAAAAAAAAAAAAAACAAGCCAGGAGGAGAAAGGCAAATATGAAATAATAAAAACTAAAAACAAAAGTTAAACAATTGGGATTACCTCATTTTAAAAAGCTTCTATACAGCAAAAGAAAATACAAGATAATTAAATAGACACTCTACTGAGTGGAAAAATACATACACAATGTATAATATTTACACGTGTAGAAAACCAGCAAAATAAAAAGGAATTGATCATATAAACCTCTCAAAGTGACAGGCTTTTGAATCAGAGCACTGAGAGAACATAACCAAATGATTTATTTTTCTGGAGCACCTGGACATTAAGGATCAGAAACGGAGTGGTTATTTTGACGTGAGTTCTTACCAACAACTGTATTGTTGGTGAGGTGCCCAGGACACCCAAAAGTGTGCTGGATTCCCCACATGACTGGTTGTAATATAAGATCAAGTTCCACAATTCTTTGACAATTCCTGCTCCTGCCCCATAGGACCATTCTCCCCTCACCTCCATGTCTTTGCTGTGCAAGGATGATGGCTTGAAAATTGCCTTGTCTCTGGGCCTCCTAGTTCTGTTGGAAGACATAATTGGTCTTAATACCTCATCAGTCAATATCTGTGATGAAAGAAATTTCAGATGTACCACTGAAAAAAAAGGCAAGTCTGGCCTCTGGAAGGCTCCACCCTCATTTTCCTTAAAATGTATGTGATGTCTCTTCATCCACCTGTGGTTTTCCAGATTTTTTACCCCCATTGGTTAGCACCTCTCCTTTTCCCACTGCGTAGTCATTGCTCCTTTATCATGAAGTAAGTATTGATATGTATGAAGATTTATTTCTGGGTTTTCAACTTTGTCTTATTTATCCAGGTGTTTTTTTGTATTCCACATCCATAGTGTTTTAATTACTGTTGACGTATAGATCAGTTTAAGTGGGCAATGCAGGGCCTCCCCAGTGGCGCAGCGGTTGAGCTCTGGGCTGCGAAGCTGCCCGCAGCCTCTGCAGAGCTGGTTCGATCCCCGGCCACCAGTCGAGGGTCCCACAAGGCATGCAGACCTCTCCTGCTGCCCACTGCTCCCCTCAGCAGTGTACTTCATTGCTCTGCCTGGTCTACTCTCCGCTCTGGCTCTGGTATTCTCTCACCCTCCCCCACTTCTGACTGTACCCAGTGCTTGTATAAATAAATAAATAAATATTAAAAAAAAAAGACAACTAAAAAAATAAAAATAAATTAAAAAAAAAGAAAAAAAAAAGTGGGCAATGCAATGCCTGTATGCTTTTCCTTTCTGTTCAGGATTGTTTTGGCTATTCAAGGTGTTTTATCATTTCATATAAATTTCACCTTTTTTTGCATAGAAGAACTAGGGTATAGGCCAGAGGTGCCGGGAGGAGTGAGGTGGGAATGGGTGGATTGACTGAAATCCACTGCTAAGGGGAGCCAGGGGTGAGACAGGAGAGGTCTGCTGTGCCCCATGTGGGTAGTTCCCTGGCAGAGGATTGAACTCAGGCCACAGTGGTGACAGCACAGTGATTTTACCCTTAGGCCACCAGGGAGGCCCAATTTTCACATTTTGTTCAATATCCTTAAAAATATTGTTAATTTTTCCCCAGTCATTTTCAGTTGGAAAGTACAAACTCGAACAGATTTTTAACTCTCTATTCATTCACACATGTTAACTATGTTGTACCCCACAGGAGAAGATCATCTTGTATCATTCAAGGTGTGGCTAAAACTTTGACAACCCTGTGGCAACTTTGACAACCAGCGGCAATTTCCATTGATTTAATTGCATTGGAGAAGACTTGGGCAATTTCCAGGAAAACTGAAGATTGATAAGCCCAACATATTATTGCTCACAAAGATCTAGCCTCTCCCCTGGTAGAGGATTACAAGTCCTCACCTGTTTCCATAGATCTGCCATCCCGCCCTGTAGGGGATTGCTCAGATGATTTGTCCTGGCCAATTGAATATGAGTCGACATGGGTATTTTTTGCTTGAACAGAAGCTCTTAAAGGCATTACAAGTTTGTGTCAGTCTCCTACCCAGATTCCCTGTGTCAGGAGAGGGATCTACAAATACAAAAGGAGGTATTTCCATCCCAAATGCAACACTTTCAGTGGACTGTTACTTCAAATTTCTGAAGTGATTTCAGAGCTATGAACTTTTTTTGGTGAATGATTCCTTTTTTATATCTAATGAAAATGAAAATCACATGCTAATGTATTGCATAAATATCTTTATTACTTAAATGTTTGTAAGTTATGACTTTAATTTCAAAGGAGAACATTTCTAGATAATGTTACACATTTCATATTAATGTTTATTATATCTGGTTTAAGGCACACAGTGCAAAATACTTCTTTTCTGATACAGAGATCCCTAAATGTTTATCTAACCTCATGATACAAAGTCAATTTAGTACCTTTTGTGGTACAATATATCCCTAATAAGCATCTGGAAAAAAAGAACTTTGTGGATAAAACTAATATACTATATTTACTAACAAAAAATCTATTAGTAGATTCTTTTTTTTTTTGGTTTACAAAGTAGGTCTTCCTAGAAAAATATTATTTATCATTTCTTGAAAATTATAATAATATAGAATATACAATTAAATTATCCATCTGAAAAAATCCCTTAATACCTGAGAATTTGCCCATGAACACTTAATTCTTACATTATAATTTATATTGTTTTTGAGAAACCTCAGATAGAAAATAACCTGCACATCTCTAATAAAAATTGTGCAGATGTAAACAAAATTTTATGTTTACCAACATAAGATCTTCAAAATTTTAAATCTTCTTACTTCTCTACTCATTAATAAAATATAGTATATAATTTGAGAAAATGGATTTTTAAAGAGTAGATATATACACATATGAGTTATAAAGACATAATAGAATATAAACATACAAAAAATTGTTGCTCTTGTAAGCATAGTCAAATTAGAGGTAGGTGTTTTAAATAAAACTCTATGTCAGATCTTCTGTATTATACCCACAAAATTTCATAGTTAGCCCAAGCATATGTTTTTATAAACAGATATTGTACCACATATTTAGGACTATGTTTTTTATTTGAAAAACCATATTCCACTATTAAAAATTAGAAGAAATATGAAACAGGGTATCTAAACTGTATCAGCAGAAAGTATAATGGCTATGTACTTTTTAAATGTAACTATTGATTCACTAGTCACTTGATCAATAATAATTATAGTTTGATTAAGTTCATTTTCCTAATTTTTACAAATTTTAAAAATTGCCCCATTTTAACAAGAAGTAGAATAAACATTTTGTTATAAATAGGATACGATAGAGATTGACGTGTGTATTTATAGGCATAATATTACTGTGGTTCAATCCAAGTTAACAGCAACATTGTTTTTGTATAATTCACTCAAACACCCTGTATCTCCCATGATAAATTATCGTGTTCTTTAAAAAGGCTTCTCATTAGAGCCATATGCCCGTTAACTTTAATGTGAGAACTTGAAAAAAATTAAGCAACGATTTGAATCACTAAGTGAGCACCTTGGGACAAAAAAGGCACAGCCATTTTGCAGGAAGAGAACAGGAAAGAAATGAGCACCGTTTATATAGATGTTTCAGAGACAGTCTTCTCTTGGGGACATACTGTCTACTATTGGGTGTTTATATGACTTGAACCGGGAGACCAATAGCCATATGAGGAACACACTTTCCACAGAACCCTCCACATCTGCCATATACCTTGGTTCCATCCTGAAAATAAGAGGCAGAAACAAGAGGATAATCTTAAACAAACTGGTATTTGCATGAGCAAGACAGAAAAAGCAAAAGTTTTGAAACACATGGCTGAAATCATTAACTAAAGTTTCTTAAAAAATTACATTTAAGGTCAAATTTCAGGAGTAGTTCAAGCTCATGGTCACAGGAATTGGATAACCTAAGATTTGAATTAGCAATTTGATGATTATAAACCACACTGTAGTGTAGATAATTCATCTCAGTCCACATATTTTTTTGGTCAAGGTATCCATTTGTTTCAATGTGTTTACTAAAAACTCTCCCAATTTGCTGTCAAATATTTACATGATTTTATATAAGATTCTCATAGACTAAATAAAAGACAGCTATTTCACAAACTTGACCTTTACTGTATACAAATCATATTCTATTCACTAAACTCAAAAATTTCATGGGAGCATTAGAAATACAGGCTGAAGAAAAATAGGGAAAATTGGTAAACGAGAGAAAATTGGGCTGAAAATTGTAATTACAATTAGAAAAGGACTAAAAGGAGGTTAAAAAAACAATTTTTCCACTGTGGTGTGTAAAGGGGTTAGTCAAAATATGACAGATTTTTTTTCTCTAGACCACCTTCCATATTTCTTTTTTTTGTATATTTATATATAAATTATTTTATTTTATATAATTCTTATATCATTTTTCATTTTTGCATAATGTATGCATTTTCATTTTGGTAATATTCCACATACAATTCCCACCCCTTTTTCTGACCCTAATCCTTCTTCTCCTCTTCCCACCCCCCAGTGTAGTGTGTCTCTGGTCTATAGTTGCTTGTTGATTTTGATTTTTACTTTATTGCAATTAGTCTTTTTCCTGGTCTCTTTTTAGGTTTTCTAAATTCCTGCTATGAGTGAGACCATCTGGTATTTTTCTTTTTCTTTCTGGCTTATTTCACTGAGCATGATCCCTTCCAGCTCCATCCATGTTGCTGCAAATGGCATGAGTTTATCTTTTTTGATTGCTGAGTAATATTCCACTGTGCATATGTACCACATCTTCTTGATCCAGTCATCTATTTTTGGGCATTTGGGTTGTTTCCACAGCTTAGTTATTGTAAATAGTGCTGCTATAAACATAGGGATGCAGGTACCCTTTTGAATTAATGTTTCTGTGTCCTTTGGGTAAATACCTATTTGTGGAATTGCTGGATCATATGGAAGCTATGTCTTTAGTAGGTTGAAGAATCTCCATACAGCTTTTCATAGTGGTTGGACCAGTTTGCTCTCCCACCAACAGTGCAGAAGTGTTCCTTTTTCTCCACAACCTCGCCAACAATTGTTGCTGTTAGTTTTTTAATATGTGCCATTCTCACTGGTGTAAGATGGTATCTCATGGTAGTTTTGATTTGCATTTCCCTGATGACAAGTGATGTTGAACATTTTTTCATATGCCTGTTGGCCATTTGCATTTCTTCTTCAGAGAAGTTTCTTTTTAGTTCTTCTGCCCATTTTTTGACTGGATTATTTTCTTTGTTGTTGTTGAGTCTCATCAGCTCTTTGCAGATTTTTGTGATCAGTCCTTTATCATTAGTGTTGGGTGCAAAAATGTTCTCCCAGTTGGTGGGGTTTCTCTTTGTTTTTGTTATTGTCTCTTTTGCTGTGCAGAAGCTCTTTACTTTGATGTAGTCCCAGCTGTTTATCTTTGCCTTCACTATCACTGCTTTGGGTGATGTGTCTGTAAAGATGTCTTTGATGTGAATATCGCGTAGTGTTTCGCCTATATTTCCTTCTATGTATTTTATGGTTTCAGGTCTTATGTCTAGTTCTTTAACCCATTTTGAGTTGATTTTTGTGTATGGTGTGAGGTAGTGGTCAAGTTTCATTCTTTTACATGTAGCGACCCAGTTTTCCCAGCACCATTTATTGAACAAACTTTCTTTGCTCCAATGCATAGTCTTTGCTAATTTGTCAAAGATTAGTTGACCATAAATCTGTAGGGTTATTTCTGGATTTTCTATTCCATTCCATTGATCTGTAGGTCTGTTCGTGTTCCAATACCATGCAGTTTTGATGACTATGGCTTTGTGGTATAGTTTGAAGTCTGGGAGTGTGATGCCTCCATTCCCTTCTTTTTTTTCAGGAGAGCTTTGGCTATTTGGGGTTTTTTGTGATTCCATATGAATTTCATCAATAATTGTTCTATTTCTTTGAAGAATGACATTGAAATTTTTATTGGAATAGCATTGAATTGGTTTATTGCTTTTGGTAGGATGGCCATTTCAATAATGTTTATTCTTCCAATCCATGAGCAGGGGATGTCTTTCCATTTCTTTTTGTCTTCTTCTATTTCTTTTAACATTGTTTTATAGTTTTCTTTGTATAGGTCTTTTACCTCTTTTGTTAGGTTTATTCACAAGTATTTGATATTTTTTGTTTCAATAATAAAAAGGATTTTTTTTTTATTTCTTCTTCTTCAGATTTATTGTCTGTGTATAGGAAGGCCATTGATTTTTGTGTTGATATTTTATCCTGCCAATTTACTAAACTGATTGATTAGTTTAATTAGTTTTTCTGTGGATATTTTGGGTTCTCTATGTATATTATCATATCATCTTTGAATAGTGATAGTTTAACTTCTTCCTCCCCTATTTGCATTGCTTGTAAGTCTTTCTCTTGTCTTATTGCTCTGGCTTGGACTTCCAGTATTATGTTGAAGAGCAGTGGTGAGAGTGGACATCCTTGTCTTGTTCCAGATCTTAATGGAATTGCTTTCAGCATTTCACCATTGAGAATGATACTGGCTATGGGCTTGTCATATATGGCCTTTATGATGTTGAGGTATGTTACTTGTATCCTGAGAAGTTCAAGGGCCTTTATCATAAATCGGTGGTGTACTTTGTCGAAAGTTTTCTCAGCAGCTATTAATATTATCATATGGTTTTTATATTTCTTTTTGTTGATATGTTGGATTACATTGATTGATTTTTGGATACTGAACCATCCTTGTGTCCCTGGAATAAATCCTACTTGGTAGTGGTGAATTATATTATGGATACATTGTCAGATTCTGATTGAGGATTTTTGCATCTGTGTTCATTAGAGAAATTGGCCTGTAGTTTTCTATTTTTGTGCTGTCCTTGTTCAGTTTTGGTATTAGGGTAATGTTGGCTTCATAGAATGTGTTTGGTATTATCCCTTTCTTCTCAATTTTTTGAAAGAGTTTGTGAAGGATAGGCACTAATTTGTTTCTGAACATTTGATAGAATTCATTTGTAAATCCATCTGGTTCTGGGCTTTTGTTTGGGGACGTTTTAATTACCATTTCAATTTTGCTGCTTGTAATTGGTCTGTTTTGGTGTTCTATTTCTTCTTTATCTAGCTTTGGGTGATTGTAGAGTTGTAGGAATTTGTCCATCTCTTCTAGATTGCTGAACTTGTTTGCATATAACTGTTCATAGTAGTTTCTGATTACTCTTTTGATTTCTGCTGTGTCTGTTGTGATTTCTCCTCTTTCATTTGTGATCCTATTTATTTGTGCTTTCTCCCATTTTTCATTTGTGAGCCTGGCTAGGGGTTTGTCTATTTTATTTATTTTTTCAAAGAACCAGCTTTTGGTTTCATGGATCTTTTGGATTGTTTTTTTAGTTGAGATTTCATTTATTTCTGCTTTGATTTTAATTATTTCTTTTCTTCTGCTGGTTTTGGTTTTTTTGTTGTTGTTGTTGTTTTTTCTAGTTCTTTGAGCTTGGAGATTAGGTTGTTTCTTTGAGTTCTTTCTTTCTTCTTGATGTGAGCTTCTATTGCTATATATTTTCCTCTTTTTACTGCTTTTGCTGCATCCCATACTTTCTGGAAAGTGGTGTCCTCCTTGTCATTCAACTCAAAGTATTTTTTTAATTTCTTCTTTGATCTCATTAGTCCAGTGGTCTTCCAGTAGTATTGGTTTCACTCTCCAGGAGGTAGCAGAGTTCTTTGCCTTCTTTTTATGGTTTATTTCTAGTTTGATGCCTTTGTGATCAGAGAAGATGGTTGGTATGATTTCAATCTTGGTGTATCTGTTGATGTTTGTCCTGTGTCCCAGTATATGATCAATCCTGGAGAATGATCCTTGTGCACTTGAGAAAAATGTGTACTCAGATTTTTTTGGGATTTAGTGTTCTATAGATGTCTGTAAGCCCATGATCTAGATCCTTATTTAGAGCTTTAGTGTCCTTACTTATTTTTCGTCTCATTGATCCATCCATTTTTGATAGTGGTGTGTTGAAGTCTCCTACTACATATGTGTTTTCTCTGATGTCTGTTTTCAGAGATGATGACAGTTGTCTGATATATTTCGGTGCTCCTTCATTGGGTGAGTATATGTTAATGAGTGTTATTGCTTCTTTTTTATATTTAAATATTTTATTTTATATAATTCTTACATATTTTTTCATCTTTGCACAATGTATGCATTTTCATTTTGGTTATATTCCCCATATAATTGCACCTCCCCCCTTATTTTGACTCTAGTCCTTCCTTTCCCCGCCCTTCCCCTGCCCCCCTCCCATAGTGTGTCTCTGGTTTATAGTTGCTTGTTGATTTTGATTTTTACTTTGTATTGATTAGTCTTTTTCCTGGTCTCTTATTTAGGTTTTCTAAATTCCTGCTATGAGTGAGACCATCTGGTATTTTTCTTTTTCCTTCTGACTTATTTTGCTGAGCAAGTGTTATTTCTTCTTGAAGTATTGTCCCCTTGATCATGATGTAGACCGTTGGGGTTTCTTTATACCTTTTTGAGTTTGAAATCCGTTTTATCTGATATAAGTATAGCTGTTCCTGCCTTCTTCTTGGTCTATTTGCTTTTAGGATTATTTTCCATCCTTTTACTTTCAGTCTATTTTTATCTTTTGTAGTTAAATGTGTTTCCTGAAGACAGCAAAAGGTTGGGTTTTGTTTCTTAATCTAGGCAGTGACTCCATGTCTTTTTATTGAAGAGTTTAGTCCATTTACATTGAGTTACTATTGATATGTTAGTGTCTGTATTTGCCATTTTGTTTGTCTTTCCTCTGATTTTATTTATTTATTCTTTTAATAACTTTCTTTTCTTTTTTTTGGCCTTGTTTCATTGTTATTCATCCCTCTGTTGGTTCTGGCTTTATGACTCCCTATAGTATTTTTTGGAGTGGGGGTTTAGTCATAATGAAATTCCAGAGTTTCTGTTTGTCTGGGAAGGTCCTTAATCTTTCTTTATAGAGGAAGGAAAGCTTTGCAGGATAGAGTATTCTTGGTTCACATTTATTGTCTTGGAGTCTGTTGACTATATCCCTCCACTCCCTCCTTGCCCATAGTGTTTCTTTGGAGAAGATTAAGTAAAATCTTAAGCTTAATTAAATTTGTTGGCAAATGAAAATATAAGTGCATTTCCATATGATAATTGGATTTTGCAAGCCTAAGTTTCATATCAGGCATCAGATTTTAGGGAATATGTTCATTTGCAACACTTACAATTTAGGTAGAAATTCAGTTAAATAAATAATTAATCTTAGACTTAAATAGAAAATGAGGAGTGACTGCACTAAATATTCATATGTTGATATACTGGAGATCTGAGTTCAGTCTTTACATTTAATCAAAAGAGATTTCAAAGCTGCCTAAGTTCAGAAAATTATACTGAGTTTTCCACATTTATACCTGTTCAGAATGTAATTCCCATTTTTCTTCCAATAGGGGTTAGACTTAATTATGACTAGTAAATATTTAAAGATAAATAGCCAGCTGTTTCAAAAACCTACTGCTTACCCATATGACAAAAATAATAAAAATTAATATTCTTTCATTGGTGAGCCCCAGTTTCAGAGATTTCAGAAATAGTTTTAAAGGCCATTCAATTTTATTTACAAATAATATTCATATAACTTGGAGTGTAACAGTAATCAGATTTATCAGAGAGAGAAAAACCATGAAATACTAGAGTGGGCAGAAGCTTGGAGAGTGCTGATTTATGTGCAATCTAGCGAGACCTAGATCCTGATTTACTGTGAAAGAAGACATATCAACATGTATACCTAGAACAGCACACCAGCAGCAAAATTAAGTGGCTTCTTTGTATATTATATAATACATATGCTAGAGGTGGAAGCCTCTAGCATAATAATGTTATCTAGTAATGTTATCTAGATTCAGATACAGGAAAATAGACATAAATCATAAAAAATAGTCATAATTCTTGAAGAAACTATGAAGGATAATTGTTGAAAGACAAATGGCTCTAACATACCACAAACACAAAATCAAAGTAACTAAATCGCAAATTTTCCCCTTACCTTGATATAATAAAACCTACAACCTTTAAAGCCTTCAATTATTAAAGAATGGATGGAGCTGGAAGAGATGATGCTAAGTGAAATAATCAGAAAGAAATAGAGAAATAGTGGATGGTTTCATTTATAGGGGGGATATAGAAGAACCCAAAAAAGGGTCAGGAAAAAGACGAAACTTGCAAGCTGGCCATAGATCTGAAGCATCCAGCAGGAGAGGGGTCAAAATATGGGAGGAAAGAGTACCAGTCCCTAGAAGGGACTATGGTGATAGTCACACGTGATGCAATGGTAGGAGATTTATGGGGGCTACACCTGAGGGGAAAAGTCAAATATTGTACAAAAATGAACAATGTAAGAAAATAAATAAATAAATTCAAAATAAATACATTCAAAATAAATAAATAAATGAAATCGGAAAAAAAAAAATGAATGGTGCTCTTTCTGAAGTACATGCATGTCAACTCATTAGCCCCAAACTCCTGTAAGATAAAATCTATATGCTCTACGTTTGATATTTTAGGTTCAGAGATCTGCAACTTGTAATTAATTTGTATGTGCATAAAACTTCTATATGTGCACAAACAAGCATCAATTCAATTCCATAATTTCATAAGTTAATATAATTCCCCATGATACGTAATATACCTCATTATATACAACAAATCATTCGCCATTCACTTTGAAGAACTCTAATTTTAAGATAGAGGATCTTTAATGCTAGCTCTTAGCACAAATATATTTGTCACAGACCTTCTTGTTTAGCAAGACTTACCTGTGATCTGTGTATGATGACAGAGGCGTAATTGCCCTGGGCAAGCCACTTTGCCGTGCTGGATATCTTCATCCCAGTTCCTACCAAATTAATGCTGAATTGTCCCTGGGTTGTAAACAAGGCAAACAAAAAGAAATAATGGATTTTTATAAAATATTTAAGAATGTTCTTGGCTATAAGCATCTTGAGTGTGAAATTTATACAAAATTTGAAAAGGTATACACACAGGGGAAATATGCATATAACCCTAAAAAAGTTCTTATTTTTGAAGACATGCATAAAGTTCTTGAACAAATCCCAGGGCCTCCCTCGTGGCCTGGTGGTCCACTAAGGCCTGAACTTGATCCCTGGCCAAGAAGCTGACCCACATGGCACAGCAGACCTCTCCTATCTCACACACCGCTCCCCTCAGCAATATATTTCAGTAGATCTGCCTGTTCTGCTCCCTGCTCAGTCTCTGATAAATACTCTCACCTCCCTGCACCTCTGCCCTACACCCCAGTTCTTCTACCCCACCCCAACCACAAAAAATAAATAAACCTTAAAAATTCTACCTGGGAAGATGACCAGAAATTAAAAAACAAAATTGAACAAAGTCCTAAAATGAAACCATATTGATAGAACTCTATTGGAAATGAATCCGCCAAAGAATTTTAAAATTGATTACAAGACATAGCTGACTTAATACTACATGTACTAAAGAATTTCTATGCTACAGTGAGACTCTTCAACTGGACTGCAAGAACTAATTATTCTGTAGCACATCTTTCCAGAAGGATATTTACAGGAACTAATAATTGTCAGATTTTAGCATTTCTCCAGTTTCAATTTTTAACCCCTTGTTACTAACTTCTGTGATAAGTTAACACTGCTTAGTATATTTTCTAGAATCCTCTGTTATAATGTCCTTCCCTTTGTGGTAAAAAAAAAAAATCATTCCTTAACCCATCACACAAAAACATTGATTATGACATTATTCTCCTGGCTATTTTGTGCTTGTTAAGTATCTACAAGCACGTGTGAACATGTGATATCACATGATTTACATTCAAGGTCTGTGAGCCCCCTAGTGGTGTGATGATAGAATGATTTTCAAGTATAAGAATCTTCTTTCCGTGTCAAAACATTTCAGACTATCTTTTTAAGAAAATGAATAACTATAAGAAAATGAAAATCAAAATCAACAAAAATTTATGAACCAGAGACACTTTTGGGGGGGGTGGGTGGCGGGAGGGGAGGGATTGGGGTCAAAATAGGGGGGTTGAAATTGTATGGGGAATATAAAAATAAAATTTATTATTTAAAAAAAAAAAAAAGAATTGAACCTTAAAGGGCCTCCCCTGGTGGCCCAGGCTGTTGAGCGCCGCGCTGTGAAGCTGTTCGCAGCCTCTGCAGCGTGGGTTCGATCCCAGCCGACGGCGAGGGTCCCACATAGTGCTGCAGACCTCTCCTGTCTTGCTGGCTGCTCCCCTCAGCAGTGTACTTTGGTCAATCTGCCTGTTCTGTTCCCCACTCTGTCTCTGGTGAATCCTGTCACCCTCCCACGCATCTGGCCTGTACCCCAGTTCTTGTATAAAATAAATAAATAAATCTTTAAAAAAAAGAATTGAACTTTAAATATTTGTTGATTGAGAAAATGTGTAATTAAAATTAGTAAAATTTATATCACATTGATGTGATTTTATCGACTTACACTTTGAAAAGTAGAGGTACACACTAACTCAGCAAAATTAACATTTTTGTTAATTTTTAGATCTTTAACATTCTTTGATCACATCACAGTATTCCAATGGCCTAAGACTGAAATATCTTAAGAAAGCAAAGATTTCTTAAATAATTGATCTATGAATTAATACCATTACCAAAAATAATTATAGATAAATTTTATGTATTAACCTAGATTTTTTAGCAGTATTATGTCCTTTATAACTTAAAACCAAAAGTCACATCAGAGATGTGAACCTATCCCCTTACATTGTAAACCAATGTTACATCAACAAAAAAAAAAAAAAATCTAAAAGGTAAATATATAAATAGACCTCTAGACCTTTCATTTTCCATGATAATGAGTGATGTTAATACCAGATACATTAGCATTTTATGTTAATACTTGAATGAGAACTAAGTCTGAGACACTATGATACATGATCTAACATAGCTTTTTCACTGGAAACTTTCAACCACCTGTCACAAATAAGCTTCGCACCAAATCAAATTCCTCAAACATGGAAATATATCCTGTGATATAGGTTTCTGGCAAGCAGTCACTTATTGAGTGTTCAGGCTGGTCCCACAACTTAACATTCTAATTTCATTTATTCTTTATCTCTTTGCTCAAGGTTGACTGGAAGTATTCAAATACATTAGACATGAAAGAAAAAGATCCCACTGACTACTGAGAGACCGATGGTCATTAACACAAACAGCTGGGTTCAGAAATATCATTCCATTTCTCTAGACTGAGTTTCATGGGCTTTTCTTCTGTTCTTCATCTTCATTAAGAAGCAATACAGGGGCCTTCCCTGCTGGTGGAGCCGTTGAGCGCTGGGCTGCGAAGTTCCATCCCCAGCCGCAGGCGAGGGTCCCACATGGCATACAGGCCTCTCTTGCTGTGCCCGCTGCTCCCCCCAGCAGTGTATTTCATCAGTCTGCCTGTTCTGTTCCCTGCTCTGGCTCTGGTGAATTCTCTCATCCTCCCGCACTTCTGACTATACCCAGTGCTTGTATGAATAAAAAAATAAATCTTAAAAAAAAAAAGAAGCAATACAATACAGAGAAATAAGCCAGAAAGAAAAAGAAAAATACTGGATGGTCTCACTCATAGCAGGAATTTAGAAAACCTAAATAAGAGACCAGGAAAAAGACTCATAGCAATAAAGTAAAAATAAATATCAATAAGCAATTATAGACCAGACACACACTACAGTGGGGGGCAGGAGGAGAAGAAGAGGGATTAGGGTCAGAAAAAGGGGGTGGCAATTGTATGGGGAATATAACCAAAATGAAAATGTATACATTATGCAAAAATGAAAAATTATGTAAGAATTATATAAAAGAAAATAATTTATTAAAAAAGAAGCAATATGATATAATCTCAAATAAATAATCAGAATTCTTCTGAAATTTTGGATGATGTTGATACATTTTATTCATTTGTTCAAAATTAGGTGAGTGCAGACATGGCGTTAAGTCTGATGGGAGTGCAGATACAGGTCTCACTAAATCTAAGCGAAGAATAGGTGTCTGGTTTCCAGAGGTGGTGGGTAGAATGAATGAAGGGTAGAAAAATTCCAAACTTCCATTTATAAAATGAATAAGTTCTTGGAATGCAATGTACAGCATGGTGACTATTGCCAACAATACTGTATTGTATACTTAAAAGTTTCTAAGACAGTAGATCTTCAATGTTCTAATCAGAATAAAAAATTCTAACTGTGAAGCAACTAAATTATTATGGCAATCATTTTTTAATATATAGACATATATATCAAATCATGTTGTATGCTTTAAATATATATATTATAATTATATTCCAATGAAACTGGAAAAAGTCTGATAAGTAAGAGTGTATGTGCAATGCAGAGAATTATAGGGGCCATAAAAATTTACAAGTGCATTTCTATGAAACTTCAGTAGTAATAAATGATTGCATGAATGTTTTCATTGATTAATTCAATTCTAAGACTTCATCAATAATAGAATTTAAATCTCCTTAAACCTAGTCTTTAACATGAAAAATTAGTTCAACATAGGAGCTACTAAAAAGGTATATTTTTAAAATCTAAGATGAAATTTACCTCTTCTACTCTCTTGATATTTTTTAGAAGAGATTACCACAATAAGTAAAATTTTAATAGTTATACAGTGAGACACCATCTCACACCAGTGAGAATGGCACATATTAAAAAAACTAGCAACAACAAATGTTGGTGAGGATGTGGAGAAAAAGGAACTCTCCTGCATTGCTGGTGGGAGTGCAAACTGGTCCAACCACTATGGAAAGCTGTATGGAGATTCTTCAACCTACTAAAGATAGAGCTTCCATATGATCCAGCAATTCCACTCCTAGGTATTTATCCAAAGGACACAGAAACATTAATTCCAAAGAGCACCTGCACCCCTATGTTTATAGCAGCACTATTTATAGTAGCTAAGCTTTGGAAACAACCCAGATGCCCCAAAATAGATGACTGGATCAAGAAGATGTGGCACATATGCACCATGGAATATTACTCAGCATTTAAAAAAGATAAACACATGCAATTTGCAGCAACATGGATGGTGCTGGAAGGGATCATGCTCAGCGAAATAAGCCAGAAAGAAAAAGAAAAATACCGGATGGTCTCACTCATAGCAGGAAACTAGAAAACCTAAATAAGGGACCCGGAAAAATAATAGCTATCAGAAAGAAAAAATCAAAATCAACAAACAACTATGAACCAGAGACACACTATGGGGGGAGAGTGGGGAAAGGAGGGGTTGGGGTCAAAATAAGGGGGTTGCAAATATATGGGGAATATAAAAATAAAATTAAAAAAATTAAAATATGTAAAAAATAAAATAAATAAAAAATAAAAAATAATAGTTATATCACAAGTGGAAATTAAGGTGATTCAAATGATCTAGGAATTCAATAAATTTCAATCAAATTGAAAGCAACTGACTGCATCAAAGAAAAACTAATTATGGATATAAGATAGAACAGAGGGGCCTCCCTGGTGGCACAGGGGGTTGAGTGCCTGCATAGTAAAGCTGTCTGCAGCCTCTGCAGATTGGGTTTGATCCCGGCCGCAAGAATCCCACATGGTGCAGCAGAACTCTCCTGACTCACCAGCTGCTCCGCTCAGCAGTGTATTTCATCAGTCTGCCTGTTCTGTTCCCTGCTCAGTCTCTGGTGAATCCTCTCACCCTCCCGCACATCTGGCCTGTACCCAGGTTCTTGTATCAATAAATAAATCTTTAAAAAAAAAGGTAGAAGAGAAGTATATAGGTAGATGCACGTTTTAATGTTCTACTTCTTCAACTGGCTACTTGGTTCATATGCACTCATTAATCACGGTTTCACATTATTTTACATGAATTTACAAATTTTACTATGTATGGGATCTGTATCTATAATGCAATTCCAATAAATATTCCACCAGAAGTTTCCATACATATAGAAAACTGATTCTAAAATTTATATGGAAAAACAAATGAATTAAACTAATTAAAACAAGTTTGAAAAAAAAAAGAGAACACGGTTGCAGGGACCATGCTACCTTATTTTAACTCTTATAAAACTGTCATATCCTAGACAGTGGTATGTTGGTTAAGAGAGAGACATGGATCCATTTATCTGTTTTTGTGCATTTAGGTTGTTTCCATATCTTGGCTATTGTAAATAGTGCTGCAATAAACATAGAAGTGCAGGTTTCCTTTTGAATTCATGTGTTGTGTCCTTTGGTCAGATTACTAAGAGTGGAATTGCTGGGCCATATAGTAGATCAATTTTTAATAATTTGAGGGCCCCCCACACACCTTTCCATAGTGGCTGGACCAGTTTGCATTCCCACACTGCTGGAAGACTATGAGGGACTGTGATGACAGTTCACAGGTGATGTGGTAGTGGGAGACTTACAGGAGTTACACCTGAGGAGAGAAATCAAATACTGTACAAAAATGAACAGCAATGTAAGAAAATTTAAAATTTGATAAAAAAGAAAGAAATGTATACCAGTGGAACAGAATAGACATCCCAGAAATAGACCCACATAAAAATCCAATTAATTTTTGGCAAAGGTGGAAAGGCAAATAAATGATGAAAATGTTATCTTTTTTAATAAACAAGGGTGGTGAGAATTGTATGGGGACTATAACCAAGATGAAAATCCTACATTGTGCAAAAATGAAAAATGATGTAAAAAAATATATATAAAAAATAAAAATTTAGAAGTAAAAAAATGGTGTTAGGACAATTGGATAAATATATTCAACCCCTTAGACCTCATACAAATTAATTCAAAATTCAACATAAGTCTGTTGTAAAACATGACTATAAATGTTTGTGCAAATAACAGGAGAAATCTGTGTAACTGTGTTAAAGAGTTCTTAAGTATGACACTAAATGCCCATCCCATAAAGGACAAAATTATATATTATACTTCACTAAAATCAAAAATTTTGCTCTATGAAAGACACTTTAGAGAAAGAAAAGGTAAATTTCAGATTTGAAGAAAATATTTGGAAATATATCCAGGAAGACTTGTATCCAGAATATATAAAGAACACTCAAAGCTCAAGAGTAAGAAAATAATCCAACTTTGAAAGTGGGTAAAAGACTTGCATGTATACTTTACCAAAGATGGCAGAACAGCACATGAAAGAGACTTATCATCATTAGCCATTAGGGAAATGCAAATTAAAACCACAGTGAGGTACCACTGAAATGGGGAAACAAACAAAAACTTCACAATACAAAGTACTGATAAGGAAACAGAGCAACCAGAACTTTAATTTTTGCTCGTAGGAATATAAGATGGGATAACCATTCTATAAAAAACAGTTCGGTAATTTCTTGTAAAAGCAAACAAACATATACCATGTTCCTATTTCCTATTTCTCATAGGAAAATAAAAGGTCCTCCCTTGTGGCCTATGGGTTGAGTCTCACTGCGAGAGCCTGAGTTTGATCCCTGGCCAGGGGGTTGACCCACATGGCTCAGCAGACCTCTCCTGTCTTGCCTGATGCTTCACTCCATAGTAGATTTCAGTCAATCTTCCTGCTCTGCTCCCCACTCTGTCTCTGATGAGTCCCCTCGACCCCCGCACCTCTGGCCTAGACCCCAGTTCTTGTATGCATAAATAAATACAATAAATCTTTAAAATAATAATAATAATAATAAAATAAAGAATACAGATTTTAAAATTCTCAAAAATGGGCTCTGAATGTGGTCATGTTTTTTACTTTTATATAATCAATATTAGTTACAAACCAGTTAGAGATACACATTTGGTGTTTTATTTTTTGTTATAAATTGAGGTTCTGAGAAAAGTAAAAAACTCTTTATTTCATTGTTGATATATGTATTCTAAAGTCACATCACAATCCTTAACTTCAGCTTATATTGTAATGTTTATTTTCCATAAAGAGTTTCACATGTTTGGGGGCCTTCCCGGTGGCACAGCGGTTGAGCGCTGGGTTGCAAATCTGCCCGCAGCCTCTGCAGCGCCGGTTCGATCCCCGGCTGCTGGGCAAGGGCCCCACAGGCGTGCAGACCTCTCCTGCCACCCACTGCTCCCCCAAGCAGTGTACTTCGTCTCTCTGCCTGTTCTGTTCCCCGCTCTGGCTCTGGTGAATTCTCTCACCCTCCCGCGCTTCTGACTGTACCCAGTGATTTTATGGATAAATAAATAAATCTTAAAAAAAAAAGAGTTTCACATGTTTCCATTCTCTTTTTTAGTATTTATGTCCAGGAGTAACCTGTCATAGGCAAACACAGAGGATGTGGTT
Source organism: Talpa europaea (assembly GCF_964194135.1). Classification (NCBI taxonomy): domain Eukaryota; kingdom Metazoa; phylum Chordata; class Mammalia; order Eulipotyphla; family Talpidae; genus Talpa; species Talpa europaea. The sequence goes on along the minus strand of NC_140083.1, from coordinate 43,718,453 downwards.
TTGATGAGTCCTAAACAACAGAAGAACTCCTTTCTGTGACATCGAACATCTGGATAGTATTCATGCAAATGTTGTGTAACTTAACAAAGAATTTGGTTTATATATTCTACAGAACATCCCAAGAACACTAAGCAGTTTGCGTTTTGTTAACAGTAATCTTGGGTGGTTCAATACAGATTGAGTATAGTGGGCATAGCTCTGCTGATAGCTATGAATTTTGGAAACAGATTTTTTGCATTGCAAAAATGCCTAGAGAAATTTGAGAGGGAGGTATCTCACTAGGATTGCCAGAGAGGAGCATTTTATTACTGATCCTGCTTCTTATTTTCTTAAGGATCTTCAATTACAAATATTTAATTTACAGCTATGTAATTTTGTCAAGATACTTTAAGGTTATAAGTGGAGCTACACAGAAAGTGAAGAAAGTGAGTTAGAAAGAAATGAAAATAACTGTCTTATTTAAAATCCTGTTGTATTTATATCTCTAATTCAGATCCCACACACTGAGAAGCATTCTGTTAAGATATTTCCTGTAAGGAAAGTTCATTAATGAGATTAAAGGAGTTTGATTCCTTTACCAGTTATTTAATTAACTTGTCTACCAGTCTCTTGTAAATTTTATTGGTTTCTCATTGAATAACCTTATTCAATTCAACATGTAATGACAAGGACAAGATTCCCAGAACTTTGTCAACTTTCCAAAATAACTGCATCTATGAGACCTTGCATCAGCTAACTGTTCACATCTCTAGATCACATTCTCAAGTTATTTTTTCTAATCACATAAGTATATAGTCAGTAGGCATAGCGAAGAAAGAGGATGGGTTATTGGAAAAAGGTGTCCAGTCTTGACATGGGTTAACCATTGGAGAATGAATAATCTTATTTTACAGGATCAAAATCCAAGTGCTATTTAAAAATTTATATTTGAGGGAAATGATTATTTTGAATACTAAAAGTTTCAATTATACATCCTTAACTTTAGAATAGGTATCTAAAGAGATATAGTATAAATTTCAGAAGGGGAAGTTCATTAAGGGAAGGGCAGTTCTGGGAAGGAACTGGACAGAAGACACATGTCAGAGAGACTGTTTCTGGAAGATAGAACAATCACATAATAGATGGATATGAGAGAAGTAGGAATGAATGGGTATATGGGATTCCGCTGCAGTTTCCTTAGTTGAATTTAAAATTTCAGCCTAGAGAGGAAACAATTCTGGAATGGCAACTTGACAAGCCTTATAGATTCACTCCAATAGAACAAATGTAATTGTTTAAAAAATTATAAAATACAGCAACCATTTAAAGTCTCTAGGAAATGTCCTAGAGTTATACAACAAATGGAGAGACATTTATTCAAGAAAATCTATGAAATCCGGGTTAGAACAGTAAGCATCTGTGATATTTAAACCACAACCTGTCCTCTCTTCCCCCTCCCCCCAGCAAGATGACTACTTTTCATGGGTGCATCTGGAAATAGACAATTCCATTTCTTCAAACTCCTTGTTAGGACTAAGGCTTCTTCCTGGGAGGTACAAACCAACAGTATTTCTCACCTTACCCACCTCTGTGGGACACACACTCAAGCAAATATAACCAAGAATGGTCATAGCAAACCAAAAATAGTTAATATAATCTGAAGCTCCAATCTTTTACTCAGTACCTGATCACAGAACAGAGGATCTACTATAATTATGGCAGACCAAGGACACAAAGTCCAAATCACTCCCATCAAAATCACCAGTGGGACAGAGGTTTCATGCTGAAAAGGACAAGCCAAGAAGACCAAGGAGTACCACCAACCCACGCATCCTACCTACAGAGAACAGGTGTCACACCCATAAGTGGTTTCTACCTCTATATCCAAGAGAATTAGACAAAGCTTTTTCTAAGGGGAAAGTCAAGTGATAAGAAAATTCTGTAGCTTTTCCTAAGCGGACTGGTGAACTGATAAAAGGAAATTTACAGAAGATAGTTATGGCAAACCATTATCTATTTTCTCTTCCAAATGAAATCAATATATTCATTACTACCTCTTATCATTGTTTCTCAATTAGTTGTGAATCTAACAATGTTATATGAATCTAGTTTATATCTCTCTATTTTATCACAAAAGTGTTATTCACACAGACTTTATAAAACACCTTGTTAAAAGCGAAATGGAAATTTTTCTTCTAGAAAGTACACTCTATATTGGAAAGCATAAAGATGTCAAAAAATGTATAAAGACATCTCCAGAAATAAAGGATAAGCGCAGGACATGAAACATCTTGACATGAAAGGAAGTAAACTCAGACATGAAATGCACTATTTCACAGATAATAGAAAGTTGTTCTCCAAATGTTACTACAATGTATTAGCCCATAGGCTGACATAAATGATGTTAGTGGCAGTGCATGAAATTCACATGTTTGTGATTCATTCCTCTACCTTGTAACACATCCATTATTTTCCAAGAATGAAGTGGAAAATTAAATATAAACTATCATGGAAGATCTCAATCATTTAAAATATTTAATGTCTAGGAAGTTTTACATGTTTTATTTACTTAAGTTTATTGCAATATTTTCATGAAAAAAGTGAATGAAGTGAAAAAGTATAATTATTATTCATAGTGAAGAAAAATAATAAAAAATTTATGAAGTACCTGTGGGCATCTGGCAGCGCTATAGCAATCCCCAGCTGTGGCATATGGCACCGCTTTACCAAATAGTGTCTGGGCAAAATGAAGGTCTGTAGCTAGAAAACAATAAATGGAACTCTTTAGAATCCAAACATTATGTTTTCTAATATATTTATAAAATGCAGTCTTCATTTTATTTTATTAAATATGTTTAGATAATGAATTCAAGGTTTTAGCAAAAATGCCATTCAGTTATCCTATGCCACATAGATCAAACTCTCAAAAACTAATTTTTCTTTAATACAAAAATGCTCATTTCAAAAATTGCCCTCAAATGGCAGGTACATCTGTAATATACAATTGCTTTAAAAACTAGATACTGGGCTCCTTGGTGGTGCAGGGGTTAAATTCTCCGTGCTATCAAGCTATTGCCAGTCAATGCAACATGAGCCACTGTGGCCTGAGTTAAATCCCCTGTCTGGTAGCTGACCCACAGGGCACAGCAGACCTCTCCTGTCTGCCCACTGCTCCCCTCAGCCATGTATTTCAGTAGATCTGCCTATTTTGCTCCCCACTCTGTCTCTGGTGAATCCTTTTACCCCCATACCTCTGGCTTACACCTCAGTTCTTGCATGAATAAATAAAAAAAATCTTTAAAAAACTACTTTATTATATTTTATAACATAGTGGCTATTGAAAATAGAGGAAATGTGACAGGAACAAAATTATTGAAAAAGAAAATATTATTAAAAGCTAAATAAGTTATGACCAAGCAATATTTGAGTGCTTATGAACAGCATGTATATCAGTGCATTTAAACAATTCACCACCAACAATAGTTGGAGAAATTCTTCTCCTCCAAACAGGCTTCCACATTTTTCAAACAGTCCCTTTTAAACTGCTTTAAAACAAATAGAAACCTCATTCAGAAGTAAAGAAAGAAAATAAGGAGGGGAAAGAAGAATAAAAATTGGGATTGGTAAAAGGAACTCAATATTAAAATGTTTTTCAATTTAAAATAGGTTATAAATATAGGATCCTATATATAAACCACGTGGAAGAAACAAAGAAGATAAAATTGAAAACCAGACACTTCAATAAAGATAGTTTTCAACATACAAGGGAATACAAGAGAAGATCAACTATCAATATCTATAGATGGTGTTTTAATAAACATAAAAAACCACAAAATCAGTATATAAAAGTCTTTTGCATCCCTGTATACAAATAACTAACTAGAAGAAAGAAAGAAGAGAAAGATTCAAGAAAACAATCTCATCTATGATTGTATCAAACATAATTAAATGGGCCTCCCCTGGGGGCGCAGGCGGTTGAGCACTGCACTGTGAAGCTGTCTACAGCCTCTGCCAACCGGCAAGAATCCCACATGGTGTGGCAGGCCTCTCCTGTCTCGCCCACTGCTCCCTTCAGCAGTGTTTTTTGGCAATCTGCCTGTTCTGTTCCCTGCTCTGTCTCTGGTGAATCCTCTCACCCTCCCACGCATCTGGCCTGTACCCTGGTTCTTGTATAAATAAATAAATCTTTTAAAAAATTAAATACTTAACAATATATATCAAAGGAGGTGATAGACCTCTACAACAAAACTATAAGACACTGTCAAAAGAAATAAAAGAAAACAAGATAAAGGAAAGATATTCCATGTTCACAAACTGGAAAAATTAGCATTGCTAAAATGTCCATCATATCGGAAACAATATAAATGCAATCTCTATCAAAGTTCTAATAACTTTCTTTAATGAAACAGAACATACATTGTTGAAATGTATATGGAACCACAAAGACTCCTAAAAAGTCAAAGTAATTCTAAGAAAAAGAGAATGGATGTTTTAAGCTCCCAGGATTCAAATGATAGTTTAAATCAATTGTAATCAAACTAGTATGTTATTGAAATAAAAATAGACCTACAGAACAATGGAACAGAATTGAAAGCCAGAAAAAGCCTCACACCTATATGTAATAAATTAATTTATTACAAAGGAGTCAAGAATAAACAGTGGAGAAAGAAAAGCCTATTCAACAAGTGGTGCTAGGAAAATTGGACAGTTACATGCAAAATAATAAAACTAGACCACTGTCAAACCAAGACAGTCAAAAATTAATTCAAAATGGATTAAAGACTTTGATATAAGGCTATCAACTATAAAATATATAGAAGCAAACATCAGCATAACACTTCACAACTTGGCTTCAATCATGTCTTTGGTGATGCAAATCCAGTGGAAATAGAAACAAAAGCAAATATAAACAAATGTAACTATACAAAATTAAAACTTCTGCACAGCAAAAGAAAATATAATGGTAAAAAGATACCCTACCGAATGGGAGAAAATGTTTGCACATCATACATTTGCAAGGGACAAATACCCAAAATATGCAAATAACTCATGTATGTAACAGAGAATAAAAATATAACTAACCCAATCAAAATATGGGCAGAAGAGCTAAATAAACACTTCTATAAAGAAGAATAAAATGACTAACAGACACATGAAAAATGTTTATCATCATTTATCATCAAGGAAATACAAATCAAAACCACAGTGAGACACCACTTATACCCAGAAGAATGCCCTACATCAAAAAGAATGAAGACAAGTATTGTAAAGGGTGTGCAGAAACAGGAATCCTTACACACTGGTGATGGAAATATAGGTTAATCCAGCCTCTAATGAAAACAGTATGGTGGCTTTTCAAGATATTAGAGGGATCCAACAATTCCTCTTCCAGGCATTTACCTGAAGAATACAAAAACACTAATTCTAAAAGATGTATGCATCCTATGTTCTTTGCAGCATTATTTACACTAGCCAAGTTAAGAAAAAGTCTAAGTACCCAGTGACAGACAAGTGGGTAAAGAAGATGTGATCTATACATACTGTAGAATATTACTCAGTTCTAAAAAAGATGAAATCATACTTTTTGTGACAGAATGGCTGGAACTGAAGGGGACAAGACTAAGCAAAATAGGTCACTAAGAGAAAGACAGATACTGGATGTATTCTCTCATATGTGGAACATAAATTAAGTAAACAAAGGAAAGGACACATTTAAAATTTCTAGACATCTGACCATAGAATTGAGGCTCCTGGTGGGAAGGGTGGGATGGGGGAAAAATGGGGAAAGTTACTCAGTGGACGATGGTGTTTTGGAGCTGGGTGTGGTATGATAATACATATTTGTAGAGTTGTGATCTATACACCTAAAACATATAATGTCATCAATCCAAATTACCTCAATAAACATAATTTTAAAAAATCAACACCTTCCCCACAAAAGAAAAAAAGAGAGAATGGAATAAAGAAGAGGGGAAAATGGGAAAATATGAGCAGTTTCTTATTTTACAGATGAGGGAATTTACATTTAAAGCTATGTCAAAGGTCACATAACTGGGCCTCCACTGGTGGTGCAGTGGTTGAGCGCTGGGCTGTGAGGCTGCCCACAGCCTCTGCAGCACCGGTTCGATCCCCAGCCACCCATAAGGGTCCCACATAGTGAGACAGACCTCTTCTGCTGCGCCCGCTCCTCCCCTCAGCAGTGTATTTCATTGGTCTGCCTGTTCTGATCCCTGCTCTGGTTCTGGTGAGTTCGCTCACCCTTCTGTGCTTCTGACTGTACCCAGTGCCTGTATAAATAAATAAATAAATAAATCTTTTTTTTTTTACTTAAAAAAAGGTCACATAACTGCTAAATGAAGGTAAAGGATTTACAACCAAACTCCAGAGTTTATAAACTGTGACACTAGTATGTTTCTCCACTATTATCACTATCAATAGTAGTTGATCATCATATGGCTATGAATTTTGATATTTCATATTTGTACATTCACTATGTTCACAAATATTTTTCTGTGTTCTTGTATAGTTTATGCTCTATTAGGCATAAACTATTCCATTGCAATTGACTTCATTCCTGACTCTAAAATTAATTTCAGGGCCGGACCTCCCTGGTGGCACAGCACTTTGAGCACAGTGCTATGAGGCTGTCCTCAGCCTTGGCAGCACAGGTTCGATTCCCAGGCAGCCAGGAAGATAACCCACATTGCACGACAGACCTCTCCTGTCTCGCCCGCTGCTACCCTCAGCAGTGTCTTTGGTCCGTCTACCTGTTCTGCTCCCCACTCTGTCTATGGTGAATCCTCTCACCTTTGTGTGCCTCTGGCCTGTACCCCAGCTCTTGTATAAATAAAAAATAAAAATCTTAAAAAAAATTAATTTCAGGGCCTTCCTGGTGGCCTAGTGGTTGAGTGTCAGCACTATCACTGCTATGGCATGAGTTCAATCCCTGGCCAGGGAGCTGACCCACATGGCACAGCAGACCTCTTCTGTCTTGCTCGCTGCTCCCCTCAGCAGTGGATTTCAGTCAATCCACCTATTCTGCTCCCCACTCTGTCTCTGGTGAATCCTCTCACCCCCCCACATCTCTGGTCTATACCCCAGTTCTTATAGGCATAAATAAAAATAAATCTTTAAAAAATAATAAAATTATTTTTTCCTTTTTATGTAAATATGCAACTTTCAGGATGATAGACTTCATTATGCTCAGCACTTATTAGGTTTCATGATATGTTTTGACTTGACTTGATTAAAAATTACTTCCTAGAAAGGTATCAGAACCATAATCTGAGGTGTTTGAATGCAATTTTATCTTCCTGTAAAGGCAGTTAGTAACTCTGAGTAGGGACTAGTAACTACATTTCTATATGTGAATATTCATTTCATTACTTGCAACCCTATCAAGCAATGTTGGTCTCCAGGAATACAAGGTAGCTAAAAAGCTAGAGTAACAAACTTATGGGAAAATACTTGACAACATGAAACTAAGACTAATTATTAATACTGTAAAAAGCATATACAGCTGTGATGGGATATTGACTTCTTTATCCTAATGCCATTAGGGATTTTAAGGTAGAGGGTTATACCTTGAAAGGGCACTGTGTTATTACTGTCATTACCACTACATTTTCATTAAGTGTCTTCATAGTCCATGTCATGGCAGAGGATTTACATAGCTGATAACACTTTTTTATCATTTATTTATTTATTTGTATATTTTTTACATCATTGTTCATCTTCATACAATGTTTGATTTCTTTTCTCAGGTATTGTCCCCATAAAATTCCCACCACCAAGATACCCATGAACCATCACCATAGACTCTAGTGCTCTTCCCTCCTATTTTGATCCCTTTCTCTTCTCCTTCCCTGATGGATGTCTCCAATTTGTAATTTGCCTGCAAGTTTTGTCTTTTTTTCCCCTTATCTCATGTATGATGCCCCTCTATTCCCCCATCCAATATTTTTCTTTTTCCTTCTGGCTTATTTCACTGAGCATCATCCCTTCTAGCTCCATCCATGTTGCTGTGAATGGTATGAGTTTGTCTTTTTGACGACTGAATATTGACCATAATGTATACAGACCACATCTTCTTAATCCAGTCCTCTGTTTTGGGGCATTTAGATTATTTCCATATTTTAGCTGTTATAAATAGTGCTGCAATGAACATAGAAGTGCAAGTGGTAACACTTTGTTAATTAAGGAATAATTGGATAATACTAAGTCCCTCTTTATACCCTGGATACCATATATATCATTACATTGTTACATTTCAATTTGCAAATGGAGACTTCTATTTTATAACTAGAAATTCAGCACTTACTTTTAATTTGCATAGAAGTGAGATCAATTCTTATTTTACTGAAGACAGTGTACCCAGCAGCCAAGTAGTCATTTTTACATTCACAGTCTTGCCTCCTACTTCCATTAAAAGGACATTCATATGGATTTTGTAATCTGTAACAACATTAGAATATTTTTAGTATTAGATGAATCATCAGCCATATGGTAACCTTTGGAAGTTGGAAAGTAAAAGATACACTCCTGCTCTTAAATATTATAGTATCGATTAAGAAAGAAATAAAAGTCAAAGACAAGATACAAAATTCTCAATGGGAAACTTAAAAGCAGTTCATGGAAAAATATTTCAACTATAATTCTCTTAGCTTTGTTACTGGAATTAATTTGATGATGATGAAAATACACATAGGTCTTATATTTTCTTGTCTGCTGTCCCACCGCTAACCCACGTGTTCTTAATCAGTCTTTGTGAGCATATGTTAATACCCTTGTCTTCATATTGAACAAGCGTGGGTAACGTCCGGCTTAGGTCCTAATATGTGCACCTACTCCAAAATATTTATCCCTCTTGCGAGTTATTCAAGGATCACTCTGACACTGAACTTCTGATTTTCTTAAAGGATCATAAAATTGGACAGATAAGCCAAAACTGAACTCATACCTAAAACCATACACTTCAGAAAAGTTGTCTTCTTCACCTTTGACCAATGATATATATTCCTTGGGGTTCTCCAAGTACATGCCTGCACAATAGACCTAATGGGAAAATACAAAATTATAGAAAAAGTTTTTCTAAAGTAAATGGCCAATGGTAAAATCAAAGAACAACAGCTTTTGTAGTACCTTTATTATTCTTCCCTTAATGTTAAGGTAATAGTCACCATCCTTGGTAATGTTGTTTTTCATCTGAATTTCTTTGCAGCTGGCATATGTTTGACCTTCAAGGATGAGTGAATACAACTTATCAAAACTGAGCAAATTACAAGCACAGCATGAGTTTAGCTCAATCATACACATAGGTACAGGGAGATAGTTGAAACCTATTACTTACAGTTATTTACATAACATTTCTTCTGAGCATCGGGTTTTAAACGCTTTAAACATAAGTCACTGGAAAAACCATTTTCGGTCATGCATTCCACTCTTCTTGCCATTATCCCAATTCCGCAAGTCACAGAGCACTGTGAACAGACAAAAAATTGAAGGTAAAGTGGATAATAGATTATAAAACTAGTAAATCCATCTCTTCCTCTTAGACTAGGTAGTTTTAGAACAAACTGATGATGTGTCATGGCTAAATCTACTGCAGGTACAAAAATACTTTGGATACTTGAGTGCAGGAGTATGAACCCATTGTTTTTCTGGATTTTGTTTAATATATTTTGTATAGTTATATATTTTTAAGATTATTTATTTATTTATTTATTTATTTGTTTATTTATTTATTTATACAAGCACTGGGTACAGTCAGAAGTGTGGGAGGGTGAGAGAATTCACCAGAGCCAGAGTGGGAACAGAACAGGCAGACCGATGAAATACACTGCTGAGGGGAGCAGCGGGCGCAGCAGAAGAGGTCTGTCTCACCATGTGGGACCCTCGCAGGCGGCTGGAGATCAAACCAACACTGCAGAGGCTGCGGGCAGCTTCGCAGCCCAATGCTCAACTGCTGCGCCACCAGGGGAGGTCCTTGTATAGTTATAGTAACAGTAGATTGTCAATATTTCCTAAATAATAATCAATTATGATTATTAATACTATTGAGTTTTTCTCATTAAATTACATATTACATTTGAAAAGCAATATTTACTTGCTTTCTATCAATTAAACTGGGAATAGAACATAGCGTAAATTATTTTTATTACTCATACATTACTTTTACTTTTCCAAACCAATAAATATTGCTTCAGCACCTATTCAAAGTATAAGGAACATTATTGAAAATAAGTAGTAGTTATGGTCTCTATTCTAAAGCAGGATATGACAAGCATAGAAAAACAGGTAAGATATTTCTATTTATACATAACTGATACAGTGGTTTCTAGACAATAGGAACATGTGACAATTGAGCACATAGTTAGACAAAGAAATTACCAGCCGTTCCAAACTACCCCATACCCATACTTTTTCTGAATGAGTCTCATTCAGAGGGTTTACATTTATAATTATATTCTAACCTTGCTCCATTTTCCAACTTTCCAAGTGGCTACATGCAAACAGCTCCTAAAATTGCATTTGTAAACCTGAGGGGAAGGCAACACGGGACATTTTCCATAGTATACAGGCCAAAGCTGATGAGGCATATACTTCTCAGTAGAGTCGATCCTGATGCAATCTGTAATCCTTTGTCGGTACTTAAATCCACAGTTACCTGTACACTGACAAATAAATAAATCACAATCAGAGGAGATGCCTTAAACCTAGCCAGGGTCTAATATTTGTCAGGTCCTTAATATATGCTATACTACGTACTTCCCACAACCATCCCACGTATTGGCTTCATTTACAGATGAATAAATAAAAATTCAGAGCCATTTGGTAGCTTTCTCAGAGTTGTACCAATTAAAGGAAAGGATCCAAATTTAGGATTAATTGTCTATTTGTGTGTGCATGCATGTTTGTCTGTTTTCTATTACACTACTAAGAATATTTTAATTGAATGAAAGTTTACCTTGCAGGAGGCACAGATCTGAAGAAATAAAATCTATTAGGGGTTCTTACCTGAAATAAGGGATATTATTAGTAATATAAGTTATAAGAACTTATTGGATTTATTGTTAATGTCAAAAGACATTATCAATATAGTAAAAATTCAAACCATAGAATGGGTGAACAGATTTGTAAACCATGTAACTGATAAACATTGAGACCCAGAATCTAGGAAACAATACAACAATAGAAGCATAAATTGCCCAATTCAAAAAATGGGCATATAAATTAGTATATAATTATTTAATATATAAGATGTGATGTGTAATGCCAACTGGCTATAATAAGTGATTCAGATGTCAACTAAAGGTCTAGACCAAAAATAGGATAATAGGTTTCTACTTGTAGCAAAAACAGTAACAGAATAGTTTCCTTCTAACCTGACATAACAAAAGCTCCTGGATAAATTATTTTTTGTCTTGTCAGGGTTATTTTCTTGCCAGGGTTATTAGTAAAGAAAAAGAAGTAAAAGACACCTAGGTTTAAAAGGAGAAGTAAAGTATTGCTATTTGCAGTTGTATATAGAAAATGCTAAGGTAATCCACACACAAAAAGAATATGAGAGCCAATAAATGTATTCAATATATAAAAATCAATTCTATTTAGATAAACTAGCATTGAACTTTCAGAAAATGAAATTGAGATCACAATTCCATTTATAGAAGAATAAAAACTAAATAAAATACTTCAGAATAACTTTAACAAAAAGGTCAAAACTTTTACATGGTTAACTACAAAACATGTTGAAAGAAATGAATAACCCCCGAATTAAGGAGAAAAAAATGTCATGATCATGAATTGGAAGATGTATTATTAAGTCCACAGTATTCCTCAAATTGATCAGGATTCAAAACAATCTCTAACAAAATCCCAAAGCTTAGTAGTACACAGACTATGAAAGGTTGGCCCTAAAACATATATGGAAAAGAACGGGACACAGAATAAACAAATAACTCTAAAAACGAAGTCAAAGTTGTTTCCCTCATATCTTCTAATTTCAAATCCTATTACAAAACACAGTAAGTAACCAACTCTCAAAATGAGACTTCAGAAATAAATTCATACATTTATGGTCAACTGATTTCCGACAATGTTACCTAAATAACTATAACACATTGTGACTAAATAAGTGTTACCTAAATATGGGGCCTACCCGGTGGTGCAGCGGGTTGAACACAGCGCTGTGAAGCTGTCCGCAGCCTCCACAGCATGGGTTTGATTCCTGGCTGGCCAGAGAGATTCCCACATGGCGTGGCAGACCTCTCCTGTCAGACCTCTCCTGTCGCTCCTGTTGCTCCCCTCAGCAGTGCTTTTGGTCCATCTGCCTATTTTGCTCCCCACTCTGCCTCTGGTGAATCCTCTCACCCTCCCGCACCTCTAGCCTGTACCCCAGCTATTGTATAAATAAAAAAATAAATCTTTAAAAAAAATAACAGTTACCCAAATAACCTAAATAACAGCATTACCTAAATTCCTAAATATTCCTAAAAGTCTTATTCATAATAGTAAAAAGTAAATCAACTCAAATGCCCATCAATTAATGAATAAATTAAAAATATAATATTAACCTAACCTACACAGGAATTTTTTCTCATCTACATAAAAGAATGAAGTACTAATATATGTTACAGCAGGGATGAATCTTGAAAGTATCATGTAAGGTGAAGAAGCTTGACACAAAATTGTATAATTCTACTTACAGGAAATTCCATAACAGAAAAATACATAGAGGCAGTATTTAAGTTAGTGATTGTCTGATGTTGGGGGAAGGAGTGAATGAGATGTGACTACTAACAGAATGAAGTTAATTTGGGGATGGTTAAATGTTCTAGAATCATATCATGGAGATAATTGTCCCAACTTGTGAATATACTAAAATTACTAAATTGTAAACACACCCACATAAATATTAGAATTAGCAGGAGACATTAAAAATTTATTACTAATTGTCATATGTTCAAAAAATAAGTAGAAACACTGAAGACATAAAAACTGTGACGTCAAACTTCTAAAGAGTATTACACCAAAATGAAAAATATACTTTTTCATTTCACAATATGCAGTGAAATAACAGATTAGACACCAGATAAAAATGGTTAGTAGATTTAAAAATATTCAACTATTGTTCAATAATATTTTCAATTATTAAGGGGAATTTCAATAATAAAGGGGAATAAACTATCCATACATGCTACAATGCAACTGAATCTTAAAATATTTATACTACATCAAACAAAAAAAAATTGTACACATTGTATCATTCCATTTATGTAAAATGAGGAGTCAGGAAAAATTATAAATTAACCTAGGAAAACTTATTGGGGGATGGCAAAGCTCTTTATTTTGAATATGGTAATGACTTTATGTGTGTGTGCATATTTAAAAACAGAGCAATGAGTACATTGTAAATACTTGCAGTTTATTTATGTCAATGATACCTCGACGAAACTGTTTTTTAACAAAATAGGCACCTATAAAGGCCGACCTGCCAAACTGTTCTGGTAGTTCCATCACATACCCATGTTACTCTACGCTATTCCACTGTCCTTAGTGGTTTTGTCCTTAGACTCATATGCATACCATTATCTGCTCTGTTACTCAAATTCAGATCAAGTTTTAACTTGGTCAAAGTTTAGATTGAGTTGTTTTTCTTCAGGGGCAAAAATCCTCGATTTCCTTTCTCTGCCTTACCTGAGATGAGTCTCCAGTGACTACGATATACTTGCAGGGAGGAGTCCTGCACTTTTGGACGGAAACAGGTCTGGTTGAAGGCTCACAGAAACTTTCATTCACTTGAATGTTCTGTGTATCCATGCATTTCACTTGCCGAAGTGTCTCTTTTTTCTTACATGAAGTGGAGCACTAGGAAGACAATGGCCAAGTGAATCACACACTCTTATTGAAAAGTTGTCTTTGAATGTTTACTTGTCAGTACTCACAGGCAGCCACTCTTCTGCCACCCACTGGTACTGCACGCAGTCTTGACGCCAACATCGCCTCTGAAAATAAGGCTGGGTGGACGGATCACACTGTTCCTCGGCCACGCGACCCACACCTCTTAGTCTGCAGTACACATCCCTTTGCTGAACCCCAGAGCCACAGGTCACAGAGCACTAGAAAGGTGTCCAGGTGATTGGAACAATTAGGTAACAAATATCAAATACATGAAAATAACAAAATAGAGCTATGACCTATTTTTCCGTCTATTTTAAATATACTGTGCTATTATACCAAGCCTTAGATAGAAACTATACACAATAAATATTTTCAACATTGTTTGGCCTGGAGCAGCTATACAAATATATAAATAGATTCTCCTTATTTCACAATAAATATTGTCTTCTTAACACAAACCGTGATGGGCTAATCACGCTATACCAGATTCCCCATCCAAATTGCTAACTTTTGCTCTGACTTATATATCACGTGGATGAAACCACAAAAGGTAGCTGTTCTGCTAAATCTTAATACTGTAATAAAAATGATCAGTTACATATCTAAAGAAGTACTTCACGATTTCCATGTTAAATAATTGTTTATTAATTTCAGAGTGAGTCAACCTGGATGAAAATATTTTTGTGATGTACATTCCAACATTTATCTCTCTCTACAATAACAAAAATAGCTTTTGTATCTGTTGGTTGGCTAAAATTCATCTTCTTCACTTCTGATTTTTTAACCTTGGAGCATCCTTTAAATGCTTACCTATAAATCTAATCTTCCACACAAAAAAAGTTCCAAGTTTATGCCCATAGTGTTTGCTATAGTTCGAGATTCAAATATTTGCTAATTTGTTGATTTCTGATGATATTTCAATGGACAAGTGTTTGGGGAAGCTGGTTTAAAGGTTAAAAACTTAGACAAACTCCTGTTAACCTCATTTTGGTACAAAAATGATTTTGTATTATTTGTAACATCCTTCAAATCGCTTCCCAGGCCTTTTATTCCTGATGAAAGATCTACAAAGAAGGTGCCAGGCTGAGGACTTGGCGACTTAGAGATATGAAGTCCTCTGTCTGAGCTGCTACCTCTCATTAGTGATAAAGAGGCTGAAGCGCAGTTCCTGGCCTCCATAATGAGATCTCACTGTGCTGCCTCTAGCAAGAAGCAGAAGGCTCTAGCAGTCTCTCTGGTCTGTTTCTGCTCTAAAACACCAGGATATATACCACCAGAACTTGAGCATGACTAAGAGTTGTGATATCATCATTAATAAAGTCTGCAAAAAGCCTAGAATCTTCACTTAATTGTGAGTTTGATGTATATACTCCTTGTTATTTTAGAAGGGACTGAATGTCATACACAGAGATATTTGGGGACCCATCACTGTCCCCAACTGTGATGCTCCAAGGTTAAAAAATCAGAAATGGGGGCCTCCCCGGTGGCGTGGCAGGTTGAGCGCAGCACTGTGAGCTGTCCGCAGCCTTTGCAGTGTGGGTTCGATTGCTGGCTAGCCAAGGAGATTCCCATATGGTGTAGCAGACCTCTCCTGCCTCGCCGGGGCTCCCCTCAGCAGTGTATTTCATTCAGTCAGCCTGTTCTGTTCCCCGCTCTGTCTCTGGTGAATCCTCTCACCCTCCTGTGCCTCTGACCTGTACCCCAGTTCTTATATAAATAAAAATAAATCTTTAAAAAATATCAGAATCAGAGCCTCCCTGGTGGTGCAGGTGGTTGAGCGCCAAACTGTGAAGCTGTTCACAGCCTCTGCAGCGCAAGCTCGATCCCGCCCGGCTGGCGAGGGTCCCACATGGCGAAGCAGACCTCTCCTGTCTCACCCACTGCTCCCCTCCGCAGTGTATTTCATTCAGTCAGCCTGTTCTTCTCCCTGCTCTGTCTCTGGAGAATCCTCTCACCCTCCCACGCATCTGGCCTGTACTCCAGCTCTTGTATAAATCAAAAAAATAAATAAAAAAAAATTCAGAGGGCCTCCCTCCCCTGGTGGCGCAGCGGTTGAGTGCTGTGCTGAGAAGCTGCCCACAGACTCTGCAGCGCTGGTTCGATCTCCGCCTGCTGGTGAGGGTCCCACCTGGCATACAGACCTCTCCTGCTGCTCACTGCTCCCCTCAGCAGTCAGTCTGTCTGTTCTGTTCCCCGCTCTGGCTCTGGTGAATTCTCTCACCCTCCTGAACTTCTAACTGTACCCAGTGCTTTGTATAAATAAATAAATAAATAAATCTTAAAAAAAAATCAGAAACAGAATTTTAGCCAATCTACAGGTACTAAAGCTATCTTTGCTTGTAGAGAGAGGTAAATGTTGGAATATGCATTGCAAAAATTGTTTTATCAAGGCTGACTCACTCTGACAGTTAATAAACAATTATTTTTTTAAGATGTATTTATTTATGTATACAAGAACTGGGGTACAGGCCAGAGGTGTGGGGGTGTGAGAGGATTCATCAGAGACAGCGTGAGGGACTGAACAGGCAGATCGACTGAAGTACACTGTGAGGGGAGCAGCAGGTGAGTCAAGAGAGGTCTGCTGCACCATGTGAGTAGCTCCCTGGTCAGGGATCGAATTCGTGTTGCAGTGGCTGCAGATAGCGTCATAAGTTGCATCTTAACTCCTTGTGCCACCAGGGAGGACCAATTAAAAATTATTTAACATGGAAATGCTGAAGTTGTCTCTTTAGATAAGTTACTGATCATTTTTATTACTGAATTAAGATTTTATTTCATTATAGTCAATTAGTTGTGACTGTTTTGTTTTCAGTAAATCAATAATGCAGCGAACTTGCTAACAACAACAGAACATTTTGAGTTAGAAAAGACTCTAGGATTAGCTAGTCCCAATTTCCCTTCAATTCTTAAATCCTTATTATTATAATAGTGAATGAATGACCAGCAATCCAATAGAAAATTTTATAGCCTCATTCTGGGTATGTTCACTACATCCTGAAAACATTCAATTATTGGATAATTCTACTGTTTGAAAATACTTTATTCTTTTTCTCTCAAATTTTATTGATATGCCACTCATTTATATAACCACATAATTTGGGGACTACAATTTAAACTTCCATATAAGAATATTCCCCAATCACTCTCCACCAAACCTCCATTGCCATAACCCTATCAGCTTCTCTCCCTTTCCCTTCTACCCTCTGGTAACTCCATATTATCTGTCTGAGAATTTTTGTGTTTTTTGCCTGTTTGTTTATTTGGTAATTTATATCCCTCAAATGAGTGAAATCATTCAGTAACCATCTTTAACTTTCTGACTTATTTTATTTAGATCCATCCATTTTCTCTGAAAGGGCTCTTTTACCTTTTTTATAGATGAGTAGTATTCTATTAACTATACAGTCCATAATTTCTTTAATAGCTGAGAGATGGACAGTTAGGATGGTATCATGATTTGGCTTTTCTGAATAATGTTATTATGAACATAGGAGTGCATATCTTTTTGTGTCATATTCTTGGGTGAATATCTAAAGTGGTACTACCAGTTCATATTATAGTTCCATTTTTATTTTTTTGAAAAATCTATAATTTTCCATAAAAGCTGTACCATGTTACATTTTCACAGTGTGGATGACAGTTCCTTTTTCTCCACATCCTCGCCAACATTTGTTGCTGTCAGTCTTTTTGACATGGGCCATTCTCACCAGGGTGAAGTGGGATCTCCTTGTGGCTTTGATTTGCATTTTCCATAAATAAAATATTGTACATTTTTAAGTTTCTTTGGGCTCTCTGAATACCTCCTTGGAGAAGAGTCTCCTTAGGCCTTTTGCCCATTCTTTCTTTGGACTGTTTGCTTTTTTGTTGCTGAGTTCTATGAGTTCTGTGTTTTGTTGCTGAGTTCTTTTTTGTTGCTGAGCTCTTTATATATTTTGGAAATTAATCCTTAACAGAAGTACGAGGTGTAAATATCTTCTCCCAGTCCATAGGTTGAATTTTTGTTTTGTGGTAGTTTCTTTCCTGGTGCAAGAGCTTTTTAGTTTTGAAGTAGTCTGTTCATTTTTTGCTTTTGTTTCCTTTACTATTGAAGTTTTGTCACAAAATACATCTGTGCAGTTGATTTTCAGGAAGGCATCTCATGTTTTCTTTTATGTATTTTATGGTTTCAGGTCTTATATTCAGGTTTTTATCCATTTTGAGTTAATTATTATGTGTGTAGTTAATGACAGAATGTCTTTCTTTTTTTATGTGACTGTCATATTTTCCACCACCATTTGTTAAAGAGTTATTTCTTTTTCCATTGTATGCTTATAGCTCCTTCATCAAAGACTAGCAGTCCATATTTATGTGGTTTTATTTCTAGGTTCTCTTTTCTGTTTCTGGTTGTTGTTTCAATACCACACTCTTTTGATTACTATCACTGTGTAGTATAGTTTGAAGTCAGATTTTGAAACTTCCATTTTTCCTCTTTTCTATCAGGATACTATGCTATCCTTAGAAAGTTGAACTTATAAAGTGAAGCTGGTCTTCCCAAACTGGTAAAATTAAGTGAAATAAAACTCCTTGATTGCAGAATGGGGATGGGGAATTTTTTTTTTATTTTAAATGATTCTAGTATTTAATTTGCCTCTAAAGGTATTCATCTGAACTCAGAGGAAAAAGAGCCCCATTTAGCAATTTTTGTTTCTCTTTAGCAGCAGTCATTAAAATACATTGCTAAATCCTTTCATTAAAAAAATGATGCTAAATACCAAATTCCTTCAAAACCCATTTGAGCACCTCTGTGGTCACAATTTGCCAGATGAGTCTTTCCATTTGAAGTACAATGTAAAATAGTAATGAAATGAAATTATTTTATAGTGAGCATTTATATTAAAGCAATGTTACAATTTATGCAGTCTGAACAAAGTAGCAACCAGTGATTATCTTGTAACTACCTCTGAAATTACACTTCTGTTGAATATGTTATTATATGTCGTACAGTGACAGCCTGCAATTGTTAACTTCATGTGGGTACTTTTTATAGAATAAATCAAAAGCCAACCATTTCACAAGTGGTCATTTGTTTCTGGCAGAGATTTGGGAACTGTGTGGGTGTTTGAAGCTAATTTCTCTGACAAGGAAAACTAATTCCCAGAGAAGAAAGCAGACTCACACAAAAGCATCTGTGTGTTTTATCGTCTTTGAAAATCCATATCTGTATCTTAGAAACCCCTGAAATATGTGCCTTTAGAGAATCTTCTATAATTTCATTCTTGGTGGTAAGCCAAGGTCAATTTGTTAGCACTGATGATTGATTCACTGTTGTGAAGGTCAAGGGTTGGAAAGTGTCCCTCTTGAATACTAACCACAACAGCTGCAGCAGCTGCAGAGCAGCAAAAGAATCCGGGGGATCAGCAGGAATGCTGGTGGTCAAGCAGCAAAAGGTCTCCAACTTTCACCCCCTCCCCCAGGCTCCTGCAGGATGTCAGAATCAGAGGTATCCAGTGCCTTTATATAGTTTCATTCTTTCAGAGAATCTACTTTGCCATTATTCTGTCACATTCTGGTGAAGTAAAGCAAACCTCCACTTTAAGCAAAACCACAATATGACAAATAGAATTAATAAATTAAGAGGTGGTGTTTTCTTCCCATTAAATCACATTATTCAAAGAAGTGTTTAGCTAGATGCTAACCTAGGTGCCTCATGACCAAGATGTCCATTGTCTCTTAAGATTCAATGGCCTGAGAAAATGTTGAAGAAATAGACATGGATTAGGGTTAGACTTAACACCTGAAGATAATGGTAAGTCAAGGAAGATATTAAGAAACACACTCATACTTGATTACTTCCAGAGTTCACACTATGCGGGGGCAAATGATAGCAAAAGTATAAGTTGGGAGGCCATCTTACACTTGAAAGAGGTGAGGATGAACTAGATGGGGGAGGGGTGGTTACAATGGAGAGTCAAGAGTTACTTTGACAAGAGAATAGAGAGAACTTGTTGGTGAGTGACTGTAGGGTCAAGGAGGAGACAGGGTGGATATAATATTTCTCTCTCAAACAGCTTAGCAGGTAGCTGTGGTGTTCACTTAATTAAACAAGTAAATGGGTGAATCTTCTAAATCCTGGCCTCTGCTAAAGCATGAAAATAATTTATATTTACTTTACCAAAGCTTACTGTAGAAGCTTTGTATGTTTTTGTTGGGATGATATAAGAGACATATTTTTCCTAGTTTTTAGTCAAATATTAACCACAGCACCCTAACTTTTGACAGAGGCTGTCTTTTATACAAAGAAACTTCAGCTGCTCACTGAATTTGGGAGCATTTTGTTAATGCAATGATGCACTGACACAGTGCCCACTCAAAAGCCAGTTCCCTGCACTGAGGGTCTGACTTCTTACAATAAAAGGTGCTGACTTAGGAGCCAAGGGGCATACCCCTTCTTCTACCTCCTGTCTGAATTTCCATTTTCCTGAGAGACATAGCTCCAACATCAGACAAGGAAGGAAGTTCCTGTAAGGTACATGGAATTAACCAGACTTATTACACCATTGGCTTTTGTGGTCATCACCTGCAGCCTTGATTAAGCTGATGCAGCAGGCACTTCGAAGCAAGAAATCTGGGTACTGTGGACCCCTGGAGCATAGATGTAGGCATGCGTTAGTAAGCACACCTGACCCTAGAGGCCAGAGATATAATGGCAGTGTCACTAGAGACAGAGTGCAATGACTACAGAAGAGGTGAGACCATGAGAGAACACCAGAGAGAGCACAGGGAAAGAGCATAAAGATTCATGGGGGGCTGGGAGGCTCAGTTGCCTGCCTGCCTCCCAGCCCAGTCTCTGCCCAGACTGTGCCATCCTCCTTGTATGCCAGCCTCCCTGCCTGGCATGCCTGTGTACCTGGTTCCCTGAGAGCATTAAAGTTTGAACAATCTGCCAAGGGCTCCAGAACTCTCCTTTATCCTTCTGCCCAAATCCATAATGAACCTGCCCCATGCATGCTTGCACAACAGTTCCATCACCAGAACATAGAGTCCTCCTTTCTTTGTCCAACTAGGCTCTTTAAACCATGGATATGCAGCGTGAAGCACCTCTGACAGCAGCCAGATGGCTCTGCTGAAAGCCTCAACCCACGGAAACCAGACTTCAGGGAGCTTTTCCAGTAAATGATTCTTACTCCTTCAGAGCTTTTGCCTCTTTAGTATTTCCCAAACTCATTGCTTGACAACCACACTGAAATGTGTGTTTCCCCCAATTGAGATTCTGAACTTGAGTATGAAGGACAGGTATCCATCATAATTCTTTCGTAAACTGAGTTCTAGGCCTGGATTTTATCTATGAACTAACTTCATTTTTGTTGAATCTTTCCAAATGTGTCCATTTTAATCTTATTTAGCTCAGCCTGGGTTACCTGGTTCTCTAAAGCGCAACCTTACCTTAAATCCAAGATTTTGATGTGGAAACAAGGCAGTTGCTAAATACATCATTATATATATTTACTATGGGATGAGTGGAATAATATTATAATATTATAATATAATAATATATAATTATAATTTATAATTATAATTTATAATAATATTATAATATTACTCAGTAACATAATTCTTTCTAAAGTTTATGGCCACAAAAAAGCAAATGACTAATTTATTTAACTATAAACATAGCAAGTGTGTTAACACTATACAGTATTTTTTAACACTGTACAGTTTTAACTCAGAGCACAGTAAAAAAAAAATGTGTAACGGAATAAGCACATTTTAGTGTTATAAAACTTTCAATGTGAAAGTATAGAGATTGAATTGTGTTACCTTTTAAATGGAAATATGCAGATATATTTATAACATAACATCACATACCTCTTTCCATCTGTTGGCTTTCCACGAGGGGCATCTAGCAGACCTACAGGTTTTGTGAGTGCGGGGTTTCTGAAGATGACTGCAATTTGTTTCTTCTAATTTCCTTTGGAATTTGTCAATGCAAAGCACCTCACGGTACTTTAAGCCTTTACCACAAGTCACAGAGCACTAGAAAATAAATATGAATATGCTTGATTTATCTTAATTGTATGTTTTTATAATATTTTGTACCTATTTATAAGTACTTTATTTATAAGTACAAAATGAAGCAATATAAATGTCACTAATTTGATATCTCATTGAAGTTGATAGTCTATGCAAAAATGTCCACAATATACCAAACACTTCCCTAGCTCTCTTGATGTTAAAGACTCTCTGCAATGAACTCCTGTTATCTTACATACTCTAATTTGTTTTCAGTTTTACATAGTTGCCACTTATTCTATTTTTGACTCTATATGCTTTTCCACAGTACACAGTGTATTATGGAATTTAATAACAAATTCAATAACCTCTCAGTGCACAAAATTGATTGAAAAAGCAAAATGTTTTAGTTTTTTAAAGTGCAATTCAGTTTAGGTTTGCTTTTTGCATCAGTCTGGAAGCTGGATTATTCTAATATCAATCCACTAATGCATTTAATAATACATACTAACTAAACTCACTATACAGATACAGATACAGGTAAAAACAATAATTTGACTTTATTTTTCAGCCAGTTGCCATTTTATGAGTGAGGTTAGAAAGAGTGTAGGCATTGTACACCAGCTCTATTCCTTACTACATTTTGCCATCATTTTATCACTTTTCTGAGGCTTAGTTTCCTCATTATTAAAATGGGGATAATATCATTGATACAGGTTATTATGAATGTCAACATGACATAAAGAATAGGAAATATCTAATTTTGTGCATCCTCAGTAAATACTAGCTTCCCAGTCTACAGTTTCCTTCATAGCTCAAAGAGAATGTTGACGATATGGTTTCATTTAGAAACGTATAATGAGTTCTGAGAACATTAGATAATATATCCTGCATTTTATGTATATTATGAGTTTAAAGGCAATCAAGCTACCTAATACAGACTTTTATATGCTTAAAATCTTGTAAGATAAAAATATAGTTTGGAAAATAATTTACCTTTTTCTATTATTTGAAAATAATATCCCATTTTTGAAGGAAATTAATGTAACTCAGAGCCTTGATTATTAGGGCGAGTTGTTGTTATAGCTGAGATGTTCTCTTTCATCCTATTAACAAAGCTCTTATGTACTGTTTTAATCTGTGAAAATATTTATTTTTTTATTATTTTTTAAAGATTTATTTATTTATACAAGAACTGGGATACAGGCCAGAGGTGTGGGAAGGTGAGAGGATTCACCAGAGACAGAGTGGGGAGACATAACAGGCAGATGGACCAAAAACACTGCTGAGGGGTGCAGCAGGCAAGACAGTAGAGGTCTGACTGGCCACGTGGGTATCTCCCTGGCCGGCCAGGAATCGAACCCACGCTGCAGAGGCTACTGACAGCTTCACAGTGCTGTGCTCAACCCCCTGTGCCACCAGGGAGGCCCTATTCTGTGAAAATTTTTAATGATTCTTCCCGAACTGTATTTAGTGTACACCGTTTTCTGCTATTGACTTACTCTTTCAGATCTACCTATTTCTACTACTCTTTCTGGCTACTTATATTGGGCACTTTCCTATGGTTTCTTTACTGCATTGTTTTGTTGTTTTCAAATAGCATAATATATTTTACACCAAATATATCACCTATGAATATTAAACACATGTTGTCAGACAGGAAGGACGCATATCTGTTCACACACGGAAGAATATTTTCCTCCTTTGGTGTATATTATTTTTTCTAGCTTTTAAATTGTGAACTTTTGGCCCAAAGAACACCCATTACTCTCCTTATCCCCTTTAGAAAAGTAATAATTACTGTGAGTATTCATACTATCAACCTAGTAGTACTTAAGTACTACCATATACCAAGATTTTCAGATGAATACAAATTAATTAAATGACATCTCTGTCTTCTGACTGATTCATCCTCAAGGTGCTTCTTTAAAAAAAAAAAAAGATTTATTTATTTGTTTGTTTATTTATTTATACAAGCACTGGGCACAGTCAGAAGCGCGGGAGGGTGAGAGAACTCACCAGAGCCAGAGTAGGGAGCTGAGCAGGCAGAAGGACCGAAGTACACTGCTGAGGGGAGCAGCGGGCGGCAGGAGAGGTCTGTGCGCCATGCAGGACCCTCCTCCGGTGGCCGGGCAGCAGCCGGGGATCAGACCGGCGCTGCAGAGGCTGCGGGCAGCTTCGCAACCCAGCGCTCAACAGCTGCACCACCGCGGAGGCCCCCTCAAGGTGCTTCTAATCTAAATGACACATACCATCTAGTAAATTAGTAACACCAGATAACTTAAATACTATTAAATCCATAAAGATCAGGGGGGAAATGCACTAATATTACAAGACATTAAAGACTATTTAAATAATACAGTAAAACTTATGATGGAATTTGGGCCTCCCCTGGTGGAGCAGCGGTTGAGTGCTGGGCTATGAAGCGGCCCGCAGCCTCTGCAGTGCCGGTTCGATCCCCTGCTGCCGGCGAGGGTCCTACATGGTGCGACAGACCTCTCCTGTCATGCCCGCTGCTCCCCTCCGCAGTGTATTTCATTACTCTGCCTGCTCTGCTCCCCGCTCTGGCTCTGGTGAATTCTCTCACCCTCCCACACTTCTGACTGTACCCAGCGCTTGTATAAATAAATAAATAAATCTTTAAAAAAAACAAAAAAACAAAGATTTTGCAGCAGGGACCTTTCTTGCTGGAGACCATGTGAACCCAGCAGAAGGCTCACCGAGGAGACAGAGGTTAAGCTGGGAGGCTTGCCCACGCCGGGCACCTTCTAGCCTGCAGTTCCAGCCCAGAGGGGAGCAGCACCCACCGCTGGGGCAGACCGGGCGTGCAGGGGAGCACTTCCCCGGCACCGGCATTTTGCAGCAGGGACCTTTCTTGCTGGAGACCATGTGAACCCAGCAGAAGGCTCACCTAGGAGACAGAGGTAAGCTGGGAGGCTTGCCCACGCCGGGCACCTTCTAGCCTGCAATTCCAGCCCAGAGGAGAGCAGCACCCACCGCTGGGACACACCAGGCGTGCAGGGGAGCGCGTCCCCTGCACTGGCATTTTGCAGCAGGGACCTTTCTTGCTGGAGACTGTGTGAACCCAGCAGAAGGCTCACCGAGGAGACAGAGCAGGGACCTTTCTTTGCTGGAGACTTGTGAACCCAGCAGAAGTTCCCCAGAGGAGCCCGTGGTGAGCTGGGAAGGTCGCCCAAGATGCCGGCCAGTACCAGCAACACAGTGTCACAAGGAATACGGCAAATTAGAAAACAGGCAGTAGGGAGTAGAAAAACCACATGCAACCCAGCAACTCCTCAGCAAAAAAGCTAACTGCAAAAAGAAAACCATCTACCAGATTGCAATGACAGTAACTTGGAAGAACTTCTGAGCCTTCCAAATAGAGAATTTAAAATTGCTGTGATTAAAAAAATGACAGAAGTCATAAAGGAAAACAATGATAAGGGAAAAATAATTAATGACCAGAAGAATGAAATTGAGTCCCTAAAGAGGGAAGTAAAAGAAATGCAGGAGATCAAAGAATTAATGGAGACGCTAAAGAACTCTGGGAAAAGCAATGAAAGCAGAATAGATGAAATGGAAGAACGAATAAGTACTCTTGAAGACACAGAAATAAAAAGAACTAAAACAGAAAAGGAAGGAGAAGTACAAAGGAAAAAGACCAAAGAAAGACTTCGGGAACTATCTGACTCCATGAGGAAAGGAAATATAAGAGTTATAGGAATCCCAGAAGGAGAGGAGAGAGATGTGGGAACAGAGAAAATATTCATGGATATAATTGAAGAGAACTTCCCAAACGCAAAGAAGGATCTGAAAATTGATATACAAGAAGCAAGAAGAACACCAAACATCCATGACGAAAGGAAAAATACAGCAAGACACATAATAGTAAAGCTCCCAAGAATCCAAGACAAGGAAAAAATAATGAAACTAACAAGAGGGAAGAAACAGATAACATTCAAAGGGAAACCAATCAGACTGACATCAGACTTCTCTGAAGAAACACTACGGGCAAGGAGAGAGTGGAGGGACATAGTCAACAGACTCCAAGAAAACAGATGCCAACCAAGAATACTCTATCCCGCAAAGCTCTCCTTCCTCTTTGAAGAAAGAATATGGACCTTCCCAGACAAACAGAAACTCCGGAATTTCATTACAACTAAACCCCCACTCCAAAAAATACTACAAGGAGTCCTAAAGCCAGAACCTCAGAGGGATGAATAACAACAAAAGAAGGCCAAAGAAAGTTATTAAAAGAATAAATAAATAAAATCAAAGGAAAGACAAACACAATGGCAAATACAGATGCTAACATATCAATACTAACTCTAAATGTAAATGGACTAAACTCTCCAATAAAAAGACACAGAGTTGCAGGCTGGATTAAGAAACAAAACCCAACCTTTTGCTGTCTCCAGGAAACACATTTAGCTGCAAAAGATAAAAATAGACTCAAAGTTAAAGGATGGAAAACAATTCTACAAGCAAATGGACCAAAAAAGAAGGCAGGAACAGCTATACTCATATCAGATAAAACAGATTTCAAACTTAAAAAGATAAAAAGAGACCCCAGTGGTCATTACATTATGATCAAGGGGACAATACTTCAAGAAGAAATAACACTCATTAACATATATTCACCAAACGAAGGAGCACCAAAATATATCAGACAACTATTGGCATCTCTGAAAACAGACATCAGAGAAAACACATACGTAGTGGGAGACTTCAACACACCACTATCAACAATGGATAGATCAACAAGACAAAAAATAAGTAAAGACACTAAAGCTCTAAATAAGGATCTAGAGTGCTTGGGCTTAACAGACATATATAGAACACTAAACCCCCCAAAAAATCTGAGTATGTATTTTTCTCAAGCACACACGGTTCATTCTCTAGGATCGATCATATACTGGGGCACAAGACAAACATCAACAGATACACCAAGATTGATATCATATCAACCATCTTTTCTGACCATGAAGGCATCAAACTAGAAATAAACCATAAAAAGAAGGCAAGGTACTCTCCTACCTCGTGGAGATTGAAACCCACACTACTGGAAGACCATTGGACTAACGAGGAGATAAAAGAAGAAATTAAAAAAATTCTTTGAATTGAATGACAAGGAGGGCACCAATTTCCTAAATGTATGGGATGCAGCAAAAGCAGTAATAAGAGGAAAATATATAGCAATAGATGCTCACATCAAGAAACAAGAAAGAACTCAAAGAAACAACCTAATCTCGAAGCTCAAAGATCTAGAAAAAGAACAACAAAAAAACCCCAAAACCAGTAGAAGAAAAGAAATAATAAAAACCAAAGCAGAAATAAATGAAATCGAAACTAAAAAAACAATCCAAAAGATCAATGAAACCAAGAGCTGGTTCTTCGAAAAAATCAATAAAATAGATAAACCCCTAGCCAGGCTCACAAGGGCAAAAAGGGAGAAAGCACAAATAGATAGGATAATAAATGAAAGAGGAGAAATCACAACGGACACAGCAGAAATCAAAAGAATAATTAATAACTACTATGAACAGTTATATGGAAACTAGTTCAACAATCTAGAGGAGATGGACAAATTCCTACAACTCTACAATCACCCAAAGCTAGATAAAGAAGAAATAGAACACCTAAACAGACCAATTACAATTAGCAAAATTGAAATGGTAATCAAAAACCTCCCCAAAAACAAAAGCCCAGGACCTGATGGATTTACAAATGAATTCTACCAAACATTCAGAGACGAATTGGTGCCTATCCTTCACAAACTCTTCCAAAAAATTGAGAAGGAAGGTATAATACCTAACACATTCTATGAAGCCAACATTACACTAATACCAAAACCAAACAAGGACAACACAAAAAAAGAAAACTATAGGCCAATCTCCCTAATGAACACGGATGCAAAAATCCTCAATAAAATTTTAGCTATCAGAATCCAACAGTGTATCCATAAGGTAATTCACCACGACCAAGTAGGATTCATTCCAGGGACACAAGGATGGTTTAACATCCGAAAATCAATCAACGTTATCCAACACATCAACAAAAAGAAATATAAAAACCATATGATAATATCAATATATGCTGAGAAAGCTTTCGACAAAGTGCAACACCCATTCATGATAAAAGTCCTTGAAATTCTTGGGATACAAGGAACATACCTCAACATCATAAAGGCCATATATGACAAGCCAACAGCCAGTATCATTCTCAATGGTGAAAAGCTGAAAACAATTCCATTAAGATCTGGAACAAGACAAGGATGTCCACTTTCACCACTGCTTTTCAATATAATACTGGAAGTCCTAGCCAGAGCAATAAGACAAGAGAAAGACATCCAAGGAATCCAAATGGGAAAAGAAGTCAAACTATCACTCTTTGCAGATGATATGATAATATACATAGAGAACCCCAAAAACTCCACAGAAAAACTAATTCAACTCATCAATCAGTTCAGTAAAGTGGCAGGATACAAAATCAACACGCAAAAGTCAGTAGCCTTCCTATATACAAACAATAAATCTGAAGAAGAAGAAATCAAAAAAACCATCCCTTTTATTACTGAAACAAAAAAAATCAAATATTTGGGAATAAATCTAACAAAAGAGGTAAAGGACCTATACAAAGAAAACTATAAAACACTGTTAAAAGAAATAGAAGAAGACACAAAGAAATGGAAAGACATCCCCTGCTCCTTGATTGGAAGAATAAACATTATTAAAATGGCCATCCTACCAAAAGCAATATACAGATTCAATGCTATTCCAATCAAAATTTCAATGTCATTCTTCAAAGAAATAGAACAATTATTGATGAAATTCATATGGAATCACAAAAAACCCCGAATAGCCAAAGCTCTCCTGAAAAAAAAAGAAGGGAATGGAGGCATCAAACTCCCAGACTTCAAACTCTACTACAAAGCCATAATCATTAAAACGGCATGGTATTGGAACAAGAACAGACATACAGACCAATGGAATCGAATAGAAAATCCAGGAATAAACCCACAGATTTATGGTCAACTAATCTTTGACAAAGGAGCAAAGACTATGCATTGGAGCAAAGAAAGTTTGTTCAATAAATGGTGCT
The DNA here is from genome assembly GCF_964194135.1 of Talpa europaea. NCBI lineage: Eukaryota > Metazoa > Chordata > Mammalia > Eulipotyphla > Talpidae > Talpa > Talpa europaea. The sequence goes on along the minus strand of NC_140083.1, from coordinate 43,689,485 downwards.
GGGAAAACTGGGTCGCTACATGCAAAAGAATGAAGCTTGACCACTACCTCACACCATATACAAAAATCAACTCAAATGGATTAAAGAACTAGACATGAGACCTGAAACCATAAAATACATAGAAGGAAATATAGGCGAAACACTACGTGATTTGCATATCAAAGACATCTTTACAGACACATCACCCAAAGCAGTGATAGTGAAGGCAAAGATCAACAGCTGGGACTACATCAAATTAAAGAGCTTTTGCACAGCAAAAGAGACAATAACAAAAACAAAGAGAAACCCCACCAACTGGGAGAAAATTTTTGCACACAACACTAATGATAAAGGACTGATCACAAAAATCTGCAAAGAGCTGATGAGACTCAACAACAACAAAGAAAATAATCCAGTCAAAAAATGGACAGAGGAGCTAAAAAGAAACTTCTCTGAAGAGGAAATGCGAATGGCCAACAGGCATATGAAAAAATGTTCAACATCTCTTGCAATCAGGGAAATGCAAATCAAAACTACCATGAGATACCATCTTACACCTGTGAGAATGGCACATATTAAAAAAACTAGCAATAACAAATGTTGGCGAGGTTGTGGAGAAAGAGGAACTCTTCTGCACTGTTGGTGGGAGTGCAAACTGGTCCAACCACTATGGAGAGCTGTGTGGAGATTTCTGGACCTACTAAACATAGAGCTTCCACAGGATCCAGCGATTCCACTCCTAGGTATTTACCCAAAGAACACAGAAACATCAATTCCAAAGAACACCTGCACCCCTATGTTTATAGCAGCACTATTTACAATAGCTAAGCTTTGGAAACAGCCCAAATGCCCAAAAATAGATGACTGGATCAAGAAGATGTGGTACATATATACCATGGAATATTACTCAGCATTCAAAAAAGATAAACACATGCAATTTGCAGCAACATGGATGGCGCTGGAAGGGATCATGCTCAGTGAAATAAGCCAGAAAGAAAAAGAAAAATACCGGATGGTCTCACTCATAGCAGGAATCTAGAATACTTAAATAAGGGACCAGGAAAATGAATAACTATAAGAAAGTGAAAATCCAAATCAACAAAAACTATGAACCAGAGACACTTTTTGGGGTTGGGGGGCGGGAGGGGATGGATTGGGGTCAGAATGGGGGGATTGCAATTGTATGGGGAATATAAAAATAAAATTTATTAATTAAAAAATATTAAAAAAAACACAAAAACTTATGATGGAATTTAAGAAAGTCATGAAAAGTATATTTCTTTCTGGGCTATTTCATAAGTACTCAAGGGACGGTGATATTTAAACTCAGTCTTGAAGAAGTAGTTTTGTTAATAGACAAAGTTGAATTGCTATATATATGTTTGACGTATTTTTTCTAGACATGTTTTGTAAAATTCTCAGTTCTTTTAACAGTGCCAAAATCCAAGAATCAGTAAATCACTGGTATTTCTGATGAAAATGACCAATTCATTTACAAATCTATATAGGCACAAAGTTCTATTGAAGATTCTACTTTAGAATTCAGCAGTGTATTTCCTCTATCAGCAATATCTATACATTAAATATAAACTGGATCTTATAGCACAGAAAAATTGAACACATTTTTTCTTCACAAAACTGAAGTGTTTTGCATTATATTTTGAAATAATCTTTGACTCCTTTTCTTCATCTTAATGTAATCTATAACCAAGACTATTACATAAAATTTTCAACACATAGTTTTTCATTTGCTCAAGGTTTGATAGTGGTTCTCTGTTGTCTTTAATAGTAAACCAAAACTTTTACTCTTCTTTACTTTCTTGATCTACCAAATTTCAGTCAGCAATTTTTCCAACCTTATATTCTGTGACTATCCACATGCAACCTTTATTCTATTGTATTCAGGCAAAATATAACATAATGTAACTTATTTTCTTTTTATTGAGCAGCATTGGAGTTTTGACCTGCTCCATTTCTGACCTGGGCCAGTTCAAATCCCCCCCCTTTTAGGGAAACTAGCGGTCCCCTGTTCCTGAAGGTCACCATATTGATGCCCAACTTGGCACAGACACCCAATAGGTATCGCTCTCTGCCACTCAGAACTCCAGGCTCAAGCACCATCCTGTCTCAGTCTCCTGAGTAGCTGGGACTCAAGGGGGAGCCGCTGAGGCTGGATCATTTTTAATGTGACATATTCATGCAATAACAGTCCCTAATTCATATTACTTCCTTTTCTACTATACACTTCGTCTGACACTTTTCTAAACATTATTTATCCTTAAAGCTGTAAGGACAATCTGGTGTCTAATGTAAATACAAATCAATTTTGCACTTCCCTGAACTTTTCTGAGTTTCATTCTGTTTTTGGCACTTCATCATTTTATACTTTTTTCACATGCCATATCTGCCCAGCCTTCTGCTAATCACCCATAATTTGGCAGCTGTAATTAATATCAGCTCATTAAATGATGTTGATATTTGGTATTAGCAATTCTTATTTTGATTAAACTCTAGAATAATTTATGTAAAATTCTTTAATTGCATGAGAATAAATTAAAAATTTATTAACTTAACTGGTTAATAAAGTCAATGCACTCTAGGGAAGATAGACAAAAATTACAAAATGAAAAATTGCAAAATAATGCTGTGGTTACACTTTGTAAGTGGAGCTCTCTTTCCCCAAGATGAAGAGGGATAAATAAATTATTTTTATCAGGTAAGATGAATTCCATGTGGAATTCTCTAAGTGGAAAAAAAAAAGACATTATGCATGTTTTAGTTGGAATTAGGCTGTTATAGAATAAATGACTAGTGAAATGACTCAAACCACAATACATTCTGACTTGTAAAGATCCCATATAATAGTTCAATTTTTAGGAAAATCCAAACATTGCAATTATTTTCTCTGATACTACTACAACAATCTTTTAGCATTTTCCTCTATTTTAAGGTAGATACTATCCTATTCCTTTCAGATTTTATGAATGCTATATAATTAAATTACAATACTTTTGTCAAGAGTGTTTCTAAAAGTCACCTTTATCATCAGTAGTTGACATGGTTTTCAACACTTTCTAAGATTTTTCCATAATCACCATGAAACAGTGGATACAGGAAGCAACTCACTTTAGATGTGGTAATGTTAAGTACAAGTAACTTGAATTGACATCTGATAAATTATGTCCACTTAATGAAAACAGGGCATTTTAAAACAAGTGTACAATTTGCAATACCTAAAACTTCAGTGCAATCTCCAGAGTTGTGCCACTTGGGCTGGTACTATCAATTACAAGACAGAGTTGGAATTGTTTGTTTGTTTGTTTGTGTAGAAGAACTGGGGTATAGGCCAGAGGTGTGTGGGGAGGGGTGAGAGAACTCACCAGAGACAGAGTGGGGAGCAGATCAGGCAGATTGACTGAAATCCACTGCTTTTTTTTTTTTTATTATTGTATACATTTTTTACATCATTTTTCATTTTTACACAATGTATGCATTTTCATCTCAGTTATAGTCCCCATACCATTCCCACCCCCCGCCCTTGTTTTGATCCTGTTCCCTCTTCCCCCCACTCCCTGTAGTGTGTCTCTGGTTTGTAGCTACTTGTTGATTTTATGAAATCCACTACTTTAAGAGGAGCAGTGGGACAAACAGGAGAGGTCTGCTGTGCCATGTGGATTAGCTCCCTGGCCAGATATCTAACTCAGGCTGTAGGGGTTATGGTGCTGAGACTTAACCTCTAGGCCACCAGGGAGGTCCCATACTGTTGTGTTGATCTGATTTCCTACTCTCTTTGACAGTAGTAAGAAACCTACTGAAACAGAGAGAAATAGAATATCCAAATGAGAGGTAAACTACCCTGAAAAGTAACTGTCACCCTATACCTAGTCACGCACCAACTATCTTTTGTGGAATTGACAAACTGAGTAACCACAGGTAATTTCTTTAACTGACCTTCCTTTTTCATATTTAATATTTATAAAGGAACACCTATTTCATATGTGTCTCTGAGTAAAGTTACATAGAAAGGAGTTTTTTTTTTTAAAGAAAATGACCAAACTTGGAAAAACTCTAAAGACATTTTAATACAATAGCAAAATACCAAAAATATTAACACCAATGAAGAAATGAATCCTATAGAACATAATGGTGATTACATGAGAATACATTTGCAAATGTTTTCCATCACACAAAGGAAATAGAAAGATGAAATAGATCAAGAATATTGTTTCCTGGAAAATACTCGGCAGTTCTCAAACTTTGCACGAACCATTCCTGCACATCCCACACTTCCCTCCATTTCATCCTCACATATTTTTCAGTGCTATTCTAAATTTCATTCTCTCTACAGAGACTCCTTCCCTGGTGCTGCATCTTTAATGTCCAACCTAGTTCAGATTATATGTGTCTCTTACAGGCGGTTACATCTCAATGCACCTATATTATCGGTTTCATGTCTGTTTTCCCTGCCAGATAAAATTCTACTGAGAAAAGACATATTATAGGCAATCATGAAAACCAAAGAACACAGAATCACTTGTTTCTAATTTAATGATTTGAACCATATATTCCTTCTTCTAAAAGGAACTAATTGCAATTGCCATGAGCCATAGAACCTTGCAATAATTCACTGGTCAGTCTTTTTCTAAAATGGGCTATTTCACTGGTGACACGGGAACTGATATTTAGATGGTACATTTCAAATTTAATGGTTATGTTACACAGTGATGCTCACCTTTAATTTTAGCCATTAAAATCCTTTAGCTAATTATTTGAAAACCACAAAACAAGAAAAAAATAAGAATCTAAAGTTTGGCATACAGAATAGCAAGTGAAATCAAAGTAAAGAGGGAGAATTAATTATTCACAGGGCCTATTTTAGTTTAGTTTGACTAGAAAATTTGCTAGACTAGAAATTTAAGTAGGAATTTCTATTTCATATGCTACTACATAATGCCATCTATGAATGAATGTATATGTTTCTGTGTTCCTCATGTAAATGTTTATTATACTGTTCCAATTATTAAATTCAACACTTAAGATTTAAAAATTGTATGAAATTTTTAAATATTAAGTATTTAAAAAGAGCCCTAACATTGAATGTAAGTTCTACTTAAATATATTGAACGACTATTAAGATAAGTGAACAGCTAGTGAGAATGGTGATTTTAATGAAAAGCCTAGCAATTCATATAGATCTGTTTTTAATTGAAAATCTCCTAAATTAATTTTGTATATAGCCTAAATAATTTTGTGTATAGTCTAAATAATTTCCAGATCTCTAAAATGACTAGAGGACAGTAAATCTGCAAATGACCTATTGTTTAAATGAGCAAAGGTCAGTCATTTAAGATGAATTAATTAGAATTAGAAGTATAACAATAAAACTACTTGCCCCCTAACATTCCTCTTTATTTGCTGATAGCAAGTATTTAAAACTAAACAGAATATTTCAAAATTTAATAATAAATGTTTTCTTCAATTTTTTTCCACAAATCATTTCAGAGACAGTTAATATTTGCAGCATTTAGTTTTATAGCAATCTTAACTTTCTTTTTAAACTAAATCCACATATACCTCATCATAAACCAGAAATCATTTCCATCAAGATAAGTACAAATGAATAAGGATTATCAACTTACAATGTATAATGTGTAGTTTTGACTTAAAAACAAACATATTGTAATAGTTAAAACACAATCAGATGTTAGAATGTCTCTTGGGATAATTTGAGAGGATTTCAATGAACTTCTCAGTATAGGAATATGTATTATTTATCTTCGCTTTGATCTTTTTCATAACTCAACTATTTTATCCTTCTTTAGAGAAGTTAAAACATTTAAATGGAAAATTTTATCATAGCTGTTATGCTAGAGACTTTTCTAAATGACATTTTTGAGATTATGGTAAATGTCTGTATAGCACAATTATGAAACAGATTAGTCTATAAAACGACATTAAGAAGGGAGATGACACAATTTCAGATAAAAAACAGACCATAAATTAGATACTATGTGGGATAAAATAATATTGTATATATACATCCATGCATATGCCTGTTATATTTTTCTGTTTTTTTAAGGATACTTATAATATTCTCTAACGAGGCTACATCTAAACCCCAGAAACAGCATGTTTTTTTAAATATTCAGGAAGCCAATAACTATATCTAAGGGAAAAGTCTCACTACAGTAAAACCTTAGATATGAGTTTTATACAAAAATTTTATAATTAAGGGCATTCCCTACAGTGGTAGAAAACTATTTCAAACTGAGCTCCTCAGTTATTAGAGAAGTAAAACATTAAAGTAGTAAAGTAAAATAGAGTATGGCAGAATTGGATAGTCTTCTGTTTAAAATAAAACCAAGAACTGATAAAACATGCATATTAAGAGTGTCAAGTCTGTAAAATAGTGCTGCTACTGTTCCTTTAATTCAATGCACATGTGCATGAAGGAGTAAGATACTAAATCTATCAACAAGGGACCCCATTCATAGTATTTCCTGAAAGATTATACTCAAGAGTTTTAAAGTTTAATGGAGTTTGAAAATTTCCTTTTTAACCTGTTACAGACATCCTTTGACTATGCAACTTTAATAAACCAAGACAGCATTTGGCCTTAAAAATATTTATTACTAAAGCATTTCATTCTCTTGCATTACATCTGAATATATTTAAAATTTGTAACTTCAGACATTTTAAATGTTTTAAAAGTCATATTAACCTGCAATACTGAGTTCCAACTGAAAGGTCAAAAATACATGCTTAACAAGAAATACATTGAGCAAACATTCATATAATTACAATAACATTAAATTTAATTTTTAGGTTCTAAAAATTTATTTTTGAGTGGAGATATATATATATATATATATATATATATGTACACATGTAAAGATTTATAGCTCCAAGCCAAGCAATGCAACATGAGTGATTTCACATATAACTCACTTGGCTAGTTCAATTGAATATAATACTTAAAAATAATTTACTGATTATAATATTTTGAAATTAATACTTTAAAAAAAAGTTTTACTATTTTTACTTCCAATATAAAACCTGAAACAAAGTAGTAATAACTCATACAAGTACTTTATGCAGAAATTTTCAATTATGTATGTTTTCCACACACAAAATACCAGAAAGTCAGGATGAAAAATCACTCCAGTAACTGATAACTTAAGAGCTGAACTATTGCATTAGTTTTACTATTAATAATATTTGATGAGGAATCATTACAAATATATGTTAATGAACTTGTGTTTGTTTATTTTGCTAGAAGCATAGTAAATATGTTTTTAAATTGATTTTACACACACAGAGTACACTAAGTTCACAATATACACAGTATTTGTAGCAAAAAAAATGTACTTAGGAAAATCTAACATCAGCTTAAAGCTTATAATTTATTCTTTACCTTTCTAATAGTATGGTTTGTGTGGACTACATGGGGATAATCAACATTACAGATTCCTCCATAAAAATGTGTTTAGCAAGTGGAATTCATCTAGAATTCCTGTTAAGTGTTTTTATTGACTCACTGAGTAACATGAATCTTTACAATTACACATAAACAGGGAAAATGTTATTGTCAATAGAGAACATAAAACTTGTCTAATTTTAGCAATTCTTTTGAGATCATTATTACAAATTTACTTTTTCTTGCTGTTTTTATAGAAATCACAACTAGGACATTACTTTTGCTAGAATATATGGTACATTTCATGATGAAAACTCCAACCTCATCTTATTCCCTGGAAGCCTACATCCAGAACCTAGAGTATCTGCCTTCCAGGAAGGAGCATAAAAAGAAAACTATTCAGTGTGTGTAGACCTTAAAAAAGATAAAGAGATCAGAAAAATAATAAGCACACTTAAAAAAATATTGACATTTAAGACACTACTTACTATGCTAACATTTACAAAATTCCTAAAATCAAGCACCAGCAGAATAGCAGGTTTTCTGATTTCTACAAATGTTTTTGTGGTAGCTGTGGGAGTTAACAGAAATAAAGCCAAGAAGTTTTCTTTCAAGATGTGTTATAAAGGTCTTAAAAGGAATATGCACAAAGAACTCTCAGATGAGAAATAAAAAGTGAATTCTATGAAAGCTTTGATAAGGAAAAAGAGTTGAACTTTAAAAACACAGTAACCATTGCACATTTATGTCTGTCATATGCAACAAAAGTCTGAGGCAAGAAAATCTAATCATATTTTTAAAACAAATTATGTTAAAATTTAAGTCGGAGTTTCAGTTTTTACTATCAAAGTTTTACAGTGTCTCTTTGCTATTGGAGAGGATAGATTAATAAAAAGAGGATTTAGTGGTATCTTAAAAATTCTCAGAGAAATTATTTTCAAGCTAGAATCCTATAATCAGCAAAGTATTAATCAAAGAATTACTTCTACATATTTACACAAACAGAAAAATGCATCTTCTTTTTTTTTTTCAGGATCACAATGTTTAGAATGAAAGAATAAATTTTAAAATGAGAAACAGATTTGATACAGGAAAAAGTCATGAAATTAGAGATGAGAAATGTTTCACAGAATAAAGGAATGATATGGTATGGTTAACTTCACCTAGACCAGATCAGGGGAAGTTGAGGGGAACGGTATTGGGAACAGCCCAGGAGAAAGGAAATATCTAAGTTTATAAAAACAAACATATATAGAAAATTTACATATGGTAAAGCATTAAACAGAGGGAAATGTGACTGGAATATAAAAAAAATCTAAGCAAGTTTTTGTTAGCTATATATCATCTATCTGTCTGTCTATCTCTTTGCTTCTCTTGTATGCTGTTAGATCATTTGTGTTTTAGTCAACTAATACATTTTCCCTATATGAAAATGATCCATTAGGCAAGTTTTGAATGAGGCAATTATCATCTCCAAGAAAATAGAAGAGTTGTACAGGATAAGGAATGGAGCTACTTTCTATTTGGCTCCACTGTGATGAAAAGCACTGAGTATTGACTTAATAAAATTTATTTGGAAAACAGGATTATGGGATTGAAAGTCTTTATAAGAGATTTCAATTCTCCACCTCTGCAAATGGAAGTCAATAATTAACATTTAATGCAGAAAAAGTGTATTATTTGGAAATACAGAAGTACACATCAGAAGCCACAAATCAAATAGATTGAAGACTACCTCTGGGGTAGGAAAAACAACAACCAAAAACAGTTCTTTTTCTTTATCATTTTTTTGCATCATTTCTTTCTTAACTGTGTACATGTGCTATGCTGATAAGGTCTGTATTCAAAATTATTACTAATGATATTTGGTTGATTACTGGATATTAATGTCAAACTGGGGGATCTATCAACTTTTTATGGAGGACACTATAAATTACAATATGAGGCTATGAAAAGTATACATCACAATTTACTTATGACATAAAGGTGGGAGACTTATTAAAAACTCAAATGAGAATCTTAAAATATACAAATATAGGCTATCAGGGAAAAATAAACATTCTACACTTGTGCTTAAAAATATTATGTACTGGGACTCCCTGGTGGCACAAGGGGTTAAGCACAACACTGTGGAACTATCCGCAGCCTCCGCAGCATGAGTTCAATCCCCGGCCAGCCAGGGAGATACCCACATGGTGCAGCAGACCTCTCCTGACTTGCCCGCTGCTCCCCTCAGCAGTGTATTTCAATGGATCTGCCTGTTCTATTCCCTACTCTGTATCTGTTGAATCCTCCCCCCCACACACACACCTCCGGCCTGTACCCCCAGATCTTGCATGTATGAATAAATAAATTTTAAAAAAATATTATGTACTATAATAAGAAAACATTACTTAATAACGACATCTACTATACATACAGTTTATACTAATGTAAGGTCGGCATAAGAAGACTGGGTAAAAAATTGAACTTTGATGCAGTATTAATCATATTGTTCATAGCAAGTATGACAATATTCTTTTATTTATTTTTTTTAAAGAGGCATGTATTATTTATTTATTTGTTTGGTTGGTTTTTTTGTTTGTTTGTTTGTTTGTTATACATGCACTGGGTACAGTCAGAAGCACGGGAGGGTGAGAGAATTCACCAGAGCCAGAGCAGGGAGCAGAGCAGGCAGAAGGACCCAAGTACACTGCTGAGGGGAGCAGGGGGCGGCAGGAGAGGGGTCTGCGCGCCATGTGGGACCCTCCTCTGGTGGCCGGGGAGCAGCCGGGGATTGAACCGGCGCTGCAGAGGCTGTGGGCAGCTTCACAACCCAGAGCTCAACCGCTGTGCCACCTGGGAGGCCTGACAATATTCTTTTAGAACTGTATTCCTTAGACTTCACCCATTTTTACTAATGAATGAATGTTATGTATTGAAATGGTCATGATGAAAATATTGTGATGATTAAAGAGTTGAACTAAAGAGAAATGTTTAGCCAGGAAAACAGAAAAACAGATGCCTTTAAATATTCTGCCTGTAGAACTTGATGTATTTTTACTACAAGTTACAGAATGAGAATTACAGGTGAATATTTTGTGTGTGTGTGTGTGTGTGTGTACATACACTTCACGCAATAAATAGATCTCTTCAGGAGTTGTTGTCCTAATTTTGTAGGGTGCCATGTGGATCAGGAGATTATTCCAATTTCCTCTTTTTAATGCTTCTACAGAAATTTTTAAATACATAATAAATTTTAGCTCAAAATGAAGACTACAACTTTCCTAAAAAGAAATGTGCTGTACAGTGTTATGGTATGACCTCCAATTCTAGAAAGTTTTGCTATATGGAAATTGTACCTCCATTGAGATACTTGTTGACATAATTTAAGCTTTATGTAGAAAAATAGAGGAAATTGGAAATATCTCCGAATTTTAAAAATATATCAAAAAGAGAACTATATTTTTATACATGTTAAGAATCACAAAAATATGTATTTAAAAAATTAAGATATATATTTATGAGTTTATAAAAATGCTGTGTTATTGTGAACTCAAATAAGAAAATGTGAATTTCTGCACCTGCATCATAGGGCATCCTTTGGCAGAAGAATATGCCATTATTTAGTTATTCAAGTTATTAGTAGGGGTCCAGCAAGAAGGCAGAAGAGTGAAGAAACTGATCTCACCTCCTCCATGTGTACACAACTAAGTTATAATAGAACAAACTCAACAACTATGAAAGACGCATGACTTCTGCATATACTTGGAACCACAAGGCCACAGAAAAGGGTGGGATAACTGTTATTACACTATGTTTGACGTGATTTTGGAGCAGTGAAACCCATCAGAAAGATATATGGCTGCAATGCTGAACATCTCTGGTGTTGTCAAGAGCACATGCCCACACCAAACTTTGGAGACCTAGCACTACTCTTGAGGGGGTGCACAAAGCAGTCAAGTGTGGCAGAAGTGAACCACTGAAGAATTAGAGGCATAATGGTGCAGCATGATGACTCCTTCCTTGAGCTTGAGGCGCCCATCCTAGAATAGCTGGAGACTGAACCAGCAGGGAGTGCACGATTGACTCACCTGTGCTTCCTGGTAGACAAAGCTACTGCACACAGTTGGAGAGTGTGATGTCCAAACACCTGCTACTCTCACCCAGGACTAAAACTGAGACAACTGAATGCTCTCATGAATCAGAGGTTATGAACCTGGATTTTGTAACAGGAGAAAATACAGGATCTGAAGGTTTCATATTTCAGAGAAAGAGGACAATTACCAGTTTGTGGTTTCATCTCAAGTACAGACCTCACCCAGAGTTACATCTACTGCCCAACCACCGCAAAGATTTATCACTGTGGATCCCCACCAAACGTCTTGGGTACCTGCAGCTCAGCAGGAAACTTGAAATCTTGATGATCACTGGAGGCAAACTTTTGTTTCCTATGACACAGTCCCTTCATACTTACTACCCCTATGGCACCAGTACCCTAGTGATCTGTATGGATGAAATGGCAGAGGTATATGAAATGGACATCTAAAGATTCTAATTTAAAAAGCTAGGAAAATACCAGCTTCTTGTAGGAGGGATGGAAAGCCAATTTATTCAAGTAAATACATGAAACACCCTGTGATAAATAATAAAAACTAAAAATAAAGAGCTAGAAGAACATATGCTGGAGCAAAATAAAACAAAAAAAAAATCCTAAGAGAAATCTTCATCTAACAGAACAGCAGCATATGCCTGGGAGGTGTTCAAAGCCACAACTATAAGTATGTTTGCTGGATTAAGAAAAACAACTGATCCAGTGCATATTCTTTGCTCCTTTGTCAAAGATTAGTTGACCATAGATCTGTGGGTTTATTTCTGGATTTTCTATTTTGTTCCATTGGTCTGTGTGTCTGTTCTTGTTCCAATACCATGAAGTTTTGATGACTATGGCTCTGTAGTATAGTTTGAAGTCTGGGAGTGAGATGCTTCCATTCCCTTCTTTTTTTTCAGGAGATCTTAAGAAAGTTTGTTCAATAAATGGTGCTGGGAAAACTGGGTCACTACATGCAAAAAAATGAAGCTTGACAACTACCTCACACCATGCACAAAAACCAACTCAAAATGGATTAAAGAACTAGACATAAGACCTGAAACCATAAAATACATAGAAGGAAATATAGGCGAAACACTACATGACATCCACCTCAAAGACATCTTTACAGACACATCGCCCAAAGCAGTGATAGTGAAGGCAAAGATAAACAGCTGGGACTACATCAAAGTAAAGAGCTTCTGCACAGCAAAAGAGACAATAACAAAAACAAAGAGAAACCCCACTGAGTGGGAGAACATTTTTGCACACAACACTAATGATAAAGGACTGATCACAAAAATCTGCAAAGAGCTGATGAGACTCAGCACAAACAAAGAAAATAATCCAGTCAAAAAATGGGCAGAAGAGCTAAAAAGAAATTTCTCCGAAGAGGAAATGCAAATGGCCAACAGGCATATGAAAAAATGTTCAACATCACTTATAATCAGGGAAATGCAAATCAAAACTACCATGAGATACCATCTAACACCAGTGAGAATGGCACATATTAAAAAAAAACTAGCAACAACAAATGTTGGCGAGGGTGTGGAGAAAAAGGAACTCTGCTGCACTGCTGGTGGGAGTGCAAACTGGTCCAACCACTATGGAGAGCTGTGTGGAGGTTTCTTGACCTACTAAAGATAGAGCTTCTATATGATCCAGCAACTCCACTCCTAGGTATTTACCCAAATGACATAGAAACATTAATTCCAAAAGGCACCTGCCCCCTATGTTTATAGCAGCACTATTTACAATAGCTAAGCTTTGGAAACAACCCAAATGCCCAAAAATAGATGACTGGATCAAGAAGATTTGATACATATACATGATGGAATATTACTCAGCAATCAAAAAAGATAAACACATGCAGTTTGCAGCAACATGGATGGAGCTAGATGGGATGATGCTCAGCAAAATATGTCAGAAAGAAAAAGAAAAATACCACAGGGTCTCACTCATAGCAGGAATTTAGAAAACCTAAATAAGAGACCAGGAAAAAGACTAATCAATACAAAGTAAAAATCAAAATCAACAAGCAACTATAAACCAGAGACACACTACGGGGTGGGAGTAGGGAGGGGTGGGGAAAGGAAGGACTGGAGTCAAAATAAGGGGGGTGTGCAGTTGTATGGGGAATATAACCAAAATGAAAATGCATACATTGTGCCAAGATGAAAAATGATGTAAGAATTTTATAAAATATTAAAAAAGGAAATAAAAACAACTGATGATGTAAAACAGGAATACAACAAAGATCAAGAAAATATGAGACTGCTATAACTAAAACAAATGTCTCTAAAAACACTGCAAGCATATTAAAAAATAATGGATGGTCTCAATAGCAGACAAGCACAACGGAGAGTATTAGTGAGCTTGAAAGCAAAGTGGCAGAGAACATATAGACAACCACACAGAGAACAAAAAATGAAAATCTTGCAAGAATTTTGGGATGGCTGAAAGAGAAATAACATATTCCAGGGGTCTCAGAGTAAGAGAGAGTCATAGAAAATTTATTTAAAGAAATCTACCCACAATATAGTGGCATAGGAAGGTCCTGATAAACCTCTCCCCTAAACAGAACTAGGAAAAACTAAAGTTGCTCACAGAAAATTCACCAGTTCAATCCTGGTAATAGTGAACTGACCCAAAGATATTTTGCACTGATGATAGTGGTTCATTCTGGGAACAGAACAGGGAAAAGCAAAGAGAGTTTGGGTCAAAGCAGAGATCACTCCAGTCAACCAGAACTGCTAGGAAACAGGCGACAAGGGACATGGACCATGCATGGGGAGCCTCTTCAGTGAGTGGAGGAGTCCAGTCCTGCATGCACTAGGGTGTTGGACCACTGCTTCAGTCACAGAAAATATGGCTACCAGTAGCATGGTTGACAAAGACTCCTTCACTTTTCTTGCTGGGAAGTATGGAATACACTTTATGACACAGAAGGGAGTGACAAGGAGGTAGGGCACTAGAATTTAGGTGTCAAGAAGGAAGGAGCAGATTTTACACTTGAGAAAGGGGAGAGCAAGTAGTGTGAATCTCTCTACCTGGAATAGCCCTCCATCTCCACTGAGACTGATAAGAAGTCTGTGGACTCCAACTTCCCACCCCTACCTCACCAGCTACCAAGTTAAACAAAGAACATAAAATTGAAGTCACAGCACCACAACAGGGAAAAAAGAAAAAAAAAAAAAAACTAAAGCCACACGCATGCATAGGAAAATAGGAACATCAGAAAACAAGATGAAAATAGTGAAAGAGAAGAAAAGAAGCCCAAATGACATAGAATTCAAGGCCCTAACAAAGATCTCAGGATAGCATTTGTAAAGAGTATCAGTGAAATCCTAGAAGGCAAAACAAACACAGATTCCAGGATCTCAGCAAACATATCCAGGAACAAAGAGTTCTTCACTGACTAGATTAAAGATAATAAGAAACACGCAAAAAGAGGAGCTGAATAAAATTAGAATATAGAAAGCATACCGAGCACACTTCAGCTAGAAGAATTTAAGATATTATAGAAACAAATGTACAAATGACCAACATATACGAGAAAAATAGTTTCAGGAACAATAAAGAAACTCCAAAAAAATATCATATTCCATTAGAAGAGGAAACATAAGGATAATGGTTACTCTAGAATGTAAAAAGAAGGAAGGAGGCAGGGACAGACCTTAAGAATAACAGTTGAGGGGCCTCCCCTGGTGGCGCAGCAGTTGAACGCTGGGCTGCGAGGCTGCCTGCTGCCTCTGCAGCACCGGTTTGTTCCCCGGCCGCCGGCAAGGGTGCCACAAAAAAATAAAATAAAATAAATAACAGTTGAGAATGTCCCAAACCTAAGGAAAGAATTCAACATGGTTGTCCAGAAAGCAGAAAGAACATCAAAATTTCAAAATGCAAAATGACCTAAATCATGGCACAACATTGCTAAATTGTCAAAAGTCAGTGATAATGAAAAAATATTAAAACTTCTAGGGAAAAAGGAATGAAACATAAAAAGTCACCTCAATCAGACTTTCGTGAGATTTCTCAGCAGATACTCTCAATGCTAGAAGAAAGTAGAATGATATATTTACAATTCCAAAAGACAAAAACTACCAGCCATGTGTACTCTATCCCACAGAATTATCACTTAAATATGAAGGAAAAACAAAAGTTTCCCCAGACAAAAGCAAATGGAGTTTACCACCCCCAGGCCTGCCCTACAAGAAATGTTCAAAGTAGCTCTTCCACATGAAAAGAAAAAAATAAGGAATAAGTTGATAAATAGTAACATAGATCAGAAACATAAATTAAATACTATGAAAAAACACATCATTAAGGAAGAGGAAGAAAAGGAAAGATTCTGTATATTCAAATAATGAGTGGATAACAGTAATACAAATGGGGGGGGCTATTTTAGATATGAAAAGGTTGTACAACCTTCAAGGTAGCCACAAAACAAAAAGCTAGAATAGAGAGAATTAGAAGAAGAAATGAAGAAACTGAGGGAACGTGAGTGGAATTAGTGCTGATAAAAAAACAAACAAACAGATAAACACATGGAAAAAGAACAGAAAAATAAAACTGAAAACCTAAAGTAGAATAATAGTAAATACACCTCATATATCAATAATCACCTGAACCATGAACTTACCACTTAAAAGACTGAGAATGACAGGTTACATTAAAATGCATTACCCATCTATATCATGCATATATAAACTTCACTTTAGAGTTAAAGATTTATTTATTTATTTATACAAGCACTGGGTATAGTCAGAAGTGCTAGAGGGTGAGAGAATTCACCAGAGCCAGAATGGGAAACAGAACAGGCAGACTGACGAAATACACTGCTGAGGGGAGCAGCAGGCATGGCAGGAGAGGTCTGCGTGCCTTGTGGGACACTCGCTGGTGGCCAGGGATGGAACCGGAGCTGCAGAGGCTGCAGGCAGCTTCGCAGCCCAGCGCTCAAGCGCTGTGCCACCAGGGGAGGCCCTCACTTCAGATTTAAAGACAAACATAAAGTGAAATGCGCACACTCATTCATATTGTGGATTATTATTCAGTCTTGTAAAATAATGAAATCCTGCCACTTTCCACATGTAAGAACCTTGAGGACACTTGCTAAATGAAATGTCAGAGAAATACAAACATGGTATAATATCATTTATATGTGGAGTCTGAAAAAAAAACCCACAAACTCAAACTCATATATATAGAGAACAGGTTCGTGGTTGTCAGAGATAGGAGATAAAATAGGTGAAAGAAGTTAAAAAGTAAAGACTTCTATTTATAAAATAAATAAGCCATGGGGTATAATATACATGGGAACTATACTTAATAATGTAGTATTGCATATTTGAAAGTTGCTAAGAGTAGATCTTAAAAGTTCTCATCACATAAAAAAAAGTTTTAGCTGTGGCAATGGAAGTTACTATACTTATTGTGGTGAGCATTTTGCATTATATGCAAATATTGAATCATGTAGTTCAATTGAAACTAGTGTTGTATGGGGCCTCCCCTGGTGGCGCAGGTGATTGAGCTCAGCACTGTGAAGCTGTCCTCAGACTCTGCAGCGCTGGTTCGATCCCGGCCAGTGAGGGTCCCACATGGCGCGGCAGACCTCTCCTGTCTTGCCCGCTGCTCCCCTCAGCAGTGGATTTCAGTCAGTCTGCCTGTTCGGTTCCCCACTCTGTCTCTGGTGAATCCTCTCACCCTCCCGTGTATCTGCCCTGTACCCTGGTTCTTGTAAAAGTAAATAAATAAATCTTCTTTTAAAAAAAGAAACTAGTGTTGTATGTCAATTATGCCTTAATAAAAATATATAATATGCTAAAAAACTCTAGTTTTCCTAACCATTAAAAATATATATCAGGGAACATGTTCACAATCTATAAGAACTGAGTTTTCTTCATGTTGTGACATAAAATTATAAAATTTCTCATACTTTGTGACACATAGAAAAACTTGGAAACAATGTTCAATTTCACAAAGTAAGAAATATACCTCTAGTTCTCAATATAGACAAAAATATTTAATAACCTACTTTATCCCATATAAATAAATTTATACCTTATTAACACAATAGAAATCAGATATTCGGAATTTCACATATAAACTTTACCAAAATCTGCTCACATTATAAAATTGTGGGTTTTTAAAAGACTTATTTTAATTTATTTATACATACAAGGACTGGGTATAGGCCAGAGGTGAGAAGATTCTACAGAGACAAAGTGGGGAGCAGAACAGGAAGATCTCTGAAATAAACTGCTGAAGGGAGCAGCAGGAGAGGTCTGTTGTGCCCAATGTGAGTTAATTCCCTGGTCTGGGACTGAACTCATGCTGCAGTGGCTGTCTATAGCTTGATAGCGCTGAGACTTTAACCCCTGTGCAACCAGGGAGGCCCCACACTATAAAATTGTTGAACAATTATAAATGAGAATGCTAAAGTTATTTATGGTAGAAACCATTCTATAAATGTTTACTGAATAAGCAAAGAATCAAGTAAATAATATGCAGGAAAACTATGTGAACAAATGTATACAACAAAGACCTTTGAAATAGGAACTCTGTTTTACCTGAATGGGATAGTTGAATTACCCTTAGGTAAGCATCATTAATCTCTTTCCCCAAGATTTTTGTTGTTTTGATTCTACAGTGTGTCCTGTGGATCAGCAGAGATAAGAAGGGGCTCCTCCTGGTCACATGAGATTGAGATCTTGACAATTTTGCTAGAAATCTCCTCAGAGCTACTATTAATGTGGCTGTTTCCTGACCCTGAAAGTATGATCGCAAGTCAGGGAAGAGTCATGCTTATCTTCCCTGTCCCTACTTCTAGAAGTGTAAATTCTCCTAAGGTCTATGAATAAATAGTGAAGTTTCCTTGAAATAGAAGCATGAGCTCTCACTCTGGTTCACAGAATAGGAAGTCATTTTTAATTAGTGTGGCATATAAATTCCCCTTTATTCATTCAGTCTCCTAAAAAGAATGAATTCTCTCAGGGTAGACATCATTTACACAGTATCACTGGCACATTTTAATTCTCATACTGTTTAATGACATCCCAAACAGAATGATTAATTATACCACGTGCTTTCTAGTCTTGCCTATTGAATCTTCTTATATTTGTGTTTATGATGGGTAAAATCTAGAGGAAGCAAACTTTCTTGTATATATTTATATCTTGGGAAAAAATTAAGGGCTAGAAACAGAAATGGTTCTATGGTGTGGTGGGCAAGCCTTTTTCTGACAATTTTAATTATTGCACCAATGTTTTCCTCCCCAAATATCTGCCTGCTTGCTACAGTATTTTCAGTGACGTTATTTATATTTTAGAACTAGTTTAGTGTTTCTTGCTACTAGTAAATATCCCATTGAATGGAACATTTGTCTCAAAAATAATTTGAAATTCTTGTATTTTGTTGTTTTTTGTTTTGTTTTTTTGCAGAGAAGTCCTAGGGCATAGGCCAGAGTTGTGGGGGGGTGAGAGGATTCACTGGAGACAGAGTGGGGAGCAGAACAGGCAGATTAACTGAAAAATACTGCTGAGGGGAGCAGTGGGCGTGACAGGAGAGGTCTGCTGCACCATGTGGGTCAGCTCCCTGGCCAGGGGTTGAATTCAGGCTGTAGGGGTCATAGCACTAAGACTTAGCTTGGGTCCTAAGCTACCAGGAGGCCCCGATATTCCCCGATATTCACCTGTTTTAAATATACTTTTTGCTTTCATCCTTTTTTTTTTTTTACCGGCTGTAATATGAACTCTATGCCTTGATCCATTTATACTTTCATCCTGCACACCTAGTACTATATAAAAATCATTTGACACTTAGAAACTGCTATATAAACACTGAACAAATAAGAAATAGAAGTTCATGAAAATTATTAATCGTTGATGTAGCATTTAAAAAAAAGAACTGGGGAAGAGACTGGCTAATCTTTCTTAATTATGCTAACAGAATAAAATAGCAAGCTTTCTCTCATGAAAAATTGTTGTTTTAAAACATGTTAATTAAAATGGGCCCCTCCTTGGTGGCCTAGGGGTTAAGTCACAGCAGTATCACTGCTACAGCCTGAGTTCAATCCCTGGCCAGGGAGCTGACCCACATGGCACAGCAGACCTTTCCTGTCTCTCCTGCTGCTCCCCTCAGAAGTGGATTTCAGTCAACCCACCTGTTTTGCTCCCCACTCTGTCTCTGGTGAATACTTTCACTCCCTCCTGCTCCCTCCTGCTCCTCTCACTCACACCTCAGTTCTTCTATGCAAAAAAAAAAAAAAATCATGTTAAAATGAATTTCACTATAAACATGTCATCAGCCCTACAGTTCTCCCCATTTTTGTTTATTTGAATCCACTTTGGAGCTTTTATCTACATACCTAAGGGGAAAAGGAAACTTTTTCACTATTGCCACTTGTTAGTATCTATGTTTGAGATTGATAGCAAAATACCTGAAATAAAGAGGTAATATTCTGTAAGATATATATATATATATATATATATATATATATATATATAACAGAACAAAATTAACCTGTAGAGTGATGTGGTGATGGGAGATTTATGGGGACTACACATAAGCGGAGAAATCACCTATTGTACAAAAATAAACAATTTAAGAAAATTGAAAAAATAAAAAAATTAACCCCTAGAAATCCATGAAATAAAAGACAAGGCAACTGAAGATAGGCAAATAAGCACTTCACAAAAGAGGATTTCCCATGGGACTAAATCTAGGAAAGGCACTCAACTTAATTAAGTATCAAAGATATGCATATCACAACCACAAATAAATACCACTATACATCCACTGGCATTACTAAAATTCAAAAGGGTTGCCAAGGAGCTGGAGCAACTGGAATTCTCAAAGAGCCACCTTAGCAAACTATCTGATAACACATACTAGACCTGAATCTCTGCATGCACTTAGATCCTGCAATGCAACATCTGACAATACATACAATATTTTGGTCTACAGTGTTCACCAAAAAGTGACACATGCTCGTGACAGCATTATTTGTAAGCTCCCAATTTAAAACCATCCTAAATGCATGTTAACTGTTGAACAGGCATTCCTATAGATCATATTCACTCACTCATAAGAGCCATGCAATTATACTCATATACAATTAATGCTAGATTACAATGAGAAACTACAATCATATAAAAATGATTGAATCTCACATGTATTATAAAATGACTCACAAATTATCTAAATTCTATTTATATAAAGACAAACTTACCTATATTTGACTGAGAATAGTGTTTACCGTTATGGGGGATAGTGATGGCAAGGAGACCCATTAAAAATATCTTACTCATAACTATAAGATCAAGGATAAACTTAATAGCTAATATTTCAGCAGGCTTAAGAATAATATTTCTTCAATTCCTTTTGGTAAATGAAGATTTACATTTTTCTTGGTGGGATCAAGATTGCTTTACTTTTATAGAAGACCAATACAAATCATGTTGTACATCCTCGAATGGACCCCTCCACCTGCAGTTTGTCATCCTAGTGTTCTCTTTCACTTTTGACACATTATCCAAACCTTTTACTCTCTTCAAGTCCAAACTTCACCAGTCTCAAAATTATGCATCATGACTTTCCTTCACTCTAATCTCTTGACAATACACTTCTTTACAAGATGTTCCCTGGTACAGTACATCTTTTTCAGATGCCATAGATATATAACACTCAATGTCCTGTGATCTCATCATTAATTGCATTATCTACTTCATTTTTCCCTATGTCATACATTTCACATGTGCAAGATCCATTGGCAACTCCAAAATTACTTTCAGAGCATAGTCTCTAGGGCACACTAAATCCATCAATACTCTCTCTTTTGATGAGGCATGTAAACTGTGCCAAAAACAAAAAAAAGGAAGATGCTGCAATTTTTCAAAGTTAAGCAATTTTTCTAGTGGATAAGCACTGTCTATCTCCTGTCAGGTTATCTATCTTATTACTTTAGGTTTTCATGAAGATTCTACTGGCAGAATTATTGTACTATCAGGAACATGCCTCATGACTAATCCTCGTAATATTATGACTTATTAAACCCCAAATATTATGAGTTTTCAATATTATAAATCACTCAGTTGCTACTGAAATGAGATAACTCCCACCCTGGATTTTGATCACCTGTCTATTCAGTTTGCATCATTAAACTGCAAACTTCTCCTTGGGGGCCTCCCTGGTGGCCTAGGGGTTAAGTTTCAGTGCTTTTACCCCTAAGGCCTGAGTTCTATCCCTAGCCAGGGAGCTGACCCACACACAGCGCAGCGGACCTCTCCTGTCTCGCCCACTGCTCCCCTTAGCAGTGGATTTTTGTCAATCCACCTGTTCTGCTCCCCACTCTGTCTCTGGTAAGTCCTCTCACCCCTGCAACTCTGGCCTATAAGCTGGTTCTTCTATGCAAAAATAAATAAAATATTTTTAAAAAATAAACTGCAAACTCCTGCACACATGGGATTGTGTCTGGTTTATCACTGGTGACTAGCACAATGCCTAACTTGTAGAAAATTTGGGAAAAGATTTCCAGCCTATTATTATGCTACTGAGTCTTTTTCCAGGTTTAAGAAAATAACTAATTAATATAAATGTTTTTACTGGATACTCTGCAAAGAACTGAGTTTCAAGAACCCTTTTTCCACCCATTACCATGTTCTCCTGGCAGCTGCTGAGTGCATTCCACCTCGAATGGGGGCTACTGAGGACAGTGGAATTGAGCCCCCAGCTCCACCCCTTAATGTCATTTTACTACAGAAAGTGGTTAAGTTGGCAAACTGCAAGTTTACTGGGTTTGTGATGCTACCACATGCTCCTTTCTGCAAATGCTTCTGTTCTTTGTGTTCCATTGTATCATATGAGAGGTGTAGTGTAATTATATGTGTGTATATCTGTGTTTTTACTTATACAGTGTTCAAAAGCTATTTTTTTTTTTTTACAAAAGGAACATCTTGGTGGAAAGCATTAGAACCAAAAACGTTCAAGTACGAAACTCATCACTACCCCAGAACACAATGGAATACATTCTGCAACCAAACTTTCATTCTATGTAAGCAATAAAAAGTCTAAGAAAACAAATCACTTAAATGAGACTTAGTGGAAAAATATGTAGAGATTAACATGAATTTATTTAGAGTGCATTTGCTAGAACAGTTGATACATACTTCCTTACCATATATAAAAAAGAGAAAAATAAAATTTAACTCACCTTTTAAAGACTATCTTGATCAGAAGCACATCTAGTGTTATCTTAGTAAATTTATTTACACTGTAAATTTTATTTCATTGTTTGTAAAATATAGAAAGAAAAATACAAAAATTCCTACTATTTAAAAATTGATAGCTAAATAATAGATCTTATGTTTTTAAAAATCAATGTTAGTTTCCAAAAGGATTAACTGAAAAATTAGCAGTAGCTGATACATATACTAAGTAAAATTATGGAAACATACACTATTCAACAATAAATGTTTAATAAGAGAAATTAACAGTTTGTTATTGAAGAAAATAGCATCAACAGAAAAGAGGCATACAATACAACATAGGAACTATTCAGTGACTTAAAGCATTTTAGGTATTAATCCAAAAGTAAAAATACAACATACATACAGATTTTGCAAAGCACAAAGCCACAGCATATGTCATTAATAAACAAGGGTTAAAATACAATCAATTCACATTGACCAGTCACAAAAATACAACCATTAAGTTAACAGACATAGGTTAAGATTTATTTATTCCTTGTTTATAAATTACATTACAGGATTTCCTAGAACATGTACAAAATTTAAATGCATATTTACATCTTCATCCCTTATAACATTTCAATGATTCAGTACTTCATATTTTAATTTTGCTTTAAAATGAAAAATTTCTGAGAATTCAAGTTGTGTATGTGTGTGTGTGTGAGAGAGAGAGGGGGGAGAGGAAAAGGGAGAGAAAGAGAGAAGGAGACACTCCTAATTTTCTAACTAGTGAACAGGATCTAATGAAATTCAAATTATCTATTAAAGAGAACATTAACCTGACTGTTAATAAGAGGTATTCTGTTTGGCTAGTATACAGCAACACTGAAAGAGGTGTAAGGTTACATCTGGTTTTAACAAAAAATCAAAACAAAACAAAACAAAAACAACTCCAGTTCCCTTAAACCCTTTTAATGTAAAAGGCTATTTTTAAGGAATAAAATTCTTCATATAATAAAAGAAAACCAGGCACTTTATTGATATAAATGTACTATATACACCTGAAAGTAAATAAATAAGTTTATAAAAATTCTGATATAAACATTTGTGATGTTAAAAAATTTATCTTCAACTTATCAAAAAAATAGATATTATAGTTCTTCACTAGTGCAAAGACTGAATTATACAATAAACTCCATGTGTAAAACAATGAAGAATTATGTACTTCTGTCTCACTGTTTTGTGATTTGTGATTATTTCTATTTTCCTAGTCATTTGTCTTTGGGAGGTTGAAAACATTATCTATGCACAGGATTTTAATGAACATTCTGATTTTTCACTGACATCCAAAAATAACTTGGTTTTGGAATTTGGAATATATTATTAGATACATTCAAATACAATAAATAAGCATTGTGTGATGCTGTATACCTTAAACTTAGCATATGTTATCTGTCAATCACATCATAACAAAACTGGAAAAATATATTGTATGAACACCATAGTGTATAGCTAGAGAAGGCTGATAATCCTTAGAAAGTCTTAAAATATTAAACAAAGGATCAAAAACCTCTAAAAGTGACTCCAAAAAATATATGTAAATCCAAAAAGGACCAAACAGTAAATATTCAGGCTTTGAGGACTGTACTCTCTATTGCAACTAACAAACTCTGCTTAAGTTATAATGCAAGGGCAGCCATAAGTAACTCATGAAAAATAAGCATCACTATGTTTCAATAAAACTTGTTTACAAAAATTGGCACCAGGCTGGATTTGATGCATGGGCCATAGTCTGCTGACCCCCATACAATTCATCAACCTCTCACTGTGATTGGAGTCTGCTCCCGAGTAGGGGCAAAATTCTAAGAAGGTACTCCATAGCCATACCAATAACTACCTGTAAACCAAAACCAATCAAATGAAAGAAAATGTAACAGAGATATAATAAAAAGAACATGGATTTCCAATCCAAGAGGACTAATAAAAATGATATTTTATGGTAAGAGATCCTACAGTATTTTAGATCTCCCCAACTAGACTGTGAACTCCCCTTAGGAGTAAGAAGTGTCTTCATTCTCTGTAAAAACAGTGGTTAAGCTATATATAGAGACAGTTAGCAAATATTTTATTAAATACATTAATGCCTTCCAAGTTAAATGATGGCTTTTGTTACTTTCCCATAAATCGATGGCTCTCTGATGCAGCAATTTAAAATTCTCCTATAACGTTAAAACGCTCTGTTGTTTCACATCATCACTCACACTGACTACAAAGATAGATTTTTCCTTAACTAGAACTTTACCTACTTGTCAAATAGCATGAGTGAAAACTGGGTTTATATCTCACTGTAAAGGTTTGATTTGGGCTAAGCAAAACAAGGACAGGTGTCATGGATGGTTATCAAACCAGAGTGTTTTCTACATAAACAACCACTTAAGCTTTATAGATTTAATTATAAATTATAGACTTAAATCAGTTTGCACCTGAAAAAATTGTGCTTGGGGATGTTCATGATTTAAAATACCAAGTGACCTAAATCCTAAATGCTAATTGCAATATATTTTTGCATTAATTATTCCTCAAAAACTGGATATTTGAAAAATACTAGAGAAAAAAAACATTCAAAAATAATATTTATGAATATTGTCTATGGCTCCAAAATAATAACAAAACAAAATATTAAATACCTTCAAAATACAGTAATTCCACATAGTGGAATAAATGAATATTCATATAAATTACTTTATAAACCATACTCTTCCGTAATCTATGTTACAAACTGTAAACAATTAATTTACTTTATGTAAGTAAATTTCTCTTTTTTAATATAAAAATTTTCACATTTCTAAATAAAATATTGAGGTTAACATTGACAAAAACAAAGTCCTAAAGAGTGTTATTTGCTTTTGGATCTTTATCAGACATTGACAGACAAAAGCCACATACAATATATGTTCAAACAAGACACACCTTAATTTGCCATTGTTACGAGGACAATGTTACATTATGTACAAATGTGAACAGCAAAATATTTCTGATTAATGAGAGGGCAAGCCAAAGATGTACTGAGAAAAACATTTCCATTAACATAGTGTTATGTTTCAAAATTTAGTTATAAAAAATAAATACTTATAAAACTATTATACATTACAGTATTTAAAATTGAATGTTTATGTCTCTAAACTATCATATTTAATTATATAAGCCAAGATGATCCATGGTCTGTTTAAAAAAAAAAAAAACAAGAAAATATAGAATGTGCATTCCACAGTTTGTGAGGAAAAGAAATTAAATAGGACACCATAAAATAAAAGGATAAGAACAAGAACACTATCGTACCGATTTCCAGGGTCCCCGGCGCCATGACACATCAAAAGGACAAGCATGCATGTGGCATTGCACCACACTTGGGGGCTTGTTGAAGATTTCACAGTTTTCCTCTTGTGATATTTGACCATTGGGAAATTGACATATTACAAATCTTGATTTTATTCCTCCTCCACATGTCTGTGTACACTAAAAAACCAACAAATAACAAAAAAGAGAGAAAAATTGAACTATGACCTTTCAAGAGAATACTATCTTGATTTATTCAAAACTCAATAGATAATTTGTAATGCTAAAGTTTAAATTTTTTATCTTGACACAAGTGTCAACATTTCTTTCTGGGTAAAAAAAATGCAGTTTAGTTTCTTAATTTTATAAAAAGACAAAATTTTGAGAGCTGGTACCATAAGATATGTCAATAAGAGATTGAAAGCCTATAAAATAGATTTGCGCCTAGCAAGTTAGTCTGGCAGATTAAGCCAGAAACAAAATTGATTTATTTAAGTAATAAGTATTAACTACATAATGTATGGTATCCAATCAATAGGTTATTGTGTAACAATGAAATCTTGTAAGATAGATCTTAATTTATAACCAGGGAAAACTGAGTTTTGCATGGAAACAGCAGGTAGGATACAACATATGATCTAGAAACCTATTTCTGAACACAAACAGAAAAGGTCAGGAAATGCATCAAATGAAAATTGTTATCTTTTTGTCACTTTCACACACACACACACACACACACACACAGCATGCCTAAACTAAGAAACAAAGTTACCTTTATTTCATAAAATAGTGAATGTACATTTTAAAAACTACTTGGTAGTTATTATTTTATAAACAATATATAGCAGAAGTATTTCTATAAACAGTGATTTCCAAAATCCCTTTGGAGAGAAAATATATACTATGTATTACAAAGCAATGATACTTGACTGATTAAATTGGTGGTTGATGTCATTCATCCAAACCAATGTCAGTCTTTATTCTTCTTTCTCATCCATAATAGAGGCGGGATTAGTATTTATTACAACCATTTAAAAATTATCTCCACAAAAATGAATAATGAAGTAAGAAAATTAAAAAATAAAATAAATAAATATCTTCCTAGCCCTGGTGCTGAGATAAATGCTAGGATGTGAGACAAATGCTCAATGATTGACAATTACCTGTTTTAAAGAAAAAGGTTTATCAAGTGAGTGATTTAGTAATAGGATATAAACATGATCTATATCAATATAATTTTTTATCTTTGTATCAACCTAATCTAAGGTTAAATAATAATCTTAAAATATTAATTTTAGAAAAGTGTCATTGTTTAGACATATCGACGAGCAGAAAAGAATAAAGCATGTATTTCACATCATAAAAGAGACTGGTTCCATGACAGGATATCTCTTAAAAATACATGATTTTACTCAGTTGAAAATCTGATTAGTAAAGTGAAGATTATCTAACAGTAACAGGATAAAGCACTTAACTTTTGGTCTGCAGAAATATAGTCCTGCTGGAGCATTGGTGGTATAGTGGTTAGCACAGCTACCTTCCACAAAGATCATAGTCTCTACAAATTTAGGAAATATTAGCTCTTACTTCTCCCCAGTTTCCATAATTCCACCGCGGACAAGGTCCTGAATCACAGTGTCTGGTCTCTGGGGGTTTGGAGGCCCCATCGCAGTAAACGGCACTTTGTCCATTCTCGTCCTGGCAGACCACCGCTCTCCGCTGGATGCCTCCTGCACAACTGCTTGAGCACTGCCAGGGACAAAATAGAGTCACACACATTGCAGGCCCACAGCCTGAAGTCACATAGTGAGATAAAAATCAGTATTCTGAATTCACTCAAAATCAAACTCTACATTAAAATCCCATTCACTGGAATCACACTGTCAATCGCAAAAAGCTGTGCAAACACTCGAGTTTTACTACTAGATACTTCAAGAAATTTTGCTGATGAAAAAAAGTTTTAAAGTGTGTAATAGAAAATTTACCCTAAATGCTAAGACAAATTTAGTTCTGAATTCTCACATAAACAAAAAAAGGAATAATAACAACAATAATAAGATAGTGGAAAGGTTACATAACTCTCTACACTGGTGTTTTCCTTTATTTTGTATCATTAATTAGCATGCAAAATAGGAACTATAATTGTGCCTTTTATAGTTTAACATGATTTTATTTTTTTAAAGATTTTATTTATTTTTGCATAGAAGAACTGGGGTGTAGGCCAGAGGTGCAGGGTGTGAGAGGATTCACCAGAGAAAGAGTGGGGAACAGAACAAGCAGATCTACTGAAATCCACTGGTGAAGGGAGTGGTGGATGAGACAAGAAAGGTCTGCTGTGCTCTATGTGGGTTAGCTCCCTGATTGGGAATCGAATCCTCGCCTTAGTGGTGATAGTGCTGAGACTCAACAACTAGGCCCTGTAATGATTTAATCCAGCTTCCTCCATTTGCTATCAGTAATTTCTGGTTCTGATTTTTATTTCTCAATAAACATTTGTAGTCTTACATCCTAAAATATTTTCTTTTGTTTTTATTATAATAGACTCAAAACAGATTGTTTTTAAGTACATTCCTCTGTAATCACAATATCACATTAGTATAATTCAATAAGAACTCTGGGGATTTGTAATCTGCATGAAAAACTGATTAATCCTTTTAAGATTTAAATGATTGATCTTCAGATAAGTTTGGCATTGAAAGCATCTGATGTTATTACAGACATATCTGTTAAAAGGTTATAACAGATTAAAATAACAAAAAGGCTTACTGATCCCCATGGTCCTGTTCGCCATTGATTCCCTCTGATTAATGGATAGATTCCCTGATTTTGATTATCTTCTGGTTTGTGAGTTAATGGAAAATTCCTGCCTGGAAAATGGCCTGGCTGCTCAGAGGAACTTGGAAAGTGGTTGTATGTGGGTGGGCAGGCTTCCAGGTTGCATTCTTGTTCTATGGAAGGGCGAATGCCAGGGTCACAGTACTTCTCGTTGACTGGCTGATTGTAGTTGATGCATAAAACTTGCCGAGTTGCTTTTCCATGGCCACAGGAAGCTGAACACTGATCACAAAGCCAGTCAACATAGATAATGCACTGACTTCATCAATATCATTAAGAATCAGATATTACAGTTAACTTTTGCATTTCATTTTATTCCCATAAAAATACTCACAGGTGACCAGTTCCCCGTTTGCCACTCTCCACAAGGGCTGAAACAGACAGATATCTCAGCAGGGCGGGGTAAATGGGCACAATATGATTCATCTGCTATTCCATCGTGAGCATCGCGACAGCTTACATAGCGGGCTTGATTACCTCTTCCACAAGACACAGAGCACTTAAAAAAAAATTTGAATTACACCAAGATATTACATGCCAGAATCTGTTATGTGTAGCTGCTGTTCAAATTTCTAAAATGAGTTTCTCTAGAAAACAAATTATAAAGTAAGTATCCCCATTAGTTTAGATTATAAATTTCATAAATTAGATATGTACAATAATGAGGATAAAATACTTATCCTTTTGAAATACTGAGTAGTTATTTGCTGAAATTAGAGATACAAAAAGCATTCAATAGAAGAGAAACTTAGACGATCATTTAAAATAACCATGAAAGACCTAAATAATAGAGTGTATATAATCCCATAAATAAAACATTCAGAAAATACTTAAAGCTTGGATATATATTATATATAAATAATATTAATATATATTAAACACAGTATTAAAGTAAAGTACATCCTTCAAATACATTTAAGCTTTAAGTTTAAAAAAGTGTGAGAATGTTGACCATTTAGATTAAGCTTAATAAAAAGCCCAATATCTGTGTCTCATAACAACATGTGACATAAACACAATTAGGTCATTTTGTTGTCTTGCCCAAAGTCCTATGTTCATTTTAAGACACAGGTCTTAAAAGACATAAGAGGACTTAGCTGTTAGAGATTACCTAAACCTAAACCCTGTGTTCTTTACCACAACATCAAAATATCCAAGAATGTATGTATAACTCAACTTTGGCAAGCTGCAGCAATCTTTAAAAAAAAAAAAGTCTAGAGCCTTCATAATAAGAACACTGTATTTCTTGAAATAATTCACTTACTGGGGTCCAAGAACCATGTCGCCATTGTGCCATCATTCCCATGGGAACAGCTGGTAATGAGGTGGCCCTGATTTTAGGGATTATTGGGCAGGAAGTAACTACACAGTCCTATTCAAAAGAAAAATGGTTTTCATAAAACACCAGTTAATTAAACATTCTGATTTATACTATATACTATATTTCACTTCTCCTTCCATGTCTAATTCAAGAATAGATGAATGCTGAATCACAAATAAAGACTTTTTTCAAAGGTAGGAAGTACTGTCAAAGAACAGAAATGGATAGTAAGACCAAATCTTCAACACTGCATCTCTCTGATGACAGCAAATGAAAAGAGCACCAGGCCTTCAAAATGCCAGCCAGCAGAAACATTCTGGATGGACACAGAATGTAATCTTGAACAGTACAACACACTTTCCAAGTTTGTGGTTTTCATAGTAATAGAGATCTTCCTTCTACAGTTCAAGTGAGAGAAAAAATTACTAATTTTTAAATTAAATAATTTATTTATTTATTTATTATTTATTTATTTTTTTATGTAGAGGCATGTTTTTATTTATTTATTTTATTTGTTTGTTTGTTTTGTTTATACATGTACTGGGTATAGTCAGAAGCGTGGGAGGGTAAGAGAATTCACCAGAGCCAGAGCGGGAAGCAGAGCAGGCAGAAGGACCGAAGTACACTGCTGAGGGGAGCAGCGGGCGGCAGGAGAGGTCTGCGCGCCATGTGGGACCCTCCTCCAGTGGCCGGGGAGCAGCCGGGGATCGAACCGGCGTCGCAGGGGCCGCGGGCAACTTTGCAACCCAGCGCTCAACTGCTGCGCCACCGGGGAGGCCCTAACTGAAGAATTTAAATTTAAATAACTTTAAATTTTAAATAATGTTTAAATTAAATAATTAATTTTTAAACTAAAAATTAGTGTCATCTATAAAGCTGCCAAAACTAGAAGCAATAAATTCTCTGACACACATCTAAAAATTTAGGGGGAAATACATATGGAAAAAGTCTTGACACACATAATCCTCCTAAATCTCAAAACTTTTTGTTCATGATCCATAAAGAAGTGTCTTTTACCTGCCTGTCGCTTGGGCGGCTGGCTCCATGGCACGCTCTGTCATCTAACACTGTATTCAGTCGCTCAGCAACGCATTTCACCGCACGCACTTGATACCCAAGTCCACACGTGGCTGTGCACTGAAAGAATACAGGCAGGTATCAAATACCACAGCTATGTAGAAGATACATGACCTCAATTTTCTTAATACACTTAGTGTACTTTCAGCAGGCCTTTTATTAGCCCTTCACACCAGCTCCCAGACTGAAAATGAGCAAATTTAATCAATACACATATTTTTTCATATTTATTTATTTTTTATATTTTTTTAAGAATGCAGATCTAGTAGTTTTTTTTTTTTTTTTTAAGATTGCTTTATTTATTTTTACAAGCACTGGGAATAGTCAGAAGCGTGGGAGGGTAAGAGAATTCACCAGAGCCAGAGCAGGGAGCAGAGCAGGCAGAAGGATCAAAGCGCACTGCTGAGGGGAGCAGCGGGCGGCAAGAGAGGTCTGCGCACCATGTGGGACCCTCCTCTGGTGGCCAGGGAGCAACCAGGGAAGGAACCGGTGCTGCAGAGGCTGCAGGCAGCTTCGCAACCCAGCGCTCAACCGCTGCACCACCGGGGAGGCCCTTTTTTCATATTTATGTCAATACTAATAAAACACAAACATTAAAATGGATATGCTAATATATCTTTAAAAAGTTACAATATGAAAATATCAGTATAGCAGAAACCTGGTGGTTTGGAAACAGAGTGAGCAAAATTTAGGGAAACTTTTAAAAACCTGTCTGGTTTATATATGTCTTTTATTAGCTAAATAAATTTAAATAGATGAGACTACTTGACAAAGTTAAAGGGAAGATGAGTTCCCCACCAACAGTGGGTGCCAACATCCACAGGAAAATAAGCTGCCACCCTTAAAAAGCCTGCTCCCTGCTTATCCTGCAAATTTCTAGCTACCTGTTTGTTTTATTTATTTATGCATACAAGATCTGGGGTGTAGGCCAGAGGTGTGGGGGGTGAGAATTTCCCAGAGACAGAGAGGGAAGCAGAACAAGAATATCTACTGAAATCCACTGTTAAGGGGAGCAGCAAGAGAGACAGGAGAGGTCTGCTGCACCGTATGTGGGTCAGCTCCCTGACCTGGGATCCAACTGAAGCCATAGCAGTGACAATGCTGAGACTTAACCACTAGGCCACCAAAGAGATCCTCTAGCTGCCTGCTTGGCAAAACTTCTCAAAAATAGCTATACTATATAAAGTAAAGAGAATAACATACAGAAAAATGAAAATATTTACAGTTTAAACAAAGCAGATGAAAACATAAAATTTGTTTGTGGGAATGTAAATTGGCGCAGCCAGTCTGAAAAGCAGTCTGGAAATTCCTCAAAGAAATTAAGACTAGAAATAAGATACCATTGCCAGTTCACCGCCAAGTATTTCTCTGAAAAATATGAAGACGCTATCTTGCACCCCAGGTTCATCACAGCATTATTCACAATAGCCAAGAGCTGGAAACAGCCTAAGTGCCCATCGATAAAGGAGTGGATGAAGAAGAGCTGTACACACACACACCACACACACGCACACTCACACACACACAGGAATGCTGCTCAGTTATACAAAAAGATGAAATCTTCCATTTGTGACAACATGGGTTGATCTCGAAGGCATTATGCTAAGTGAAGTCAGTGGATGGAAAAAGAAACTCCACTCATGGGTAAAGAAACAAAACAAATGAAAAAAACAAGAACAAACACTCAGATATCAGGACACAGCAGTTGTTACCAGAAGAGAAAAGAAGTGGGTAAATTGGGTAAAAGGTGTCAACTGGTGATGAATGGGGACTAAATTTTGGCAGCAAACATCATATAATATATACATTTGTTGGTTTGTAAGTCTGCACACCTGAAGTCTAGATATTGTTTTACATCAATGTTGCCTTAATTTTAAAAATGTAAATTCAAGTGCAATGTTAATATAATTGTCACAGCAACATTACAGTACTAACAATATTTGGTAGATAAAGCCTTGTTTTTATTTCAGAGGTATTTTCCCAATAAAACAACTAAAATTTAGCTGCATTCACTAAAAGAATGAATATATAACAACTTGTATGCTATTGTGAAAACACAGATTAATCAGAAAAACTCTAATACTATACTCACGGAGCCCCATGGTCCTACTTGCCAGGAAGCACATGTCTGAAGCTCACATGGTCTCAGAGATTCAGGTTTGGTGCTTGCATCACAGAAGCTGTCACTCAAATGATCTTCATTCAGTTGACACCATACTTGCCGTTGATGTGTTCCTTTTCCACATGTAACAAGACACTGTAAGAAAGAACTAACCATTATTTATCTTCGGTATCAGTTAGTACAAGCCACTTACAAGATTAAAGATTATCAACTTGCATATTAAAATACAGTGGCAAGGGCCTCCCCAGTGGCCTAGGGGTTAAAAGTCAGCTCTGTCACCACTACAGCCTGAGTCTGAACCCTGGCCAGGGAGCTGACTCACATGGCGCAGCAGAGCTCTCTTGTCTCACCTACTGCTCCCCTCAGCAGTGTATTTCAGTAGATCTGCCTGTTCTGATCCCCAGTCTGTCTCTGGTGAACCCTCTAACCCCCTGCACCTCTGGCCTACCTGCCCCCACTTCTTGTATGCATAAATAAATAAATTTTTAAATAAATAAATAAATAAAATTCAGTGACAAGATCATGCCTTAACACATTTTCCCTTCACTGCTGCAGAGACACTCACTGACTCAAATCTGCCACCCAAAACTCTGCAGCTCAAATCCCAGTGCAATATTCATCTGTATGAGAACAAAGGTACAAAACTAATCTCAGAGTAAGTGTATCTCAGGCTACTAAGCAAGGACTTTCGTGTGAACTTGGCTATGGATCAAACACTAGTTAATGTCACTGTTAGCCAGACACTCCCAATAATTTAAGAACAAACCATTTTTAATTTATTGCCTTGGTATGAAAGTTATTTACAAAATGATAGAATAAAAGTAAATAATTTTATAAGTTTTTTTAAAGATTTATTTTATTTATGTATGCATACAAGAACTGGGATATCGGCCAGAGGTAGAAGGTGAGAGGATTCACCAGACAGAGTGGGGAGCAGAGCAAGTGGATCTACTGAAATCCATTGCTGAGGGGAGCAGCCTGCAAAACAGGAGAGGTCTGCTGTGCCATGTGGGTCAGCTCCTTGGCTGAGATCAAACTCAGACAGCAGTGGTTGGATATAGCTTGATAGCGCTGAGACTCTAACCCCTGCACCACCAGAGAGGCCCAAATGAAAATACTTTTAAATTGCATAAAGCCACAGATAACAAAGCTTTCCTACACAGTATTGCAACAGTTCTAAGCCTTGTGTGTTACGGTTACCTCACTCCACTCACTAGCAGCCCAACTGGGACAGGGGAACTCATTGCAGTCCTCTCTCGTCACTTGGGGAAGTTCTTGACAATCTCTGTCAGCAAGACGGTGGCCAAAGTTATTGATACAATAAGACTCTCGAAATCTTTCCCCTCCTCCACAACTTCTGGAACACTGATTTTTAAAACAAGTGGTGACAAATGGAAAGAAAATATATTTCAAATATACTTTAGAATGAAGTAAAAATTTCTTTAGAAAACAATAGGGCATCTTTTGTTAAAGCAAGTTTTTTATTTGTACCTGGGACCATCCTAAATAATGCCATCTTGGTAAAACACAGTCCCCATGACAAGGTTCTCGGGTAGGAGGTTTCAGCTGGTCTCTACAGTAGTGATCATCCACTGGCACAGTCTGCCCTTTATGGATGGAATACTTCATGCAGCGGACATCCAAAGACCTGTATCCTTGACCGCAGTGAGATGAACATTCACTTTTGCCAGTGATGTGCCACCTAGAAAAAAGGGTGTTATTACACTTACCAGACATGCCAAATAATATGATATATTGGGGACTGTTGGAAAAGTCATGGCATATTTTTTCTAAGTTTTCTATGCAAAAGTGCATCATGACTTTTCTGACAACCCAATGTAACTGAATTCAGAGAATGTCATGCAGGCAATTCAATTTTTAAAAATTCTGTTAGAGGTGTCTGCCCAGCTAGCTCAGCCAGTAAAGCATAAGACTCAAAAAATTCTGTTAGAGTTCATAAACAAGTCATCTGAAAATATGTAGCCTATCTCTGAATTATAGATGAAAAGTTCTTAACTATCATATAGCCCAAACATTTATTTCAGAGATGAGAAAATGAGGTTCAGGGGCCTCCCTGGTGGCACAGGAGTTAAAGACAGTGCTATCAAACTGTCCCAAGGCACTGCAGCAGGAGTTTGATCCCCAGCCAGGGAGCTAACCCACATGGTGCAGCAGACCTCTCCTGTCTCACCTGCTGCTCCCCTCAGCAGTGGATTTCCATAGATCCACCTGTTCTGCTCCCCACTCTGTCTCTAGTGATCTTCTTATGTCCCACACCTCTGGCCTAGACTGCAGTTCTTATAAGTACAAATAAATAAAAATAAATCTTTTTTAAAAATGAGGTTCAGAGATACCGTATATTTGAATGGATAAAGTGCTTGGTTCTTTTTGTCAGAAATCTTTCTTATGAAAATCTAACCTCCTCCCCATATCTATACAAATCGAGCTAATTTAGCTGGGGCTGGTGACAAGGAGCCAGCACTATACACACTGACCTCAACCTTGCATTTGTTGAAGACTGTGGAGGACAAAGAACCCCAGGCTTCCCTCAACTGGTCTAGATCAAGATTACTCAATTACTTCGTGGCAGTTTTAAACTGTGACTGAGTATATCTGACTTCCTATCAGGGATCTCTCACTATGAAATCCCCGAGATGATTTTGATTTATGGTGAGGGAACATCTGGGAATCTGACTACATCAATAAAGATAAAGCCTGTAGATGGGCAAACTAGATCTTTGTAAAGTACATCAGACTCTCATTAATTCACATCATCTACTTTTAGACATGATTTCAGGGGAAATATTTTTATACTGGTTTTAGTCAAATTATTCCCACTGTAGTCAAGCAATTGATCAGATAACGGGAGTACACCAGCATAAAAACAGAGTTCACGGAGTTTATTTCCACCCCAAGAGCATTTTAGATACTTCACTGTTCCTCACTCCATTGCAACGCAATTTACACTGGAGTCAATTTACAAAGTTCTACCAATAGGTGCTTGCTGTATGTCTTCAGACAGCATCATAAATACAGAGATTTTTTTTATATCGTTTTTATATACACATATATATTTTACATCTTTGTTCATTTCTGTACAATGTTTGATTTCTCCTGTCAGATGCTGTCCCTGTAAAATTCCTACCACCAAGTCACCACTGAACCATCACCATAGTCTCTTGTGCTTCTCCCACCCTTGTTTAAGCCCCTTTCTCTTCTCCTCCCCTGCTGAAAGTCTCTGATTCATAGTTGCCTGCAAGTATTTTGTCTTTTTTTTTCCTTATCCCTTAATTTGGTCCCCCTAAAGTGAAATCATCCAATATTTCTCTTTTTCCTTCTGGCTTATTTCACTGAGCATCATCCCCTCCAACTCTATCCATTTGCTGCGAATGGTATGAGGTTATCCTTGCTGACCCATTTTAAAAAAGCCCAATGACAAATTTAGGTTGGCGGAAAAAACTTCCCTGTCATGAGCTAGGACCACATTCCTAATGTTAAATGGACAAAATACTGACAAGTCATCAGAGAAATCAATCTACTGATTCCCTAATCTACAAACTTAAGAAATTTATTGAGTCATCAGTTCAACAGAATCATATTACAAAATTTATTGTTTCATATCTTTAAACCATGGCTTTTCAGATTAGAGTTTACCTATATTTTACAGACAAATGTTTCCACTTCCTGATAGAATCCTATCTATTGGCATTCAGCAAACAGTGTGAATGAAAATTCCAAGCAGTTACTGAATTTCACAATAAATTAGTGAGTCTGAAATTCATTAATGGCAGGGACAAAGGATCAACATTACTTACATGTCTGCTCTGTGGCAGGCCCTGCACTTGATGTTTTGGTTTTTAAATTATTTATCCACTTTAATCTAGTTATAATACACTGGTTACAGTATACATTATTTCTCTTTTACCTTAGTTCACAGTCCATATTGCAGTTTTCGGTCACAAAGAGTGGAAGTGGTAGGTGGTTGCATCTTTGATCAGACACGACCATATGATCACTCTTGCGGATGCAGGTAATTTTCCTTCCATGAAGACCTTGGCCAAAGTCAAATGAAATTTAAAAATTAAAGGAAAATTCATGTAATTAGATGTTTCATAGTTATTTAATTCTGCTAATAGCCCAAAGTATTCAGTTAAACTGGCAAAAAAGTCCAACACAGCACAAAGTTCAAATATTAATCTTGTCAAGCAGGACTTTCTATCATAAACTGAATCCTGGGAGATTAGAAAGTTTGTTTAGTGAGAAAATAAGAGAGTAAGACAGTATGGACTAGAATGAAATTCATGATAACTAGATGGGGGACTCTTAATGGAGAACTGAGTGGCCTGGCTGGTGCTGATGTACATGGTAGACTGAATGGCTGTTCCCATTTTTTCTCTGTAAGAACCACACATCTCCATTTGCTGCAATGTTACAGCAACCTCCTGCTCACTGCTATCAAGCTTGTATCAACCAACTCACATAAGGGGATGGGATTGCTTCATCAGCTATAAGTAGAAGCTTTACAAGCACTTCATGCTTCTGTCTGCTTTCTTACCCCTTTTCCCTCTATCTCTAAAAAAAAAAGTCTTTCCTGGATGATGCTGATCTATAAAGCTTGGAATCATGACTGAAAAAGCCTTGAGAAGTCAATAAAAGAATAGTGGCTGTCACAGTTTCAGGAAGATGGTGGTGTTCCAGGGCAACCCCAATGTCAAATGGGGTGGCCTGACTATGGGGTTCCCATCCACATGCTTAAAAGGGATTTATAATAAGATTCAACTGCAGGCACACACAAAAAGGTCAATAAAGGGTTTATTTACAAAAGGAGGAAATGAAGAAAGGAATAACTCAGGGAGAAATAGAGGTAAGTTGGTGAATGTGTCCTACCAGTTCTGCTGAGCTGGAACCCCAATAGCATGTTGAAGCCCGGCAAAAAACCAAAGGTCCCAAAAGCCACATGCCTGGTTATAAACCAAACGTGGCTGCTTAACTCCACCCTCAGTTCCCAGCAACTCTCCCTTTGGTGGTTATGGCACTATGGGATTTGTAATCCTTGGTGCCTTGGATCTCTTTGGTCTAGGGTAGAAGTTGGGCCCATTAAACCTATGTGTGGAGTTTGTTCAGGACATCCTCTCCCCCCAACAAAGGGAGGGATTTTTAAAATAGTGAAAAGATTTTGTTTTATACCATCACAGTGGATACATGTCAAAATACTTTTGTGAAACCCAATGCAATGTACAACACAAAGAATGAAGCCCAATATAAAGTGTGGACATTATTTAGTTAACAATAAAGCATCAGTGGTAACAAATGTGCCACACGAATGCAAGATGTTAAATAGGGAAAGTGGAGGAGGGAATGTTCTGTACTTTCAGCTCAATTTTTCTGTAAATCTAAAACTTCCCTAAAAATAAAGTCTTTTAATATTTAATGACAAGCATACAGATATCAAAGTGGAGAAGCATCATAGCCAATTTGCAGTCAAAACATAGTAGGAGTAAGAAATAAATCCTTGTTCAAAGTCAGAGAGATTTGGCAGTTGTTTGGATGTCACATAACCCCAGTGAAGGCAATCTAAAAGTGGTTATATAATGAGTGAGCGGACTGTGAACTACATATTTTCTGCAATGAGGCGACAGAAAAGAATTTCAAGTAGTCAGGATATGACCGAATTTCTATTTGGTCAACTGTATTATTTCCAGTTAGCTAAAATAAATTTATATTTTTATCTGTTCCTTCCTAAATATCCTCTGAAATAGCCATAAGGTATTTTGGAAAGGCATATACCTAAAATACAAAAAAAAGAGAGTAAGGAAACAGAGCAGGTAGAAAAAGAAATTTTAAATATGAAAATAGCTACTTAAAAAGCCAAGGAAGTTGAAACTTAAGCCTGAGGAGGGGGAAAGTGAATAAAAAACAAATCATTCTTGCCACAGAATCCAAGAACAGCTCCCCACAGGGTGAGTGTGCCAGGGGAAGGCTGAGAAGATGGTGAAATAACTGGAAAGTATTTACAAAGAACAATCAGCCTCCCACCCTTACACACAGAATG
Organism: Talpa europaea; assembly: GCF_964194135.1. NCBI lineage: Eukaryota > Metazoa > Chordata > Mammalia > Eulipotyphla > Talpidae > Talpa > Talpa europaea. The sequence continues at coordinate 43,650,094 of NC_140083.1, read as the reverse complement.
TGAGCCACATATGTATATTTCCTACCATATCGATAGACTAAAAAAATATAGGTGAAATTAATACTAGTATTTAGCCTGAGATATCCAAAATGTGAACATTTCAGTGTGGTATCAATATAAAAATTGATAATATATTTTATATTACTTTGTTATAATGTCTTCGAAATTCATTTTGTACTTCATACATAGAGCATGCTTCAATGGCCTAGAAAAATGCAGCAATGACTACCATATTGAACAGCTCCAGAAAAGGTGAACTTGAAGTATAGACACTAAGGAAAGTTGAGGAAGCATTGCACTGAAAATTGGGTGAGTGAGTAAACATCTCCATATTGAATTATAAGATCCAGGCTCACTGGATTCTTCATTTCTGGCTGGTTCCAAACCAATTATATTACTTTCCCATTTCCTCACTAACCATCAGAAGATGGGAGAATTCCTCTCTTGGGAGACTTTTCAGCCCCAAAAGAAAGTTAAACTGACAATGACAGTGAAGGCTCCCTGTCATAGGACACATGGGAGGGCTACTGATAATACTCATAATGAGGCCCCTATTTGATTTGTGTGAGCCACAGGGGACTTTCAACGTGCATCTTAGTAATTCTTAAATGTGAACAACCAGCAAAGTTCAGCAGACACTTTAGGAAGCCACTTACACAGACCAAAATGAACGAAAACAAAATAGAACTACAATGAAACAGGTATGTCAGGGAACTGAAAGAAGCTTAAAGATGATGATTAATATCTTCATAATACATAATAAAAGGTACTGCATTAATGAAACAAAAGCTACATTTTAAGAAGTATTAAAATAATAATGTAAACTGAGAGAAGAAATAAGAAAATAATCAGTCCAGGAAGTCACACAACCAAACAAAAACCTCAGAAAGGGAGGAAATTTAATATCAGGAAATTATTTAAGAAATAAAATAATGTGGTGAAATTTCTCAAGACAAAGGATGTATGTATCCAAATCAGAATGGCACCCTAACATCCTAAAAGAGATGAAAGAAACACCCACATCAAGGTACATTTTTCTGAAATTTCACACCTCTTGAATTAAACAGTCCTCAAACTTCCAGAAAAGAAAGTATTACATACAAGTACAGGAAATCAGACAAGGCTTTCAATATTTTAAGGAACATGATCTAAGTTAGAATTTCATGCTAGTCTATCTACTGATCAAATGTAAGTTTGGGGAAATGCCATTTTCAGATATTAAAGGGCTCAAAAAATTACCTTTCTTTTTCAAGAAAATGACAGGTTCTACCCATTGGGGAAAGAAATCAAAAAGTGGAATTCATGGGATTTATAATTACATGGAAACCAACACTGGAGAAAGTTGAAGAGAATTCCCAGGATAACAGTGAAAGGGAATCTCAAAATAACAACCATATAGCAGGTCTAGAAAAGCAATTCAAAATAGAGCAAGAGAAAAGAGCTATGGTAACAACAGATGAAGTGAAAGGGAAGAAAAACCAAAATCAATAGATTAAATAATGTTCTTGAGACTATAAAGCCAAAATTTTAAGTTTTTGCTTTGGGGACAGATAGCTTTCAGTACACAGAAAAACAAGTAAACAAATGACATCGACTGGATTTAACTTTAGAGAAAACAAAATGTTATTCAGAAAGGGGCAATATAATAATAGTGCCCTGTGGAGAAGGCCCCTGGAGGGCTGCTTAGAAACCTCTCCTTGTTTGTCTCCCCAACCTTCTCACCATATCTTGTCCAACCTTCCATTTAGTCTGCTTGGTGAGTTCCCCACATTTTAGGGTGATCCTCCACTCGTTCCTAGGACTGGTTCCTAGTTGGCCACTTTATTAACACAGAACAGCTTTCCCACTCAAAGCTGAAAGGCTGGCCTCAGTTCCCAGAACTCACATTCTCTTATGGAAAATATACCCAGGGGCTTTCTGTCAAAATGAATTTCTCCTTCTGTGTTACTCCAGCTCTTTGTTTCTACTGATATCATTCATCCAGTCAGCCTTGCATCATCTACTGCAGTCTCCCTACTGAGATACTGTCCAATAGGAATGCCTGGGCCTTAGAACCACTGTCCCAATATTATAGGACCAAGTCTATGCTTTTTATTGGAATGGAATGACACCATCCCTCTAACACTTTGAGGTCAGTTCATTCGACTATCCCTCAAATTTCTGGTGACTGGTCACTGCCTCTGGCCACTCTCCTTCTCTTAGCTCATCTCCACAATGAGCTACGCATCCTCTTTTCTGATTTTCTGCTGCCCAAATTCCCAAACCTTTTCCCTAGTCCCTATGAAAACAGCTTTTCCACTCTATCAAACCTCGCTATGTCTTCAAACTTATCTCTTCATAGACTGTTCCCGCTACCTTTTCTATGATCGTCTCCAAGCACACCTATAGCTTTATACTTAGCACTTAAAATTAAAGTAATTTGCTCATGCCTTCTGTTTTGTCCACTAGGCTTTAAGACTTGAAAGCAGAATCAGGGTCTTAGTTTGAAACAAAATAGTCCCACAATAAATTTTTATTGATTAGAATATATTATAATGCAATTAAGTATCTCTGATTAAAGTCTGATCAAAGACTCCAGTTTCCTCATTTTCATTACTGTGGTTCCCTGCTTTTCCATTTCCTAGTAGGATCCTTTCAGTTATTCATGCTATCAGGGCAAATATTTTCCCTGTGGTCACAGATGGGGAGTAAAAGAATCAAAGAATGTTTGATACCCCAACACTATATGGAAGAGATAGGTTACTGGAAATATGTTTGGAGAGGAGGTGTCAAGAAGACAGGTATTTCACTGGAAAATTGTACAGGAGTTTGAGAAACTTGCTGTAAGTGTGAGCAAGAGATTGAGAATGTGAAAGGGAAGGAGCAGTATGGACTGCTGAAAAGGACACAATACGTGAGACCATTAATATAAGAAACAGAAAAAATGAGTAGGGAGAAAGGTAGGAAGGGAAGAAAGCCAGGAAAACTTTGCATGTCTGTCTGTGTGATATACTGCTTAGACAGTGGGGAGGAATCTGGAAGGCAGACTGTAAAATACCCCAAATTACACCAGCATGCACCAACTTTGTCTTTTCATTTCATCCCCATATACCTTGACACATTTTGGTGCAGTCTTGCCACGGGCCATATGGATCCCACACAAACAGGTCACTTGTCTCTTCCATAGGGATGTTAAAGGAATAATGCACATCAGGGTTGTATAAATTACCCACACACAAAACCTCAAAAATATGAAGGAGCATACAATTAATTCACCAAATATACATTCTGTCTTTAAAAAAATTCTATCAAAGTGACTTGGGTTTATTACATCATGCAAGTTTCAGGTGTAATTCAATTGGTAAGTCAACTGCATATGAACTGCATTTAAGTTCAACACTCAAAGTCCTAGATGATACCAAGGCAGGTGGTGAAACACCAACTAAGGTTTGCCATTAAGCCCGTGTGGAACAAAACAACGTTCATGAGCCCTGTGCAGAATATTTTCTTTGTAGCTTCTCCCTTACTGCTTGAGGAAAAGATTCCAAGGAACTTACTGATTTCCACTTACTCTTTTGTCCTCACAAAAAGACACTGATTTGTTGCCATACATGTTACTTCTACATTTACCATTTTTTTAATTGAAGACAGTGGTTTACAGCACTGCATACATTTCAGACACACAACTTCCCACCTTGACATATGTATATAGCAAATGACAGCACCATAGGTCTAGTTCACTTTTATATTTAATAATAAATGCAAATAAATTAACCATCACAGTTCTATGAGAGTCAGGGCAAATTTTATTAACAACTTTAGAGAATTTACCTGCAAAACAAGTTCATCTTCCAGTCGATCAGTACTATTAATTCTTTCAATTGAGTTGTTTGAGCCACTATATTCAAAAATAGCTCCTTGAATGTTGATTTCCTTTTTTGACATACTTACAACAAAATTTCCATTCAAAAGAAAATTCCCTTGAGTGTCAGATAATGCTGCAAAAGGATAGTGTTCATGAAACAGTAAAATCAGTCAATAGCACAGAAAATAATTAGAAATTAAATAATGTAAGTGAAAATTAGTAGTAAGGAAATAAGCTTTATTTTACTGTAGTGTAATTTTTTTATAGAGGGGGCATTGGCATGACCACTATAAAGTAATTCCACAGTATTTAATACACTTACAACAGTTATAATGCTGTGCAAATACCATCTCTATTTAGTTCTAAAATGTTTTCATCACCCCAAAGGGAAATCTCTATATGGGGCCTTATGAAGCCAAGTATAATCCTGAGAAATGTTATTCATTATAAATTCAGATTCCCAGTTATAAGCATCTATTCCTAGGAGGAATATTTCACATTTCATTAATGTGAACAGGGCACTCTTCCATCAGCTCTATGCCACCACCTATTCCAGCTTAATGAATTACAGTGAATTTTAAGGTGTTTCTCAGACAAAAGCAAAAGGTTTGTCAAACATTCTTTTTGTCTTTGGTACTATGTGAAATTCTTTAAACCTAAAAGCTAACTTCTAAAAAGTAACAATGTAAACAAAGCCTATATTCTAGAAACAGTTACACAATAATATATTGTGACTTTCACATTAACAATCAAGAATATAAAAGCTTAGCTCTATTTTGTTAGACCTTAAAAAAATGTATTTAAATGCTTTTACTACATGATAGAAACACTTCAGCAAATTATTTAAAACATTCAGTTCCTAAGAGGTCAATGATTAATTTTAGATAAAAGAATTTTATTCTAAATACACATGCAACTTGCAATTGAATATAATCTTTGGTTATCTCTTACGGCAAAACTCTTAAAAGTACTTTTCAGAATCTGGTTCAATATTTTTAAAAACAGGACCTATGTATAGCATGAGAAGAAAAGATGTATAGGCAGGGTGAATGGGTGGTAGGAATTGTATGGGGACCAAGATGAAAATGCATACATTGTACAAAAGTGAAAAATGATGTAAAAATATGTAAAATATTTTTTTAAAAAAGGAAAGAACACACATATAGGGAACCAGACAACTTAAACTCAGCAGGAACTGAAATTGCATGTTTGTTCAAGGGGCTCTTCTTGCCTTCCAAGAATTTACATCAACCACAGACCTCCGTGAAATTAGACACAAACTACATATTGGCTGCTGTTTACTAGAAATGTTTACCAAGGTAATTGTCATCTTCTGGTTTTCCTGAGTAGCTGTGCTGAAGAATATCAATGTTTGTTGCTCCTGTGGGAATCTTTACAACGATGTTATAACCTGCAATATAATTGTATATATGTTAAGTTCAACAAAAAGCAAATGGTCCAGAGATTATTACTGCTGAGTTGTTGAAAAGTTGAAACACAGAGTCAGATATAGTTTCATTTTATCTTTTAAAAAATGACATAGTGCCTATTCTTCTTGAATCAATGCCTTGTACAAAATTCTAGGACTGAGAAAAAATGGTAGTTACCTAAAATCAGAGAGTTGGGGACATTTAAGATACAACCTTTCCTAATTTTCTGTTTGTCTTTTTTTTTTTTACTTCTGGAATTCTAACATAGGATGGCAGTGAAGCTAGTATTTTAGTTCCTTAGATATTTAATACACGTTAATTTTTAATTTTGACTAATACTTTTACATTTTATACTTTGCAATGGGAAAAAAAAAACAGATTTTCAAGTGCTATAAGAAACCCATGAGTTACTAAAACAGGCCTTTGCGATATATGTACACAAAAACTCAGTGAACAGAAAAATAATCAATATTAATGAGAAAGATATTTTCTTAAGCTTTTAGCTTATAGTATAAGCAGGAATCTACATAGGAATCCATTTCACATAGCTGTTAAAAGTCTACTAACAAACTTGTCATGAGGAAAACAAAAAGTTAGTTTGAGAAAAATGAAAATATTATTTCCATTTTGTGAGTACTGCTCAAAAGATGAGGAACTGCCACATAAAATATGTGTTAAAGAAGAATGTTTTCTCCAAACTAAAAACATGCACATAACATAGTTATCCAAATAATCTCAGGATTCAGGTAACATTTAACTTTGCTCTAATGATATTATTCTAAGTTTTATCTTTTTCATATTTATTAGGATTGTTCCCTTTTATTTAAAAAAATTGAAAAAGGAGCTGTAATTTTTCTTATATACTAACGTTGATAAATATCGAAAAAATGTAGGAAAAGGGGGATTTACAAGAACTTAGTTTGCAACCCTGATGTGAAATTATCTTGAAGGTTTTTAGAGCAGCCTTAATTTATTAACATCTCTTTAAAGGCACTGTATTAGAAATATAAGGTGATGAATGTTTGATGATTTTGCACATACCACATTATAGTTGTTAGAGGTGACCAATCAACAATTAATTGCAAAGGTGACATGACAAATGCTACCACAAGGGGGCAGCATTTCATTCAGACTTTGCAAAGGTTTAACATTTTTCTATCTGCCAAGCAATTAATTCGTACTACAATTGTGGAAAGTTTAAATATTTGATTCAGTATGTGTGGTTTTATACAGTAAAAAAATCTTGCTTGATACAGATAAATATGCACCATTGGTTATAATGGAGCGAATGAATGTGGCTCTCAGGAAATAATAAAAACAAGTAGAAAAATAATATGTTAAATCACCCAGTAATTAAGATTGATAACCATCAGCAAATTATGAAATGCAGTATACTTTTACACAGATAGAAATATAAATAGTGTTTTATTCAAACTGATTTCACTGTAGGAATTAATACAACTGAACATATGAACACAAAAATTGTACAACAGGACTCTAAAAAATGAAACTGAACAACAGGACTCTAAAAAATACATTATTAGGGCCTCCCTGGCGGCACAAGGGATTAAGCACAGCCCTGTGAAGCTATCCACAGCATCTGCAGCACAAGTTCAATCCCGGATGGCCAGGGAGCTACCCACATGGCGCAGACCTCTTCTGTCTTACCCGCTGCTCCCCTCACCAGTGTATTTCAGCCAGTCTGACTGTTCTGTTCCCCACTCTGTCTCTGGTGAATCCTCTCACCCCCCCTCCATGCCTTTGATCTGTACCCCAGTTCTTGTATGCATAAATAAATCTTTAAAATAAATAAATAAAATTTTTAAAAATACATTATTGTTGATCAAGGAAGGTTGCAAGGAATGTTTTTATTACCATAAAAGGAAAAAATGATTTCGTAGAAAATTTTAAAATGGAAAATAGCTGCTATATTATATTCTTGTAACAATTTTGAAAAAAATGGTCAAATATATCAATACATCAATCCATATTCTACCTGGAAAAATCAAACATCATGATAATTTCAATCAATTTTTAAATTAGTGATTTCATTCTTTATCTTTGATAATTTTCAATATGTAATTAACAGTAAACAGAACAGATAAGCCAGGCCATATCAAAAGAAAAAAGAATTTCAAAGGATGATAAATATTGCAAGGAGTTTCCAGGAAAAAATTATAAATATATACATTTCAGATTACAAGAACAATAAAAACACTTCATTCATTATGGGGAACTATTAATAAATAATTGTCAAAGAGCAGTGAATTTACTAATGTACTTTACATGTGATAGACCATTTAATTTTTGTATTTAGGAAATTCTTATTTAGCAATTATTTGAACTATGGAGCTGAACTTTAGAGAAGTAAAAATAATAAGTCATTGCTATTATACCTTCACGATATACTCCATCATGGCAAATGAAAGGGAAAAGTGGAAACAAACACGCAGATTACCATAATGAGCGCTATTGAAGACGCCTGCCATGGTCCTGCATGAAGAGTTGTCCCCACCACACACTCCACATTTGTCTCTCTTGGCCTTGGAGTTCAACACATGGTCACAGCCAGCTTGCTTCAAAACAGAAGAATGACAATCAACATTTAAAAATAACTAAGGATAAGTATGTTACTTTACAAAGTTCTTTTTATAAATGCCTCAATTAATAGGACATTTGATATCACAGCATCTTTTCAGAAATCTTGTAGTACATTAATCTATTCACACATGTGTTGATGTGGATGAGTAATTGACATAGATGGATAAAGAGTGTTTTTCCCGTATCAAAATTGTATGGGGTATCATTGAAAAGGTATATTTCCAATATTCTGAATTAAAAACCTCAGAGGTGAGGCCTAGGAATCTTCATTTTAGCAAACATTGACAATGAATCTTATACCCATTATCATTTGGAACCCACACTTTATTTTTGGGATAGAAGAATTAGGGTAGAAGGATGGGGGTGTGAGAGGACTCACTAGAGACAGAGATGGGAGACGAACAGGTGGATTCACTGAAATCCACTGCTAAGGGGAGCAGGAAGCAATATAAGAGAGGTCTGCTGCATCCTGTGTGGGTCAGCTTCATGGCTGGGGATCAAACTCAGGCCTTACCAGTAACAGAACTGAAATTTAATCCCTATGCCACTGCAGATGCCCTGAAAACCACACTATAAGTAAATATAATTCAAGGAGACAAAAAGTAACACACTAAAAAATATCCAAAAAATGTCTTTTATCTTTCATTTTTAATCTCAAGATGTTAAAACTCTGGGAATAAATTGAGCACATTTGAAAGATACAATTTCTGGGCTTTCCCTGCTGGCGTGAAGGGCTAAGCATCAGCACTGTGAATCAATCCACAGCTACTGCGGCACGAATTCAATCCCCGGCCAGGGAGCTGACCACACAGCACAACAAGACCTCTCCTGTCTCATCCGTTGCTCCCCTCAGCAGTGGATTTCAGTTGCTCCACCTGTTCTGCTCCCTACTCTGTCTCTGGAGAATCCTCTCACCCCCGGCACCTCTGGCCTATACCCCAGCTCTTGTGTGCATAAATAATCTAAAAAAAAGACACAATTTCTCCAAAATTAATATCCAGCATTAATAAATGGCATCTATGAAAAGATAAACGAGTAAAGGCGTAAGTAAATCACTTGTCTCAGGGGTTTAAAAGTATAATGCAGCTCATCTCCATGCAGATGTTATACCTCTGAATAAGTGGCAATAACTGTTTTTTTCTTTAGAATACACGTCTAAACTTAATCATCAGCAAAGTTAAGAAAATGTGTTTTCTTCATAAATTTTATTCTACATAACGCAATTATTTTCAAAATAAAAATTTTATCCAGTTATTTTCTCCATATAGCATGCATCTATAAATCCTGATAATCTTCATATTTTTTCATTGTGTATGTCATTTGGCTGTTAATTTAGGTAAAATATAGGTTTTTCAGGTCACCAAGTACCCTTTTTCTGAGTACTTACATGATTTCCAATGTGTATGCTGTTTTTTTTTTTTTTTTAATTCTCAGTAATGCTTTGGGTGTAAGGCCCTTTAATCACCTAAGTAACTGGTAATAGAGGATTATAGAAAGAACTGTAGGGTCCTTTTAAGTTTTACCTTAACCAAAAGAGTGAATTCATAAAGCTCAATTTGTATTTATTCTTCATATAGCATTCACTATCCTACTCTCATACTCACCAAGCATTTTTAAGACTGCCATCTGCAAAAGAAAGTGCTTTAATTCAGAGTCTCATCTATTTTCACAATATATACTACTAAATGGCCCATCTATAGCCAATCTTCTAATCCAGCACATTGTTAGGATCTTCAGAATCACAAATATTGCTCAACTCCAAATCCTTCCAGGGAGCTCCGAGGATTTCAGAAAAAAGTAAATATAAGAACAATCAGCTCCATCCTTGGCCCCTTCCTTCCTTCCTCACCTTTCTAAAACCTACTCATCCTCAACTACTTCAAGCTTCATACCATCCATGGGCATTCTCAGAATGCTTTGCTATGGCCACATAAAATCGTGTCTCGTGCCACTTTCTGCATGACCTCAGAGCTCTGCAATCTGACTACTAACACATCTACCCTAACAAATCTGTGACTGCCTGTGAGGCAGGGACTCTGTTGCATTCTTTCAACCAGGTGACTAGAAAGATATCTGACATCCAACAGGTACTCAGTAAATGTTACTTGAATGTGCACAGGAAGTAAAAGACAAGGCAGGAAGGGGGAATAATGGTGGGGAACACCACTTTTAACACAGAGGGAAAAAAGTTACCACAGGGGTTCACATTCAAAATACTAAAAAGACTTTCTAGCCCTTCTGTCCTATTATTTCTCTTTCTTAGGGAGCTGACCTCCTCACTCAGCTTGATTTTGAGTACCAAAGGCAAAACAAAATAAGCAAACTTACCTTAATGCTTCCTGAGTCACTCTTTTTTTTTCTTTTTTAAAGATTTATTTATTTATTTATACAAGCACTGGGTACAGTCAGAAGCGCGGGAGGGTAAGAGAACTCACCAGAGCCAGAGCGGAGAGTACAATAGGCAGACTGACGAAGTACACTGCTGAGGGGAGCAGCGGGCTGGCAGGAGAGGTCTGAGAGCCATGTGGGACCCTCGGCTGGCAGCCGGGGATCGAACTGGTGCTGTAGAAGCTGCGGGCAGCTTCGCAGCCCAGCGTTCAACCGCTATGCCACCGGGGAGGCCCCTGAATCACTCTTAATGACAGAGAACTGCCTAGTTACAAGTCTCCTAAGGCCACCCTGTAGACAGTATGAGCACACCAAAGGCTGCTGCACTGGGATTCACAAGAACACATTCTTGGGTCTCCCTGGTGGCTTAGGGGATGAGTCTCAGCACTATCACTATGGCCTGAGTTCGATCCCCGGCCAGGGAGCTGACCCACAAAGGGTTTAACAGACCTCTCCTGTCTAGCCTGCTGCTCCCCTCGGCAGTATATTTCAGTCCATTCACCTGTTCTGCTCTCCACTCTGTTTCGGGGGAGTCCTCTCACCCCCAAACCTCTGGCCTACACCCCAATTCTTCTCTCCCACCCCACACAAAATTTTTTTAAAAGAATACATTCTGAAGTAATAGAAGGAATATTTGAATAAAGAGACAAAATATCATTCTCAAAGTCACTTTAAGTATAATACATTTAGTTACCCGACACAGGCCTTGAACACAGATGTCATTGGTTTCAGTCCCGCAAGGAGTACCATCGGCAACCCTATCCTTCAACTGGTAGAAGTTAGTGGTTCCAGCAACCCGACAGTAGAGTTTACAGCGATCTTTTATGGCAACTGTAACAACAAGTCAAACATTGTTTGTACAATGAATGGCTGTGCTTTCCTAGGTCTCAAAAAAGTCTTACAACAAATGTAATATTTGGAGCACTTACTGCCACTGTACTTGGGGAGCCACCTCACATTAGGGGAAAGGCCACTGATGTTGAAATGTTCGCCATCAAAGTCAGAGCACTGCTTCTCACGAAAGTCTTGCTTGCCTTTTGGACATGAATCAGTGTTACATGACCGAAATTTCATCCTGCGGCCCACACAGAACTTTCCTCCGTTTCTTGGCCTAGTCAAATTCATTACATTTTGAAGCACATCAGTACAATATTTTTCTGCCATTTACTTCCAAATCTACTCCATTCTCTTCCAGGATCTGGTAACTACTGATGTCCCACTAATGTTTTCTTTTTGTTTGTTTTGTTTTTAACAAATGTAACAGGATATTTTAACTAGTCTAAGACTAACAAATGCGAAAGTATCCATCTTAGGGTGGACAAGGCGGCCTACAGGGTGAAATAATATTTTAGTCATGATTAGACTAGCAAAGAATTAAGTGATGATGGGGATTTGTTTTAAAACTTCAAAAAATGGTTTCTTCATTTTCTAGAGAACAAAAAGAAATACTACTTGAGCCAAAGCAGAAAACAGAGGGAGATAACACCATGTTACATAAAAAAAAAAAAAAAAAAAAAAATCTTTGTGCACCTTTGTGACATATATCCTTCCTGGCAGTTTAAAGAGTTTCATTACTAATTGTATCATCCATCTCTTTATATCAGGGATTATCAAAATATATAGAGTTTCACTGTCAATTACTTCATCCATCTCATTATTTTCGGAAAAACTATTTGTGTCAGCATTTTTTTTTTTTTTATAGAGGCATGTTTTTTATTTATTTATTTATTTTATTTATTTGTTTGTTTACACATGCACTGGGTACAGTCAGAAGCGCGGGAGGGTGAGAGAATTCACCAGAGGCAGAGCGGGGAGCAGAGCAGGCAGAAGGACCGAAGTACACTGCTGAGGGGAGCAGCGGGCGGCAGGAGAGGTCTGCGCGCCATGTGGGACCCTCCTCTGGTGGCCGGGGAGCAGCCGGGGATCGAACCTGCGTCGCAGAGGCCGCGGGCAGCTTTGCAACCCAGCGCTCAACCACTGCGCCACCGGGGAGGCCCTGTGTCAGCATTTTTTAAAGACGAAGACTTCCAGGCTCCACCCATAGCATGGTGGAATTGTGAGGTTCTGATGAACATCTCCACTAATTACAACAGGAACACACTAAATTTTGCTTACAGCAAATTTCAGCAGGTCATGACTGGTGATGAGGGACAGACCCATGGATATTTTAATCTAAGGTTGGTGGCTTGCTATGGGAAAAAATAGGAAGAAAGTAAGAAGGCCATAGCCAGGGCACTGGCCAAGCCAGACAACTGGGAAAAAAAATGGGACAAGCACGAATGATGTGGATCACAGCCATTGCAGGGGGATTTTTTTAGTGGGGAAAAAGTAAAAATCTATACCCACATGGGTGCTAGAACTGTATGATTAGTCACAAAGAATGTGGCTGCAGTGGTGGAGATGGGGGAAGCCCCTACCCTTTTGCTCCTAGGAGTCAGAGGGAGAGACCTGCATGTACCACAGTGAAGGTGGCAAAGAGACTGGACCCTGGAGTGTGGAATCTGTGAACAGTGGAGAGTATGGGCTCTGGGGAGCAAGGGAAGGAGACACAGCAGACATTTTTACACATGGAATGTCCACCCTGCACAATAAGACTGTCATCGAGGGTCTTTGCATTTCAGCATCCCCCCTCTCCTTCACTAGCCAGCAAGTTAAAAGGAGGAGACAAAGAAACAAAATTGCAGGCACGGTAACCCAGCTGGAGAAATTCACATATGCCTAGGAGACAAGCATTTTAACACAAGATGGGAAAACTTAGAGACAAGAATAAAACTAATGCTTACTTTCTGGTGACTTGCTATAATCTTAACTTACAGTTATATTTAAAAAAAAACAAAAAGACATACTTGGGACGATTACAGAGCCTGGCTGTACTTTTGATTCCACCTCCACACGTTCTGGAACAAGAGCTGTAAGGTCCCCATGGCCCCCATTCTCCATCCACAGGGCGTGTTTCCATCTCCTTGTTGACACACAGACCGTGGTGGCAATGCTGCAAAAACCAGCACAGGAGAAATGACTCTTGTGCATGGAAATGAAACATCACAGTAAGAATAGTAGCAACATAATGATCATTAGAACAAGATATGCAGAATTTAAAGCAAAATGCTATTAATTCCGAAATATGATCACATCTGATGCCACTTTATGAACATTTTCTGAGTATCTACTGAGTAAATACAAGATCTATGACATTTAAAAAGTTAGATTTGCTGAGTCTCATCAGCTCTTTATAGATTTTTGTGATCAGTCCTTTATCATTAGTGTTGTGTGCAAAAATGTTCTCCCAGTCGGTGGGGTTTCTCTTTGTTTTGATTATTGTCTCTTTTGCTGTACAGAAGCTCTTTCATTCAAAGTAAATAATCCAATCAAAAATGGGCAGAAGAGCTAAAAAGAAACTTCTCTGAAGAGGAAATGCAAATGGCCAACAGGCATATGAAAAAATGTTCAACATCACTTGTAATCAGGGAAATGCAAATCAAAACTACAATGAGATACCATCTCACACCAGTGAGAATGGAACATATTAAAAGAATTACCACCAACAAATGTTGGCAAGGATGTGGAGAAAAAGGAACTCTCCTGCACTGCTGGTGGGAGTGCAAAATGGTCCAACCACTATGGAAAGCTGTGTGGAGATTTCTCAACCTACTAAAGATAGAGCTTCCATATGATCCAGCAATTCCACTCCTTTGGGTAAATACCCAAAGGACACAGAAACATTAATTCAAAAGGGCACCTGCATCCCTATGTTTAAAGCAGCACTATTTACAATAGCTAAACTATGGAAACAACCCAAATGCACAAAAATAGACTACTGGATCAAGAAGATGTGGTACATATACACAATGGAATATTATTCATCAATCAAAAAAAGATAAACTCATGCAATTTACAGCAACATGGATGGAGCTGGAAGGGATCACGCTCACTGAAATAAGCCAGAGAGAAAAAGAAAAATACCAGATGGTCTCACTCATAGTAGGAATTTAGAAAACCTAAATAAGGGACCAGGAAAAAGACTAATTATAATAAAGAGAAAATTAAAATCACCAAGCAACTGTAGACCAGAGACACACTACTGGAGAGGTGGGGCGGTTAGGATCAAAATAAGTGGGGTGGGAATTTTTGCACAATGTATGCATTTTCATTTTGGTTATATTTCCCATACATTGTGCAAAAATGAAAAATGATGTAAGAATTATATAAAATATAATAATAAAAAATAAAAATAAAAAGTTAGATTTGCTGTTAAGATCTAGTCTTAGTGGTAGAGGGAAAACCTACGGGGAAAACTAAGATAGTAAAATGAAAATTATTTTTTAAAACAAGCAAATAAAAACTCCATTAATAGAGCATTATATTATATATTAATTACAAATATTATGTTATATATTATATTAATAGAGCATATAGCCATGTTCCCATTTATGTGAAATGTCACTCTCCCACTCACTTTGCTAACTTTCTACTCCATCTCATCCAAAGTGCCACAGACACTTTGTTCCTTACTTTCATCAAGAAAATGGGAACTTAGAGGAAAATCTGCCCACAACTTCCCAATACCCCTTCTATCTGCCCAAGAGCATTTGTGCCTAGTACTCCTCCTTCTCAGTTATCAGTAACTGAAAAAATCCATGGCCCTTGCAACTGCAACCCCCCCCCCCAACCCATGTACTTGATATTCTCACTACTCAAAATATCACCCCAGGGATTCTCTCATCAATCCTGCCTCATCACCACTCCTGTCTCCTCTACATTAAAGCCAAGAGAAACGTGGTTCATGCACTGATGCTGGTCTATGAACTACTCGCTGTCAGTCTGTGAGGAGATGGCACATGGTGGCGAGTACTTGTCCCCATTCCACAAAAATTGAGGACATGGGCTGCGAGGAGTGAGTTTTAGAGTTTATTTAGCAGTAAGAAAACAGACAGCTCTCTCCTGCAGGGAGGGGACATCCGAAAACAGGTACCCCCAAAATGCTCATTTCTAGGGTCTTTTAGACCAAATACAGCTCACTAAAGAGCCTCAATCTGTTGAATACAGGAGAGGAGAGGAAGCTCTTGGTAAAGATTAACACACAAGCAGCTAAAAATGTAGGAAGCTTGTTGGAGAGTGACACTCACAACCCAAAAAGCAGGTTCATCACCCCTTCCCTCCTGCTTTCTCCCTATCAAGCATTTTTGGGGGTCTCCTGCTCACAGACACAGGGCCTATACATTGCCATTTTTCTATAATTTTTCCTTTGTGACTTTCATTCTCCGTGGGGCCTCTACCCTGTCGACCTATCCAGAGTCTGTCTCAGAAATGAGCACAAAAATGAAGAATAAACCATTCAGAAAGCTTATAGGATTCTGACCAAGGAAATTTTTGTTTATAAACCTTAACAATTAAAAATGATCTTACAGTTGATTTTGAAATGTGGTAAAATATACATTATATAAAATTTATTATCACCTATTTTTAAGGTTATTGCTTGGTGACATTAAGTGCAATCACATTATTGTGCAATCATTACACCATCTTTTCACAGAACTTGCTTAATCTTCCCAAACTGAGACTCTATACCCATTAAACAGCTCCTACTCTCCCTTCTTCTCAAAACACCATTCTACTTTTCCTTTCTATGAATTCATGTACTCTAGATGTATCATAATTGAAGTCATACAATCTTCACATTTTTGAGACTAATTTCACTTAACATAAACTCCTTCAGGGTCCACACACGTTGTAACATGTGTCAAAATTTCCTTTCTTTTAAGGCTGAATAATATCCCATTGAAAAACCTCATGTTTATGCTCAAACTGAATCAGTTATGTTCAATGAATTAGTTATTAATAGTATGTCTCTTGATAACTGTAAATACAGCAATCATTATTTTAGCTACATGCAATCATCGCATCCATGGCATATAATTATTTGAAAATTTTCTAAGGCAAGGGTTAAGGCCTAACCTGAGAATTCAATCAGGTGACTATTTTGGAGCAAGACTACCTAATAGGCTAATATCAGCAGCCCAGGACTCAAACTCTAAAAGATTTTTTTCTGCTCATTCTCACATAACTCTCACAAATGCCAGCCCCTACCACCACAAAAAAAAAAAAAAATAAAAAATAAAAAAAAATCAGTCACTATTGGTAATAAGAAGTGAGAAAAAATCTATTCTTTTAATAATTGTTATTTTCATAAAGAGAAACTTTTAAAAATTAAAGAATAAATTTTAAAATTCAGTTTGATCTTAAATCTATAAACTGAAGGCCACTAGAATTTTGATGCTAAAATTAAAAAAAGTATCATGAGTTCTAGACCATTTTGATGAGTATTTCAGTTACTGCAAAAATTGCAGATATCCAAATAAATCAATTGAGATGTGATTTTTATAGAAAAGTGATTCAAGAGAAAACCAGTAGCGGGTACAAATATTTCAATGGAGCAACAGGTGGAAAGATACAAATTCGGTCAGTGAACTGATGTTAGCTAATGTGAAGTTAACAAAATAGGCAGGCTTCCTTGACAATGCTGTAGTTCAGAAGCATCTAAGAGATGCAAGTTAGGAAGTGCTGATAGTACTAGCCACCAAGGACAAAAGAAGATGACTTTACCCTGGGGCACCAAGTACATCTGACTTCAGCCTTACTGCATGTTTCATTATCACAGTGAACTCCACCTCTCACTATCATACTGGCAAATTTAGGAGAATCCATGACTGGTGTTAGAATTATAAAGATATAGTACAGCAGGCAGTTTATTGTAGCGATAAACTTTCAATTATGATTGCCTAAATTTTAGGAGAGGAAATGCAGGCAATGGTAATATTCTTGAATTTGGGTTTTTTACTGAAATATTAGAAATTCTAGGTCTATACTCATTTTTAATGACAAGACTATTTATTATGTACTTAGGTTACTATACATCCATATAGTTAGTTGTCTAATAACTAGAGAGAACTGTAATCTTCATCTGCTTGATCTTGAAAAGGGGGGTTAAGTTAAAAATGTATTTCACTTGACAATGTACTATTCAAACAAACAGGGCAATCACATTAATTCAACTGGCAGGACACCAGCTGACAGTGAGTTTTGAAGAGTGATGAAACGTGGAGCCATTCCATCCTCGGATTGTCTCGATACCAGACTCACCCTTGGAGGAAACCTACCATCCCAGGACCACAGCTGGTTCCATCGGCCAGAGGCATGTGCTGAGTGCGACAGCCCTTGTGGACGCCCTCCGCGCTCGTGCACCAGAGACGCCTGCACTGCTTCTGCGGAGTGACAAAAGGTGATGGGCAGGAGTGAAAACCATGTTACAAGCACCAGACCAACTCTATATAATGACAGGCTCCTAAGTTGAGCCGATATATGGTTTCCCGAACAAAGCTGGAAATAATAAGTACAAATCTTTACTAAGTTCGAGTTATCAATTTTCTTCTAAACACATAAAACAGCAAGCTTTCATTCCGAAAAACTTTGGGATATCTATGCTACATTAAGCAATGAGAGAGAAATCAAGAGTGGAAATATTCAAAATTATGTGAGACCTTTTTTATTCTTTTCAAGACAGTTTTCTAAAGGGCTTTTTGCTGTTTAATGTTACTCGCAAAGTTTCCAAAAGCCCCTTTTGATCCAGCAGTATGAATAATGTGCATAAAAAACTGCATAATGTACACTGGCTTCCTCTTTTGTGGATATAATGCAGACTTTCAACTTCTGAACAAAGGCTTCTGAACTGAAAATCCACTGAGTCACACAGGAACTGTAAGTCAGTAATGCTTTCCTTTCTCTGAATTTAAATTCAGAGTTTATTTAGAATCTAAATCAGATAGGAAAGAAATGCATCTTATATAACAAACAGTTAAAGCAAATCTTCCACTATACTAAATGTCTAAAGGCTTATTAAAATGTGGGATAATAAATTTAATATTTTTAAAGATTTTTTTTATTTATGTATGAATACAAGAACTGGGGTATCAGCTAGAGGTGTGGGGTAAGAGGATTCACCGGAGCCAGAGTGGAGAGCAGAACAGGCATACTACTGAAACATACTGCTGAGGGGAGCAGCGGACGAGACAGGAGAGGTCTGCAGTGCCATGTGGGTCAGCTCCCTTACTGGGAAATTGAACTCGGACTGAAGTGGATGGCAATAGACTAACAGCATTGAAACTTAACCCCTGTGTCACCAGGGAGGCCCTATAAATTTAAGATTTTAACAGTGATAGTCACTGTGGTTTTTACATCACTTTGCTTACTGTTTAGTAACATTCATTCATTCAACATTCAGTAGTTCTTATTTTGTGGCACTGATTATATGGTAAATCCTTAACACTGGGAATATACCTTTAATTAAATTAAAAGAATGAATGAAGCTGTATTCCTAGCCTAAGGATATTCACAGTCTGGAGCTGTAGTAAGCAAATGGCAAATTTTTGTCCAGGAATGGAGAAAAGAGAGTAACTACTCTGTTTGGGAAAGCAGGACATGGATCCACCAAAATGATGACATTTATTCAAACTCAACCTTAAATCTATGCGCAAATAAAACAAAATCATGGTTACAGATTTAGCAAACAAGTTAAATCAGCTATTTCGATAAAAATTTAAAGTTTCTAACTTGTGAAAATTTCTGAAAATAAGTCATAGAGTAAAACAACCTTAATAAATCTAAACAATTGGCCCCAAATTTTATATCTTTGGATTCAAATCTATATACGTTAAAATACAGCACGCGTGAAGCTATCTGCAGCCACTGCAGCACAAGTTCAATCCCAGCCAGGGAGGTGACCTACATGGTGCATCAGACCTCTCCTGTATTGCCCTTTGTTCCCCTCAACAGTGTATTTCAGTCAGTCTGCCTGTTCTGTTCCCCACTCTGTCGCTGGTGAATCCTCTCATCCCCCACACCTCTGGCCTATACCCCAGTTCTTGTATGCATAAATAAATAAATCTTAAAAAAATATATAGTACACATTTGATTCTTAGGGCCATTCACAGGAGTACATCAAAGCATTTATATTTTCTTCCCTGTGCCCACATTAATATTATTTGAAAAGAATAGTTGAATGGGAGGGCGGAGCAACATGGCGGAGAGGAGACGCTGCGAGTAAGATCTCCCATTAAAAAAAGTTAATAGAGAGGAAAAGCGGCAGGTCCCAGTTGGGACACGGAAGATAAACGGGTGACTCCAGCAAACTACCCGAAGAAGAAAGCTGCCATAAAAGAGGACTAGAAGGGAGGAAAGCGCAGAACCCTGCTCCCCTCCCCCACCCACAGAGGCGGCACTCTCCCACCAGCAGAGAGGAGGAAAAAAACAAACCAAAACGACCAACAAGAACAAACTACGCAGCAAGGGGGACTGTGAGTGGAAAGGAACTATTTCAGCCACCACACCCCGTGAACGGGAGCTGTGGAGAATCCTGTAGGATCCGCCGCGGAGGTGAGCTCTAGGCGCCATTAAAGAGAGACCACGCCCCCCAGGAGGAGGCCAGCACCAGCACACAGCCCCGGGTCGCCCTGTAAGCTTGCCGGAAAAGCGGTGCCCTGGAAAAGCAAACACGGATCGGGATAGGGATAACTCGGAAAAGCAGCCGGTTGAAAAGCAAACGCGGATCAGGATCGCGGTTGCCCAGGTCCCCGCGCCTGCGACCTAGGCTTGCAGGGAGACGCGCTCGAAGACCCTCACTGAGGTGAAAGTCCCTCACTGAGTATCCAGGAACCAGGCACCCAGGCACGGGAGCGGGGTGCAAAGAAGCCATTCTGTGGACACTGAACTGGGCTACAGCCCGTGTCCTGGACCTGAGGGCTTTGGAACTGAGATCCGGAGCACAAAATTCGGGGCGTGGGTTCTCCACGACGGTGGGGCACAAGGCAGACACAGCACCCCAAAGCCGTTGAGGTTTACCCTACCATTCCCGCTGTTTCCTGTCCCACGGGGTGGAAAAAAAAAAAAAAAAAATCTCCCCAAGGGCTCTAGGAGAGATCTCTGGCGCCACCTAGCGACTTGAAACCAGCAGAGGCTCCTGGAGGAGCCAGTGGCCAGCTGGGAAGTTAGCCCACGCCGGGCCCCTGCTGACCAGTAGTCTGAACCCACAGGGGGAGCGAGTACCCAAAGCCAGGGCAGACCAGGCACGCAGAAGAGTGTGCCTGAGACTGGACACGCAGGAAGTGTGTCCTGGATCGCCATTTTAGAACAGGGACATTTCTTCAGTAAAGACTGCCTGCAGAAGGCTCCCTCAGGAGCCAGAGGTGAGCCCGGGGAAGTTCGCCAACACCAGAACACCTCTGGCCTGCAGTTCAAGCCCAGAGGGGGAGAGGGAACCCACCGCCGGGGCAGACCAGGAGCACAGGGGAGTGTGTCCCCACATCGGCATTTTAGAACAGGGACCTTGTTTCAGTAAAGACTGCTTGAAACTGACAGATGGCCCCGGAGGAGCCAGAGGGGAGCAGAGAAGCTCACCCAAGATGCCGGCTAGTCCCAGCAACACAGTGTCCCAAGGCATACGGCAAATTAGAAAACAGAGAGTAGGGAGTAGAAGAACCACACGCAACATAGCAATTCCTCAGGGAAGAAGCACACTACAAAAAGAAAACCAGCCCCCAGATTATAACGACAGTAACTTGGAAGAACTTCTGAGCCTTCCAGAAAGAGAATTTAAAATTGCCTTGATTAAAAAAATGACAGAACTCATAAAGGAAAACAATGATAAGGGAAAAATAATCAATGATCAAAAGAATGAAATTGAGTCCCTAAAGAGGGAAGTAAAAGAAATGCAGGAGATCAAAGAATTAATGGAAGAACTAAAGAATTCTGGGAAAAAACAATGAAAGCAGAATAGATGAAATGGAAGAACGAATAAATTCTCTTGAAGACACAGAAATAAAAAGAACCAAAACAGAAAAGGAAAGAGAAGTACGAAGGAAAAAGAACGAAGAAAGACTTCGGGAACTATTGGACACCATGAGGAAAGGAAATATAAGAGTTATAGGAATACCAGAAGGAGAGGAGAGAGATGTAGGAACAGAGAAAATATTCCAGGAGATAATTGAAGAGAACTTCCCAAATGTGAAGAAGGAGCTGAAAATTGATATACAAGAAGCAAGCAGAACACCAAACTTCCATGACGAAAGGAAAAATACAGCAAGACACATAATAGTGAAGCTCGAAGAATCCAGGACAAGGAAAATATAATGAAGCTGACAAGAGGGAAGAAACAAATAACATTCAAAGGAAAACCAATCAGGCTGACATCAGACTTCTCTGAAGAAACACTACGGGCAAGGAGAGAGTGGAAGGACATAATCAACAGACTCCAAGAAAACAGATGTCAACCAAGAATACTCTATCCCGCAAAGCTTTCCGTCCTCTATGAAGAAAGAATAAGGACCTTCTCAGACAAACAGAAACTATGGAACTTCATTACCAATAAACCCCCACTCCAAAATACTACAAGGAATCCTAAAGCCAGAACCTCAGAGGGAAGAATAACAACGAAAGAAGGCAAAGAAAAAAAAAGATATTAAAAGAATAAATAAAAACAAAGGAAAGACAAACACAATGGCAAATACAGATGCTAAATATCAATATTAACCCTAAATGTAAATGGACTAAACTCTTCAATAAAAAGATACAGAGTTTCAGCCTGGATTAAGAAACAAAACCCAACCTTTTGCTGTCTCCAGGAAACACATTTAGCTACAAAAGATAAAAATAGACTCAAAGTTAAAGGATGGAAAACAATCCTACAAGCAAATGGACCAAAAAAGAAAGCAGGAACAGCTATACTTATATCAGATAAAACAGATTTCAAACTCAAAAAAATAAAAAGGGATCCCAACGGTCACTACATTATGATCAAAGGGACAATACTTCAAGAAGAAATAACACTAACATATATTCACCAAACAAAGGAGCACCAAAATATATCAGACAACTGTTGTCATCTCTGAAAACAGACATCAGAGAAAACACATACATAGTGGGAGACTTCAACACACCACTATCAACAATGGATAGATCAACAAGACAAAAAATAAGTAAAGAAACTAAAGCTCTAAATAAGGATCTAGAGCATTTGGGCTTAACAGACATCTATAGAACACTAAACCCCCAAAAAAAGGAGTACACATTTTTCTCAAGCACACACGGATCATTCTCCAGGATCGATCACATAGTGGGGCACAAGACAAACATCAACAGATACACCAAGATTGAAATCATACCAACCATCTTTTCTGACCATGAAGGCATCAAGCTAGAAATAAACCATAAAAAGAAGGCAAGGCACTTTCCTACCTCATGGAGACTAAAAACCACACTACTGGAAGACCACTGGACTAATGAGGAGATCAAAGAGGAAATTAAAAAATTCTTTGAATTGAATGACAAGGAGGACACCAATATCCTAAATGTATGGGATGCAGCAAAAGCAGTAATAAGAGGAAAATATATAGCAATAGAAGCTCACATCAAGAAACAAGAAAGAACTCAAAGAAACAACCTAATCTCGAAGCTCAAAGATCTAGAAAAAGAACAACAAAAAAACCCCAAAACCAGTAGAAGGAAAGAAATAATAAAAACCAAAGCAGAAATAAATGAAAACCAGTAGAAGGAAAGAAATAATAAAAACCAAAGCAGATATAAATGAAATTGAAACTAAAAAAACAATCCAAAAGATCAATGAAACCAAGAGCTGGTTCTTCGAAAAAAATCAATAAAATAGACAAACCCCTAGCCAGGCTCACAAAGGAAAAAAGGGAGAAAGCACAAATAAAAAGCATCAGATGAAAGAGGAGAAATCACAACGGACACAGCAGAAATCAAAAGAATAATCAGTAACTACTATGAAGAGTTGTATGGAAACAAGTTCAACAATCTAGAGGAGATGGACAAATTCCTACAACTCTACAATCACCCAAAGCTAGATAAAGAAGAAATAGAACACCTAAACAGACCAATTACAATTAGCGAAATTGAAATGGTAATCAAAAACCTCCCCAAAAACAAAAGCCCAGGACCTGATGGATTTACAAACGAATTCTACCAAACATTCAGAGATGAAATGGTGCCTATCCTTCACAAACTCTTCCAAAAACTTGAGAAGGAAGAGACAATACCAAACATGTTCTATGAAGCCAACATTACACTAATACCAAAACCGAATAAGGACAACACAAAAAAGGAAAACTACAGGCCAATCTCCCTAATGAACACTGATGCAAAAATCCTCAACAAAATTTTAGCTTTCAGAATCCAACAATGTATGCATAAGATAATTCACCACGACCAAGTAGGATTCATTCCAGGGACACAAGGATGGTTTAACATCCGAAAATCAATCAACGTTATCCAACACATCAACAAAAAGAAATATAAAAACCATATGATAATATCAATAGATGCTGAGAAAGCTTTCGACAAAGTGCAACACCCATTCATGATAAAAGCCCTTGAAATTCTTGGGATACAAGGAACATACCTCAACATCATAAAGGCCATCTATGAGAAGCCAACAGCCAGTATCATTCTCAATGGTGAAAAGCTGAAAGCAATTCCATTAAGATCTGGAACAAGACAAGGATGCCCACTCTCACCACTGCTTTTCAATATAATACTGGAAGTCCTAGCCAGAGCAATAAGACAAGAGAAAGACATCCAAGGAATCCAAATAGGAAAAGAAGTCAAACTATCACTATTTGCAGATGATATGATAATATACATAGAGAACCCCAAAAACTCCACAGAAAAACTAATTCAACTCATCAATCAGTTCAGTAAAGTGGCAGGATACAAAATCAACACACAAAAGTCAGTACCCTTCCTATACACAAACAATAAATCTGAAGAAGAAGAAATCAAAAAAACCATCCCTTTTATTATTGAAACAAAAAAAATCAAATATTTGGGAATAAATCTAACAAAAGAGGTAAAGGACCTATACAAAGACAGCTATAAAACACTGTTAAAAGAAATAGAAGAAGACACAAAGAAATGGAAAGACATCCCCTGCTCCTGGATTGGAAGAATAAACATTATTAAAATGGCCATCCTACCAAAAGCAATATACAGATTCAATGCTATTCCAATCAAAATTTCAACATCATTCTTCAAAGAAATAGAACAATTATTGATGAAATTCATATGGAATCACAAAAAACCCCGAATTGCCAAAGCTCTCCTGAAAAAGAAAGAAGGGAATGGAGGCATCACACTCCCAGACTTCAAACTATACTACAAAGCCATATCATCAAAACAGCATGGTATTGGAACACAAACAGACATACAGACCAATGGAATCGAATAGAAAATCCAGAAATAAACCCACAGATTTATGGTCAACTAATCTTTGACAAAGGAACAAAGACTATGCATTGGAGCAAAGAAAGTTTGTTCAATAAATGGTGCTGGGAAAACTGGGTTGCTACATGCAAAAGAATAAAGCTTGACCACTACCTCACACCATACACAAAAATCAACTCAAAATGGATTAAAGAACTAGACATAAGACCTGAAACCATAAAATATATACAAGGAAATATAGGCGAAACACTACGTGATTTGCACATCAAAGACATCTTTACAGATACATCACCCAAAGCAGTGATAGTGAAGGCAAAGATAAACAGCTGGGACTATATCAAATTAAAGAGCTTCTGCACAGCAAAAGAGACAATAACAAAAACAAAGAGAAACCCCACCGACTGGGAGAACATTTTTGCACACAACACTAATGATAAAGTACTGATCACAAAAATCTGCAAAGATCTGATGAGAATCAACAACAACAAAGAAAATAACCCAGTCAAAAAATGGGCAGAAGAGCTAAAAAGAAACTTCTCTGAAGAGGAAATGCAAATGGCCAACAGGCATATGAAAAAATGTTCAACATCACTTGTAATCAGGGAAATGCAAATCAAAACTACCATGAGATACCATCTTACACCAGTGAGAATGGCACATATTAAAAAAACTAGCAACAACAAATGTTGGCGAGGATGTGGAGAAAAAGGAACTCTTCTGCATTGTTGGTGGGAGTGCAAACTGGTCCAACCACTATGGAGAGCTGTGTGGACATTTCTGAACCTACTAAACATAGAGCTTCCATAGGATCCAGCAATTCCACTCCTAGGTATTTACCCAAAGGACACAGAAACATCCATTCCAAAGAACACCTGCACACCTATGTTTATAGCAGCACTGTTTACAATAGCTAAGCTTTGGAAACAGCCCAAATGCCCCAAAATAGATGACTGGATCAAGAAGATGTGGTACATATACACCATGGAACATTACTCAGCATTCAAAAAAGATAAACACATGCAATTTGCAGCAACATGGATGGCACTGGAAGGGATCATGCTCAGTGAAATAAGCCAAAAAGAAAAAGAAAAATACCGGATGGTCTCACTCATAGCAGGAATCTAGAAAACTTAAATAAGGGACCAGGAAAATGAATAACTATAAGAAAGTGAAAATCAAAATCAACAAAAAACTATGAATTAGAGACACTTTTTGGGGGGTGGGGCGCGGGAGGGGAGGGATTGGTGTCAGAATGGGGGGGTTGCAATTGTATGGGGAATATAAAAATAAAATTTATTATAAAAAAAAGAATAGTTGAATGCTTTAAACTTTTAGTAACATTTGAAAATTTTTGCAGTTTTCATGACTTTATTTTCTAAATGAGTGTACTTTATAGGATTTCTGTAAGAGTTAGAAAACATAGTACCTAACATTTAAAAAGCACTCAATAAATTTTACTTTCCCTTTTTAAAAAAGAACTTCCTTATAAACACTAAATTTTTCTAAGACATAAAACCTTTCAAGATACATTTAGTTTTGAACCCTCTGTTCAGTGGACATTTTAAAATACATTCTATCTACAACTTTATGGTAGTTTTCAAACAAAAAGAATTTTTCTTACCAAATAGGGACATACTTGAGATCCAGGACCAAACATCAGTTCACACTGCTTGTTTACATCATATATTAATCCAGGAAGTTGTGAAGAAAGATCATAAATTCTTCCATTTGGTTTGTCAAGGAGGCATTCTCCATGACCAGTACTTGACCAATGACAGAAAATAAAATACCATGAATACATATGGGTTTCAGTACAAGATTTCAGTACAAGATTCCTTAGCACAGGCTTCCCTGGTGGTGCAAGGGGTTAAGTACTGCACTATGAAGCAATCCACTGCCTCTGCAGCACTAGTTCAATACCCAGCCAGCCAGGGAGCAACCCACATGGCACAGCAGACCTCTCCTGACTCACCCGCTGCTCCCCTCAGCAGTGTATTTTGGTCAATCTGCCTGTTCTGTTCCCCACTCTGTCTCTGGTGAATCCTCTCACCCTTCCGCACCTCTGGCCTGTATCCCAGCTCTTGTATGCATAAATAAATAAATCTTCAATAAAAAAAAGATTCCTTAGCACATTTTCTGTAGTTCTGCACTGTCAAAGAGAATATCAGTATCTTTTCATAATTTTAAAACCAACTTATCAAAGTCAGCAAAAATCTCACAGTTGTTAAAGTATATTTTACGTGCTTGCCTTTATTTGATCTCCACAGATGCTTTGAAGATCACAATTTCAAAAAGACAAATAATAAACATAATAAACACCAGAATAAAATTTATGAAATGTGTACATGTTGATTACACACTTTCGTTCCAGCTTGCTATGCTATAATGACCAAATTGTTGAAATGTAAAAATATATTTTTGAATCCATTTCAGAAAACAACAACAAAACAAATGAAGTTTTGAAGTATTGTCTCTACCTTAAAGAGGTTTCTCAAGGACTGTAAAACAGTCAAGAATGCCAGTACTGGGAACTTGCAGTTCGGTTCCACCACTTCCCAAAATACATGGCTCTGAGGAAGTTACTTAATCTCCCTAAATCTAAGTCTCTGCAGCTGTAAGTTGAGAGTAGTAATATCTATCTTGCAAACTGCTACTAGCATATATTATCTGCAGTATTTAAAAGACTTTAAAAAGTGGTAAAAATCAAGAGGAAATGTATATTTGTTACTCCTAGTTTGTTGAAATATCCAGTCTACAGAAAACTTGGTAAAAATGTTCAACAGTTCCAATGGAATTAAAAACAACAATTTGTTCCATTACAATTAAAGTAATTTTTTTAACCTATACTGGCTAAAGACACATTAAATTCTGTCCAAAAATAATGAACAGGTAACTTTTGAAATTTCCCTTGGAGAGAATCACATCACCCCATCCCCAAAATAACCACACCCAGTGGTATTTTACATCAGCACCTCAGCTAGCCACTGAGCCAAGCTATTGATATATGTAATCATGTGTAGCTCAGCAACTGTGTGACATGCTTTTAAACCAAGTCCCCATGCAAGTATCACTATTGACCATAATTGTGTGACACATTTATGAATATAAATATTCATAAAAAAAGGGATTCTGTGGCCTCCCTGGTGTGCAAGGGGTTAAGCACTGCACTATGAAGCAGTCCACAGCCTCTGCAGCAAGAGTTCCATCCTCAGCAGGCCAGGGAGCAAGCCACATGGCGAGGCAGACCTCTCCTGTCTCGCCCGCTGCTCCCCTCAGCATTGTGTTTCAGTAGATCTGCCTGTTCTATTCTCCAGTCTGTCTCTGGTGAATACTCTCTCTCTCTCTCTCTCTCTCTCTCTCTCTCTCACTCACACATACACACACACACACCACCACATCTCTGGCCTGTACGCCAGCTCTTATATGCATAAATAAATAATTTTTTTGAAAAAGAGGGGATTCTACCAGTCAAAAAATGGGCAGAAGCGCTTAAAGAAACTTATCCAAAGAGGAAATGCAAATGGCCAACAGATATATAAAAAAATGTTCAATATCACTTATAATAGGTAAATGCAAATCAAAACCACAAATGAGCTATTACTTCATACCTGAGAGAATGGCCCACATTAAAAAAGCTGACAACAAATGTTGGCGAGAATGTGGAAAAAGGAACCCTCTTACACTACTGGTGGGAATGCAAACTGGTTCAACCATTATGGAGGTTCCTCAAATTACTAAATACGGATCTACCATAGGACTCAGCAATTCCAGTCCTAGGAATCTACCCAAAGGACACAAAAACATTAATTCAAAAGGAAACCTGCACTCCTATGTTTAGTGCAGCACTATTTACAATAAGTAAGATATCAAAACAACCTAAATGTCCAAAAATACATGAATGGATCAAAAAGATATGTTACATATACGCAGTGGAATACTACTCATCCATCAAAAATATAAACTCATGCCATTTGCAACATTGGTGGAGCTGGAAGGGATTATGTTTAATGAAATAAGTCAGAAGGAAAGAAAAATTTGTACATGATTGTTAATCATGTCATAAACAAATCAAATTTATAATGTGAAATTTAGATAATGAAAAAGCAAACAAACAGAAGCACTTTAAAAGAACATACAAATACCACATTTTATAATGTAGTAAATGTTGAAGTATAAATAAAGTAACATACATTGCACTCTGATGGAGAAGAAGAATAACACAAGCACATATGAAGTTGTTAGCTATACTCCCCAAATCACACACTTATATCCACAATTGGCAAATTAATAAAATTGGGAAAAATAAAATGAAGAAAATTCCAGCATCATAAATTTAGACTTACTCAAGGAATTCAGTGATATATTTCTGACTGCATTTTGACCAGGTCCAAGGACTTGTATGATAATTTAATGTTGGAGCCATTACATGATACTGATGTTTAATTCCAGATTCCTTACATTTGAAACTATCATCATGTGGAACATTAAATCTAAAAACAAACATAAGCATTTGAGAATACTGAGATATATGTACAACATTAGTAACAGATCTCTTACATTTATAATGTAAGATATAGACAAATCTAATACATCAGAATTTATACTCTCAATTTCTCCTCAAAGCATTATAAAACTAGGGTTAACTTCATGTTTGGAGGGACTTGCTCTTTACATAAACTTGATTGCTAGCAAAACCTGTTGATGTGATATCTGAGTCTAAATAGTGAAAATAATTGGATTCTAGCTCATCTGCAGCAATAAGGACACATCATAAAAACAGCTGCATAGCAATAACCCATAAAAATAACTTCAGGTTTCAATGTGCATATTTTAGGAGATGTGTGTGCACAGGTTGGGTAAAGGTGATGATACATGCTAACTTCTATGCCACTGACTCAACTGGTATCAAAAGGAACCTCTTTCCTGATTTCTTAGAATTCAAAAGCATCTATCTTACATGAAGCAGCCCAAGTACTGGTTTATAACCCTTGAGTGATAATCCATAGAACACATTCCTGAAGGGCAACCAAATCTTCACAAATGCAATGATATTAAATAATTAGTTGATCAGCAACAAAAGTTTTGAGGATCCAGGTATAAACTTGAGTTTAAAAGGAATGCTAAGATTAGCTCATAGGATCAGCTCAGCCTGACTGAGCCAGTGGCCCGGGAGCAAGTCCTGGAGGAGCAGGGCTGGGGGAGTGGGGCCTAACCTCCACACTTGGTCCCTGTGGCTGCCTTGGTAGATGGAGTTGGGGAGCAATTGAAATTGCCGGCCCTGGGCTCCAGGGTTAGCAGTAGTGGCCCAGGGCCCAGTGTCTACTTTCAGAGGCACCCTAGGGTTGAAGGCTAGGATCCTTGCAGGGGGGAGATAAGGGCCAGCGAGGATCCAAAAGTCACTGTCAAGTAAGACTAGACCAGACAAGGAGCCATGGGAGCATCTGAACCAGAAGGCATGAGCCTGGCACAGCTCTCTCATCTCTACAACTGTCAGAAAGAAAAGCACCTGAGCCAGACACAGGTGTATAGCACCGAGGTGACCACACCCTGCTGTCCACCAGGGACCGCTGGCTGACTGTTATGAACCCATTAGCCTCCATCTCTGGCCAGCTAGACAAAGCGCTGGGCATACACATGTCGGCACACCCCAGAAGAGGGTCCTTGGCCCTTCACTGATGGCTCCCCCAAGACAATGGCTGCCCCCACTTCAAGAACAAGAGCCCTAAGGCCCTAAGATCTAGTGCCATGAGGAGGGATGCCAGTGCCCCTGAGCCAAGAGCCTCTTCCCTGACACCTCAGTTTTCCATTTTTAGGGTTTCACATTGTTATTAAACTGATAGGACTTTGGGGGGGTTTGATACTGATCCTGTGCCTCAAGCCCTTTAATAAGGGCATACCTTTGGTGCAGCTAACAGGAAAACAGAAATTATAAAGAACACTAATGCCAGCTGATTCAGGAGCTAGCCAGCTGAAATTTGCATTTAAAAATCAGTATTTTAATTAAACTACTTACCCATATTCTAAAGACACATAAGTAGTTTCTCAGGTAGAAGTCTAAGAGGGTACTCTGTAAGAACAGCTTTCCACTAGCTAGCAGTCTGGAAAACGAGCACATAATGGTTTCTCTCTATCACTGCAAGATACCTACAGTCTTCAGGTATGCTCCTGATCCTGCCCCCGCTACAACAAGCAACTTAAAGATCAAACTGTCTACCTTGCTGGTCACCATGATGTACAACTACGCTAGAAGGGAACTTAAGCGTCACCAGTTCAGTGAAAAATGACCTTCATTTGAATTATCCAAGCTATTAGTGATATCAAGTATGATCAGGAAAAAGTAATCTTACTAAGCAAGGCCACACTAGCCTCCATTCTTTATTATCAGAAAACCATGAACCCCTGGAGTACGAGGAGCACATTTGGGAAATGTAATGAGTTTCTAGGTGTTTCTAGGTGTTTCTAACTTTCCAGTGGAACTCCAAGGGCACCACAGAAAATCATAGCCTCAAATCTTAGTGCATACAACATTAGCAGAATTTTTAATAATGCAGAATCAAATAGAAGAATCCCAAGTCTTTACAAAAAAACTAGGGATCTGGGGGAAAAAAACTTCTGAAAATATCTTTTAAGAAATTCCCACAGGTCCCATTTTCTGCTGGGGCTCTGAGCTTTACCAGCAAGAAATAGTTGGTAATACAAGTATTGGGGAGGAGTTCCCCAGAACCAGGAGCCCCTATAGGCCCTCCCGTAAGATGGTAGAGGACAGTACCTGGTCATGTATAGGATAACAAGGGACAGAGGCCAGAAGTGCTTGTCTGTAATCCAATACAGTAAATGAAATAAAAGAAATCCCAAGTTCTAGTTCTTTGCTTAGTCTGTTGGTCTGTGCAGCCTGTCTGACCTGACCTAGATCACAAAAGAGCCAGAGTTAGCATTTCAAGGATGAAATTTACACTAATATTTTATAAAGAAATAAAGGCGCTAATGACTCAATTGAAGAGGGAATGTCAAGCATTCTGAAAACATGGCACTGAGGTGATTGAAGGAAAACTTACACGTGCCCAAGTTCATGGGCTATAGTGAAGGCAGCACTGAGTCCATTTTCTTCGCTAATCGAGCAGCTCCGCAGAGGGTCACACAGGGTCCCTAGTTCTGCTAACCCTGAAAAATTTCATGTTTACATTTCATCAAACTGGGAAATGTACCAAAAGCATTGAGAAATAATTTTTAAAGCATTTACCATTGGAATTTTACCGAGGATGAATGCAGAGTTTGGCTGTTTATACTGCACAAACATTTTATAAGATGAAGGAAAAAGAACACAATTACGCAATCCAATACAAAAATCAAATCAATATTTTTAGTCCCTTTGTCTAATACATTCACAATCATGTGTCAAAAAGTAAAAGTGAAGAAAGCCAATAGTTGGGATTTAAAAAATTGATACTTTCTTAGCATTTGAGGTAGATTTTCCTAACAATTGGAATATTTTTGTTGTGCTTTAAAAGAGACAGAAGTTGAGGAATCTAAAAGTGGTGGGAAAGTCAGAATAACAAGTTCATTCACCAATACTTTTCAACAAACGGGGAAGTTTTGCACTTTTTCTTATACATTTGAATAAAATGTCTTGGGCTAAGTTCTTCCCTCCCCCAAAAAAGCTTTTCCATAATTAGAATCAAGACCAAAAGCAAGCAAAAAAAAGAAGAGCTAGATATTCTTTAATATTTCTATGTGGAAGTATGAGGAAATTACTGTTTTCCTTAAGATTATAAAATCTGTACTTCCATCTGCAATTCTTAGTCAATTTTCTAAGAAATTTTAAAAATTTTAAAAATGAGCTAAAACTCAATGCATCATATTTTTCTGAATAGCCTGCTGTTCCCATGCCTTCATTAGTATTTTCAATTTGCCTAGTGGCTTAAACCCAACATATTCTTTTTCAGAGATGTCCTAGGTTTGGGGAACATATTATTGACTCCATAATACCCAAATTTTATGTTCATGCTTGTAGACATATCAATTCTAAACTGAACATTTCTTTATTTACTTAATAGGTTTGTGAAAATATGCACTGGATATAATTAAATTCAAACATTACTATTAACAGACAAAATCAATAAAAATCAAAGTGAATGCCTACCATTATGGTACTAAGCAGCTAGTTGATACCTAGATTCATTCAAGCTCATTCAAGGTTTTTGAAAAGTGATCAAAAGCAGAATAAAGTAGCATAAGTCCAAACTTGATACAGGACCCTGTGTCTGGAAGTGCGAGAAGCTGCAGAGACCCTCAGTCTTGCATCTTGAAATACACAGCAATTGTCAACATACTTTATAGAAACGATCAGAGACTAGGAGAGCAATACTTGCAAAAAGAGATACAGCAAGAAACATGGTAATTCTCCCAATACCATCTATTTTTGTCATTACTATCCTTAGTTTATTTTCCCAGGTGTTTTAGATGAGAACATAAGTTATTAATACTTGTGTAAATACAGTTGTGTAGCTGTGAGCAAATTATTTATCCTCACCTATAAAAAATGCAATAGTTGCTGTTACTTGCTAAGTTTGTTGTAAATATTAAATAGGTTAAGTCATGTAAAGCTTTAATATAGTACATTATATATAGTAAACACTCAGATCTATCTACCATTATCATCATCATCATCCTTAACAAAGGATACAAAAATGCTTTCATTTTCACAGTCCATTTTTCTAAAGGTCACTGTGATTTATTTACATTGCGAAATAGGAAGAAATCAAAGAAGAAATTAAAAAAAAAAACCTACCTAGAGACTAATGAAAATGGAGAGGCAAGCTACCAGACCCTATGGGATGCTTTAAAAGCATTATTATGTGGAACATTCATAACAATACAGGACCAAATAAAAAAACAAGTGTGATCCCACTTTAACAATCTAACTCTATAGTTAAACTAGAAAAAGGAACCACAAAAGCCAGTAGAAGGTAAGAAATAATAAAAATTAAAGCAGAAATAATTAGAAAATAAAAAGACAGTTCAAAATATCAGTGAAACCAAGAGTTCGCTCTTTGAAAAAATAAAATTGACAAGCCATTAGCTATTCTTACAAAGAAGACAGAAAACCCAAATTAATAGATTCAGAAATGGAAGGGGTAAAATTACAATGGATACTGCAGAAATACACACAGTATTAAGTACCTATTATAAAAGTCTCTATACAAACCAACTGGTCAACCTACAAGAAATGGACAAATTCTAAGATTCATATAACTTCCAAGATTGAACCAAGATGAAAAAGTCAATTTAAATGTCCAATCACAAGTGCTGATACTCTAAGAGTAATAAAAAGCTTCCCTGAGAACAAAATTCCAGGACCAGCTGGCTTTACCAGTGAGTCCTACCAAACCTAACAAGAAGATGTAATACTACCTTATACACATTCTTCAAGAAAACTGAAGCGGGAGGAAATCTACCCAATATATTCTATGAGACCAGTATTACCTTGATCCCAAAACCAAACAAAGGCAGTACAAACAAAAATTATAGCTCAATATTACCAGTGAACATAGACGCAAAAATTCTCAACAAAATCCTAGCAAATCATATACAACATATCAAGAGAAGAATCCACAATGATCAAATAGGCTTCAAAACTACTGGTTCAACCTACATAAATCATTAATGTCATCTATCAGATCAACAAAAAGGAAGTCAAAAATCACAAGATCATCTCAATAAATGCCGGAAAAGCATTTGACAAGATCCAACATTCATTTATGATAAAAACTCTCCTCAAAATGGGAATAAATGGAACTTAGTAAGTACACATTATAAAAACCACATATGACAAACCTAAAGCTTGTATCACATTCGATGGTGAAAAGCTGAAAGCATTTCCACTAAGATCAGGAACAAGACAGGGTTATCTACTACCAGCACTATTATTCAACATAGTCCTGGAAATCGTAGCTGAAGCACTTAGGCCTGAAAAAGACATAAAAGTAATCCAAATTGGAAAAGAAGTGAAACTTACACTATTCACAGATGGCATGCAAACAACAGAAAAAATAAAAATTTGAACTAACAAACAAAGAAGATAATGGTTACCAAAGGGAACAGGGGAAAGGGTGGACGGCATGGGGTACAGAGGCAGATGGGGTATAGGCACAGGTAACTTGGTCAAGGCAATTAGAAAAAAATCTTTAAATAAAGTAAATTATATACAGCATTATAACCCAATGTTGCCTTAATAAAAAAATACTCCATATGAAAATTTTTAAACACAATGAACAATTACAGATATAAGAAAATATTTTTAAAAAGTAAAGAATAAACACAATGAAAGAGTAGATTTTCTTTTTTTTTTTAAGATTCATTTATTTATGCATACAAGAGCTGGGGTATAGGCCAGAGATGCAGGGAGTGAGAGGATTCACTAGAGACAGAGTGGGGAACAGAACAGGCAGACTGACTGAAATACACTGCTGAGGGGAGCAGCGGGAGAGTTGGGAGAGGTCTGCCTCGCCATGTGGTTTGCTCCCTGGCTGGCCGGGGATTGAACTTGTGCTGCAGAGGCTGCGGATTGCTTCATAGTGTGGTACTTAACCCCTTGCACCACTAGGGAGGCCAAGAGTATATTTTCAATAACAACTAACCAGAAATTTTTAAATTGAAAACATACATATCAAAATGGAAAATTCAGAGGATAGGTAAAATATCCAATTAGACACAAGAGAGAAAAACTATAGAATACATATCAGATCTATTTGAATGAAGCAGTAAGAGAAAAATAAATGAAAGTATGGAGAACAAGATAAGGAATCCTAGTACAAATATAATCAGGGCCACACAAGAGACAGACAAATCAAATAAAAGAGCAAAATTTGAAAAAAAATTTATAACGGTGGGAAACTTTTAGAACAGTTGAAATATATCAATACATACAGAAGTTACAAATATCCCAAGCAGGAAAAGTAAAAACAGATCTATATTAAGACACAATTTTGACAAAACTGCCTTATATTCAAGACGAAGAAAGGTTTTTCAGATGACTAGTGAATAAAAGATCACCAAAGATTCTTCCACTAAACACACTACAGATTTTTCAAGGGCAAAATCAGAAGATAATGAAATGATATATTTAAAACCTGAGAGAAAATAACTGTCAACACAGAATTGGCGCCCAGAAAAATGAATAAAGATATTTCCAGAAAAATAAAAATAGACAATTCTTCACTAATTTCACTTAAAAGACTATTTAAAGATTATAATGCATGGGAAGAAAGGAAAATTCCCTTAGATGTAACACTGGAGATACAGAAGAAATCATGAAAAATTTACAAACATAATCATAAATTTAAACAAATACTGTATACAAAACATAACCTTTAGTAAGGAAGGTTTGCAAAATTATGGAAATAAAATTGTGGACAACGACACCATGTAAGTCAAGAGGAAGTCAAAGTTTCAGTTATCTAAAGTATTGCTTTATAGGAGACAGCTTTACACAAAGTTAATTTAAAAAAAAAGATTTATTTATTTATACAAGCACTGGGTATAGTCAGAAGCGTGGGAGGGTGAGAGGATTCACTAGAGAGAGAGCAGGGAGCAGAACAGACAGACTGACAAAATACACTGCTGAGGGGAGCAGCGGGCAGGCAGGAGAAGTCTGCAAACCATGTGGGACCCTCACCCGGTGGCCAGGATTGAACCTGCGCGGCAGAGGCTGCGGGCAGCTTTGTAACCCAGTGGTCAACCACTGCACCACCAGGGAGACCCCGCAAAGTAAATTTTAGTGTATCTAGTTAAAAGACATATTAAGTTAAAATGGCATTTACATGGGCATTACTATACTATCAAAGTATTTGTAAACCAGAGCAATTACTGTCTTCAACAGATTTTTTTTTAAAGATTTATTTATTTATTTATACAGTCAGAATCGCGGGAGAGTGAGAGAGAATTCACCAGAGCCAGGGCAGGGAGCACAACATGCAGAAGGACCGAAGTACACTGCTGAGGGGAGCAGCGGGCAGCAGGAGAGATCTGCGCACCGTGTGGGACCCTCCTCCGGTGGCCGGGGAGCAGCCCGGGAATCGAACCGGTGCTGCAGAGGCTGCGGGCAGCTTCACAACCCAGCGCTCAACCATTGCGCCACCGGGGAGGCCCAACAACAGATTTATTTTGATATTCACTGACTTGTTATTTAATAAACCTTGAAAACATCTTTATGTTTTATAGTATATCTGGTAAAATAAGTGTTTATGTTAAATGAGAGGAGATGTTCAGTTACTTGCTATTCCAAAGCTTTTATCCTTAGACAATTTGGAAGATGGTATCAAGTTAAAATGGCATTTACATGGGCATTACTACACTATCAAAGTATTTGTAAACCAGAGCAATTACTTTCTTCAACAGATTTATTTTGATATTCACTGATTTGTTATTTAATAAACTTTGAAAATGTCTCTATGTAGGAAATCTCTATACTCCATTGTGTTTACAAAGGTTTTACTTTATAATAGTCACTTTGTAATAGATTTAATAATGCAAATTTAAGAAACTGTGGGATCCTAAGGGACTACCCCTATTTATTAAAACAGTATTATTAGTTATTTATAAACTGAAAACCCTCACTTCCATTAAATTAACTTAGTATCTTTGTTTTCAATTTTTTGAGTTGCTTTTACTGATGAATTTCAGGATAGGGAAATTCTTCAACCACACTAAAATAAAAAGAATGATATAAGAAAATTCATTTAAAAACTGGATAACCATGGTCCCCCTGGTGGCACAGGAGTTAAGTTTCAGGCTGTCATCCCTGTGGCATGAGTTTGATCCCTGGCCAGGGAGCTGACCCACATGGTACAGCAGACCTCTCCTGTCTTGCTCACTGCTCCCCTCAGCAGTGAATTTCAGTGGACCTGCCTGTTCTGCTCCCCGCTCTCTCTGGTGAACCTTCTCATCGCCTGTACCTTTAGCCTATATCCCTGTTCTTGCATGCATAAATAAATTAAATAAATCTTTAAAAAAATAAAAAAAAATTTAATAAAATAAAAATTAAATTAAAATCTTTTAAAAAATAAAAAGCAAGGAGAAGCACAATACAAATGGGAAAGTAGGGAAACACAAGGGATCTGATAAGGACCTAGCATAGGCCATCAAGGTGAGAAATAAAGTCCTTCCTCCTAAATCTGGTGGAGAATTCATGACTATTTGTTCTACCATTTTACTTTAAACTTTCATATGGGTTAAAGCATTATTTTATATGGATCACACTTTAAAATATGATTTGTATCGCAAATGAAATCCAATACCTGGCTCATAAATATTAGTCTTTATTCTTATTAAGTTTTATAGAAGCAAAGTCAATAAAAGCGGTTATTGTAATCAATGGAGACAACTAATCAAAATGATTAAAAGGTAAAATAAAAGGCAGACTAAATATTATTTAAATAACTCATTAAACAATAATATATGCTATGTTTCATTCCCAAAATAACTTACCTAATGTATCACATTTTTCTCTGGCTCCACAAATGTCTTCCCTTAAAACAAAACAAAACAAAAATATGTATTATGAAGCATTTTCAGAAAATATTTTTGCAACAAGCCAAAGCAAAAATAAAGCATCTTCAACCACAGTGTGCCTATTACAACAAATGTTTTCCAAAATCCATTTCTTATACTTTCAATAAGTCTAAACCTAGAGTAATGTACTACTTGTGCATGTCAATTAGCAACAGGTGGTATATAGAAATGCTTGAGTATAGCTGAAGCTTTGACGAAGTTCAAGGAAAAGCTTTCTAAGTACATTTTTTACATTTCTGCCTTCACTTTTGTACTATGTGCAATATAATCTTTTCTTTTTTTAATTATGTTGACTACGCTAATTTTGATGTCCAACACAGTACATACTCTAGGAGTACAAATTCGTATCTCTATGTATGTATGTTATCACACCACACCTACCACCAAAGCACCTAAAATATTCCACCATAATCATTTTCTTGATGTTTCAATGTCATCATGAGTTTTATTATTCTCTGCTGCAAAATAATAAATAATGTTCTCATACTTTACCAACTTGAATGAATTGTTTGATTACACATTACTTAGTGCCTCACTATTCAATTTGACATGTCATTTGTCTTTCCTTATGCTTTCCTCTAAGAATATTTTTTTCTCTCCTATCTTTACTCTCTTCTTACCAGTCTTTGTTGCTTAGCTCTAATTACAAATTGCAATCCAGGGCAGAACCTGGATTAATTCTGTAAATGACAGAAAACTGTATATAAAAATGAAGTCAATTCTGCTTTAGTTCTGAAAACTGAAAAAAAAAAAAAAAAGCACATGAACAACTGTCAACTATTTTACATAGACTAAAGATTTTCATTTCAGGGTTCTAGAAAACTGATTGTTTGACCCCCAAGTCTAAAGTATTCTAAGGTCTAAATATACTGATATTTGCTATCAGCACCAAGAACTGAGTTCAATACCCGGCCAGGATGCTGACCCACATGGCGCAGCAGACCTCTCGTCTCGCCCACTGCTCACCTTAGCAGTGTATTTCAGTAGATCTGCCTGTTTTGCTCCCCACTCTGTCTCTGGCAAATCCTCTCACAACCCCCCATACCTCTAGCCTACACCCCAGGTTTTCTATGAATAAATGAATAAATCTAAAAAAATAAATAAAATGAAGGTGTGAATTTACAATGTGTCTTGGTGTTTGTACAGTACAATGGGTAATCATTTTATAATAGCAGAAGCTGTTAGGTTTGATAAAAGGTTATAAAAAGCAGCCTAGTCAATACATATATTGGGCATCAAAACAAAGAACAGAATTTTAAAAGTACAGGGAGTCCAAAAGAGTAGGCAACCAAATAAATTGTAAAGCTCTTCTTTCCAAGTGACTGAAAGATCAAGAGAATGAACAAAACTTGCTTAGTCCTAAAACTATGTCAATTTCCAAATATTTTTCTAAGCTTTCTTATTCTGTCACTAATATAATATGGAAATTAAATTTATTATGAAATATAATAATATTAAGGCAATTATTCTGATTAGCCAAACACGACTTAGCAACCTAATAATGCTAATTTCCTAAGGAATCAACCAGCATTCTGATCTGAAAGAAAGTAAAAAACTTTATTTCAACAGTATCATTTGTAACACATGTTCTCAAAGAACACTTGTATGTATTATTGGTATTCGGTACTTAGAAGTGTCAAGGATCACATAGGAGAGAAAGAGTAAACAAGGTCGAAAGGGTGATTTCTAAAATGGTACCTAGTGATAAGAACAGCAGTATCATGGTGGGAAGGGTGAGCATCATCAAGAATATTCTGAGATTGTTGCCATAAACAAAAGTTGCGTAATGTGGTTGCAGCATTGAAACTGATGACTGGTCCTTCCTACACAAAAAAGCAAGCAATTCAATATTACACCAAAACACTCATGGTCTCTTTTCCTTCCAAGTGTGTTGGCCTTTTGTCACTCAATTTATCAAATAGCATTTTTTCACACAAATGAATTTCCCTCACATCTCAAATGTATTTAGCAATACTCAAAAATTAGGATCAAAATGTAATCTTATTAGATATTCACAATGTAATCATTCCATATTTAATGTCAAACTACTTGTAAAAATTACCTTATTTTAAATCCTTCAAAAATAGAATTTTCAGGGCCTACCTGGTGGCACAAGGGGTTAAGTCACAGTACATGAAGCTATCCACAGCCACTGCATGAGTTCGATCCCTAGCCAGGGAGCTGACCCACATGGCACAGCAGACCTTTCCCATCTCATCCGCTGTTCCCTTCAGCAGTGGATTTCAATAGATCCACCTGTTCTGCTCTCCACTCTCTCTGGTGAATCCTCTTACCCCCTGTACCTTTGACCTGTACCCCAATTCTTATATGCATAAATAAATAAATCTTTAAAAAAATAGAATTTTCAACCTAGAGTAATGCACCATTTGCGCATATCAAAAAGTAAACCACATGTTTAGGGTTTAACCTTAGAATTTTTAATCAATGATTCTTGACACTTCCTCTATCATTCCATTTTGTTTCCATCACAACAGAAAAGGTAATCTCACTCCTTTTCAAATCAAGTTTCACATCAACTTTAAGTCTCATTTGTAAAATGTTTCTGATCTATGTGTATATTCCCACCCCAAACCTACTACAAAAAATGATGATTTTAGACCTGTTTCTTACCTGTTCATTGTGAATTACAACTAGTTTTACAATAACTATGTTTATAAGATTTCCAATACTTGAGTCCTTATAGATTGCTGCAACCTGCAAGGGAAAGATGCAGGATTAGATGTCTAAGATGAGTAATTTTTCTCAAAGCACACTGAAACCAGGCCTAGCCCATCTTTTTTTTTTTTCCAACTTAGCTGTATATTGGACTTTCCTCAGAGCTTTTTTTCAAATTCTGATGCTCACACCACGCCCCTTACCAAAAAAGTAAGAAGCCCTAGGATTGAGATGCCCCCATCAGCATCTATTGAAATTCTCCATTATTTTTTTTATGAGTCTAATGTGAAGCCAAGTTTGAGATCCAGACTGAGCTTTGTGCAGAGAGCAGGAGAGTCCACATCACCTAAAGCAGATTAGGAATCCCAAAGTATGCCTGTATCCTGAGTCAGAATCTACATTTTAATAATTTCAAAACCACCTAACACCAGTGACAATGGCCCATATGAAAAACAAACAAACAAACAAACAAACAAAAAACTGGCAACAGCAAATATTGGCAAAGATTTGGAAAAAAAGGAATTCTCCTACACTGCTGGTGGGAATGCAAACTGATGCAGCCATTATGGAAAGCTGTGTAGAGGTTCCTCAAATTAATGAAAATGGAACTACCATATGACCCAGCAATTCCATTCCTGGGAATATATCCAAACACAAAAACATTAATTTAAAAGGATACCTGAATCACTATGTTTATTGCAGCACTATTTATAATAAGGTAAGATATGGAAACAACCTAAATGCCCCAAAACAGATAAGTGGATCAAGAAAATATGGTCTATACACACAATGGAATACTATTCAGCAATCACAAAAGAAAAACTTATACCATTTGTAGCAATGTGGATGAAACTGGAAGGGACTATGCTCAGTGAAATAAGTCAGAAGGAAAAAGAAAAATACTGATGGTTTCACTTATAGGAGGAATATAGGGAAACCAAATAAGGGATTGGGGGAAAAAAGAGAAAACTAGCAGGCAACTATAAATCAGAGACATTTCAACAGAGGACTGGGAGGGAGAGGGATCAAAACAAGGGTGGAAAGAGCACAAGAGACTATGGTGATGGTTCACAGTTGACTTGGTGGTGGGGATTTTATGGTAACTACACCTAAGAGGAGAAAACAACCTACAAAAATGAATAAAGATGTAAAATATATAGAGAGAAATAAGTAGGAAAAAAAAATAAGAGTCACCAGTGATCTGGTGACTAGAGTTTGGAAACTACTGTTTTCGATGATTCAGCAAAAAATTCACCTCATTCTACATCATAATCCACAATTTACTTAACCATAGGTCTCCATAAAAGTTAGCTTAACTTCATCTTCACTGGTAGTTTTACCCAATCTTTCCTGACATGGTTGTGTATTTTTAAATATGAGTACACCTATGCTATTTTTGATGTTTAACACTACTGGAATCCATGCAGACTGGCTCATCCAGAATGACAGAAAAGCCATAGAAGGAGTCCCAGGTCACATCCTGGTCCTAAATTTTTCAAAACTGGAGAATACAAGTGTATGAGGCACTCTGTATGGGCTTGGTTTGAGCTTCCTGGTTGAAATGCTCTCCAATTCACAAATTCCTCTCTTGTTTTGTTTTTGAACATTTTATTTTATTTATGTGAAGGAACTGGGGTGTATGCCAGAGGGGGTTGAGAGGATTCACCAGAGACAGAGTGAAGAGCAGAACAGGTGGATTGACTGAAATCCACTGCTGAGGGGAGCAGCAGGTGAGACAGGAGAAGTCTGCTGTACCCTATGTGGGTCAGCTCCCTGCCTGGGGATTGAACTCAGGCTGTAGTGGTGATGGCGCTGAAACTTAACCCTTAGGCTACCACAGAGGCCCTCCCTCTTGTTGAGTCATCACCATTACAGTAAGAGTGCCTTCCATATGCAATGACTCTGCTTTGTATCCCTCAGACACATAAACTACCTGCACAATAGCAATTGTTTCCAAACCTGAATCACCATCTCCTGACCAACTGCACAAATCAAGACAGCAATTGCTTCAAGAAGTGCTACTTTTCACTTAATAAATATTCTGCATCTGCTCTTTGTTCTATTACCTCAAGACCCAGAACTAAGGAAAAGAACATGGCCCCTGATTTTATGGAGGTTGAAGTTTGCCAGAAGTGCCAGTAATGAGGCAGCTGAAGCTGTTTCCACATAATGCATACACATGATTGTTGATGAATTTTGCACCA
This sequence comes from Talpa europaea, assembly GCF_964194135.1. Classification (NCBI taxonomy): domain Eukaryota; kingdom Metazoa; phylum Chordata; class Mammalia; order Eulipotyphla; family Talpidae; genus Talpa; species Talpa europaea. The sequence goes on along the minus strand of NC_140083.1, from coordinate 43,607,093 downwards.
AATTGGGTATTACCAGAACAAGAGCTAAAAGCAGCCCTGAAACTGCTGACTTTGTGAGGTTGGCATGGACCCAGATGCACTTTCTGGCATCTTTCCTGTTGTTTTAGTTGTGTGGCCACAAATACTTAAGGTCTGTCATCTCTACCTGCAGTGACACTTCTGATTATGGTGGTGACATTGTTTTTGGCAAGAGTGGTAGTCACCACATAAAGCAGTCCAACTACTATGGAAACTGTGTGGAGGATCCTCAAAACATTAAAAATAGAGCTACCACATGATCCTGCAATTTCACTTTTAGGAATCCACCCAAAGGACACAAAAGCACTAATTCAAAAGGAAAACTGCATCCCTGTGTTCACTGCAGCACTATTTATAATAGCCAAATATGGAAACAACCTAAATATGCAACAACAGATGAGTGGATCAAGAAGATGCGGTCTATATACACAATGGAATACTATTCAGCCATCAAAAAGATAAATGCATTCTTTTTCTTTTCTTTTCTTTTTTTTTTTTGTTTAGAAGAAAAAGTTTATTGAGGAGAAAAAGAGCAGAAATAAAGTGGGACTCCCAGGCCAGGAAACCAGGCCTGGGAGGGGCAAGGAAGCCCAATGCATTCATTTGTGGCAACATAGAGCTGGGATTATGCTCAGTGAAATAAGTCAGAAGGAAAATGTTAAATATCAGATGGTTTCACTCATATGTGGAATCCAGAGAAAATGAACAAATGGTCAGGAAAAAGGCAAAACTTGCAAGCTGAGCATAGATTTGAGGCATCCAGCAGGTTAAGGGAAGGGAAACAAGTTAAAACAGGGGCGGGAAGAGCATAAGGGACTATGGAGATGATTCAAAAGTACTATGTTGGTGGGAGAACTACAGGACCTACACCTAAGGGGAGAAATCAAATACTGTAGAAAAATGAAAAATGATGTAAGAAAATAAATGTAGTTAAAAAAAAAAAGTGGTGGTCACCACTGTGGGGATGACAGTGTGTTCAGTTAACAACAGTCAAATAAGCGGAAGCCAAGCAGGTCTGTTAATAATGCAGAATGAGGGCTGTGAAAATGTAGCACTGAAATGATCTTCACTTCCCATGCAACTTCTAAAAATATATCTACCATAGAAAATAAAGTATATACATATTTGTGACCTAACAATTATCCTTAGTTCCTGTGCGTTAAAAAGTAGATGCCTTTCTAAATCAAATTACAAGGTAAACAATGAATGTACCCCAAAGGTAGGAACAAAAGTTCTTTCCCCCTAAAAATTAAAAACAGTTGTGAAAACTTCTATGTCACAGGAGATCATACATTCCCAGCACTCCAGAGAGAAGTCGTTTAAGAGCTATGAGGTATCTAAATGGTTCATTTCTCTACTTATTTTCCCAAATATGTTGACTACAAATGAAAATCTGGATGTTACATTAGTTATAAAATGAATAATTGCCAAAATATTTTCACTTTCAGAAGGAAACAGCTTTTGTACCTGTATTGAAAGGTGGCAAACCTAACAGCTAGAATTTGGAAATATCTTCCTAGTGTTCTGAAAGTATATTTTAAAATATATTAGCACAGCAAAATTTCCTTAAATTGCAATGTAAGGGAAAAGAATTCAAATAATTATTACGCAAGATAGGTAATGTTATAATACACAGTCCTTTTAAATAGCCTCAAATTCTAACTTCTATTTGTTGATAGCACCTACTAAAAAGGTTGCTGTAAGGATTAAATGAGACGGTGTGCAAAAAGCATTTATATCAGGGATCACTCACGATTGTTATTATTATTATTACTACTACTTCAAAAATGCAGATTCAAATAACCACAGATTGAAAAAAAACATACTCTGTAGTTAGGCCTACAATAGTTATTTCTGTAGTAAACAAATGGAATGTTTTTCCCCATCACTGTCCCCTAAAATGTACAGTATAACAACTATTTACATGGCATTTACTTATTAGGCGTACTAATCTGGAGATGATATAAAGTATACAGGAGGATGTGCATAGGTTATACGTGAATCTACGCCATTTATACAGGGACTTGAGGATATGTGGATTTTGATCTTAGAACTTATGCACCCTGACACCAAGGAGTGATTTGAATTGAAAGCAAACATGGTACCTGACCATTAGAAGCATCAGAGTTTCATTGCCTCTTTCAATACTTATTTCATATCTACTGCTTATCAAACACTGTGTAATTAAAAGACATAATGTATACACATGAGTCTTAACAGAGTCTGTGGCGGGGGGGAAGATTAAAAATAAAAGATTCCATTAATTAATTCCAAATAATTATTCACAAACACCTGAACAAAACCCTCAGGTTAATATTCTGCTTTTTTTTTTTTTACTAAAATGTAAGTTTCTTTAATGAATTAAAGACACCTTACTGGGCCTCCCCAGTGGCCCAGCAGTTGAGCGCTGGGTTGTGAAGCTGCCCACAGCCTCTGCAGCACTGGATCAATCCCTGCCACCAGGCAAGGGTCCCACATGGCACGCAGACCTCTCCTGCCGCCTGCTGCTCCCCTCAGCAGTGTACTTCATCAGTCTGCCTGCTCTGCTCTCCCCTCTGGCTCTGGTGAATCCTCTTACCCTCCCGTGCTTCTGACTGTACCCAGTGCTTGTATAAATAAATAAATCTTTAAAAAAAAAAGACACAGTGATCAATTAACTGTATATACCTTCTACTGTTTCTTGTATTGACCTTTATAATTTATGTGTTCATTTTATATATATATATATATATATATATACACACACACACACACTTTTTCATATATTTGGATGTTTAAAGGTGCTATTAGTGAATAACTATTCAATTAAGTTGAATAGTGAATGCCAATTTGTCACTCAGGGGTTTTTCTAACTAGCATATTCAACACACTTTTTTCATCTTGAAAACTACCCCCCTATATTATATTGTTCTGATGGTCAGGTACCATGTTTGCTATTGCCTCATGAATGAATAAGTATATATTTTTTATTGAGGTATCCATTGGTTTACATAATTGTTAGTATTCTGGAAGTACAGGCCACAGTGCAGTCACTATGTACAGCCACAGTTCTTCACTACAGGCCACTGTGCCCACTTCCTAACATGCTCTAGGCCCTTTCCACCTTCTAAGTTTAAATGTACTAATTCATTTAATTCTCAACAAATCCTATGAGACTATTATTCTGCCCATTTACCATATAATGAAAGTAAGATGCAGAGAAGTTAAGTAACACCCTGAAAGATAGATGGTTGATATGGAAGAGAAAAATTTCCATCCTAGGCAGTCTGGGTTTAGCTCTACTGTATATAACCATATGAAATTTCAACATTCTGTCCTAAGTATTTCAAAATGAGCTCTTGGTACAAAAGTTATTTCAGAAACTTTCTATGGTTTATGCTTTTAGGCAGCATTATCTTGCTCTTGTTTATTGGCCATGAGTTAGGGAAGAGCAAGTGATTCAGAAGCCCTGGGCTACAGTAGCTTGGGCTACAAAGTAGCTCTATTGCTAGTTACAAGCCATTTGGTCAACTCTGGAAATGGATTTATCTATTTTTTCTCTCAAAATATCCAACTATGTTGAGGCGCTAGGCAACCTTGGTCACAAAATCCCAGTGTGCTGGATTAATATTTAACAAGTACTATTAGGGGTATGGAGGACACTGGTTTTAGTGAACAAAATCATTCCACTTTAAGAAACGTTTGAGTAAGAGAGACAACTCCAGGGTCATCAAAAAGCTCACACACAACACACTACACACACAAACACATTAAATCTATGGGAGAGAAGTGTAAGCAATATTTCACACAACTATTTGGCCATAGATCTTTTTCTCCTCTCACATAGCATGTCACAAAACAAGGATCCTATTGCTTAGAAAATGCTAGACCAAGTTTCTTAGGTATCTTCCCATACTATAAAGCCGTATAATATTGATATATACTACTGCAATCACTATCTAGAGTGCTGGTAGAGTTTTATTGATCTAATTAAGATGTATCTACTTTTTGTTCTTCAGTGTTTATTTCTCTGGCATAGAGTGCGTAGTTCTGCATGTCTCATAAAATAGTAAACATTAACTCATGGTTATTTAGCAAAAAGTACAGAAGTAATGGTAATAATTATGTTGTTTAAATATTTTAAGGAAATTCTAGGCAAAACAACAAATCATGCAAAACTTGAAACAAATCACTATCACCGTTAATTGACCATCCATTTTGAACTAATTTCTACATACAGCTTTAGCAAATGTTCACATGTAGCATGTTTAGAAACAGCACTCATTGGGAAGTATAAAGACATCCATAAAAAAGTCATCATTTTGTTTATAAAGATCACTGGTCTTTATACTTGTCAGAAAGATCTTTTTTTTAGAAAAGGATATTCCACAGAGGTACAAAGTAAACATATAGAATTTATAAACAGAGCACAGAGTTTGGAAAAAGGAAAAAATAAATGAATATACCTTAATTATGAAAGTATATGATTCTTTTTATTTTAGTGTGGTTGAAGAATTTCCCTATCCTGAAATTCATCAGTAAAAGCAACTCAAAAAATTGAAAACAGGGCCTCCCTGGTGGCGCAGAGGTTGAGCGCTGGGTTGCGAAGCTGCCCGCAGCCTCTGCGGCGCCAGTTCGATACCCGGCTGCTTCCCGGCCACTGGAGGAGGGTCCCACATGGCGCGCAGACCTCTCCTGCCACCCGCTGCTCCCCTCAGCAGTGTACTTCGGTCCTTCTGCCTGCTCTGCTCCCTGCTCTGGCTCTGGTGAATTCTCTCACCCTCCCGTGCTTCTGACTGTACCCAGTGCATGTATAAACAAAACAAAAAACAAACAAACGAACAAATAAATAAATAAATAACATGCCTCTATTAAAAAAAAAATGAAAACAAAGATACTAAGTTAATTTAAAGGAAGTGAGGGTCTTTAGTTTGTAAATAACTAATAATACTATTTTAATAAACAGGGCTAGTCCCTTAGGATCCCACAGTTTCTTAAATTTGCATTATTAAATCTATTACAAAGTGACTATTATAAAGTAAAACCTTTGTAAACACAATGGAGTATAGAGATTTCCTACATAGAGATGTTTTCAAAGTTTATTAAATAACAAGTCAGTGAATATCAAAATAAATCTGTTGAAGAAAGTAATTGCTCTGGTTTACAAATACTTTGATAGTGTAGTAATGCCCAAGTAAATGCCATTTTAACTTGATACCATCTTCCAAATTGTCTAAGGGGATAAAAGCTTTGGAATATCAATTAACTGAATATCTCCACTTATTTAACATAAACACTTATTTTACCAGATATACTATATACTACAACTGTGTTCTTCCCCACAAATTTTAATGTTAATTCCAGAAATCCTTTGAAAAATAGAGGTCACTAATTTATTTTTACAACATGCATACAGCACTCAGAAAAGCAACTTTTTTAAAGCAAGAAAAGTTTGAGAAGACAGCATAATTATTTACTTAGTGCCAGATGAGTAAGGGTAGACTACCTTCTCTCTAAATTGTATCTATGAAACAGTTGGTTCAATGCTGAAAGGTTTTAGCTATTTCCCCACTATTCTCTTAGACATTGAGCTTATATTTAAATGGCTTACAATGATATTCCAAGTTTAAATCAAATTTTCTTAGCTACAATACATTAACAAGTGTTACAACACAAGAACAATATTACAAATGTGCATATTTGAACAAATGTAGCTAATGTTTTCTAAAATATTAAAAATATACAATAAATGAATGGCTCCTTACTCAAGTGAGCACATTCAGGATACTTATTATTATACTTACCTCTTTAAAGCAGTTTTAGAAATAGACTTCATAGTGGAAATAAAATAATTTGGACTAGACTTGACGATCTCTATGTAATGTGAATGTGAGCAAATGTTCCAGTTTGCCCAGGACTAAGGGGCTTCCAGATAAACAAGAATTTTAATACAAAAACTAGGAAAGTTCCAGGCAAAACAGGAGGGTTTGTCACTTTTTCTCTACGTTTCCTTTCACCTTTTATATTGTTTGCATCCATGAAATTAACTGTGATTACTTTTATCACTAATAAAATAACAACAAATGTATAGAGCCATAAAGGCTCCTGACTTTCCCATATCCTTATCTAAACATTTTTCAATGAAAGAGAGAGAAAAAGAATAAAAAACTATTAAGTTCAGGCAATTTAGGAATCATCTGAAATTTGATTATGGGTAAGAAGTAAAACATATCTACAGAAGCCCAAACTACTTCAAAAGAGATACTTTCAATAGTGGCTGGACCAGTTTACATTCCCATCAGCAGTGTGAGAGAGTTCGTTTTTCACCACATCCTCGCCAGCACTTGTTATTATTTTTTTTAATACAGGCCATTCTCACAGATGTGAATTGGTAACTCATCATAGTTTTAAACAGCATTTCCCTAATAATAAGTGATAGTGAACATTTTCTCATATGCCTTTTGACCATATGCATTTCTTATTTGGAGAAGTATCTACTTAGCTTTCTCTTTAGCTCTTCTGCCCATTTTTTGATGGGGTTATTGGCTTTGTTTTTGTTGAGTTGTGTGAGCTCCCTGTAGATCTTTGAAATCAGTCCATTATCAGATGTATGATGTGGAGGTTCCTTAAAACACTAACAACTGGATTTACCATACGATCCAGCAATTCCACTCCTAGGAATCTACCCAAAGGACACAAAAACACTAATTCAAAAAGAAATGTGCACCCCTACACACCTATAATAGGAATAAAGGAAGAGTCTGAGGAGGAGAGAGAAATGTCTGAGAATTACAGTACCTAAGGGAAAACCGTAATGTGTGTGAGAAATGAAATTTCTGAGAACTGGGAAGCACATGAATTGAAAAGGGCAGTCCGAGAAGAAAAGGAAAGGAACTAAGAAAAGGAAAGGAACTGAGAAAAAAAGGGAAGACACTGTGGAGAGAGGTGAGAATTGAGAAGTGGCCAAAGCAAAGGAAAATTTCTGAGGAGAACTGGAGTTTGAAGAGAATAGGGATGTCTGAGGAAAACAGCAAAGTGAGCAGAAAAGCAAGTGTTTCAAGAGAAACTTCAGTGAAGTTCTAGTTGGAACAGAAGTTGCAGTGTCTAAACAGAAATGAAATTTGGCTAAAAGAAATGTAATCTGTCTAAAGGAAGAAAAAAAAAAAAGCAGTATCAGAAGGAAAAAGGAAAGTATCAAAGAGAAAAGGGAAATCTTGGGAAAGAGGGAAGTGTCTGAGAAGAAATTATAGTGTCCAGGGAGAAAAATTAAGTGAGAAGAACAGTAAAAAAGATTGAAGTAAAAAGGAAAGACTTTGGGCCCCCCTGGTGGCCTCTGGGTTAAGTCTCACCACTATCATTGCTGTGGCTTGAGTTTGATCCCCAGGTAGGGAGGGAGCTTACCCACACAGGGTGTAGCTGACTTCTGTTTCACCCGCTGATCCCCTTAGCAGTGGATTTCAGTCAATCTGCCTGTTCTGCTCCCTACTCTGTCTCTGGTGAATCCTTTCACACACACACACCTCTGCCCCTTACCTCTGGCCTATACCCCAGATCTTCTACATTAAAAAATAAAATATAATAAAAGGAAAGACTTAAAGAAAAGGCAAGTGAAGGGACAAAAGACAAAAAGGAAGTATCACAGGAAAAAAAAGATTTGCATGTGGACATATGTACAAGATGTGGCTATGCCTATACATGTATATGTTTACATATATGGGGGGGGGTTACAGATAGCTACAGCTAACAGAACCAGTGTTCTTCACCACCTCTCATCTAGTTTATGGATGCTAATACCACCACACTGTTGGACAGAAATAGTGATTTCAGATCAAAGACTCATAGCTACTGTAATCTTATATCTCCAATTTGCTGCAGCAGCTCTACTAGTAACAACCTATCCTTTTAGCCCATGCATATATTTACAGGTAAAAATATCATTTGATCTGACAAATGTAGCAACAGTAAAAAGTATGTCCCCTCCTCTCTGTGCAGAAATAGAGTGATATTTTAAAACCATATTCAAAGGCAAAAGAGCAATGCTACTAGGCTCTTCCCTGTCACTACGGGGCAGAAACCATTCATGTGAGGAAGAAAAGAATATTTTAAGCATTTTCTCCACATGGTTTCGAAGATTTTTAAACATTTTAGAAATTTGTCTACTTAGACTGGGCATGCATGCTATTATGGACAAAAACTACATTTTAATGAATTACTTTTGGCTTCAATCTAGATACAATTCAACTACATCTGGAGTTTGGAAAAAACATTTTTAATTAAATGTAAAAACATTAAAGTTTAGGAAATGTAAAGAGCTTATCGCGTCTACTTACAATTGACATTAGAGTTAGTACATAGTGCTGCAAGTTCTGCCCATGATGATGAACCATTTTAGCATCTGCTGTGACCATAACTTCCACATATCTTGGATAAGATAAAAAACGTTTTCTCCTGGAATGTAATTGACTTCTTTCATCTTCCAATGATACATTTCTTGAAGGGTATTCTAAAACCATTTTCTTCTTTACATTAAAATCTTCATTGATATCGCTGTAGTTGTGAAATGGTAAAGTAGTTTTCTTTATTTGGCTCTCTGCAGGAAAAAAGAATATAATGTAGAGCCATGAAATTAAAAGCAAACAAAATTACTGTACACAACAGAATAGCCAAAAATATTGGCTATTAACCCATCTGCTCCCAATGTAAAACAATAAAATGACAAAAAGAAGTAATTTAAAACAGTGTGAGACAGTATTCTTTTGACCATTACTATCCATTGCAATAAAATGTTCACATTTTCATAGATTCCACTAAAACTATACCTAAATTTTATGTCAACAGCTATGACTATACAAAGACATTTATTAGCCTCTAGGTATAAACTAAACATAAGTCAAAAGTCCCTATGTTACAGAGGCATCTCCATAAAAGGGGGTGGTACCATGTTCCCCAACCCACTGAAGGATAGTGTAGCTGAGAAGTCAAATGAAGTATAGCTGAGAAGTGAGATGAAGCATGTAACAGGGAAGGCAGGCAGACTCAGGAAGAGAATATATTTGCTTCTCAGCTTTGGACTTGCCCCAGGGACTTGGAGGACAAGGAAGCAGACAAGTGGGAGAGAGAGATGCAGAGACACCAGGAAGAGACACGTGGGTGAAAAGATACATAGGCTGACAATGGCAGCCATCACCTTGATGTGGTATCTCCTTTGGTCCCAGCTTTCTGGAATCTGTTTCAGGATGCCTTTCCCATGGTTCCCTACCAGAAGTTGCCTTAGAGTTGTGGAAAACTTTCAGGCCTCAGCAGCCCTCTTTTTGGGCAATCCTGTTTGACTGGACATGTACCCACAAGGAGATAGGTTATCTTGGGTGTTTTACTGGGTCACTAATATACTTTCTTCTCTATGTATATTAATTCTATGAAAGTTCTTTGACACTAAGGGTCTCCTTTACTTTTGTGTGCATAGATGCGTGCAAGTTTGGGAGTCCCAGGGTGCCCCTTAGTCACATGCTAACACCAATGTTTTTTGTAGTACATAAATATCTTATATGCTAACACTGGGTCCTTAAGCCACTGATATCATTCAACCTCATACAGAATAATCACATTTTGTAGGATGAAACTTCATAAAATATAGACCAAAACAAACTTGAGTCAAACATGTAAAGAAGACCAAGAGTAAGGGCCTCCCCTGGTGGCGCAGGTGGTTGAGCGCTGCACTGTGAAGCTGTCCGCAGCCTCTGCAGCGTGGGTTTGATCCCAGCCAACCTGGGAGAATCCCACATGGTGCGCAGACCTCTCCTGTCTCCCCTGCTGCTCCCCTCAGTAGTGTATTTCGTCAGTCTGCCTGTTCTGTTCCCTGCTCTCTCTCTAGTGAATCCTCTCACCCTCCCGCACATCTGGCCTGTACCCTGGTTCTTGTATGCATGAATAAATAAAATCTTTTTTAAGATTTATTTATTTATACAATAAATAAGTGTATGCATGAATACATAAAATCTTTTTTTAAAAAAGATTTATTTATTTATACAAGAACCAGGGTACAGACCAGATGCATGGGAGGGTGAGAGGACTCACTAGAGACAGAGTGAGGAACAAAACAGGCAGACTGGAGAAATACACCACTGAGGGGAGCAGCGGGCGAGGCAGGAGAGGTCTGCCATGCCATGTGGGAATCTCCCTGGCCGGCCAGGATCGAACTCATGTTGCAGAGGCTATGGACAGCTTCTCAGTGTGGCGCTCAAACACCTGCACCACCAGAGGCCCTAAATAAAATCTTTAAAAAAAAAAAAAAGGGTGCAGGGGAGCGCGTTCCCACATCGCCATTTTGCAGCAGGGACCTTTCTTTGCTGGAGACTGTGTGAACCCAGCAGAAGGTTCACCAAGGAGACAGAGGTAAGCTGGGAGGCTTGCCCATGCCGGGCGTCTTCTAGCCTGCAGTTCCAGCCCAGAGGGGAGCAGCACCCACCGCTGGGGCAGACCGGGCATGCAGGGGAGCGTGTCCCCGGCACCGGCATTTTGCAGCAGGGACCTTTCTTTGCTGGAGACTGCGTGAACCCAGCAGAAGGCTCACCGAGGAGACAGAGGTAAGCTGGGAGGCTTGCCCATGCAGCGCGCCTTCTAGCCTGCAGTTCCAGCCCAGAGGGGAACAGCACCCAACACTGGGGCAGACCGGGCGTGCAGGGGAGCACGTTCCCGCATCGCCATTTTGCAGCAGGGACCTTTCTTTGCTGGAGACTTGTGAACCCAGCAGAAGTTCCCCAGAGGAGCCAGTGGTGAGCTGGGAAGGTCGCCCAAGATGCCGGCCAGTACCAGCAACACAGTGTCACAAGGAATAAGGCAAATTAGAAAACAGGCAGTAGGGAGTAGAAAAAACACATGCAACCCAGCAACTCCTCAGCAAAAAAGCACACCGCAAAAAGAAAACCATCTACCAGATTGCAATGACAGTAACTTGGAAGAACTTCTGAGCCTTCCAGATAGAGAATTTAAAATTGCTGTGATTAAAAAAATGACAGAAGTCATAAAGGAAAACAATGATAAGGGAAAAATAATTAATGACCAGAAGAATGAAATTGAGTCCCTAAAGAGGGAAGTAAAAGAAATGCAGGCGATCAAAGAATTAATGGAGATGCTAAAGAACTCTGGGAAAAGCAATGAAAGCAGAATAGATGAAATGGAAGAACGAATAAGTACTCTTGAAGACACAGAAATAAAAAGAACTAAAACAGAAAAGGAAGGAAAAGTACGAAGGAAAAAGAACGAAGAAAGACTTCGGGAACTATCTGACTCCATGAGGAAAGGAAATATAAGAGTTATAGGAATCCCAGAAGGAGAGGAGAGAGATGTAGGAACAGAGAAAATATTCATGGATATAATTGAAGAGAACTTCCCAAAAGCGAAGAAGGAGCTGAAAATTGATATACAAGAAGCAAGAACACCAAACTTCCATGACGAAAGGAAAAATACAGCAAGACACATAATAGTAAAACTCCCAAGAATCCAAGACAAGGAAAAAATAATGAAACTAACAAGAGGGAAGAAACAGATAACATTCAAAGGGAAACCAATCAGACTGACATCAGACTTCTCTGAAGAAACACTATGGGCAAGGAAAGAGTGGAGGGACATAGTCAACAGACTCCAAGAAAACAAATGCCAACCAAGAATACTCTATCCCGCAAAGCTCTCCTTCCTCTTTGAAGAAAGAATAAGGACCTTCCCAGACAAACAGAAACTCTGGAATTTTATTACGACTAAACCCCCACTCCAAAAAATACTACAAGGATTCCTAAAGCCAGAACCTCAGAGGGACGAATAACAACAAAAGAAGGCCAAAGAAAGTTATTAAAAGAATAAATAAATAAAATCAAAGGAAAGACAAACACAATGGCAAATACAGATGCTAACATATCAATACTAACTCTAAGTGTAAATGGACTAAACTCTTCAATAAAAAGACACAGAGTTGCAGGCTGGATTAAGAAACAAAACCCAACCTTTTGCTTTCTCGAGGAAACACATTTAGCTGCAAAAGATAAAAATAGACTCAAAGTTAAAGGATGGAAAACAATTCTACAAGCAAATGGACCAAAAAAGAAGGCAGGAACAGCTATACTCATATCAGATAAAACAGATTTCAAACTTAAAAAGATAAAAAGAGACCCCAGTGGTCATTACATTATGATCAAGGGGACAATACTTCAAGAAGAAATAACACTCATTAACATATATTCACCAAACGAAGGAGCACCAAAATATATCAGACAACTATTAGCATCTCTGAAAACAGACATCAGAGAAAACACATACGTAGTGGGAGACTTCAACACACCACTATCAACAATGGATAGATCAACAAGACAAAAAATAAGTAAAGACACTAAAGCTCTAAATAAGGATCTAGAGTGCTTGGGCTTAACAGACATATATAGAACACTAAACCCAAAAAAATCTGAGTATACATTTTTCTCAAGCGCACACGGATCATTCTCTAGGATCGATCATATACTGGGGCACAAGACAAACATCAACAGATACACCAAGATTGAAATCATACCAACCATCTTTTCTGACCATGAAGGCATCAAACTAGAAATAAACCATAAAAAGAAGGCAAGGTACTCTCCTACCTCGTGGAGATTAAAACCCACACTACTGGAAGTCCACTGGACTAACGAGGAGATAAAAGAAGAAATTAAAAAATTCTTTGAATTGAATGACAAGGAGGACACCAATTTCCTAAATGTATGGGATGCAGCAAAAGCAGTAATAAGAGGAAAATATATCACAATAGATGCTCACATCAAGAAACAAGAAAGAACTCAAAGAAACAACCTAATCTCGAAGCTCAAAGATCTAGAAAAAGAACAACAAAAACCCCCAAAACCAGTAGAAGAAAAGAAATAAGAAAAACCAAAGCAGAAATAAATGAAATCAAAACTAAAAAAACAATCCAAAAGATCAATGAAACCAAGAGCTGGTTCTTCGAAAAAATCAATAAAATAGATAAACCCCTAGCCAGGATCACAAGGGCAAAAAGGGAGAAAGCAAAATATAAATAGGATAATAAATGAAAGAGGAGAAATCACAACGGACACAGCAGAAATCAAAAGAATAATTAATAACTACTATGAATAGTTATATGGAAACAAGTTCAACAATCTAGAGGAGATGGACAAATTCCTACAACTCTACAATCACCCAAAGCTAGATAAAGAAGAAATAGAACACCTAAACAGACCAATTACAAGCAGCAAAATTGAAATGGTAATCAAAAACCTCCCCAAAAACAAAAGCCCAGGACCTGATGGATTTACAAATGAATTCTACCAAACATTCAGAGACAAATTGGTGCCTATCCTTCACAAACTCTTCCAAAAAATTGAGAAGGAAGGTATAATAGCAAACACGTTCTATGAAGCCAACATTACACTAATACCAAAACCGAACAAGGACAACACAAAAAAAGAAAACTATAGGCCAATCTCCCTAATGAACACTGATGCAAAAATCCTCAATAAAATTTTAGCTATCAGAATCCAACAGTGTATCCATAAGGTAATTCAACACGACCAAGTAGGATTCATTCCAGGGACACAAGGATGGTTCAACATCCGAAAATCAATCAACGTTATCCAACACATCAACAAAAAGAAATATAAAAACCATATGATAATATCAATAGATGCCGAGAAAGCTTTCGACAAAGTGCAACACCCATTCCTGATAAAAGCCCTTGAAATTCTTGGGATACAAGGAACATACCTCAACATCATAAAGGCCATATACAATGAGCCAACAGCCAGTATCATCCTCAATGGTGAAAAGCTGAAAGCATTTCCATTAAGATCTGGAACAAGACAAGGATGTCCACTCTCACCACTGCTTTTCAATATAATACTGGAAGTCCTAGCCAGAGCAATAAGACAAGAGAAAGACATACAAGGAATCCCAATAGGAAAAGAAGAAGTCAAACCATCACTATTTGCAGATGATATGGTAATATACATAGAGAACCCCAAAAACTCCATAGAAAAACTAATTGAACTCATCAATCAGTTCAGCAAAGTGGCAGGATACAAAATCAACATGCAAAAGTCAGAAGCCTTCCCATACACTAACAATAAATCTGAAGAAGAAGAAATGAAAAAAAAAACATTCCCTTTATTATCGAAACAAAAAAAATCAAATACTTGGGAATAAATCTAACAAAAGAGGTAAAGGACCTTTACAAAGAAAACTATAAAACACTGTTTAAAGAAATAGAAGAAGATACAAAGAAATGGAAAGACATCCCCTGCTCATGGATTGGAAGAATAAACATTATTAAAATGGCCATCCTATCAAAAGCAATATACTGATTCAATGCTATTCCAATAAAAATTTCAATGTTATTCTTCAAAGAAATAGAACAATTATTGATGAAATTCATATGGAATCACCAAAAACCCCGAATAGCCAAAGCTCTCCTGAAAAAAAAGGGGAATGGAGGCATCACACTCCCAGATTTCAGGCTATACTACAAAGCCATAATCATCAAAACTGCATGGTATTGGAACAAGAACAGACACACAGACCAATGGAATCGAATAGAAAATCCAGAAATAAACCCACAGATTTATGGTCAACTAATATTTGACAAAGGAGCAAAGAATATGCATTGGAGCAAAGAAAGTCTGTTCAATAAATGGTGCTGGGAAAACTGGGTCACTACATGCAAAAGAATGAAGCTTGACTACTACCTCACACCATACACAAAAACCAACTCAAAATGTATTAAAGAACTAGACATAAAACCTGAAACCATAAAATACATAGAAGGAAATATAGGCGAAACACTACGTGATTTGCACATCAAAGACATCTTTACAGACACATCACCCAAAGCAGTGATAGTGAAGGCAAAGATAAACAGCTGGGACTACATCAAATTAAAGAGCTTCTGCACAGCAAAAGAGACAATAACAAAAACAAAGAGAAACCCCACCAACTGGGAGAACATTTTTGCACACAACACTAATGATAAAGGATTGATCACAAAAATCTGCAAAGAGCTGATGAGACTCAACAACAACAAAGAAAATAATCCAGTCAAAAATGGGCAGAAGAACTAAAAAGAAACTTCTCTGAAGAGGAAATGCAAATGGCCAACAGGCATATGAAAAAATGTTCAACATCACTTGTAATCAGGGAAATGCAAATCAAAACTACCATGAGATACCATCTTACACCAGTGAGAATGGCACATATTAAAAAAACTAGCAACAACAAATGTTGGCGAGGGTGTGGAGAAAAAGGAACTCTTCTGCACTGTTGGTGGGAGTGCAAACTGGTCCAACCACTATGGAGAGCTGTGTGGACATTTCTGGACCTACTAAACATAGAGCTTCCATATGATCCAGCAATTCCACTCCTAGGTATTTACCCAAAGGACACAGAAACATCCATTCCAAAGAACACCTGCACCCCTATGTTTATAGCAGCACTATTTACAATAGCTAAGCTTTGGAAACAGCCCAAATGCCCAAAAATAGATGACTGGATCAAGAAGATGTGGTACATATATACCATGGAATATTACTCAGCATTCAAAAAAGATAAACACATACAATTTGCAGCAACATGGATGGCACTGGAAGGGATCATGCTCAGCGAAATAAGCCAGAAAGAAAAAGAAAAATACTGGATGGTCTCACTCATAGCAGGAATCTAGAAAACTTAAATAAGGGACCAGGAAAATGAATAACTATAAGAAAGTGAAAATCAAAATCGAAAAAAATCTATGAACCAGAGACACTTTTGGGGGGGTGGGTGGAGGGAGGGGAGGGATTGGGGTCAAAATGGGGGTGTTGAAATTGTATGGGGAATATAAAAATAAAATTTATTATAAAAAAAAAAGAACACCAAGAGTAACAGATAGCCAATCAATTGAACAATAGTTGGTTTTCTGAGTCTATAAAGCTAAATATTGATATAAATTTTCTACTTGAGTATATAAAATAGCTGATTAGTTCTATTTTCTTCTATATAAATGTATATGTGTATATGATTAGTGAACATTATAAAATTATGGTAACCACTTTTAAGTAGTTAAATCCTATGCACTTATAGAAGTCATTTCTAAACTATTGATTATTTGTGCTAGTGGAAGAAAAATTCATAGGTAGCACAGGTGGTCAACATATTTCCTTTTCTACTTGTTCCAAAAATAGACTGAGCAATCATGTAAGAAGAAATAAAAGATCCTGTATACTTCATAAACCAAATAATATCAAAATAATCAAGAATTAGTTGCACTATTATCTGAAAAGGTGTGATTCTATATGACTGAATCACAAACAGTGTTGTGTAAACCAATGTTACTGAAGTAAAAATAAACAATGGCCTTGCTGGAGGACTATAGGTGCTCTGGTGGTGGGTGTATTATGGTAACATATACCTGAACAGGGTGATCTTGTACCTCTAAATCATATACGGTGTTGTAAACCAAACTATCCTCAAAAACAAAAACAAAAACAATTGACAGATGGGAACACATCAAACTTAAAAGCTTGTGTGCAAAGAAAATAATCTACAAAGTGAAAAGATGACCTACTAAATGGGAGAAAATATCAGCAAATCATGCAGTCAGTCCTCACTTAAAATAATCAGTAGATTCTTGGAAACTGACTTTAAGTGAAAAGAGGCA
The DNA here is from genome assembly GCF_964194135.1 of Talpa europaea. Taxonomy (NCBI): domain Eukaryota; kingdom Metazoa; phylum Chordata; class Mammalia; order Eulipotyphla; family Talpidae; genus Talpa; species Talpa europaea. Next base: position 43,590,409 of record NC_140083.1, on the reverse strand, counting down.
TAATGAAAAAAGACTCTTGAATAAGATCTTGTTCAATACTGGCAAGGATATTTTTTCTCATCAACATTACAATTAAGTGACACTGAATGAAACATTATTCAGAATCTACTGCATCTGGTAAGGATTTAATATCTAGAATATATTTTTGAAAAGTCCCACAACTCAAAAAAAAAAAAAAAAGAAAAGAACCCAGTTAATTCAATTCCTAATAATGAGAATTAATAATGTAAAAATATCAATACTACTAAAGCGAACTACATATTCACCACAATCCCCTATCAAAATTTCAATGCCATTTTCCCTGGAATGGAATAATTCTAAAACATATATGGAACCACAAAAGATCCAAAATAGCTATCTTGAGAAAGAAAACAAGCTTGAGACACATGCTTCATGATTTCAATTATATTACAAAACTACAGTAATCAAAACAGTGTGATATTGGCAAAAACCAGACTCACTGAGAGCCCAGAAATAATCAATTAATTTATGACAAAGTAGCCAAGATACAATAGGAAAATATCAATCATTTCATCAAATGCTGTTGGGAAAACTGGACAGTCACATGCAAATGAAATGGACCACTATCTCACACCATACACAAAAAAATAACAATGGATTAAAGATTGAAAGTAAGACTTGAAACAATAAAATCCCTAGAAGAAAATATAGGCAATAAGTTCCTGGACATTGGTCCTGGCAATGATTTTTCAATCTGACACCAAAAATAAAAGCAACAAGGCAAATATAAACGAGTGACAACAAAAAGCTGAAACATCTCTGCACAGCAAAGAAATCTATCACAAAATAAAAAGACAAGTACTGATTAGGAGGAAATATTTTCAAATCATGTATCTGATAAGAAGTTAATATCCAAAATATATGTAGAACTCATACAACTCAATAGCAAAAAACAATCTGATTTCAAAATGGCAGAGTATATGAATGGATTGTTTTCCAAAGAGATATACAGATGGCCAATAAGTACATTTAAAAAGTGAGCATCATTAAAATCATAATGGAAGAGCAAATCAACACCACAATGAGATATTACCTCATACCTGTTAGAATGTCTATAATCCAAAAGAATAGAAATAACAAGTATTGGTGAGGATGAGGAGAAAAGGGAACCTTTGTGTACTCTTAGTAGGAATGTAAACTGGTTCAGTCATGATGAAAAAGAATATGGCGGTGATTTTTTTGTTTTTTTTTTGGTCTGGATGATCAGTTCATTGTTGAAGTGGGATGTTAAAGTCCCCCTCTATTATTGTGTTGCACTTAGATAACCAGGTTTTAGATAACCAGTTTTCTAAACCAGTTTAGATAACTTCACTGGGTGGGGAAGCTTTCCACTACTATTATTTGAATAAGCTCCCTGCTCTCCTCTCTTTCTCCTCTCCTTCTGAGATACCCCATTATCCTTATGTTGCCTTTCCTAATAGTGAGATAATTCTCATATTCTTTTTTTTTTTTTACCTCTCTCTCATTTTACATTTGAGTCTTTTGTGCATTACTTTCTTCAAAATAACAGAATCAAGCATTCATTTGGCATATTATACTTTTATAAGTTTTTCTAAATCACTTGATTTCATTTATTGGGTCCTTTATTGTATACCCTGAATCTGTTATTTTCATATTTTAAGCTTCAACATCTTCTGCTGTTTATCAGGTTTACTTTTGAACTCATTTATTTATTTTTCTGAGGATTTTGATGTCTCTTTGATTAGTTTTTCTGAGTTTTGTTACTCGACTTGCTTTCTGAATGTTCATCAATCTCTGAATTTCTTAATTAGAACAACATTGAACTAAGCAACTGTAATTGTCCATGCTTTTATAGCTTAATTCTGAATAATTGGTCTCTCCTACGATGTCATACTCCTTTGTGTTCCCAAGTCACCATGTGCTAAGATTTTTGTCTGCCCATATTGCTAATTTAAATTTCCCTTTTTTTTTTAAAGTGTGGTGCTTTTTTTTTTTTTAATTTATTTATCCACGCAAGCACTGAGTACAGTCAGAAGCATGGGAGGGTGAGAGAATTCACTAGAGCCAGAGCGGGGAGCAGAACAGGCAGAAGGACCAGAACAGGCAGAAAGACCACCGAAGTGCACTGCTGAGGGAAGCAGCAGGCACAGTGGGAGCAGCAGGCACAGTGGGAGCAGCAGGAGAGGTCTGCGCGCCATGTGGGACCCTCACCCAGTGGCCAGGGATCGAACTGGCGCTGCAGAGACTGCAGGCAGCTTCGCAACCCAGCGCTCAACTGCTGCGCCACCAGGGAGGCCCTAAATTTCCCTTTTTTTAAACTGTCAGTTTAATCTAAAATTTATGGGGTTGAACTATTTTTACATTTCCAGCAGGTGGCGCTGTGATTTTATTTTCTTTCTTGGCCTCTGTAGGCTTCTTTAGGTATTGAGGAATACGTTTCATTTATAGGGTCCACACAGTGGGGAGGAATATTGAGGCATCCAGGAACAGTAACAATATTTTGGCAGGGAGGGACTGTTTATGTTTGTGGCACCACTGATATCCCTTTTCTCTGGGGTCCCAGATCTGACACTCAGTAGCATGTCCACTGTTGGTACATGTCTCATCAGTACCTGTCACAAAGAGTGGGAAAGGAGGTGGGGTGTGTAGTTAAAACCCTTACAGGGATACTGGAATGTGTGGGACACCTAAGCTCCTCTGTTTGAGCTTCCTTTGGATCAAGGCTGTGTGGAGACACCATGTCCATGGTCCCCAACCCTGGACCTCTGGCTGGGTTTGCAGTACTACTGTGTCCCCCATTCAGATCAGACTTCAAGTGGTTCCTTCCATTCACCTTCTGCTCAGCGATGAATGACTCTCCTGTGTCTCTTCTGTGAAGTCTCTGTGGGTTTTGTCAATGGGGTGCTTCAGTCCTACTCTAAGTAACAGGGCTCTCTTGGTCCCACTAGTCAATTGTTAGTTGTTCCTCTTGGGAGTAAGCAAAGGATTTCCTTCTTATATTGCCACCATGGTGATGGCATCTCAGTCTATGATTTCTGATAAGCTTTTGAAATACTTAAAATAACTTACAAACTCCCCACAATAGGGTCCTATTGCTCATAGGTGGGGAAAACGTTTTAAATGGTGCTTGACATTGGTAGGAATGTTTGAGCAAACTAATTTGAAGATACAAAGTTGGCACATTATCTTTTTTTAATATATCTGTACTTATTTAAAAATATCTGCACTGGGCCTCCCTGGTGGCACAAGGGTTAAAGACAGCACTATCAAGCTATCACAGCCACTGCAACATGAGTTCAATCCGCGGCAAGCCAGAAAGCTAACCCACATGGCGCAGCAGCCCTCTCCTACTTCACCTGCTGCTCCCCTCAGTAGTGGATTTCAGTCAGTCTGCCTGTTCTGCTCCCCACTCTCTCTGGTGAATCCTCTCAGTCCCCACACCTCTGGCTTACACCCCAGTTCTTATATGCATAAATAAATCTCTTTTAAAATCTAAAATAAATAAATAAAAATATCTGCACTACTGTTTATTGCAGCACTATTCACTATAGTGAAGATATGGAAACAACCTAAATGTCCAAAATAGATGACTGGATCAAGAAAATGTGGTCTAGGGCCTCCCCGGTGGCGCAGCGGTTGAGCGCTGGGCTGCGAAGCTGCCCGCGGCCTCTGCAGTGCCGGTTCAATCCCTGGCCACGGTGAGGGTCCCACATGGCGCGCAGACCTCTCCTGCCACACCCGCTGATCCCCTCAGCAGTGTTTCGTCAGTCTGTCTGTTCTGCTCCCCACTCTGGCTCTGGTGAATTCTCTCTCACCCTCCCACGCTTCTGACTGTACCCAGTGCTTATATAAATAAATGAATGAATATATAAATAAATAAATAAATCTTTAAAAAAAAAGAAAATGTGGTCTATATACACAATGGAATACTATTCAGCAATCAAAAAGACAAACTAATGCCATTCATTTACAGCAATATGGATAGAACTGGAGGGGATTATACTCAGTGAAATAAGTCAGAAGGAAAAAGAAAAATATCAGATGGTTTCATTTATAGGAGGAATATAGGGGAGCCAAATAAGGGATCAGGGGCAAAAAAAGACAAAACTAGCAGGCAACTATAAATCGGAGACATTCAGCAGGAGAGGGGAAGGGAGCAGGATTATAACAGGGGCAGGAAGAGCACAAGTGATTATGATGATGGTGTACAGGTGACTTGGTGGTGGGAATTTTATGAGGACTACACTTGAGAGGGGAAAGCAAACTGCACAAAAGTGAACAATGATATAATATATATATATATAAATAAATAGGGAAAAGATATCTGTACTTAAGTAGTTAAAAAATGACTTTGTTCCAAATATTCTAAACTAGTGGCTATTATTCAAAGTTTATTTGTCAGCTCAATTATATCATTCTATGCAATGCCTACCTTTCTATTTATGTACTATGGGGTCACATGTTAAAGTGCTTTCTTGTCCTTTATTAAAAATAAGTGTTATGCCCCAAAACTAATTGAGATACAATCAATCCTCAATTATGGATATCATAGAATAGTAATATCTGTCCACAAGAATATAACATACTTAAGATTATATCAGAGAAAAGAATCCTTAAAAGAGCATAGTGTATTCTAGCAACAAGATTGTCAAAGCTAGTAATAATGCATATGAATCTAAACTGCTGCAAAAATTATTATAAAGTAACTAGAAACCCATAATTCTACTTGATTATCATACTAGCACCTCATACTCAAAATATATAAAACTGATCATTTTCTTTTCCTATTCCTAGTTTCCCTATTTCTATTAGTAAGAACAATAACCTCCTAATATCTGTAATTCACACTCAAAACTCTACACTTCGTCTGCACTCTCCTTATCTTTACCTAATCCTACCTAAACCTAACCCTTTGTATTTAGTCCCAGATTTTGCCATTTGCCCTTCAAATTGTTCTTTGCATTACTCCTGTTATCAACAATGTCCTTCACTCTAAATTTATTCAGAATTCTCTCACCTTAGAACTTCAGACCTTGAATGCAAAATCAGACAAAGTCTCATAAATGGCCCCACTATCTTTAGCCTCTTGTCCCTCTCATTGATCCTTCTTTTATGTCCATAAAGATTCACTTTTAAGAACATCCCTTTACCTCACCCTTATTCAAGAAATCATCACACACCCTTATTGCACATAAGAGAAAACCTACCACTAAACACGTCATCACCACCACCACCATCATCAAGCTATAAGCTCACTTAAGACTCAGAACGAGCTTAGTAAATATTCATGGAAAGAAGTAAAGAGGATTAGGAGCAAGAAAGGAAGGATGACAGAAAGCTGACAGGCAGATGGGGAAAAAAAGGAAGAGAAAGAGATGGAAGAAAGGAAAACAAGGTAAAAGAAAGTTTATCAGGCTAGCAAACCAGAGTATGGGCAATACTAATAGGGATGTACAAGAGCAGCAAAAGGTTGCCTTTGACTTCCCTAACATCATGTACAATATTTACTCTGGTCTGAATATAAGCTAGAATTGATATTTACACTCTGCATTTTACCAGATAAGGAAACAAATTCTGTATTTCTCCAATAGTATGTAACCACCACCTAATTTAAAAAATGAGGACATAAAATCACACAGAGGTTATTGTAGACCATCAACATTTTAAACCACCTGTTAAATGGCCAACAGAACTCACAGCTCAAATAACTGGCTGTGCTTTAAAATAGAGATCAAATCAGATATTATAAAATCTAACATATCATGATTTAAACTGTTACTGGATCTTCTACATGTCCTATATCACCTCACTATTGAGTTTTGCTATTAATAATAATAAACATAATATCTAATGAATGCTTACCATATATCAGGTACTACTGGTACACTTCCCTAGTTATCTTCTTTATTATTAACAATTCTATAAGGTATGTACTATGACTACACTCCTTTTATATTTAAATGGAGAAAAAGAAAGGCTAAGTTGACTGCTCATAGCAGTTAACAAAATATAATTTGGGAACATATCTATTCTTCAAAAGAGCTGTATTCCGCAACATAAAAAACATAAATATCTATAGTCCACTATTATTTGTTGATATTATTCTAAATCTCAACCATTAACCATAGAATCTCAACCATATAAATATCAACCATAGAACCCCAGCACGAATCTTATAAAGTATGTTATAGTGCTTTATTTCAAATAGTTCTCAAATGAATACTTAGAACCCCACCCACAAGTAATGATTGTGCAGAAAACTAAGAACTTGCCAGTAGCCTGCTGAAACCTGAAACACTGAAGAATCATTACATCATTAGTCCTCACTGCATCAGTTACTATTACAGTACAGTTTTAAACACAGACATGTGACAAGAGATTGCATGAAATTTCAATGGCCACCAGCTGATTAAGTGGCATAACAAAGAAATGAATTCATATTTCCACAATATCAATTATTACATCTGAACTCACATCACATGACTCTTTTAAAGGTTGTATGTGGTAATACATGTAGAATGTTAAGAATTTAGGAACCAGTGTCATAATGGAAAATGCTTCCTTCTAAAATACTAAGAGGAATTAGTTAGGGGTTCTATTCTTTCTTGCATTTCATAAGCATAAAGTTGAGTTCAGGCTTGGTTATAAAGGCACTCAGCTGCCTCACATAAACTTGATCTAGTGCTGTCTTTTACCTCAGTGACCCTGAAAAGAAAAGAGAGGGCCCTAGAAACTTCCTAAATTACACCATCAATCCCATATTCAGTAAGAAATTCAAGTTCCTTCTGCTGTGCGCTGATAAGACAGAGCACACAAAGGTATTACAGAGTCTAAATACCCTTTCTTCTTCCACATTCTCAAGAAGGCAATGCAGGGGATTGGTCTAAAGATGAATGAGACAGAGTTCCCTAATACTCTGAGTCAGGTGTCCTACAAGTTACACTGAAAACAACCATTTATTTGTAAATTCAAAACCTTTAAGATTGTTTTTAGTGAAAAACACATGCACCACTGTCTTTTCCAGGTTTTGGTATCCCAACCTCTACACTTGAAGGATTTAAAAAAAAATACTTGTGTAGTCCATCTTGTTATAAAAAGTGCTTTCCCAAGCCTACAAATCTTATCCTTTCTCAGGAAAAACTAACCAACTGATACAAATGTGAGATTTTAGATGGACATTTATACATGCCCATATGTGAGATCCTAAACTCTATTGCTACTTGAAAAGATGTTTGTAAATCTCATCGATGAATTAAAGGGTTTACCTAAGATTTGAACATGTCAGTGAAATGCGAGTTTTAATTATTTCAAGAAAATCAGTTATTCAGAATTAATGTTAAACATTATATTTAGTGAGCAAGCATATGTTATGTCACTGCTAATATTAGAATATGGCATAAGATTATTAAAAGTGAAAACAATACAGAATTCTACCTTATCAATCTATCTTCCTATTTTCAGAAAAGCCTTCATGGCTATACACTACAAACCAGGTCAAGCTACTATGCTTTAACAGTAGGTTAATATAATTCTGCTTTACTTTTTTTTTTTTTCAGAATTTTACCTTGTTGCTCCTAAGCTAGAAAATTTCCCACACTGTCTGAAAATCTATCTCATGTCTATGTAATCACCCCAGAAAAGCCTTGAGGTAATTTTAAGTAGTGAGCATTCCAAAATAACTACCCAGATGCAAAGTGAGTTCACAGTAGACATTTGTAAGAACTATAACTTCTCTATTTGCTCTATAAATGCAGGCATCAAATACTACTCTTTTTTAGATATTACTATTAACTAGCTTGTTGAAATATCATGAGCATTTCCTACAGAAGTTTTATCTTCTCATATGAAATATTTGTCCTTGAATATTTTGATTACTTACTTAAAAGATTATTTTTTTCAGGGGCCTCCCTGGTGGCGCAAGGGCTTAAGCACGGCACTATGAAACTATCTGCAGCCTCTGCAGTACAAGTTCGATGCCCAGCCAGCCAGGAGCTACCCACATGGCATAGTAGACCTCTCCTGTCTTTGCCCACTGCTCCCCTCAGCAGTGTATTTCAGTCAATCTGTCTGTTCTGTTCCCCACCCTGTCTCTAGTGAATCCTCACCCCTCTACACCTCTGGCCTGTACCTCAGTTCTTATATGCATAAATAAATCAATCTTAAAAAATTTTTTTTCTAAAAAATAAAAGATTATTTTTAAATATATTTCCAAAGTAAACTTAACACTGAAAAACTTAGTCTACTTGAAAGCCAAACACAAATATGAAACTTTTAAAATTATATGTGATAATGTAAGCATAATTAAATCTTTATCATTAAACAAATTTTTATTCACATTGCTTTTATCAGTTTTTATTGGTCTATAATTTTCAGTTTTTGAGAAAAATGTGGAAAAATCAACTTGTACATTGATAGACTGAAACATTTTAAGTAGGTATTTTGCTATTTTATATATTTCAGAATTTAATAAATCAGCGTTTCTTAAAAGAATGTAATTGTCAATGTTACTTAACACCAGTAGTTAATCTAACATCCAGGTGTATTTGTATGTGTGCAAAGGAAGTTGCTGACTCCACACTTACAGGTTAGGTGGGAGGGAGATTTTTCCTTTCAGTTTTCTGGCTCTTTTCCCAGGAACAAAGATCCAAAGAAGATGCCTTCTTGGAGTAGGCCAAGATGTCTTAGTGAAACAGTTAACTGTGGCCTGATTTGTTGGTGGGTTTAATTCTTTCCATGGTAGAGTGTCATGAATATAATGGTGTCCCAATATTCTTCATACTTTTGTTATGACTTGATTGCTTTTCACTGTTTGTGAATCAGAGCTTCTTGACTGCTGATTGGAATTCTGATTTTTTTTTTCAGTTCATGTTAACCTGTTCTGATTCATGTGTTCATCAAATCTACCACTGAGGAGGGACCAACTGATATCATTATTCCTTCTTTGAAAAATATGGTACATCTACTTTTCTATTGTACCTCAATATAGAAGTTTTCTGGTTTGGGGCTGCCTGGTGGCTTACTGGTTAAGTCTCAGCTCTGTTACCACTATGGCCTGAGTTTGATCCCCCGCCAAGGAGCTGATTCACATGGTGCAGCAGACCTCTCCTGTCTCGCCTGCTGCTCTCCTCAGCCGTGGATTTCAGTCAATTCACCTCTTCTGTTTCCCACTCTGTCTCTGGTGAATCCTCTCACCTCCCACACCTCTGTCCTAACTCCAGTTCTTCTATGCCGAAATTCAAAAAAAAATTTACAAAATAGAAGTTTTCTGTTTTTGATTTACTTCTTGTTTTGAAATTTCTAATGTACGAGTTTTAGTTGCTGCAACTTGGTACAGTTTCTAGGAGTATCACTTGACAGCACAGGTAAGCCTCCACACTAGAACCCAATACACCTACACTTCCTCTGTCACCACGCTCACTCTTCAGTAACATCTTCTTTTTACTTTGACTTTGTACTTTACTTTTGGTCACTTATCCCTTGAGAATATTTTCCATGATTTTTTTTTCCCCCTCCACAGTGTGAGGTGTCTGCTCAAAAAAAAAAAAAAAAAAACTAAATATGAGTTTACTTAAATCTTTTTTTTATTTTTACATTTATCATTTTTTACATTTCTTTAGACAATATTTGCAACCCCCCCTCAGATTGAGTCCCCATAGATTTCCGTCCCCAAGGCACCCGTGCACCATCACCACAGTCCCCTGTGCTCCTCCCTCTTCCACCTCTCCCTCCTCCTCCCCTGCAGGATGTCCCTGGTTTATAATTGTCTGTTTCTGCTTTGTTGTTTTTGTACTATTATTATTTTTTTACACTGATGTCTGATTTGGTTCCCCTATATTCCTGTTATAAGTGAAACCATCCAATATTTTTTTTCTTTTTCCTTCTGGCTTATTTCACTGAGCATAATTCCTTCTAGCTCCATCTACATTGCTGTGAATGGCATGAGTTTATCTTTTTTGGTTGCTGAATAATATTCCATTGTGTATATAGACCACATCTTCTTGATCCAGTCATCTAGTTTTGGGCATTTGGGTTGGGTTGTTTCCAGGTTTTACCTATTGTAAATAGTGCTGCAATAAACATAGGTGTACAGGTGTTCTTTTGAATCACTGTTTTTGTGTCCTTTGGGTAGATCCCTAGTAGTGGAATTGCCGGATTGTATGGTAGCTCCATTTTTAGTAGACTGAGGAATCTCCAGACAGCTTGCCACAGTGGTTGGACCACTTTGCACTCCCACCAGCAATGTAGGAGAGTTCCTTTTTCACCACATCATCGCCAACATTTGTTGTTACTTGTTTTTTTGATATGTGCCATTCTTAGGGTGTAAGGTGGTATCTCAGTGTGGTTTTGATTTGCATTTCCCTGATGATAAGGGATGCTGAACATTTCTTCATATGCCTGTTGGCCATTTGCATTTCCTCTTTGAAGAAATGTCTTTTGAGTTCTTCTGCCCATTTCTTGACTGGGTTGTTTATTTTGTTTTTGTTGAGCCTTGTGAGTTCTTTGTATATCTTTGTGATCAGTCCCTTATCAGCTGAATGGAGTGCAAAGATTTTTTTCCCAATCAGTGGGGTGTCTCTCTGTTTCGGTTAATGTCTCTTTGGCTATACAGAAGCTTTTCAGTTTGATGTAATCCCAAGTGTTTATCTTTGCCTTCACTATCACTGCTTTGGGTGATGAGTCTTTAAAGATGTTATTGCAATGTATGTCTTGAAGTGTTTTACCTATATTTTCTATTTTCTTCTATATATTTTATGGTTTCAGGTCTTATGTCCAGTTCTTTTATCCATTTTGAGTTGATTTTTGTGCACGGTGAGAGGTAGTGGTCTAGTTTCTTTTTTTTTTTTTTTTTTTTTTGCGTGTGGAGGTCCAGTTTTTCCAGCACCATTTATTGAACAAACTGTCTGTGTTCCATTGCATATGATCCCTCTTTTCTCCTTTGATTTCATCAGTAGGGCTTTGGCTAGTCATGGTTTTTTGTGGTTCCATATGAATTTCATCAGTATTTGTTCTATTTCTTTGAATAATGTCATTGGGATTTTTATTGGAATAGCACTGAATCTGTACATTGCTTTTGGGAGGATGGCCATTTTAATAATGTTGATTCTTCCAATCCATGAGCAGGGTATGTCTTTCCATTTCTTTGTGTCTCCTTCAATTTCATTTAGCAGTGTTTTAGAACTTTCATTGTATAGGTCTTTCACCTCTTTTGTTAGGTTTATTCCCAAGTATTTAATTTTTTTGGTTTCAATTATAAAAGGGATGGTTTTCTTGATTTCTTCTTCTTTGATTGTGTATAGGAAGGCTACTGATTTTTGGGTGTTGATTTTGTATCCTGCTACTTTGCTGAACTGGTTGATTATTTTGAGTAGTTTTTCTGTGCAGTTTTTAGAATTCTCTATGTATATTATCATATCGTCTGCAAATAGTGTTAGTTTTACTTCTTCTTACCCTATTTGGATTCCTTGTATGTCTTTCTCTTGTCTTATTGCCCTGGCTAGGACCTCCAGTATTATATTAAAAAGCAGTGGTGAAAGAGGACAATCCTTGTCTTGTTCCTGATCTTAAAGGAAAGGCCTTCAGCTTTTCACCATTGAAAATAATGTTGGCAGTGGGTTTGTCGTATATGGCTTTTATCATGTTAAGGTATGTTCCTTCTATCCCAAGAATTTCAAAGGCCTGCATCATAAATGGATGTTGGACTTTGTCAAATGCTTTCTCAGCATTTATTGATATGATCATATGGTTTTTATTTTTCTTTTTGTTGATGTGTTGGATTACATTTATCGATTTTTGTATGTTGAACCATCCTTGTGCTCCTGGGATGAATCCCACTTGATCGTGGTGTACTATCCCTTTGATGCATTGTTGGATTCTGTTGGCAAGGATTTTTGCATCAGTGTTCATTAGGGAGATTGGCCTGTAATTTTCTTTTTTTGTGCTGTCTTTGTTTGGTTTTAGTATTAGTGTAATGTTGGCTTCATAGAACGTATTTGGTAGTATTCCTATTTTTTCAACTTTTTGAAAGAGTTTGTGTAGTATAGGCACTAATTCACTGCTGAACGTTTGGTAGGATTAATTTATGAAGCCGTCTGGGCCTGGGCTTTTGTTTTTAGGGAGTGCTTTAATTATTGCCTCAATTTCGCTGCTTGTAATTGGTCTGTTTAGTTGTTCTATTACTTCTTTGCCCAGCTTTGGATGATTATATCGTTCTAGGAATTTGTCCATCTCATCTTGGTTGTTGAATTTTTTTGCATATAAGTGTTCATAATAATCTCTGATTATTCTTTTGATTTCTACTGAGTCTGCTGTGCTTTCTCCTCTTTCATTTGTAATCCTATTTATATGTGTTTTCTCCCAATTTTTCTTTCTGAGCCTGGCTAGAGGTTTGTCTATTTTGTTTATTTTTTCAAAGAACCAACTTTTGGTTTCATTGATCTTTTGGATTGTTATTTTTAATTTCCAATTTGTTTATTTCTGTTTGATTTTTATTATTTTCTTTCTTCTACTGGGTTTAGGGTTTTTTTTTTGTTGTTCTTTTTCTAGCTTTTTGAGATGTGAGATTAGGTTGTTCTTTGAGTTCTTTCTTGTTTGTTGATGTGAGCCTGTATTGCTATGTATCTTCCTCTTATTACTGCTTTTGCTGCATCCCATACATTCTTGGAAAGTGGTGTCCTCCTTGTCATTCAACTCAAAGTATTTTTTAATTTCTTCTTTGATCCCCTCATTAATCCAGTGGTCTTCCAGTAGTGTGGATTTCTATCTCCATGAAGTGGGAGGAATCCTTGTTTTCTTTTCATGATTTATTTCTAGCTTGATGCCTTTATGATCGGATAGTTGGAATGATTTTGATCTTCATGTATCTGTTGATGTTTGTCTTGTGGCCCCATATGTGATCGATTCTGGAGAATGATCCATGCGCACTTGAGAAAAATGTGTACTCGGATTTTTTTGGGTGCAGTGTCCTATAGATGTCTGTCAAGTCCATGAGTTCTATGTCTTTATTTAGGGCTCTAGTGTCTTTGTTTATTTTTTGTCTTGTTGATCTGTCCATTGGTGAGAGTGGGGTGTTGAAGTCTCCCACTATATATGTATTTTCTTTAATGTCTGTTTTCACAGCAATAATAATTGTCTAATACATTTTGGTGCCCCTTAATTTGGTGACTATATGTTGATGAGTTTTATATCTTCCTGATGTATTGTCCCCTTGATCATAATGTAGTGTCCATCTATGTCTGTTTTTACCTTTTTTAATTTGAAGTCTATTTCATCTGATATAAGTATGGCTGTTCCTGCCTTCTTTTTCAGTCCATTTGCTTGTAGGATTGTTTTCCAATCTTTTACTCTCAATCTATGCTTATCTTTTGTGGTTAAATGTGTTTCCTGGAGACAGCAGAAGGTTGGATTTTGTTATTTAATCCAGCCTGCTACTCTGTGTCTTTTTATTGATGAGTTTAATCCATTAACATTTAGAGTTAATATTGATATGTTGGCATCTGTGTTTGCCATTTTGTTTGTCTTTTTTGTGATTTTATTCCTTGCTTTATTCTGTTCTTCTTGTTGATTCCTCCGTTGGTTTTGGCTTTAGGACTTCTTGTAGAACTTTTTGGAGTGGGGGTTTAGTTGTAATGAATTTCTGGAGTTTCTGTTTGTCTGAGAAGGTCCATATTTTTTCTTCGTAGAGGAAGGAGAGCTTTGTAGGGTAAAGTATTTTTGGTTGGCATTTGCTGTCTTGAAGTTTGCTGAATATGGTACTCCAGTATCTTCTTCCCCATAATGTTTCTTCAGAGAAGTCTGACGTTAACCTGAATGGTTTTCCCTTTTAAGTTACCGGTTTCTTCCCTCTTGCCAATTTCATTATTTTTTCCTTGTCATGGACTCTTGCAAGCTTTACTATTAGGTGTCTCGCTATAGTTTTCATTGTGGTAAATGGGAGTTCTTCTCGCTTCTTGTATGTCTATATTCATCTCCTTTTTCATTTTTGGGAAGTTTTCAATTATCTCCTTGAATAATTTCTCAATTCCTTTGTCTCTCTCCTCACCTTCTGGAATGCCTATAACTTACATTTCCTCTCTTCATGGAGTCTGATAATTGTCTAAGAGTCTCCTCATACTGCTTCATTTGCAGTTCTCTCTCCTTTTCTCTTTTGGCTCTTTTTATTTCTGTATCTTCAATAGTACTGATCTGTTCTTCCATTTCATCAATTCTGTTTTCGTTGCTTTTCCCAGAGTTCTTTATCTCCTCTAAAAATCTTTTAATCTCCTGCGTTTCTTTTCTTTCCTTTCTTAAGGTCTCAATTTCATTCTTCAGTTCAGTGATTATTTGTCTCAAATCATTTTTTTCCTTTTCGTTTTCTTTCTGCTTTGTAATCATGATGATCGTTAATTCTCTGATAGACCAAGAAGTTCTTCCATGTCATTGTTGAGCTCTGGTGACCATATTTCTTTTCGTGGTGTGTTCTCCTGCAGGCTTGCTTGGTTATTTATATTTTTTCTTCTCCCTGTTGTCTGCTTTCTAATTAGTTCTATGCATTGGGACATTGTGCCACTGTTGTTGGCAGGCATCTCTTTGGAGTGCTCCTTTAGGGGGTGCCAGAAACTGTCTACCAGACTGAGACTAGCACTGGTAGGCCAAAACTCCACCAAGGTGTTGATGCTGTGTTGCTGGGTGCTGTCCCTTACAGTTTCCTCTCTCTGTATTTACTTAGTTCCAACAGGGAATCAGCTAGTTGGTGATTTTGTTCTGGTCACAAGGTGGTACCAGAGATCCGAATTTGTTGACCTATGCTTTTTTCAGTGGTTTCCTGAGAAATGGAGGGGGGTACTGAAGGGGAGCACCTCAACACAGGGGCTCTAATTCTAGCTGGGTGCTGTGTCTGCCCCGTGTTCACCCACTGCTGTGCCCACAGCTGTATGGATCCCACGCCCTGACTTCTGCACTCTAGGTCTCAGTTCCAGGGCTATCAGATCCAAAACACTGGCTGTCACCCTGCTGGTATGGTGCATCCCATGCCCAGATCCTGCGCCTGGCTCTCAGTTCCAGGATGGGGTCTTGCTCCACGCCTTATTTCCCTCCTTACCCCCATTTGCATGGCCCATCCTCTCTCAGAGCCTGAGGGTGTTTCTGGAATCCCTGGTTTCCAATTATCAGGATGTTGGTGATTTTTTTTCTGGTTGCCAGAGATCTTTCCTAGTGTTCTTCCAGAGCTTCTTTTTTTTTACCCCGTGGGCTCAGGGGAACAGAGTGGGAGTGGCGTGGAGAGTCTCAACGGCATGGGGGTGCTGTGTCTGCCCTGTGCCCCACCATCGTGGGGATCCCGTGCCCCGAAACTCCTGCCCCGGGTCTCTGTTCCGAAGCCCTCAGATCCAAGACGCAGGCTGTAGCCCAGTTCAGTGTCTGCAGAAATGGTGCCTTTTGTACCCCACTCCCATGTCCGGGCGACTGGTTTCTGATTACTCAGTGAGGGACAGTCACCTCAATGAGGGCTCCCACGTGTCTCCCCGCAAGCCTAGGTCACAGGCGGGGGGACCTGGGCAGCCGTTATCAGCAATCTGCATATACCTTTCGAGCATATTGCTTTTCTGCACAAGCTTACCGGCTGGTCTTGAGCTATTTGTAGGTCTCCATGGAGTCCTTATCTTCCTTTAATGGTGCCTGGAGCCATTCACCCACCTCCACAGTGATTCCTGCCCTGTTCTCCACAGTTCCAGTTCACAGGGTGTGGTGCCTGAAATAGTTCCTTTCCACTCACAGTCCCTCTTGATGTGTAGTTTATTCTTGTTGGTTGCTTTTGTTTGTTTTCCTCCTTTCTGCTGGTTGGAGAGTGCCAACTTTGTAGGTGGGGGAGAGTAGCAGGGTTCTGAGCTTTCCTCCCTTCTAGTCCTCTTTTATGGCAACTTTCTTCCTAGGGCAGTTTGCCAGAGTCGCCCCTTTATCTTCTGTGTCCCAGTTCTCACAGGAACCTGCTCTCTTCCTCCCTATTAACGTTTTTTTTTAATGGGAGATCTTACTCACGTTTCCCTGCTGCCATGTTGATCTCTGGAGCTACTAGTAACTCTATTTAAATCTTAAGGTATTCTTTATGGAAATAAAGGTGGAAACATTCCTTTTTAAGCTTTTTTACTAATTGTAGATGGTTGAAAATTACTATTCTGTTATTTTATAATTAGAATGAAAAAAGTGCCCTAGTGCTCACAATTGTATGAGTGTGGAATTTGTTATCCCTAGTCATAGAATAGCCAGGGACTGTGCTACTTATTCTGCACATAATCAACATTATCATATCATTTTTAATTTTGCTGCATGCCAATATTATCCCGCTTGTACTATATTCTACCTGTCAGTTTTAAAATTCTGTGTTTATGTTCCTTAAAGTAAATGTTTACATTTACAGAAACTAATACCCTGTCAACAACTGCTATGCAAACAGTTGAGGAAATGTTAGTACCAAAATAACTTTTCTGCTTGCAGAAAACGTGAGGCTCATTCAGAAGATGATTTCAAGGACTCTTAGGAGGAGGATCTAGCTGAAATGTGGATGTCATAAAGGATTTGCTTGAGAAAATCACTCATCTGACAACCAAAAGATGATTTGGAATTATCTGGGGAGAGGGAGGGAGTATAGCAATGTAACAGCAGCATCTGCAGATACCTGAAGGTGAAACAGTGCTTTGATCATTTAGGAAACAAAAAGCAGTTAAATAAGGAAAGGGCGGGATACCAGGAGACAGCCAGACGATGTGCTGTTAAAGAGGTAAGCTGGAGTCAGCTTGATAATCTATTTAAACTTTGTTAAGAAATTGGAGATTTGGGTTTTATTTCCACATCCCTATGCCGTGAAGCTGAGATGACAGGAAGACTAGACAAGGGGAAATAGAGCAAGGCTATCAGAGTCTCCTGAGGAACATGGGCCAGTTCTGAGCCTCTGTGGAAGGATAAACAAAAGTAAAACTACATTTAACCAAATCCAGAGTTTTGTATTGTTTTGTTTTTCATTTCTGTCAGTCTTTTCAGGGTTTCCCTTCTTTGGGTTTTAATTGTTTAGCTTTATTTTGATGATGCTGTGTAAAGGCTGCTTGTTCATGTTTTACCATTTCTACTGGATTTTACTTAGAGTATGTCTGATATCTATATCCACCTGTGAGCCAGGCATCCACAGCAAGGTCAGAGGCCAAACATAATGTGTATGATGTCAAGGCACATGGTGAAATCTGATGTGAAAACAACTTAATTCTCCAAGGCTGAAGCCACTACAAATTGCAACATGTAGAACCATAATGAATTAAATCCATCAACAGAAATATGGAAGGGAGTCACATTTCTATTTAAGGATTTTTCTGAATAAACATTTAATTTTAGGATATGTAAGATCCTGCAGAAATTTCTGAAAAACAATGTGTGAATTGGAGAGAGAAAAGGTCTTAAATAACATTTTACTAAATTACATTCATACTAAACACAACTCTCTTACTAACAAAATGATGATTAGCAGCTAATTATTTAGGCCATTAATGACTGCCTTTGTTAATGATTAAAATTATGTATGTTAAATTACCTCCATTTTTAGTATAATTAAGAATTTAGAACAATTAAGAATGGATACTTTTATATTTTAGTGAATAAATACTGTAAAAAATACATTTATGATTTTAAAAAAAAATCCCACAGCTTTTTAGTTGTTTTTTATTTGTAGTGTTTATAATCAATCTTCAGGATAAAAATATTTTAAACATAAGGGCTTGGCTTTTCTTGAATCATTTCTCTCCTAATAACAATGACTGTGAATGTGAAACCCTGCATATCATTATGAGAAACATTTATGCATTCAGAGTGCCTACTTGGTGGTTTTCTTCTTAAGAAGCTAAACAATTCATTAAACAAGCTTCTCCTGAATGGTAGATCAGAGCAAGCATAAGCTGCCTTCTGTAGAATTCTATTGTGAAGCTGTACCCACTTGTGTTTTCTTTGAAGCCATAAAATGAAACCCTTATGCTCATATTAAAAGCATAAGAAAAGCATCTATTATGTCAATAGATTTAAAACATAGTGAGAATACAGAGAGACACAGAGAGAACCTCTCCAAAATGGCACTCTTTTAACAGCAAAGGTTAGGAAGTGTATTCCCAAGGAAAAGCCTTCAAAAGGCCAACATATCATTATCTCCCAAAACAGATGGCATGATAGCATTCAGAACTATAGTTTATGGACAGCTACAATCTCAAATAAATCCTTTCCAATCTCACTCTTTTGTCTGGATTTTGTGCTTTGATGATAACTGCAGGTGATTTTCTCCATCACATCATCATGTATCACTCTATGAAAAATGAAGTTTCACATACATATATGGACACAACCTTGGATAAAAAGGACATCTATGCCATGTACATTTCACCAGCAATGGACTTATACTTTATAGAAAGCTGTAATTTCTAGATTCTCATCTATTGTGAGGCTTTGGTAATCTGAATTTTATAGGAATACCTCTCTCGTATATTGCTGGAAGGAGTATAAATTAACAAAAGTCATTGCAAAATAATGTTTAATTATCTAGTACCTATATGTGTACCCTGAAGAAACTCAAAAACAGAGATAGAGATGAGAATATTCATGCCAGTCTTCTGTATAAAACTGCAAACACAAAAGTTCATCAACAGGAAAACAGATACATGAACCCAATGAGGCAATGAAATACTGTAAAGCAATGAAAATGAATGAACTGCTGCTAATCGCACCAATACAGGCAAACCTCAGAAACCATGCTGAGCAAAAAGAAAAGTCACAGAAAACCATATGCAATATGTTCCCTTTACATAAAGGTAAAAAGCATGCACTTAGGTTCAGGGTTTTTTTAATTTAATTAGCTAAAATTCTGCTGAGAAAAATCATATTAATATGACTAACAGATTGAAGAAAAGTTTACTGTGATTATTTGCTAAAAATCTCACATACTGAATACTTTCTTGGGATTTAAATGACAGTCTAATTAATTTCTTTTTTTAAGTGTTTTTTTTTTTTTAAGATTTATTTTTATTTATACAAGAGCTGGCGGACAGGCCATAGTCGCAGGAGGGTGAGAGGATTCACCAGAGACAGAGTGGGAAGTGGAACAGACAGACGGACCAAAAGCATTGCTGAGGGGAGCAGCGAGCAAGACAGGAGAGGTCTGCCTTGCCATGTGGGTTTCTCCCTGGCCGGCCAGGAATCAAATCGGCACTGCGGACTGAGGCTGCGGACAATTTCACAGCACTGTGCTCAACCGGCTGCGCCACCGGGGAGGCCCTTTTTTGTTTTTTTCAGTCTAATTAATTTCTAATGCATCCTCACATCTAGATCTAGAAGGTGTCTAAAATAGCATACATTTCAATATTCAAGGAAAATATTTAAATTCTAATCCATAAGGCTTAAGTTTATATCGCAGTTTTATAAAGTTTTACTTCATAGTTTACCTGAAACTTCACAAGGCTTATGTAATTGTAGATAATAGTCCCTCTTTAATTCCTGTCTGTATATAAGATGTGGCTTGTTGTGATCATCCTCATGTTCACTTCCATCTGCTTTCAGTAGAGGTTCTAGGAAATATTCACCGTCGTGTGCTTTAAAGGTTCCCATCTAAAAAAAAAAGTCATTTTTGTCACAAAAAGGAGAAAGCATTCTATGCCGCTGTTAAGATGAGCACACCAAAGCAAAACAGCCTAGAATATTTTCATTAAAAGTTGTTAAAATGAGTATTTTGACTCACTTATCTCTCTCCATTCCCATGTATAAAGCAATGAAGACTGGAGAGTATTTCAGTCGGCAACGTTGAGATGATAGGCATTCCAAGTATAATGAATGGCATCAAAATAGGAAAATTCTAGAACATTCTAGAAATAAAAGCTTTACTAGCTTGGACTATGTATTGACAGTAGATAACAGTCCAAGACAAGACTTAGGCTGGAGTCTGATAAAAGATCTCAGTTGCTAGCAATTTAGAGTTCATGCGTAAGCAACGGGGAGTCATGGAAGTTTTCTTCTGAGTTCTGGAATCTAATATCCAACTTGCTATTTGACATCTGACTTACATAACTAGAGCATTCTCAATTTTAACATGCCCAAAGCTAAACTCTTGATTTCTGGACCAAACCCGCTGTTTCTTTAAGGCTCCATATTCCGGTAAATGACCATGGTACTAGCATTTCTGAGGTGGAGTACACTTCTTATATTTACTCCACATGCAAATTCTGATGACTCAGTGTTGATGGTGCAGTGAAAATCCAACCATTTCTCCCAAACTCAAGGACCACATCCTTGATACAATCTGACATTCTCTTTCCTGAATGGAATCACTAGCCCTCTATAGGCTACACAGAGGAATCTCCATAATTTTTTTGATGTCTGGAACATGTCACTCTTCAAAACAAAAACAAAAGTAAACTAACAACTTTTTAAGCCACTCAGTAAAATTCAAACCCCTTCTAATGGTCTATGATGCTCTATGTTATCTGCTTACACCTTCACTCAACCCCATCTCCAAGCAGAGAAAACCAATAGTGGTGACTTCCCCTCTCCTCCCTCCACCTTGACACACTTTAAGGTTCTATTTTCAGTCTTTGCTGTTCTTCAAACATGGCAAACTAACATCTTTGGACATAAGCCTTCAGCTTCAAGTACTTCTTCCTGATCTCCCTCCATCACTTTTTTCATATTTCTGTTCAACATTCACCACTCTACATAAAAAGTGGTACCCAGGCTTCAATCTCTTTCCCCTTTATCAAGTTTCTTTTTTCTTGAGGGGAGCATGACCTGATGCATTTTAGTGGACAGTATCAGACAAGTAACAAACAGAAATAAAAATATAAACTCTATGATAGCAGAACTTTGCCTCTAGTGCTCTCTTCAAGCTCCATGCCTATCATATGCCATATATTGGATAAATCTGTAGTAAATTAATGACTATTGTAAGGTATGAAATTTAATCTAGTGACATTGTATTTTGGATGGTAGCAAAAAGTACCAGCAGTTATAAGATATGATGGTATGCCAGTTGGAACACAAAGGTAACATCTTCAGTAGCAAGGAAAACAAAGTAGAAAATAAATGACTGGGATTCTATCATGCTAAAAAGCTTCCACAGTGAAATAGGCATGACAAAAACAAAGAACTGGAGAAAATATCTGCACACCATACCTACTGAACTGGAGAAAATATCTGTACACCTACTGAACTGGAGAAAATATCTGTACACCATACATCTGATAAGGGAGTAATATCAAAGATCTACAAAGTGTTTATACAACTCAACAAAAAGGAAACAATTCAATCAAAAAATGGGCAAAAGAGTAAATAGGCACTTCTCCAAAGATAAAAGGCATATGAAAAAAATATTGTCTCTATTATCAGGGAAATGCAACTAAAAACTATAATGAGATAGCACCTCACACCTGTAAGAATGGCCCATATCAAAACAAACAAACAAAACCATAAACAACAAGTGCTGGAGAAGATGTGGAGAAAATGGAATGCTATTTATTGTAAGTAGGACTGCAGGCTGGTCCAATCCTTATGGAAAGAGATGTGGCAATTCCTCAAAAAAGACTAAAAACGGATTTACCAAATGACCCAGCAATTCCACTCCTAGATATCTAGCCAAAGAGCACAAAACACTAATTCAAAACCTGCATTCCTATGTTTATAGCAGCAATATTTACAATAGCTAATATATGGAAACAACCTAAATACCCCAGAACAGATGAGTGGATCGAGAAGATGTGGTCTACATACACAGTGGGATACTACTCTGCAATCAAAAAGGACAAACTCATGGAATCTGGGACAACATTGCTGGAGCTGGGAGGGATTATTCTAAGTGAAGTGAGCCAGAAGGAGAAAGAAAACTACCCATGGTTTCACTTTAATGTGGCATCTAGAAAAAACAAACAAACAATCAGGCAAAGACAAACTGTAAGTCTGACCCTTGAAAGCAGATCACAGATCTGAGACCCTGAGAGGTGGAAGGGTGAGGAGAGAGAGAAAGTAGAGAAGAGGGAGAGAGGAGAGTGTAGTGAAGTATGGTAGAGGACTGTGGGCACTTGGGTGGTAGGAAAACTATGGTGCCCACACCTGAGGGGACAATCCTATATTACAAAATAATAAACAAGGATTTAAACAATAAAACTTGAAAAAAAATTCTGAAAACTTAACTAACTTGTCCAAGTAATACACCAAGATGTGAGCCCAGATTCATGCCTTAGCCCACTACACTATACCAATTAGTATGTGCCTATTTCAGTAAAGGCTGAAAAATAGTTGACAAGCATTTAATGAACACACATACTGTCAAACAATTTCAGGGGCCAGAGATATAGAGGTGAACATGAAAAGAACCCGGCCTTCAATTAATTTGGACTTACGAGGGAAAAGACAGATAAAAATATGATATGCCAGGTAGTGAAAAATGCAATAAAGAAAATAAAGTATGGCAAGGAGATAAACAGAGGGAGAAGGTAAGCTGAGGCTGGGATAGTCAGGATGTGGAAATTCTGGAAGAATACTCCAAACAGAAGCAACGAGAAGGGGAAGCTTAGCAGGTTCAAGTGGCAGAGAGAACAGTAAGGCTGAAACTGTGCCAACAGGAGACAAGCAGAGAGAACATGAAGCTAGACAGGGAGGAGCCAGCTGCACTCTTTACACTGGAAGTTGGAAAGCACTCATCACATCTCAGAAGACACAAAATATACACTTGCCTAACAGTTAAAACCTCACAAATTTCCCTCTTAGTAAAAGCCTATTTCTGTGAAGAACCAATTCAGAAATGAATTACTGAATTACAGACCCTATGATAAGCACAGTTTTAGAGAATGGGACTTCCTTTCCATTTCTTAACTGCAAATATATTAAACTTATGCAGAGATAACAACTTTTAAATTGTTTTAAACTTCATTATAAAAAAACATATTTCAATCACAACAAAACAAAACAAAACTAAACAGGCAACTATAAATCAGAGACATTCTGCCTGGGGAGGGGGAGGGAGAAGCAGCAAAATAAGGGCAGGAAGAGCACAAGGGACTATGGTGACGGAGCACTGGTGAATTGGTGGTGGAAATCCTATGGGGACTACACCTGAGAAAAGAAAGCAAACACTGTACAAAAATGAACAATGATGTAATATATATATATATATATATATATACACA
Organism: Talpa europaea; assembly: GCF_964194135.1. NCBI lineage: Eukaryota > Metazoa > Chordata > Mammalia > Eulipotyphla > Talpidae > Talpa > Talpa europaea. The sequence continues at coordinate 43,567,256 of NC_140083.1, read as the reverse complement.
AATAAATAATTAAAAAACATTTCATATCACTATTTTAATCACTTAAAGTAATTTAAATACTAGTGGCAACTATAGTTATAGAGTTCTCCTAGCATTCACAATTCTTACTAGTTCAATGTTTCCTTAAAAGTAACAAATCCTTTAATATTTTCACAGTACTGAAACCTAACACTGCCTGAAGCATAATAGGCACTCAAGACCTATCTGTAGAAATGAATATTCTTGTAACAGGGTGATAAAGTACCTAATTTTTCTCCATATACCCTTTGGCATCTTTAAATTTTCTCTATTCTTAAATTATGGGAGTTTGGGAGATGTCTGAGATGTATTTACATGATCTTTTTTTGGTTTTTTTCAATGCTGAAAAATAAAATGTTTAGGCATTCTTGTTAGGCAATGTGCTAATATGTTAGGATTACACCTTTTAAAGGTTTAAAATGAAAACTCTAGATATTGAAATTATAATCTAAAAAATAAAAGCTTTATATATATTAAGCTGAATATATATTCAGAATTTATCTGTTGTTTGGATAGTTTTCTAGTGTCCTATAGTCTAACATATTTCATTTTACCAGTGTCTACATAACTATAAATTACTTATTTTCAATGTACACCTAAGTTCTAACTTTCCTTCCTTTCCAGAAAAAATCAGTACAGATGAAATTAACAAAGACACTGGTTTCAAAACCTAAATAAACAGACCTCTGAAAAATCACTCTTTTTAAAAAATCTTGCTGAAGAAGGGAAATTTGATAGTATCTTGGTAAAAGACACAAGTAGGGCTTCCCCAGTGGCGGCGCAGTGGTTGAGCGCTGGGCTGCAAAGCTGCCCACAGCCTCTGCAGCCCCGGTTCGATACCGGCAAGGGTCCCACATGGCACACAGACCTCTCCTGCCTGGCTCACTGCTCCCCTCAGCAGTGTATTTCGTCAGCCTGCCTGTTCTGCTCCCCGCTCTGTCTCTGGTGAATTCTCTCACCCTCCCGTGCTTCTGACTGTACCCAGTGCTTGTATAAATAAAAAATAAATAAATCTTAAAAAAAAAAATACACAAGTAAACATGAGTCAGCCTGTTACTCATTTAAATGCACCTACAAAGCTACAATGAATAATGTCACATTTTCCCAAGAACACTGAAAGCATGAATACCTGGAAATTGTTTATATTCCTTCAGAGCAAAATCTGAATAGGAGATACTTCTAATCATAATGTCCCAATAAAACTGCACAGGATACAAGCTGTGCCTCTATGGGAGAAGCGAATGCAGTTCTATCCAGAATCCATCAGCAGCTCTTTTTAAGCTGTACTTAGGGTACTCAAGCCTGCTGAGAATATTGCCTTTATAATATAATAGCCCAATTTTCTTACCAAAAAAAAACCTTTATAGTATAAAGAAAAAATGGCAAATAATTTGCCCCTAAAGTGATTACCTTATATTTATCAATGAAGGACTTGAAAGTATTTTATTTCCACCAAATTTTCTATAATCAATACTACTGCAGAGAAATTTCTGTGAAAATAATAAAATTATTAGAGCTTTGCCTAAAGGCTCCAAAGGAGGCACTTGATTCTTTTTTTAACTTGGAGAGGAAGCTGGTAAGGAACTGGAGGACTTAACAGGTGGTACATAGAATTATATTTAGATCATGCCATATTTTTAAGCAACCCAATCTGCAGATGGGCATGGCAATTAGATTCACAAGAAATGCCAATCAAATTTCAAACACTCTCTTTTGATGACTTAAAAGCAGCAAAACTAGTCTTCACTTGAGCAAGAGTTTCCCAATTACTTGGAGCAACAATCTTCTATCTGCCAAACTGCTCTAAAAGGCAGTAAGTACTTATACAACTGGTTCCAATTTACTCTCACTGGTCAAAATTTGTATATGTTTGGAATATTTTTATACAATTGTTTTTCCAAAGTGTTCTTATTTCAATATTGTGGCATTCATCCATACAGCTTTTTCCAAATACATGGCAAACACATCTACTATAGCCACAACCAGCAATGCACTCTCAGGTTTCACTTAAGCTGAAAAACAGCAAGAACAAAATATAAACCACTTGGACTCTTTTTCCAAATCATTGTTAGCACATCAGCATTGGCAACCAGAGAACAACATTCAAAAACAAGGGATCCCTGAACAAGGTACGATACTGAGAAAATATTTTAGTAACAAATTGTTTCCACCTTTCAATAAAACTGGATTTCTGTTTAAGAACTGGATCATGGGAAGTTATTTCCAAAAAGACTAACATATCTAATTTTTCAATCTTCAATCATAAGTCACATAATGAGAATTAGTGTGATCCTATGTGTAATGAAAGAGGCTGAGTATCAGTCCTGGGTTTACATTCATGAAAACTTGGGCGGGCATGTCACTTCATATTTCAGATTCTCCATTCTATGATTCATAAAACAAAATAGTGCGCACACACATACACACACACAAAAAAAACAGAAATAATTATTGGAAAGAGAAGAGTATCAGGGACCATGATGATGGTCATGGGTATTGTGGTGGTGGGAGAGTTACAGGGACTACACCTGAGGGAAGAAACCAACTGCTGTTGAAAAATGAACAATGTTAGAAAATAAACATGAAAATACAAAGAAAAAAGAAATAATTCTATCAACCTAATTTTCTGAGAAAGGCCATTTGTATTAAAATGACATCAAAGTTTTGAAATTGAGTATATTTCGCAATAGAATGTAAAATTTTCACTGAAGACAACTGTTACAGCCATCCTTTTACCCTAAGCAGAGTATAATTATGCAATATTGCCTAAATACCAATTCAGATTCATTTTTTTATTTTGAGATACTCCAAAAATGTTTCTCTTGGGCCTCCCTTGTGATACAAGGGTTAAAGTCTCAGCGCTATCAAGCTATCACCAGCCATTGCAGCATGAGTTCAATCCCCAGCCAGGGAGCTGACCCACAGGGCATAGCAGACCTCTCCTGTCTCACCCGCTCCTCCCCTCAGCAGTGGATTTCAGTAGATTTGCCTATTCTGCTCTTCACTCTGTCTCTGGTGAACCCTCTCACCCCCCACACCTCTGGCCTGCACCCCAGTTCTTGCATGCATAAATAAATAAATCTTAAAAAAAAAAGTTTCTCTCCCTTACAGATCCTCATTATTATATTATTGATGATGAATGAATCAATGAAAGATAGGAAAACATAACCAGTTCCAAAAACATAAAGTAAAAAATCCAATGTATGGTTTTAGAAAACAGGTCTCTCTCCTCTCCCTCAACAGCGTTTTTTATTTCGCATTTCAGAGAACGATTCTAGATCTCCAGTGCTGATCCTTACCTAACCAGAGACTGATCTTTCACCTAGCCCTGGCCCATCAGGATCAGGAAAATAGATTCTGGACTCATCTACCCACAATTTATGTATGTGGGAATGACTCAGGTTCAAATAGTGTCCCAACAACATCAATTACAAGGAATAAATTAACACTTCTTTCTTAGTCACCAAGGTGTTTTTTCTTAAAATCATATAAACTTGCTAAAAATAGAGAGAACTATGAAAGAAATGGCCAGCATTTGGTAGGCTTTGGACAGTGGTACTTAGAATGACCTCTCCCAATCTCTTACTAGAATATATATGAAGACATAAAACCTAAAGTCATTAAACAATTAGAAGTCTAAAACAGAAATTAATAAGAATTTTTTTATATATATGACACCAATGGTACTTAAAAACAGACAAATGTATATATACATTAAAAATAGCTAAAGAACACATGACATACATCTGCCAGACCATCTGTCATACTGATATATTTTTCTACTATATCTTTTAATATAGTTACAATAATTGGCATATGGTACAATTCAATTATTTAGGTAAATAATGATTTTGCATGTTATTATATCTTCCTATGAGTTCTGTATCTAAAGATTATAATATTGTAGTTTTGTTATTTTTTTTGTTTTTCCTTATAATACATTCTTGGCATTCCCAGATATAACATAAATGGCAACTGTCACAACAAACAAACTTGAAGTTATGATCAAAATTTGATCTGCCATCAAAAGCTTTTGAGGGATTACATGGTCAAAGAAACCAAGAGCCTGGACTGAAGAAGCCTTGACTGTGTTGGTTGTAAAATAACCTGTAGATCCTCAGAATTACCCCAGCATTCCTGACAGAATTCTCCACAAGATCTATTTTGGGGCTTGGAGAAGGATGGGAAGAATTACACTGCTAAACTTTCCAAAAAGATGAATAAAACTAACCTGCCAGCATAGCAGGTCCCCACAATTCTGGAAGTCCAAAATTGCCCCTCAGCAGTGTATTTCAGTGACTACTAGATATCACTCCTTCCCTTCATAGGAAGCTAAGCTTATGGTTACAGACATTCTCTTTGTGTTTACTGAGTTGAGGGAAAAGCAGATAATGACTTTTTAATTCATAAGTTGCCAAACTACAAAGAGCCACATCTGGGCTTTATGAAGAAGACAGCATTATGTAGAGATCTTGGACTGAGTCAAAGATAGCACCCCCACAGGGTTCTCTCCTTGTAAGCAAGATGAATATACTTGAAGTGCAGGAAGAAGAAAGCAAAGTGATAAATGATGACAGAAGTGCCACCTGTGGTAGATCTGCTGGAGCTCACCTGTGTCTGTGCTCCTCTCTTCCCCCTATACTAGTCACTGTCCACTTTCTAGCCCTCTGTGTCTCATTAAAACCAGGCAACCAGTTCTCATAAGTGGTATTTGTCACTTTAAAGCAGAGGTAGTTGGGCCTCCCTGGTGGCAGCGCAGTGGTTGAGCACTGGGTTGCGAAGCAGCCTCTGCAGCACAGGTTTGATCCACTGCTGCTCCCCAGCCACAGGAGGAGGGTCCCACATAGCACGCAGACCTCTCCTGCTCTCCTGCCGCCCGCTGCTCCCCTCAGCAGTGTACTTCGGTCTTTCTGCCTGCTCTGCTCCATGCTCTGGCTCTGGTGAATTCTCTCACCCTCCCGTGCTTCTGACTGTACCCAGTGCGTGCATAAATAAATAAATAAATAAATAAACAAACCTTTTTAAAATAAATAAATAAATAAATAAATAAATAAAGCTGAGGTAGTCAAGTCAAGTCAGCATGCCTTCTCCATGCTATTACTGTGGCAACAAAGTATTTATGTAGCTCATGAATATTTTTAATTAGCAAATTTAATACTGTTCCACCAGTAAGGATGTTATTGTACCAGGCACTATCTAATAGTGGCTGAACCTAATAAATGAATGATGAGTACTTGTTTAAAAAAAACAAATAGGGTCTCCCAGGTGGCACAAGGGGTTAAGTGTCAGCACTATGAAGCTATCCACAGCCACTGCAGCACAAGTTCGATCTCTGGGCAGGGAGGTGACCCACATGGCACAGCAGACCTCTCCTGTCTCGCCCACAGCTCCCCTCAGCAGTGTATTTCAGTCAATCTGCCTGTTCTGTTTCCCACTCTTTCTCTGGTGAATTCTCTCACTATTGCCCCCCAACACCTTTGGCCTGTACCACAGCTCTTGTATGCATAAATAAATCTTTAAAAATAATAAACTTTTCTTCTTTCAAATATTAATATGAATCAGCATTTAATTAAATGTTTTATGGAAAACGATGGTTATATGCAAAACATGAATAAAGTCACACCATATATAAATTTATATGAATGAAGTAATAAGAATACAATTAGTTACCACCTGAAAAACTTTTTAATATATCAAAACATTCAATATGTCCAAATACTTCAAGTAAAATTGCCAAAACAGCCCTGCTTTGAATGAACTAAGTTAAAAAAAGTTAACCTCTTAATAACTAGCCACATATTAAAACATAATTAAAGTTAGTCACTTTAACTCATTCAGTCATACATGTATTGAGCATTTCTATATGCTGTACTAGGTGCTAAAACAAGCATGACTAGCATCCCTACACTTAAAATGATATAAAAATGTGGACCAAAAAATTCAATTCAGAATGATGCATAAAAACTCCAGTAGTGGAACAAGGAAGACTTAGTGAGCAATAAGATAGGGGAATAGATAGGAAGGCTCAAAAATGGATCTGGCAGGATAAGTAATAGTTTGAGAAAGACAAACAAAAAATCAAACAATAATTAAAATGAAAATTAACCTATGATAGAATCAAATGTTTCTAGGATAACTCTCTTTTTACCTCTTGGTCTGTTGTTCCCTTTCATGGTTAATGGCCATAAGACCAGTCACTCACGGGCCTCCCCGGTGGCGCAGCGGTTGAGCGCTGGGTTGCGAAGCTGCCTGCAGCCTCTGCAGCGCCGGTTCAAGCCCCGGCTGCTCCCCGGCCACCGGAGGAGGGTCCCACATGGCGTGCAGACCTCTCCTGCCTCCCGCTGCTCCCCTCAGCAGTGTACTTCGGTCCTTCTGCCTGCTCTGCTCCCTGCTCTGGCTCTGGTGAATGCTCTCACCCTCCCGCGCTTCTGACTGTACCCAGTGCATGTATAAACAAAACAAACAAACAAATAAATAAATAAAAACATGCCTCTATTTAAAAAAAAAAAAAAAGACCAGTCACTCACGTCAGTCTTAAGAAACGTTTTGGTGTAACAGGTCTCCTCCAAATTCACTCCACTTCAACACTGTTGCCACCTGGTAATCTTTGTCTTTTTTTTGTTTGTTTGTTTTTGTGGGACCCTCGCCATGGCTGGGGATCAAACTAGAGCTGTCTTTGTTGTAGAAAGTTGTGCGTTGTGGCATGTACTGCAGCACCCCTGGCCTTATCCACTGCTGGATAAGGCATACTGGAGGATGCTAGTATGCATCCTCCTCCCCCAAGTTGTGACAAGCAAAAATCTTTCTAGAAGCTACCAAATGTTCCTGGGGATGGGGGTGCAGGCAAAACCACCCACAATGAGAACTGCTGGTCTACACAGTGCACCATCCATAGGCACCTACTCTTCATCACCACTACTTCAAATGGCTCTTTTCCTTACCCACAGCAGAACAATGACAGGATTCTTCCCCATAACCCACTGCCTCTTCTCTATGCTGTACAGGGGGTCGTGATCAGAGAGACCCCTCTAACACTTCAAACTAACCCACCACCTATAGTTCAAACTCTCACTCCTTCTCAATCATTCCAGGTCCTTAACAATCGGTTTCAACATTACCTTTCACCCTCACCACCCAACCTACCTGTACAGACCCACAAGCAGTCTTTGAATCTTTTATCAACATATGTCCACTCATCTCCACCCTAAAGTCCACTTAAGAAGTCTTCTCAACATGGAATTCTTAAGACTCTTAATTACTCTGTCTTTAATCACTTCTACAAAAATCACAAAGCCCTTGTATTTATTTATATATATATATATGTGTATACACACACACACACACATAAAACACATCACTGATCATTGTTCATTTTGTACAATGTATAATTTCTCCTCTCAGGTCTTGTCCCTGTAAAATTCCCACCATCAAGTCACCCATGAACCGTCACCATAGTCCCTTGTGCTCTTCCCTCCCCCGTTTTGATCTCTCTGCCTCCCCCTCCCTTGCAGAATGTATCTGATTTATAGTTGCTGGTTAATTTTTTGTTTATTATTATTAGGGTTAGGTTATTATTTTTTTCCCGATCCCTTATTTTGTTCCCCTATATTCTTCATGTAAGTGAAACCATCTGATATTTTTCTTTTTCCTGCTGACTTACTTCACTGAGCATCATCCCTTCCAGCTCCATCCATGTTGCTGAGTAGTATCCCATTGTGTATATAGACCACATCTTGATCCAGTCATCTGTTTTGGGGTATTTGGGCTGTCCTAAAACCCTTTTTGTATTCTTAACAGCACTTAAGCGTCTGAATCTTTATTAAGCATTTATGCACCTGGGGTCACTATAAGGTAGCCCTGAGAAAGCTGAGCATATCTGGCCAAGGGCCTCAGGTTGCACTCTGAAATCCCTCACAGGGTTTCTGCCCAGCTGTATCTCCCAAGTCCTACTCCCAGTCAGTACCTGAACACAATGGGACACAAAGGGTAGACTCAATCTTCTGGCCGAATTTAGCTTACGGAACCTTGTATCAACAGACCAGCAGATCCTACACAACTGTCTTTTCCCCTCTCTTTATCTGTTTCAGATTTTATTTTCCCTGCTCATTGTTCCTCTAAAGCAGGACTTTCCTTCCATAAAATCCCTCACCTTAAAGTCATTCTGGCATCTGACCCCCTAGGGACCTAGATGAACACACACTAAAATACCGAGAACAGAGACACAGGAAACTCTCCCTAATGTCATCAGAGTACTACAGTGAGTGTGTGAGTAACTAAAAGAGACTCTTATGAATTTTTCCAACAAAATATATGAATACGAAACTGGCATGTGCGATGATCGGGGGCTACATTAGTTTTGGGCACGCTGGAAGCTTAGAAAATAAAACTAAAATTTTCCCAGAATAGACAAAAACCAGTAAAGACACTACTGACAGTTTCCATACAGTTATTTCCTGTCTGAACAAGAAGTTAGTACAGCAACTCAAAAATCAGTCATCAGAGAGCATTAGTGCCTGACATGTTGCAGAATGGTTCACGTGAGAAACTTCAAAAAAGTACACACAGCCACTACAAGCTACTCCATGAGAATACTGGATAAGCCAGATGCAATGTCTGATTTTATGACATCTGGAAACTGTTTCTTTCAACCAAAAAGACTGCATTGCTTCAAACCCCATCAAGAAATACTGAGGCTAACTGTCTAGGCGGTCGGGTAGCTCCCTGAGGACCTTTGGAAGAGGGAATGCACCAGGTAACATGAGAAAAGGGCCAGGAGAGGCACTGGAGTTACTGGGAATGGCCTCTGTGCAAAGCACCATCCTGACAATAGACACCAAGTATGTTCCAGCTTAAATACTGATCCAGACTTTGGCAAGAGTGTTTAACATATAAGATAAGAGGAAAGAAGGTTAGAGTTAAGGCCTGTAAAAATAAGTTTACAGTCAGGGCCTGATAACCACATATTCTATGCTAGTTTATCAATGGATTAAAAACAAAGTTTGATTAACCATTATATCACTTCTAGATAATTTTATTATTCCACTCCATTATCATATCTACTATAATATTCTGGAAATGCATAAATAAATCGATTCAGAAACACTGGGGTTATATGATAAATAATTACACTAGTGAGAAAACTTACAGAAAAACAAAATAGACTGTGAGTTACACTCATTTTGGAGGAAAATTCCTGGCAGAGTCTTAACCCCTTATGACTCTTGAGCACAAAGCAGTTAAGAAACTAAACAAGACTACTCATGGTTCAGTGATTTAGTGAATGAGAAACACATCTTAAATACCAAGACTTCTAAAAGTGGGGTGAAAATCACCCACCCAGATAAAAAACATTAACAAATCAAAAAACATTAAAAACATTAAAAAATCACCCACCCAAATTAAAACATTAGTTCAAATGCTTGGGGTTAATGCAATATTAGCAGTTAAATGGAGTCAAATATGTTGGGGTGTCAAATTTTTTAAAGCTTTCTGTACAGGAACAATATTTTGAAAATGCATTCAGTCCTTCCTCTAAAAGTTACATTCCTTAATAGCCACCAGAGAAAGGAAGGGTAGAAACTACCTCAAGTAGAAATATGGAAGGGGAATGGGCCAACTAACTGAGATGTGTAGGGGGAACTCAGTAGATTCCAGGGAGACTAGAGTGATGGATGCAAAGGAAACAGATATCAATCAAAAGATGCCCATGTGCTACATCTTCCCTAGGGGTTAAAATCCTAGACACAAAAGTTGTGACAGGCCAAGAGAAGAGCGTCCCCAATTTAGCTATGTGGGATTAAGGGAAGGCACTCGGAGAGAGAGATACCCTCACACTGAAATCAGAGGTATGGAAGGGTTTGGCAAAGGCAGGAACTAAGTCACCCTCGACTTTCAAATGCCATGCCAAGGTTTCAAGCACTCAGAACTAAGTCTAGCATCACAAAAATCATCTAATATGGGCAGGGAGCTGCAGCAGAGGCAAAGTGTCCCCTGTATCTAAGGGCCACACCACATACCAGCCAAATGAAAAATCAAGTAGGTATTGTAGCCAAAACTCAAAGGGCTATGCAGCACCACCGAGAGCCTAGGAAGCAAGACCATGGAGCCCAAATTGAGCAAAGAGAAGAAAGATCACAGATTCTCAAGGCCAGACTCAACTGCTGCTGCCACAAGATATAAATAGATAGACTAGAGGAGGGAAGTATGGTTTTCCACCTTCCTCCCAAACATGATAAAGACCTCAGAACACATGGTCTTTATGGCTTTGTGGTCAGCTTTCCATGGCGAATCATACCTGAATCCAGTAATGTATGAGAAAATACAAGCTAGCGGGAAAAAATGAGGAAAACCTATGCTCATTTTATTGTATTAAAGAAATGCATTTGACTAAGTATAATATCCAGTCATGATTAAGAGCAAAACCAAAACACAGCAAAAAAGTAACTAGAAAAAGAAAAGGATTTCTTTTAATAATCTGGTTCTAAAAATCCTTTAACAAACCTCAAGCTTAGAGAGCATCACAGGCTTGCCCACAGTCACAATGGCAAGTCAGGGAGCAAGCAAGAGGAAGATGAGAAGGTGAGCACTACTGCCTTCTGGGCCTCACATCAAGGCTGATGTGCAAACCTTGCCCGACTAGTCCAACTAAAGACTGAAAATGAATCTGAGACTAAAGAGAGGAAGTCCATGACAGAGAAAGGATAGAAATAAAATACACAATCAACCACACCCACACACACACCCACACACACACAGTCTATTTTAGTGTTAATATAAAAACAAGAAAAGTCAAAGAAACATCACCAATTTCGTTAGCAATTTAGACTTATATTGGGCATGATCACACCACTAAGAAAAGAATTTAAGATCCTGTTATCTCTAGTCATTTGCAGTTATTATGGAAGTTTAGGATCTTTATCACTGTAGTCTTACAAATGTAATATAATATAAAACTAAGTTGCATAGATATGAAAACAAGTTTTTAAGAGTTAAGCTGACAATATCAATAAGCATCTCAAAGACAAAGTATGTACATAAATCAGAATAATGCCTAAAAACTTAGGCAACTGTATCCAAACTGATGGTGACAAGCAAAAAAGGTCAAACTCTACTGAGATCTAAAGACATTTTCAACTTCTTTCTGATTTCAAAGAGGTAATATTGAATAATGATTTTTGAACTATGTTAACATTAGGAGTCAACATGAGCAGAAACATCACTCCTAATAATGCTTCCCATCTGGAATGTTTCCATGCCATAAAATACTAAATCAAGCAAACATATCAACCATGACAAATGTGTGGTAATAAATCTAGAATTTTCCATACAAACTAAACATTATTTTGAAAGTTTCTAGAAAATAATATTTTTCTTTCCTTTGATGTATAGTGGCTGTGTAAGTAGTGTGTTTCAGCCATTCTGATGTTGTAAGCATTTTTCATAGCAGAAATTGTTTAAAGCATTTCATGAAAATGTAGTTGAAAATAATAACAAGAAAAAGAGCAGAGACTTAACAAATGTACTTAGTGATAACCAATACTCAGAGCCCAAAAGACAGGTTAATCAATCAATCTCAGAGGAAGTATTATATTTGATCTGAAGAGAACGGCTATTGAAGTTTTAATTAGTAAAAAAAAATGATTTATTTAAAATATATGTATTTTTAGCCCAACAAAAGTGAGAACACTTGGGAAGAATGCTGTTTCCTCTTGAACATGCATTTATCTGAGGAGTTAATAATGAACTGAGTTTGTCTGCTTTAAAACAGGTGTTCTTACCCTAAGGTTTCATAAACTTGGATGGGAAAAGTTACATTTTTATTTTCACTAACATCTGTATTTTCACTAACTTCTAACTGATACTTAACATTTTCTTCAATTATGACTGAAGGTAAAACCAAACTTCATGACCAATACAATTATCCATTTATATCACATTAGGGTTGATGTAACCATCTCAATTGTTTATACTCATCACCACTACAAAAGTATAGTAGTAAATACACCTCTTTTGCCAATAGATCTTATTTAATGCATTAGTGAAATATAAGACATCACAATGGCTATGTAATCTTTTCATTATTGTCAGCATTAAAGTCCACTGAGTAACCTGTATGCCATTTTATGCATTTTAACTGATTCCTGGGTTCCCCCACTCTTGTGAAGGGAGAAAAATGGTTTAGAACTGGTTTTGGAGAGAAAAATAAATGAAACCCAGCTCAATATCTTATTTCATTTCCTTTCTCCACAGTGAGGCTTTACAACGTCTTCACCTTTTTTACTTGTCACTCTAACGACCACTTCTTATTTTTTACTTGTCACTCTAACGACCACTTCTTATTTGCCGCCCCTGTCTTTGAAGACAGACTCTACTTTTTAAATGCCACGCGTTTCAAACTGGCAGATTTAAGCTCTCCCCTACTCTGCACTCCACAAATTAATGACTATCCTCATACTACCAGCAAATTCAACGTTTCCCCTGTCAAACCTTTTCATTTCAAGGTTATTCATTCCTTCTTCCTTATGTCATTCTAAATTCAAGGGACAAGCATAAGGAAAATGAGTGGATTTAGGGGATGCTGCCTCAATGGGTGATCAGGAATGGGTGTATCTGAGTGAAAGGACACTCACAGTTAAGATCCCAGAGGCAACTTCCTGACTCACTAGCCCAGCATCTGACCCTTATAAGCAAGTCTGCAAAGAAGGATCCATTTTACCCAGCAGGGAGAGACACACTGATCCCCCAAGCCCCTCTGCCAGTCGCAGGAAGAAGTGATCTCTGGCTTATGCTCACCTAGGTGTTCATCCCTCTGACAGCCCACTCTGATCTCAGGTTACCAACCACCGTGTCAAAACCTTGAATGGATCCCAAGAAAATGCCAAGGGCCTCGGAATGGGTCCCCCTCGGGAGGGGGGCTTACCAGGCCTCCGCAGAGGCTGAAGACGGCTGTGTGCTCCTCCCGGGCATTGACCTGGCCGCGGTAGAAGCAGTGGCGCAGATCTGGGGGTGTCCTGCCCTGCTCCTCCGCCCCGCCTGCAGGGGTTCCCAAGTGCACCTCGGTGTAGCCAGCGGCCAGGAAGGCCGCGTCGGCGCTCAGGTTTAGCTGGAAGAGCTGCCCGTAGGCGCTGATTCGGTAGTGGGTCCGGAACGGCGTGGGTTCCCGGGCCTCGGAGCTGCGCTTCCTCCTGCTGAAGTGGCGGCTCTGGGGGAACACTTCTCCGAACTCGTTGACCCGCGCGGGAGTCACCACCTCGTAGGAGGGCAGAGTCTTCACCAGGGCTTCTGCAATCACAGCGAGACGGTCACTGAGCCCCCCGCGCTGGCCACTCCCAACCCCTATTTCCACAAGCTAAGGTCCACGTTCCCGGGGTCGCACAGCCCCCGCGCGCGACAAAACGGCACGCTCGCTAGCGCGCGCACACACACGTGCGCTCGGCTAGCTGCCCGCTTTCCCACACCCCGATTCCGATCGCCGCTTCCTTCCGAGCCAGGACCCCGGCGCCCCCAGCCCCGAGCAGCCCCCAACAGCCCCCGTTCCTCTGCGAGTCCCCGCCGCCGCCCACCGGTGCCCTCCCGGCGCCCCCCGCCGCGTGGTCCCGCAGAGACGCGCCCCCGGCGCGCGATTCCTCGAAAACCCGCGCCTTCACCACCTCTCGGGATGCTCCGGCTCACCGAGCGCGGCGTCCCGGAGCTCCTGAGGGGCCAGAGTCTCCCCAGCGCGCGCGCTCACCCGCCTCCATCCTCCGGGCCCCCCGCCCGCGGCCGAAGGCGCCCGCGGCTCCCTCACCTTGCCGGGGGTGGAAGTGAACTTCGCAAGACCTGGCGACGAAGAGCGAGAGCGGGCAGAGCAGCCCCGTCAGCCACCTGGCCACCCGCATGGCTCCCCCGCGGGGATCCCAGCCCGGGAGGCCGACCCCAGCCGCGCGCCGCCGCCTCTCCTCCTCCTCCTCCTCGCCGCCCGCTCCGCGCCGGCCGCCGCGGCGCCTCAGCAGCCCCCGGAGCAGCCGCGCCGGCCCCCGGCCGGTCCGTCTCGCCACGCCGCCTGCCTCTGCTCCCAGAGCCGCTGCTTCATGGCACTGCAGCCCCACCGGCCCCGGCGCCGTCTCGGCAGCCTCGCTCGTCCCCTGCGCCCGCGCCGCCCTCAGAAGCCCCCGCGCGCGGTCAGCCTCAGCGCGAGGCAGCGGCCCGACCTCGCAGGAGCGCAGCCAATATAGCCGCCCCCAGCCGGCGAGCGCGGCGAAGCCCGCCCCTGGCCCGGCGCCGCCAATCAGCGCGAGGCGCGGCCGCTCCCCGCCCGCGCGCGCCCGCCCCCGCCCCCGCCCCCGGCCCGCCTCCCGCCTCCGGCCCGCCCCCCCCCCGCCCCGGCCCACGCGGGGGGCGCTCCCCGCCGCCCCCGCGCCGCGCGCTGAAGTGCGAGTCCCGCGCGGCCCGACGCCGTCCCGAGCCTGCCAGAGCCGGCGTTCCCACGGGCCTATGGGCAGATCTCCAGTAAGTGATGGGTACGTGACGATTGGAGTTTTCACACCGAAAGGGCAAGCATCCACTGGGAAGGGTCTTGTTTGGATTCCCCGGTCATTTTTGGTGTCCTCAGACCAAAGGACGTGAGCTCCATGAATTCTAGTCGGAAGAAGATGCCACCTGTGACTTGGAGTGGTGAGGCCCCCGTTTGAGAACCTCTGTGGGCACCAGGTTAACTGGATACGAGTGTTTCTTGTCGACGAGGGAAGCTGAAATGTCTGTCAGCTAGTACTGATACTTCTGATGAGAAGTTCTAGCAATTGTCTCAAAATTGCAGAAGGAAAAGTATCTGTGTCTCGAAAGTTCTGGCGTCTTATTGCGATGTCAATGTTTGGTTTGATATTTATTTTTGTACTTAATTCTGTATAAAAGGCCCCCCCTAATAGTATGAACATCAAGCGCCACGGGACTTGGAGCTTCCGCTGCCTGTGGGTGATTATTTTTGGGTCTGTCTGTGGTGGTTGTAGAGTATTCGTGGGTCCTTCCTTCACAGAATCCACAGCTATCAGCCTCAGTTATTATATAATCCTCAATTATATAATTGTATAGTGTCACTTTTTATTTGTTCAGATGGGCCTCAGTGGCAGCAGAAGCAATCATTTCAGAACTACTTTCTCTTTTTCCAAATTCACCTGTTGGATTTGCAGCTTCCATGATGGTGTCTCTCCTCACCACTCTGAAAACAAAAAGGGAGGAATAAGTAGTCAGGTTGTCATGAAGTCCAACCAGAAGAGAAAAAGAATATAGAGAAAAAGTCAAGGCCGATATGGTAAGTAAATCTTCACAAACACAAAGGAATATGCTCTCTAGTTAGTTCCTGGCTGCCCTTCCTCCTCTGAGCTCATGAAAATGAAATTGTGTTCCC
This sequence comes from Talpa europaea, assembly GCF_964194135.1. Taxonomy (NCBI): domain Eukaryota; kingdom Metazoa; phylum Chordata; class Mammalia; order Eulipotyphla; family Talpidae; genus Talpa; species Talpa europaea. The sequence continues at coordinate 43,551,856 of NC_140083.1, read as the reverse complement.
TTTGAATGGACAGTTCCTGGCAGGCCTCCCTACTTTCGTATCTTACACATCATCCATCTGTTGTTTATCACAAATGTTGGAGCAATCTTGTTCAAGCAAGGAGAGCTTAATCTTGCTTTTGCCAAGGAATTGCCCAGCTTGGTGACCATGATTCTTCTAGGATCATTCTTCCCCCCTCCTTTATACCCCTTCCTCATAAGTTTTATTTTAATCATCATGGAATTAGACTTGTAGTGTTTTTTCCTAAGTTAAGCACGCTTACTCTAAACAAAGCAAAATGGACTTGATTCATACTTTTCTATTTAGTGGTTACCTTCAGTGCATTATAATTTAGACTCATTTGTAGTACATTGCAACTCGAATGGCATCTTTACATGAGGAGCGGTGCCCTCCCTCATGCAAATAACAGAAAAAGAACTGCACCTGTTCAGTTGGCCATCTGACTGCTAGCAGCAGGCAAAAGAGAAATTTCATTTCCATCACTGAATGTAACTCAAAGAAGTATTTGCAATGGGGTATTTATTTTCCACCTTCTCTACCTTTTTGGAAACACTGTGTTAAGAATGGGGCTGTAGGGCCTCCCAGGGTGGCGGAGCGGTTGAGCACTGGGCTGCAAAGCTGCCCTCAGCCTCTGCAGCGCTGGTTCATTCCCCTGCCACCAGCCAGGATCCCACAAAAAAAAAAAAAAAAAGAATGGGGCTGTTTTTTCTTTTGTTAAAGCAATGGAAAGATGTATGGAATTTGTAATCCATGACATTATTGTTTATTACATTATTTCCCTCATTTTATACAAGATAAATGTTACGTTTTCATACACTACCCACGTCACTTCCGTCTCCTCTACTAATAAAAAAATGTTATGGCCAAGCCTACTAAGAAGCTTAGTTAATAAGTCATTTAAATCAAGTTTTTTCCTCACATTGATAAGCATAGATACCATTTGTGGAATTTTTTGGACATACTCAGCACTATACAAGGAACCTTGCAAAGATTACCTCATTTAATTTACGCATTCCCTCCATGGGATCCAGAGGATTTAAGTAATTCACCCAGATCACATATCAAGTTAAACTCAAATCTCCTGGGTTTCAAATTCCATGCTTTTAAAAGAAAACTGTCCTCTTCATACCAGCAAAAATGATGCAGTGCAGTTGTAACCAGCAACGACTCAAAAAATGAAAGCATAGGGCCTCCCGGGTGGCGCAGCGGTTGAGCGCTGGGTTGCGAAGCTGCCCGCAGCCTCTGTGGCGCCGGTTCGATCCCCGGCTGTTCCCCGGCCACCGGAGGAGGGTCCCACATGGCGCGCAGACCTCTCCTGCCCGCTGCTCCCCTCAGCAGTGTACTTCGGTCCTTCTGCCTGCTCTGCTCCCCACTCTGGCTCTGGTGAATTCTCTCACCCTCCCGCGCTTCTGACTGTACCCAGTGCATGTATAAACAAAACAAACAAATAAATAAATAAATAAGTAAAAACATGCCTAAACAAAAAAACAATAAATAAATAAATAAATAAATAAATAAATAAATAAAAGTAAAAAAATGAAAGCATAGATATATCAAATGTACATTTGCGTGTTTTGTAATTCCAATAGTCATCATTGTAAATGCAAGCTGTGCTATCAGGTTGGCACAGTGTGGAGAAATATTTTCAATTTTGCAAAACAAGAATATGCTCATTGGGCCTCCCCTGGTGGCGCAGCGGTTGAGTGCTGGGCTGTGAAGCTGTCCGCAGCCTCTGCAGCGACGGTTCAATCCCTGGCTGCCAGCGAGGGTCCCACATGTAGCGCAGACCTCTCCTGCCGTGCCCGCTGCTCCCCTCAGCAGTGTATTTCGTCAGTCTTCCTGCTCTGTTCCCCCCTCTGGCTCTGTTGAATTCTCTCACCCTCCCTCGATTCTGACTGTACCCAGTGCTTGTATAAATAAATAAATAAATCTTAAAAAAAATCTTTAAAAAAAAAAGAATATGCTCCTTATATGCACTGCACTCAAGATAGACCATGTTTTATAATCCTATTTCTATAATCAACTGTATAAAGTTCAGCAATTTTCCTAAAATCTATAATCCTACTTTTATCAGTTGTAAAATGGAGGCAATAATTGTGAACTCATACACATGTTAAGGTAGATTAAAAGAAATAATACAGGTAACATTCTTGGCATAATATTATACAAGATATGTGTTGATATATGTTCATATTAATTATGACTTTTTATTTCATAAAATACTCAGGGGACCTGCATGTTCATACCAAATGAATAATTACTTAAATACAGACTGCTTTTCTAATATTTGTAGGTAAGGAGGAAAGGTACTCAATCTTTACCTGAGTCTGGGGAGTTTCCTGAGATGCCAAACTCTCAGTGCTAACACTTGAGAATTGGTCACCCAATTTCAGTGTCTCTCAATCAAGGTAATACTCACTTTTTGAGTTAGGTGACTGTTTGTTATAGGGGACTCCTCTGTGCATTCTAGAAAGGTTAATAGCATCCCTGACCTCTTCTAAGTCAATGCCAGTAGTGCCACATTTTGTGACAATATTTAGTGCCCAAAATATTTCCAGACATTGTCAAATGCCCCCTAGGAACAAAACTGGCCCCAGTTGAGAACCATTGACCTCCAAGGAGAGAGTCATAGGAAATGATAAATGCACAGAATTGGGTATGCTAGAAGGTCCCATAGATACTGCTTCATTCTTAATTAATAGTAACAGGTGTGGAAAGCTAACCTTCTTTGTCATTAAAACAGTAAAAGTTGTGGTGATTGTCTTAATAATTTTAAAGCATTGTAATTCCAGGTTTGCAGAAAAGACTCAAGCTCCTCACTTATTAACCTCTGTTCAAGTTATTAACTTGTCTTTATTCAGCAACAGATAATAAGGGTCACGTGAGAGGGCCATCCTGTTTGAGGTAGCATTCCCAGTACCAGATTCTGTAACCCCCCAAGGAATAGAAATGAATATTCATTGAGTGAATAAGTACTAATGCTCAAACTTATAAAACCTAGAATAATTAGGTACATTATCAGTCAATCTGTTACCATCTGTATCTCTTAATTAGAATATTTGTCATTTATACTTAATATAATAACATGTTTGCAAGTCTACTATTTTATTCACTTTCTATCTGTCCAATGTGTTACTTTTACCCCTATTTTCTGTCTTCTTTTGAATTAACTGAAGGTCTTCTATCATATTTTATGTTCTTTGTTAGTTCTTTGTTAGCTGTAACTCTTTCTTTTGTTATATAGACAGTTACTCTAGCTTTTATAGTATACATCATTAACTTATCTATGTCTTCTTTCAAGTAGTGATACACCAATTCAGTTGCTCCCCTTCCAACCTTTGTGCTATTGTTGTCATCATGGGATTTAACAATGTAGTATGTGCTTTATACAGTTGCAAAAGTTAAATATTAGAAATCCCATATTGCATTGTTGCTGTTATTTAGATATTCCTGAAATGGGTGAAAGAGTTCAAAGTCACAAAATACTAGTTATCAAATAAATAAGTCATGCAGATGACTTTTAATAATACTATATTGCTAAGAGAGAATGTAGAAGCTAGCTAAGAGGGAGAAACAGATAGCCTACAAAGGAACACCAATCAGACTAATGCTGGATCTCAATAAGAAACATTATGGGCAGAAGAGACTACAATGACTTGATCAGAATAACTAAAGATAAAAATTGCTGCCAAGAAAACTCCACCCTGCAAGACTCTCCTTCAGACATGAAGAAGAAATAAAGACCTTCTCAGACAAAACAAAAAGGTGAAGGAATTTGTAAACATTAGATTTCCCCCTATAAGAAATGTTAAAAGGAGCTCTCCTCATATTCAAACCAGAGAGGAACATATACAAAGGACTGAACAAAGAAAAAAAATCACAAAATTAAGGACAAGATGGCAGCAACAGAATTTCTTATATCAATAATTACTCTAAATATAAATGAACTAAGTTTGCCAGTTAAAAGGCACAAAGTATCTTGTTGGATTAGGAACAGAAACCAACTTTCTGCTGACCCCAGGAAATGCACCTAAACTCCAAATATAAACACAGGTTCAATAAAAGATCGTATAACAATCCTACCAGTAAAGGGGACCCAAAGGAAGGCAGGAACAACCACAGCTATATTAAGTAAACTATATTTTCTGCTTAAAAAAGGTAACAAGACAAGAATGGACACTATATAATAATTGAGGACATGACATGTCAAGAAAACTTAACACTCTTCAATTATATACCCACCAAATGAAGGAGAATAAAAATGTATAATGCAATTACTATCAAATCTGTGAACAGACATTGAGAAAAACACATTCATGGAGGGAGACCTCAATAGCTCACTTTCACCAATGGATATCAACTAGACAGAAAATAAACGAGAACACAATAGCCTTAGGCAAAGAACAAGATCACATGGGCTTAATAGACATTTATTGGTCATTGTGCCCCTGGAACTTTGAATATACATTTTTCTCAAGTGCATAAGGAACATTCTCCAGGATTAACTGCATAATGTGTCCCATGACAAATATCAACAAATTCAAGAAGATTAAATCATGTCAGTCATCTATTCTGACCAGAATAGTATCAAACTGGAAATCAGCCACAAAACCAGGAAAAAACCCTAATACTTGAAAATTGAACAATATACTACCGAATGGCTACTGAGTGAATGAGGGGAAAAGTGTTAAATACCTTGAGATAAATGACAATGAGGACACAACCTTCCAGAACTTACAGGACATAATAAAAGCAGTACTTAGAGTGAAATATAAAGCAGTAAAGACCAAATCAAAAAACAAGAAAGCACTCAAATAACCTCAAGGAACAAGAAAAAAAAAATAAATCAAAAAGCCAGTCAGAGGAAGGAAGTAATAAAAATTAGAGCAGAAACAAGTGAAATACAAATCAAAAAGACAGTCCAGATAAGTAATGAATCCAAAAGCTTATTCACTAAAAAATAAACAAAATAGACAAACTTCTAGCTAGGTTTATATTTAAAAAATGGAGAATGCTCAAATAAATAGGATCAGAAATGAAAAAGGAGAAATTGCAACAGACATAGCAGAAATTAAGAGGATAATAGAAAATGTCATGTGCATTTGTATACTAATAAATTCAATAATCAATAAGAAATGAACTAATTCTTAGAATTATACATCCATATGAGACAGAATAGGGGAAAAATAGAAAACTGACATAGACCAATAACAAACAAGGTAATTGAAACAATAAACCAAGCCCTCCCAAAAAACAGAAATCCAGTACCAGACAACTTCACAACTAAGTTCTCTAAACCTTCAAAGATGAACTAATACCTACTAAATAAAACTCTTTCAAAAAATTGGGAAAGAACGAATACTTCCAAATACATTTTATGAGCCCAACATTATCCTAATAGCAAAACCAGAAAAAGACAACACACACACACAAAACATCCCACTACAAATGAATTTCCCAATTCAACACAGATGCAAAAATTCTCAATAACATCTTAGCAAGCCTAATGCAACAATGCATTAAAAGAATTATACACCATGACCAAGTGAAATTTATACTAGGGACTCAAGGATCGTTCAGCATCTGAAAATCAATCAGTGTAATTCAGCACATCAATAGAAGGAAAGATAAAAAAAACCATACAGTCATATCAGAAAATGCCAAGAAAGCATTTGATTAGATTCAACATCCATTTATGATATAAACCCTTGAAAACTAGGGGAAATGGAACATATCTCAACATAATAAAAGCCATATGTGAAAAACCACAGCTAACATCATTCTCAATGGCTAAAAAAAAAAAGAAAGCTTTGTCACTAAAATTGGGTATAAGACAAGGATATCCACTTTTACTACTACTACTATACAGCACAGTTTTGGAAGCCCTAGCTAGAGCAGTTAGGGAAAAGAAAGATATAAAAGGAATCCAAATTGGAAAAGAAGAAGTAAAGCTATCATTTGCAGATGACATGATAATATAAACCAAAAACCAAAAAACCTAATGAAAAACTAATTGAAACAGTTCAGCAAAGTGTCAGGTTACAAAATCAATGAAAAAAATCAGTTACCTTCCTTTATGCAGGGATCAATTGTATATGATCCCATATACAATTATACCAAAAATAAATACACCTATAAATGTGCACATGGGATAGTCTCCAGAATTGACCAGATATTGTGCCACAAGACAGCAAATAAAGTGATTTAACACTTTAAAAAGAAGGTGAGGGAACTATACCAAAAAAAATCATGAAACATTTTTAAAAGAAATAGAAGAAAATAGAAGAAATGAAAAAATTGAAAGATATCCACTGCTCATGGATTGGAAGAATTAACATCATCAAAATAGCCATCCTACCCAAAACAATATACAGATTCAATGCAATCCCTATCAAAGTTTCAATGGCATTCTTCAAAGAACTATAACAAACATTACTGAAATTCATATGGAATTACAAAAAAACCCAAACAGCCAAAGCAATCCTGACCAAAAAAAAAAAAAAAAAAAGAGGAAAAATGGGAGAATCATATGCCCAGCTTTCAAACTTACTATAAAGCAATAAAACACACAGAACAATGAATCAGAATTGAGAGTCCAGAAATAAACCCACACCTATATGGACGGCTAATCTATGACATAGGAGCCAATATACATTGAAGCAAGAAAAGCCTCTTCAATAGTGTTGGGGAACTGCAGAGTCACATGCACAGCAATGAAAATAGAACACTATTTTAAACCATGGGAAAAATCAACTCAGATAAAAGATGAGGATGTAAGACCTGAAACCATAAAACACATAGACGAAATCTTAAACAAAACACACTACAACATTGACTTCACAGGTATCTTTGAGATTTCAAACCCTGCAGCAAGGAAAGCAGAAGAGACTACAAATAATTGGGATACATCAAATGAAAGTGCTCTGCACAGCAAAAGAAGCCCTCTGAAAACAAAAAGTCACCCTAGTGAGTAGAAGAAAATATTTGCACACCATACATCTGACAAGGAGTTAATATCCAACAGCTACAAAAAATCATGCAACTCAACAAAAAGAAAACAAAAACCCAATCAATAAATGGGCAGAAGAGCTAAAGTAGGCACTATGCCAAAGAAAATGTACAGACGGCCAGGAGTCACATGAAAAAATGTTTATCATCAGTTATCATTAGGGAAATTCAAATCCTGAGCACAATGAGAAACCCCCACACACCTGTGAGAGTGACTCATATGAAAAAGACAGAAAACAAGAAGTGCTAGGAGTTTGTGGAGAGAAATGAATCCTCTTATACTGTTGATGGGAATATAGACTGGTCTAGCTCCTACTGAAAATAGCATTGGTGAAGGAACTTCGGGGACTACACTTGATGGGGTAGGGGGAAGCAAGCATTGTTTTAAAATTATGTAAAAAATAAAAAAGTTTTTTAAAAAAAGTTAAAAAAATAGTATGGAGGTTTCTCAAAACATTAAAAATGGATCTTCCCTACAACCCAGCAATTCCTCTCTTGCCCTACAACCCAGCAATTCCTTTCTTGCCCTACAACCCAGCAATTCCTCTCCTAGGTATCTACCCAAAGAAAACAAAAACACCAATTCAAAGGGAAATATACAGTCCTGAGTTCATTGCAGCAGTGTTTATTAATACAATAGTCCAGCTCTGGAAGCAACCTAAATGCCCAAAGACAAGATAACTAGATCAAGAAGATGGGATATCTACACACAATGGAATATAACTCAGCTATCAAAAAAGATAGACTCTTGCTATTAAAAATAGCATGCATGGGGCTGGAGGGGATTATGCTAAATGAAATAAATCAGAAGGAAAAAACACAAATACCAGACAGTATCACTTCTATGTGGCCTATTCAGAAACCAAAGGGTCAAATACAACCAAACTAAGAGCTAACCCTAGAAAGCAGAATTTAGAACTGTGGCTACCAGAGGAAATGGGTAAGGGTAAGGGCCAGAGAAAGGGGGAGAGGGAGCACTGTGGACTATGCTGGTGAGCTTTGGCTGTTTTGTGGTAGGTGAGGTCTGCTGGAAACAAATGTGAGGGGAGACATCCTATCCTTCTAAAACTGAAACAGTTGTGTAAACCAATGTTGCCACAATAAAAGGAAAGAGGGAAGGAAGGAAAATTTTGAAAGGTCTCTTCACAAAAACGTGTAAGTCTGTTTGGTGATGGACTATAACTAGACTTAGTGTGATAATTTTACAGTGTATATAGATGTCCAATTATTATGTTGTACACCCAAAACTAATATAATGTTACATGTCAATTAAACCTCAGTAAAAAATTATTTCCATCTGATCTAATTTTCTTTCTGCGTGAAGTGTTTTCTGTAACATTTCTTAAGTGTAGGTTTGCTGGTGATGCTCTTTCAACTTTCATGTTTTAGAAACTCTTTAATTCACCTTGCTTTTGAAACCTGTTTTTTCCTGGGTAGTGAATTCTAGATTGAGCATTGTTGCGGTTTTTTTTTTCCTTTTTCTTTTCGATATCTTTTACTTTAAAGATATTGATCTTTTGTCTTCTGCTTGCATTTTTTTTTCTAACACAAAAAATCTGTTCTTATCTTTTGTACAAAGGCTTTTTGTTGTGGCATTTACAATTTTCTTTCCACCACTAGTTTTGTGCAATAGTATACCTTGATATCATTTTTTTTAATTCTTTGTATTTGGAGTTCATAGCATTTGGGTGGAGGGAGGGATATGAGTTCATTATTTTCATCAAATTTACAAAATTTAGGCCATTATTTTCTCACATATAATTTTTTGTTCCCCATCTCTCATCCCATACAGCCTTGTTATACTTTGATGAGGCTGAACGAAGTAGCACACATCTCCCAATTTTTTGACTTTCTGTTTTATTGTAGATCATTTTTGTTGCTATCTTCAAATTTACTCATCTTTTCTTCTGAATTGTCTAATTTGTCATTAATCCTACTCATTGTATCTTTCATCTCACATATTATTGTTTATATCTCTATAACATTATTTTGGTCTTCAGTTCTATTTTTTTTTAATCTTACTGTTTAACTGTTTGAACATATGTAATGCAACAGGAATTATTCCTCTGGTGTTTATTTTAACCTTGCTAAACTTATCCTAAAATCTTGGTCAGTTTTTATTAACTGATATTTTCCCCTTCAGTATTGGTTATAGTTTTCTGTTTCTGTGAATGCCTGATAATTTTGTCTTGGATGTAATTCATTGTGTTACCTTATTTTTGCAGGATATATTTGTGTTCCTATAAATCTTCAGCATTGTACTGGGATGTAGTGCCATTGCTTGAAAAAAGACCCTTTCCGATCTTGCAGTTATAATTTATTAAATGAAAGTGAAGCAGTGCTCAGCCTAGAGATGATTATTCCCCACTACTGAGCAAGACCCCTCCGTGTTTATGAATCAACAATTTTGAGTCTGATTAGTGATAACAGACATGGTTTCTGGTCCCATATAAGCTGGAAATACTGTTAACTTCTAATACTTTTGTTTGTTCCTCTCCCTAGTCATCTGAAATTTCTTCACATATGTGCTATCTATAGACATTGAAATATTTCATATTCTTTAAGTATGAGAAAATACATGTAAAAATCATTGTTGACAGTGAATATTGTATATATAGGATAGCTCACCTCCTCTTGGAAATGGTTTTTAATTTAAAAAAAAAAAGAATATGAGTTCCCAGATGATATAACATAATAAATATATCCGGTTTAAAAAGATGTGCAAGAAGGACCTCCCTGGTGGCTCAAGGGGTTAAGACACAACCTATGAAGCCATCTGTAGCCACTGCTGCACAAGTTCGATCCCTGGCAGGCCGCCCAGGGAGCAACCCACATGGCGCAGCAGACCTCTCCTGACTCGCCTGCTGCTCCCCTCGGCAGTATAGTTCAGTCATTCTGCCTGTTCTGTTCCCTGCTCTGTCTCTGGTGGATTCTGTCAACACCCACCCCGCCACCTCCCCCTCGCCCCCCGCAACTCTGGCCTATACCACAGTTCTTGTATGCATAAATAAATAAATCTTTAAAAGAAAAAAAACTGTGCAAGAAGTAAGGGAAATATCCAGAAAGGAACAAGACTTTTCAGAGGGGCAGATGTCAAGTAAAAGCAGAAAAATACACTTTCTGAAGATGAGTACTCACTTGTTTTGTGAAGTTGTATTCTTTGTGTGGAACATCAGAGATTAAGTATGTAAGCAGGTCTTTTAACAGAAATGCTTCAAGATCAAATTTTGCCCTGAGAAGCAGAGGAAGTGGGCTATGCAAATAAAAACAAAAAGAAGACAGAACTATATAAAAGTCTGTTTTGTGACAGGAGAGAAAGGATGCAGCTAGAAGACTACTTTGCATCTCTCAGCCTCAACAAATAGGTGGTCCAGGAAAATTTATTTAATTTAAGGGTGACTTTTTGGTTTCTTTAAGGATTACAGAAAATAAATGCAAATATATGATAGGAAACAGATGTGGGAAATAGCATCAAAATTAACATATAGATGAAGAAACCAGAAAAATATTGCCTATGGAGAAAATTTTAAAAAATGACCATTTTGTTATGGATTTTTTAAAAAATAAAGAGAATCCTCTTGATGTAAGACCTCGCATCAGAAACACAGGAAGTCAGAGAAGAGGTAGAAAATCAATGGAAAGAAACAAAATATAACCTAACAAAATTCAGGAAAGATGTATGGGAGAGAATCATCATAGCCAAAAAAAAAAAAAAAAACATTGAAAACAGCATAAGAGAGAATACAAAATCTGGAAAAAATGGGGAAAGTGACCACATTGCAATGTAAATAAAGAGGAATGAAAGGAAATGAAAAAAAGGACTGAATGAAAGTATTAGGGAGAAAAAAAATAGAAAAGACATGCATTAGAGATCTACATACACATGTTTAGAATAATCCCCAAGGAAAAAATGAAACGAATGAAAAAAATTTAAAGTTATAATCTCAAGAGCCTTTGTTGAAATAAAATGTTACTCTACATATTAGGAAGATACAAGAGTACAAAAATTGAGAATGATCATCAAGATATTCTGTAATAAGCTGTTGGGTATTATATTATTTGATCAGTGAAACAAAATGATGTACGAGGATAATAAAAGTAGATTTTATGCATATTTCTCTACAACATTCAACATTAGAAGACAGTGGAATGACGTTTTATAGATTATATGTGTGTACAAATTATATATTATATAAAACATATTATATGTGATATATTACATGTAAAATACATATTATATAAAAACAAATAGAAAAAAATATGCTTTCAAGATCCATGTACATATACTTGGAATAGTCCCCAAGGAACAAAGAAACAAATGAACAAAAAAAATTTATGAACATATATTATAAATATATATATATTTAAAGAAGGAAAATTTTAGCCAAAGACTGTATCCAGCCAAGCTGTCTTTCAAATGCATATTAAAGCAAATACTTCTGAATATGTAAGGACTCAGATTATATTTTATTAAAGAACAAAAGTTAGCCAACCAAAAGAATGGGTAAAGAATAATGGTGAATTTTGAATAATTTTTAACTGAGAAATACAAATTCGATTTGATTCTTTCTACTCTCCATTGCTTTCTTTAATGCCACATAAAAGTAAAATCATCCGTATTTATCTTTGTCCTCCTGACTTATTTCACTTACATAATACCCTTCAGTCACATCCATGTATTGCAAATAATAAGCTCTCATCTCTTCTTTTTTTTCTTTTTATTGTGTTATCAAAACATTTAATTTTTATAGCAAAGTAATATTTCACTGCATATGTACACTGCATCTTCTTTATCTACTCATTTTTTATTAGGCGCCTTAATTTTTCATAGCTTAGCTATTACAAATGCTACTATAATAAACATAGGAATGTATATATCCCTTCTAATTAGTGTTTTGCATTTGGGGGTCAATGCCTAGGAGTATGACTGCTGAGTCATATGAAAGAATATTTTTTATACTTTGAGAAATCTCCATACAGTTTTCCACAAGGTCTGGACCAGTCTACATGCCTAGTAACAATGTGAGAGGGTTACAGTGTTCTCCATAACCTCACGTCATTTGTTTCGGGTCTTTTTCATATGGGCCATTTTCACAGGCTTGAAGTGATACCTCTTCATAATTTTGGTTTGCCTTTCCTTGATGTTTAGTAATAATGAGTATTTTTTATTTGCCTGTTGGCCATATTTAGAGAAATAGCTATTTAGATCTTCTGACGTTTTTCAATTGAGTTATTTGTTTTCTTCTTGTTGAGTTGTATGAGTTCTTTTATATAGATGTGGGATATTAAACCCTTGTCAGATGTAGTTTATGCAAATTTCCCCCATTCAGTAGGTTGTCTTTTGTATTAACAATTTCTTTTGCCTTGTGGTAGCTTCTTAATTTGATGTAGTTCCATTTATTTTGTCTTTTGCCTTTCTGTAGGAGTTGAGTCCCCAATGATATCATTGTAGTCAGTATCATAGTGTTTTGTTTTATCTATGTTTCCTTCCATATATTTTTGGTTTCAGATCTTATATCCAAGTTTTAATTGAATTTTTTTGTGTGGTTAGTGTGAGAGTGTGTCTAATTTCATTCTTTTGCATGTGGCTACCCAGTCTCCCCAATAACATTTGTTGAAAAGACATTTTTATTCCAATATTGTACTGTTTTGACTACTATGACTTTTGTAGTATACTTTGAATCTGGGAATATGATACCTCTATTCTCTCTTTCTTATTGTTAGACTTGCTATGACTATTCAAGTTCTTTTGTATTTCCATATAAATTTCAATAATATTTGTTCTACTTCTTTGGAGAATGTCATTAAAACTCTCAAAGGGATTACACTGAATCTGTATGTTGCTTTGGGTAAAATGACCATTTTAACAACGGTAATTCTTTCCATCTATGATCAAGGAACACCATTCCATTTCTTTGTGTCTTTTCCTATGTTTTTTAGTAATGTCTTGTAGTTTTCATTGTACATGTTTTTTACTTCCTTTGTTAAGTTTATTCATAGGCACAACATGGCAGAATAGAGAGGTTGGGATCACCTTCTCCCCCAAAACAAATATACCACTCTAAAAATCATAATTGCTCAAAGGAAGATTCAGATTTCCCCCATATTGTCACAGGAATTTCCCACAAAGAACTCAAACTAAGGTTGGTGACTGTTGAGAATAAGGAATGGGAGGAAGCAAGGAGAGTATGGACTGGGAGAGTATTCCAGCTGGTGAACAGGTTGGGCATCAGCTCTCCAAGCCACAATGGGACACGCCTGAATACTGTGAAGTTCCCTGGAAGAACTTTACGCATGTGTGTGTGTCAGTGGGTCCAATTCTGAACATTGGGAAATATAACTGAAAAGGATATGGTAAAAAAGGAGCTCTTAGCCACTGTTGTTGGGAGAAGAAGTTGGTACAGCCTCTATGGAAAATGGAAATTCCTTAAGAAATTTAAAATTGAAATTCTGTATAATTCAACAATACTCTATTAGGTATTTATCCTATAAATATAAAAATAAAATGAAAAGATTTATGTATGCCTATGTTCACAATAGCACTGTTCACAATTTCTAAGTCATAAAACCAACCTATGTGCCCTCCAACAGATAAGTGGATAAAGAAAGTACAGAATATGTACTCAATAGAATATTACACAGCTGTTAAAAGAGTTGCAATAGTGACTTTTGGGACAAAATAGATGAACCTTGTGGTGATTATGTTAAGAGAAATAAGTCAGAAAGTGAAAGATAAATATTGTATGGTTTCACTTACCTATAGAGGATAAGTAACTAAAAAAAAAAAATACACAGGTAAAATACAACAAAATACATCTTGGACTTAGTGAAACAGTTAAATATGGGAAGAAAGAAGAGGAAGGTGGGGAAGTAGATGGGATATTGGCATGGTTTGGTGGAGGGTGCATTGAACATGTACACATATGGAAAAGCAAAAAAAAAAGTACACATAAAAAAAGCAAACTGAAAGTTTATTACTAGGTATTGAATTCTTATATATAGCAATTAATAAATGGGACTATTTTCTTGATTTGTTTTCTACTTTGTGTACTCCTTGTTTGTATTTAGGAATGCAACAGATTTTTACATATTGACTTCGTTGCCTATGGCTGTCTGTGTATATTATCATGTAATCTGCAAATAGTGAGTTTTACTTTTTTTTTTTCTTTGTGTCTTTCTCTTGCCTTCTTGTTCTAGGTAGATCTTCCAATACTGGTAGAATAGAGGAACTAAAACTGGACATTCTTGACTTGTGCCTGATCTAAGAGGCAAACTTTCAGTTTTTCGCTATTCAATATAACTCCGTGTGCCATATAGGTTCTTTGTTAAATTGAGGTGTGTTACTTCTTTTTCCATTTTATGGAGTTTTTATCATAAAGGTCTGATAAATCTTGTCAAATGCATTCTCTTCATATACTGATATGATCATTTTTTTTTCTTATTGATGTGTTGAATCACTCTAATTAATTTGTATAACCATAGGTATATCTCTGGAATAAATTCCATTTTGCCATGATGAATGATCCTGTTACTGTATTATTAAATTCAGTTTGCTAAGATTTTGTTGAGAATTTTTGCATTTATTTTCTTCACATAATTGATGTTGATATTGACATTGCTCTGTAGTTTCACTTTGTGGTGATGACTCTGTTTTTGGTATCAGAATATTTTGGTCTCGTAAAATGCATTTGGGAGCATTACCTCATTGTCAATAATTTGGAAAAGTTTAAGAAAGATAGGTATTAGTTTCTCTTTGAAGGCTTGGTAACAATCACTAGTAAAAACCATTTGGTCCTGGGCTTTTTTTTTTTGGGGGGGGAGACTTTTAATTGCTATTTTAATTTTCATACTACTGATTGTTCTGCTCAGGTTTTCTGTATTTTCTTTATTCATTCTCAGAAGATTGTACAATTCTAAAAATTGTTCTTTTTCTCTAAGTTGCTAAATTTATTGACATATAAAAACTTCATACTTATCTCATGATCCTCTGTATTTTTGAGATGTCTGTTGTAAATTCTCTTCTTTCATTTCTGATTCTATTTATTAGTTTTCTCCTTTTTTTCTTAGTGATCGTAAGATCACTAAGCTAGAGGTTACTCTGTTCTATTTATTTTTTTAAAACCAGTTTTTTGTTTCATTAACTTTTTAATGTCTATTTTATTTATTGTTGTTTTCATTTTTATTCCTTCCTTCTATAGGTTTTTTGTTTGTCCTTTTCTAGTTCCTTAAGTTTGAAGGTTAAATTATTTATTTGAGACCTTTCTTGTTTTTTAAATATTTATTTTATATAATTCTTCCATCATTTTTCATTATTGCACAATGTATGCATTTTCATTTTGATTATATTCCCCATACAATTGCACCCCCTTATTTTGACCCTAATCCTTCCTATCCCCATCTCTCCCCAACCCCCGCCCCCGCTCTGTAGTGTGTCTCTGATTAATAGTTGCTTATTGATTTTGATTTTTACTTTGTATTAATTATTCTTTTTCCTGGTCCCTTATTAAGGTTTTCCAAATTCCTGCTATGAGTGAGACCATCCGGTATTTTTCTTTTTCTTTCTGACTTATTTCACTGAGCATGATCCCTTCTAGCTCCATCCATGTTGCTGCAAACTGCATATGTTTATCTTTTTTGATTGCTGAGTAATATTCCATTATATGTATGTACCACATCTTCTTGAACCAGTCATCTATTTTTGGGCAACTTCTTTTTAGCTCTTCTGCCCATTTTTTGACTGGATTATTTTCTTTGTTTTTGTTGAGTCTCATCAGCTCTTTGTAGAGTTTTGTGATCAGTCCTTTATCATTAGTGTTGTATGCAAAACTTTTCTCCCAATCGGTGAGGTTTCTCTTTGTTTTGGTTATTGTCTCTTTTGCTATGCAGAAGCTCTTTAATTTGATGTAGTCCCAGCTGTTTATCTTTGCCTTTACTATCACTGCTTTGGGTGATGTGTCTGTAAAGATGCCTTTGAGGTATATGTTATGTAGTGTTTCACATATATTTCCTTCTATATAGTTTATGGTTTCAGGTCTTATGTCTAATTCTTTAATCCATTTTGTGTTGGTTTTTGTGCATGGTGTGAGGTAGTAGTCAAGCTTCATTCTTTTGCATGCAGCGACCCAGTTTTCCCAGCACCGTTTATTGAACAAACTTTCTTTGCTCCAGTGCGTATTCTTTGCTCCTTTGTCAAAGATTAGTTGACCATAAATCTGTGGGTTTATTTCTGCAGACAGCTTCACAGTGCTGCGCTCAACTGCCTGCACCACCAGGGGAGGCCCTATATCTGGATTTTATATTCAGTTCCATTGGTCGGTGTGTCTGTTCTTGTTCCAATACCATGCAGTTTTGATTATTATGGCTTTGTAGTATAGTTTGAAGTCTGGGAGTATGATGCCTCCATTCCCTTCTTTTTTTTTTCAGGAGAGCTTTGGTTATTGGGTGTTTTTGGTGATTCCATATGAATTTCATCAATAATTGTTCTATTTCTTTGAAGAATGTCATTGAAATTTTTATTGGAATAGCATTGAATCTGTAAATTGCTTTTGGTAGGATGGACATTTTGATAATGTTAATTCTTCCAATCCATGAGCAGGGGATGTCTTTCCATTTCTTTGTGTCTTCTTCTATTTCTTTTAACAGTGTTTTATAGTTTTCTTTGTATAGGTCCTTTACCTCTTTTATTAGGTATTTTCCCAAGTATTTGATTTTTTTTGTTTCAATAATAAAAAGGATTTTTTTTTAATTTCTTCTTCTTCAGATTTATTGTTTGTGTATAGGAAGGCTACTGATTTTTGCGTGTTGATTTTGTATCCTGCTACTTTACTAAACTGATTGATTGGTTGAATTAGTTTTTCTGTGGAGTTTTTGGGATTCTCTATGTATATTATCATATCATCTGTGAATAGTGATAGTAACTTCCTTCACAAGCTCTTTCAAAAAATTGAGAAGGAAGAGATAATACCAAACACATTCTATGAAGCCAACATTACACTAATACCAAAACTGAACAAGGACAACACAAAAAAAGAAAACTACAGGCCAATCTCTCTAATGAACACTCATGCAAAAATTCTCAATAAAATTTTAGCTATCAGAATCTGACAATGTATTCATAAGATAATTCATCACAACCAAGTAGGATTTATTCCAGGGACACAAGGGTGGTTCAATATCCAAAAATCAATCAATGTAATCCAACACATCAACAAAAAGAAATATAAAAACCATATGATAATATCAATAGATGCCAAGAAAGCTTTCAGCAAAGTACAACACCCATTCATGATAAAAGCCCTTGAAATTCTCGGGATACAATGAACATACCTCAACATCATAGAGGCCATATATGACAAGCCCATAGCCAGTATCATTTTCGATGGTGAAAAGCTGAAAGCATTTTCATTAAGATCTAGAACAAGACAAGGATGTCCATTCTCACCACTGCCCTTCAACATAATACTGGAAGTCCTAGCCAGAGCAATAAGACAAGAGAAAGACATACAAGGAATCCAAACAAGGAAGGAGGAAGTTAAACCTTTCTTGTTTCTTGATGTAAATCTGCAGTGTGTTACATACTTCCCTCTTACTGCTGCTCTTGCTATGTCCCATAGGTTTTGTAGCTCTTTTTTGGTTTTGATCTTCATTTTTGTTTGCACCAAATATATTTTTTTAATTTCTCCTTTGTTTTTTTCACTAATCCAATGGTCATTCTGTAGCATGTTGTTAAATATCCACATACTTGAGATTTGTGACCTTTCTTTTTGTGACTGATTTCTAGTTTGATACTAATGTGATTGGAAAAGATACTTAATATTATTTCAATCTTCTTTAATTTACTGACACTGATTTGTAACCCAACATGTGGTTTATCCTCAGTTATAATCCTTGTGTACTTGAGAACAATATGTACTTCTCTTTTGAGGGTACAGTGCCCTACAAATGTCTATTAAGCCCATCTGATGTAATTCTTCATTTAAGAAGGCACTCACATTATCCTAAGAACAAGTTTTTTTTTTTTAATTTGTCCCATTTTTCATTGGTGTTAAGGGTGAGAGCCCAAGAAAAAGAAATATATATCTTATTCTTAGTTTACATAGCTGATAATTAAAAAAATAGTTTTTATAACAGCACTACAAGTAACAAAACTAATAAATAATAAACCATGGTTGGAAAGACAGATACCACAATGTCAGTGATGGTATTATTTGATTATAAATACTGTCCTGTTCTGAATAATAAACATGTATTAAGTAATAAAATTGAAATAAAATTCTTTACCTCACAGCAATCCTCAAAATCATTCGAGATGGACTATATATTTAAAAGTGACATACAAAATAATAGAACTTTTAAATAAAACATAAGATAACAATTTGTGACCCTGAATTAGACAAAACTTTCTTTAAAGGGATACAAAACTGTCAACCAAAAATGATAACCTGGAGCGTAGTTAAAAGTAAGTTTCTTTTAATCAACAGATGCCAGTAGAAGAGTGAAAAATGTGGAATAAGTTATTTGTAATCATATATATGACATAGAACTTGTTTCTAAATATATACAGGTAGAAATGATAATAGAATTATAATTTAAGTTAAGAACTTCTGCTCTTAAGAGCAGAATTAAAAGAGTGGGAGAAAATATTTGTAACACATATATCTGACAAAAACTTGAATCCAGAATATATTAGAGAAAAAGTCCTTTGAATAAAAAAAACAGAGACACATAGAAATATACCTCAACTACTGAAAAATACATTTGGTTGAAGAGAATATCAACATAGCCAATAAATATAAAAAATGTGCTGATTCTTATTAGTCATCAAGAAAATGCAGAGGAAAAAACTCACAATTTTAAATTTGACTATTCAATTGCATCCCTGCAGAATGGATTAATTTAAAATATGAAAATGTCAAACCATGACAAGGATAAAGAGTACTCAGACACTGTCAATAGAAGTGCAAATTGCTACCTCAACCTTAGGAGCTGTTCCACATAGCCATAGTGTGTGACTCCCCCAGCTCTGTTTGGCATGATTTGGTAGGTTATGTTTTTAATCTGTGTACACTCAAAAAATTTTCCACATTAATTAATAGTAATAGCTGTCCCAGGCCCAAGAAATAAACTATCAGATCATACCTAATGGGAATATTCTACTTTCAGATAGCAGGAGAAACCTGTATATCCCCACAGGTTCAAGAACAGACATGTATAAGAATGTTCACAGCAGAATTGTTTTTATAAGCCCCAACTGAGAAACTCTCCAAAAGCCAATCAATGCTAAAATAGATTAACAAGTTGTGATATATATTCAGCATGGAATTCCAGACAAAATGAGAATGTATGGTCTCTAACTACATGTAATATCAGTAACTCTCACAAAAATATTGTTTGAGAAAGGCTCAAACTCCACACCCAGAGTACAAACTATATGACTCAAGCTATTATATGCAATAGACAAAAGCAGGCTATCTATCCAATGTCATGGTCAAGATAGTGATTAATTATTGGTATGTGGATAATAGATTGGAATTAAGATGGGTTTTCAAAGATGCAGGAAATATTCTGTTTCTAAGTCTGGGTTTTATTTATACAGGTGGTTTTGGTTATGTTCATACATCTTCACTCCTGATACATATTTTCCTGTAATGATATATATATCTCTCTATATATATAATTTTCTTGTAATGTGTTTGTAATACAGTAATAGATGTTTTGAATTAAAATATGTTGTTTTAAAAAAATTTCCACTATTTGTTGGAAAAAGTTTAAAGAAATGCTTGGTAGTTAAATAATACATTAGAGTAAATATTTATTTCCAGACACAATTTAATCCAATAACAAGATCCCATAACTGGAATTTTGTGACATAAAAATATCAGAAAAATTCTGGCAAAAATATCTTCCATGACTTTAAGTCATTTAATCACTTATTGAAAATTTTTTTAAATGAAAAAGGAAAGAAAGAGGAGTATGTAATCATCAAAGAACATGTTTGTATTTAATTGAAATATATTTCTAATTACATGGCACTTGGAGAGAAGGAGGGAGGGAGAGAAGGAAGAAGGAAAGAAGAAAGGAAGCCTATTACCTGAATTTTGAAGGATTCGTGATTAATTCATTGGTTTTCTTTTAAACTAAGTAGTGCTAAATTCACCCAAAAGAATGTAGAATTCTCTTTGGCCTAGTCATCATTTTATAATTTGTTAGTAAATGACATTTTGTACTCTACTTTATATATGGACTATGACCTGATGTTTACACAAATATTATAGCATTATTTAAGAAGCATTTTTCTAACAAAATGGGTTCACACTGAATATACATCCATTGCCTTTCTAAACAAAAATATTAACAGTCCATGGATCAAGAAGATGTGGTACATATACACAATGGAATATTACTCAGCAATCAAAAAAGATAAACTCATGCCATTTGCAGCAACATGGATGAAGCTGGAAAGGATCATGCTCAGAGAAATAAGCCAGAAAGAAAAAGAAAAATACCAGATGGTCTCACTTTAGAAGGATAGTAGAGGACCCAAATAAGAGATCAGGAAAAATAAATAATAAAATCAAAATCAACAGGCAGCTATAAACCAGAGATATACTACAAGGTGGGAGAAGGGAGTAGGATCAAAACAAGAGTGGTGGGAATTTTACAGGGACTATAACCAAGATAAAAATGCATACATTGCACAAAAATGAAAAGGGATTTAAAAATATAAAATTAAAAATTAAAAAATATATATTAACAGTCCATGATGGTGAAATATAATTATTAGACTCAACTGTTTTATAAAGAAATACACTTTTCTAACTAGTTACACAATTGTCTATGTTTAAATATTCTCTATACTGGAATTCTGCAAAATATAATCAACTGATCTCTCTTGCTCCTAAAAGTTGGTCTTTTGGACATTCTTCAAAACAATTTCTTGATATTTTCTGGTCTAAAGTCTATATAAATAAAATGTTCCCTTTCAGATAAATTATAGAAGTGACATAGTTGGCAATGTATTTTGCTAGCAATACAAAACTCTGGCAAAACATTATGAATAGAAAAGGTCAAAAAATTATTACCATTAATACATTTTGAATTCCACACTAAAGCAAAGATATCCTATATTTAGAAAAAGCAAAAGTAACTTTCTCTTAGGGAGGTGTTAAATTGGAAATGGACACTTGACATATAATAGGCAGTAGAGTTTTTTTGTCAGAAAAATAAAGACAGGTCCGAGAACACTGAAGCCAATCTTGAAGTTTATCCCAGTGATTTGATTGAATGCCAAATAAGGTGGAATACCACCAGGTTGGGGTGAACATAAGGCAAGGAGACTTTAAAGCTAAGGATGGTAGGGATGGCATGGTTCCAAGGGCAGAAGAAGCAGTGCTCTCTCCGTGGCCAGCTTGAATTACAAAATCCTGGCAGCAATGGGAGGAGCTAATAATACAACTCTGTTCTAACCTGGCAATCCATCAGGCTAGCATGATGATTGAATGGTTTAAATATAAGACTTAAGTGTCTGCAGAGTCAAGTAAATGTCTGCAGTAAGGAGAATATGACACCAAGCAAAAATCCATCCAGGTCTTTTTGTGCCAATATACATTACCACATTTTTTTAAAACATCGCAGCCATTTATTTGATGAAATATGAGCTCATTTGAGTGATGCTCAATGGCATTGTTAAACTAAAACAAATATATCAAATCTCTTAGTAACAATTAATATAAGACTATATACTTATAAGATAAAACTGTCTTCAGCCAGACAGTTAATCTAAGTGACTTTTAGGAATTACCTTGAAAAATCATGACATCTGCCTGCAAAATGTCATACTCTTTCTTCACTGGTATGATTTTCAATAAATACAAACAAATGGTATTGTAACTTTCCCTTCCCTATGAGATGATGCTGAGAACACACAAAGATTGTGGTCTCCAAAATAGAAATGATACTAAAATACATCTCAGATATTATCCTCATTTAACTTCCTCATATTCCATTCTTCTAGAAGGAAAGAAACATTCTAACATGCACACTGATCTTACACTATACATTTCCTTGAATAAATTCAAAATAGAAATGGTAGGCTTATTTATCTACTTTTGTCAGTGGTTTTCCAGAAGAATAATTATTCTTATTTGTGCTGTGATTTATTCAGTGTAACCTAAGAGGAGCAGGGTTGGAGCCAAAGCAATGTGTGCACTCACCACAGAAAGCACATCCATGACTAATCGGTGAGAATTGCCCGGCAAGAGTCTGCAATTATTATTCCCAAGCCCCACAGGTGAACTGATTTAAAACCCAACTCTCTCACTCCGTCTTTGTTTTGATTTAATACAATACTCAGCATTTTCCTTTTTCCAGTATATTTACTGAGTGCTAAGTAAGCACATATCCTTACCACTTCTCTCAAAATTGGCCTCCATATTATGCTTATTGGCAACATTTACTTCTGTTTCTCTCATTTGGTCTCTCTCTCTCCCTTCTCCATACCTCCATATCCCTTTCTCTCTCATTTTAATATAAAACAAAACTAGAGATATTCCCACCTCTGTGGGATTGGTTCATCACAGCTGGTATTGGAATCAGAACTGGTGGGGATTTTTTCATTCAAGACATTGTCTTAAAGAGTCTTAGGATGTTGTCTAAAAGAGGATGTTAAAATTTGAGTCAAAATTAGCTTATTTTTAAAAGTGAAAACATTTCCAGGAGGTTGGGGGTAGATAACTAAGAAGGTGGGGAGAAAGTCAAATAAAATGAGGAATGATAAATGTCTACTGACTTTCGCAAAAAACAAAAACAAACAAACAAAAAAAAAACAATTCACTGATGACCTTGGAGGTTGGAACTGGAGCCAAATGAAAGTGGTTTGGGGTAATTCATTTACAAAAGAACCGGGGTACAGGGCAGATGCGCGGGAGGGTGAGAGGATTCACCAGAGACAGAGCAGGGAGCAGAAAAGGCAGACTGACGAAATACACAGCTGAGGGGAGCAGCGGGCAAGGTAGGAGAGGTCTGCCGCACCATGTGGGACCCTCGCCTGCTGGCCGGGATCGAACCAACCGGCGCTACAGAAGCTGTGGACAGCTTCACAGCGCTGTGCTCAACTGTCTGTGCCACCAGGGGAGACCCCAGACAACACTTTTAAGTAATTTTGTTATGAAGAGGGAGTGGGTCTGAGAGACACATGGTTGAAAAGAATTTGTACTTTTCTAAACTTTTGGAAGCCAGAAGTGTCTTGAATATATTTAAAAACTGATGAGACAAAACCCGTGAAGATAGAGGAGTTGAACATTTCGGGGGGGGAGAAAAGGGAGCAAGGGTATGATCACTGTGGGTGGGTTAGTCTTGAGCAGAAAATAATGTCCAGATGGTGAAAGAGTGGAGGTGACAATTCAAATCAGTATGTCAGTGT
This sequence comes from Talpa europaea, assembly GCF_964194135.1. Lineage (NCBI taxonomy): Eukaryota > Metazoa > Chordata > Mammalia > Eulipotyphla > Talpidae > Talpa > Talpa europaea. The sequence continues at coordinate 43,528,428 of NC_140083.1, read as the reverse complement.
AGCAGAAAAGAAGTTGAGCAGAGTTCTACTTCAGACTTCTATTTTCCTTCTGATAATTGTGTCATGCAACTATCCCAGGCTGGCTAGGGTCATGGTTGATTCAGCAAATGGAAAAGAATCTTGGAGTCCTCGGTAGATCTGACAGACCTTTAATGCTTAAGCAGGGGACCAGGTACACAGGAAGACCAGTGGGCAGGGAGGCAGGCAGAGGGCAGGCAGGGAGTGTGGGGCAACCTAGCCTCCCAGCCATCTCTTTCACTTCCCTTTGGCTTCTCTTCTCTTTCTCAATCTCACTTCTCAGCCCAGATGTCTGCACCTATATATGTGCATGCCTGTGCTCTACTACTTCTCAGCCCAGTGTCCATAATCATAGGTGTATGCCCTGGGCCTGTGCTCCAAAGCACTTTTTTAAAAATCTATTTTTTCTCTTAAAATGTTTACTTTCTTTTCTCATGTGTAGTCCCCATAGAATTTCACCACCAATTCACCGTGCACCATCACCATCATCCCTGGTGCTCTTCCTGCTCTCTTTTTGATCCCTTTCCCTACCCCTCCCTAGCAGAATGTCTCTGATTTATAGTTGTCTGTTTATTTTTGTTGTTTTGTTGTTGTAGGGTAAGGAAAAATGTCAGGCTTTTCTGCCCTCCCGCCATCAGGATAGATGATGGATCCTTGCGGCCCTGAATGCATGCCTGATGGCGGGCACCTGGAGTAGGGTGTGGGGTAGGTAGATGGGATTCACCTGGTCTGAGACTGGGCTTTTAAGGGTGGCGTCACAGGGACGCCAGCAGAAGAAGCCGAAAGAGAAGCAAGAGCAGCCGAAGCCGAGAGAGAAGCAGAGCCGTAGGAAGAGCAGAGAGAATGTGAGAGAAGGTCGGAGAGCCCAGAGTGAAGACTTGCTGGGGCTGGGAGGCCTGCCAACCTACCAGCCCCCCAGTGCCCCTGCCTGCCATGTACCTGGTAATCTAAATAAAAAATCTGCAAAAGCCACTGAGGACTCTGACTCCTCCTTTACCCGGTCTGCTGGATCATAGAAAACCTGCACTGTGTCCATTCCTGCCCCTACAATTGGAGTAAGTCAGCAAGATGATCCATGCAGATGGGTATGGAGCCCTCTGAAGACCTGGAGGGACTGAGGAGTAACAGACTGTGTGCCTGTGACAATGCTGGAGGCGTCACGTCAGGAAGAGAGGGCCACGATTTGGAGATCAACGGTGCTGATGGCAGGGAGAGGCCTAATGGACTTGGACTGATGGACTTGGACTGACAATCCCCCCAGAAGGCAGAGGACCTTGGCAGATTATGTCTTTTGGGAATCTGGGGGTGGCCAGTAGGATGGCCAAAAGCAGCCTGTGTATGCCCAGCAGCTAGATGGAGGAGAAAAGCCAACTGAGAAGGCAAAAGCTGGTGCTGATGCTAAGTTGAGAAGCCCTGAGTGGCTGTTAAGCAGCCTGGGTATGCTGAAGACAAGTGAGTCTCGTAAAATCACCTGTGGGTGATGCCCTGCTCATTGTCGAGTGTGGGTGAAGAGCTGAGGAACCCGTCTTTGGGGGAGGGGTGGGGAATGTGGCTTGGGGTGGAGCCCAAGCTGAATGTAGAGTTTGGATCCCCGACCCATGTGCTTGTGCAGTGGGTTGGCCTGAGTGCAGGGGGCTGCAAGTCGCATTGGTGACTATGAAGGCGAGTGTTGGAGCGACTGCAGACAGAAACTCTGAGGGTTGGGTGATTATCCCCAACAGTAGAATAGAATCGCCAATCCCAGAGCTAGTGCATCCTGGGGGTGGATGCTGTGTGTGGCTTGTAGCCGAGACTACAGCCAGAGAAGGCCAGGAAGCCCGACGGCTCCTGGTGTGTTATAATAGATGCCGTGAGTGGTTCCCCTCCCTCGTATGAGCAGTGCCTTCGGCAGCAGATTTGGTGGCTCATCTGCTGGTACCAATAATTGTCATTTGCCACTAGATTGGGGCCCTGCCTGGACTTATTTGTGTTCTATTGTATTTTGTTGTTATATTGTGATTTATTTGCTTTTGTGGGCCATGGCTGCATTGTTTATGTTTGCTAAGAAAATCGTATATATGAAGACTGTATGGCAGAAAACCCTGAGGGAGTGGACTGTAGGGTAAGGAAAAATGTCAGGCTTTTCTGCCCTCCTGCCATCAGGATAGATGATGGATCCTTGCGGTCCTGAATGCATGCCTGGTGGCGGCACCTGGAGTAGGGTGGGGACATAGGTAGATGGGATTCATCTGGGCTGAGACTGGGCTTTTAAGGGCAGTGTCACAGGGACGCCAGTAGAAGAAGACGAAAGAGAAGCAAGAGCAGCAGAAGCTGAGAGAGAGAGAACCCCGGAGAGCCCAGATAGAGTGAGGATTTGCTGGGGGCTGGGAGGACTGCCAGCATCCCGGCCCCCCAGCACCCTTGCCTGCTGTGTACCAGGTAACTCCCAATAAAAGACCTGCAAAAAGCCACTGAGGACTCTGATTCCTCCTTTACCCGGTCTGCTGGATCATAGAAAACCTGCACTGGGGTATTCCTGACTTTACAGTTGTGTTTTTTTGTTGCTGTAATTATTGCTTTTTTCCCTGATCCCCTATATTTCTCCTATAAGTGAAACAATACAGTATTTTTCTTTTTCCTTTTGATTTATCTCACTGAGTATAATCCCTTCAAGCTCCATCCATGTTGCTGCAAATGGCATTAGTTTATTTTTTTGATCATTGAATAGTATTCCATTGTGTATATGTACTACATCTTCTTGATCGAATCATCTATTTTTGGGAATTTGGGTTGATTCCAAGTCTTACCTATTATAAATAGTGCTGCAATAAACATAGGGGCACATGTATTCTTTTGAATTAATGTTTTTGTGTCCTTTGGGTAGATCCCTAGGAGTGGAATTGCTGGGTCATACGGTGGCGCCATTTTTAGTAGACTGAGGAACCTCTATACAGCTTTCCATAGTGGTTGGACCAGTTTGCACTCCCACCAGCAGTGCAGGAGAGTTCCTTTTTTATCACATCCTTGCCAAAATTTGTAGTTGCTAGTTATTTTAATATGTGCCATTCTTACTGTGGTATTTCTAAGGTGGTATCTCATTGTGGTTTTAATGTGCATTTCCCTAATTATAAGGGATGTTGAACATTTATTTTTATGTGTGGGTTAGCCATTTGCATTTCCTTTCCCAAAGCAGTTTTTGTGATAACACATTATCATGTGTGGGCAACTAAATCTGGGAGGAATGCAAAGCCACCTCTGGTGGTTGTTGAGGCTGGTTGCAGGAGGTGAAAAGGAGTTTGATTGTCTCCATTTTCCTTACAAAAGAAACTAAGTTATATCCTCAAGAGAAAGGTAAGGGCAAGGGATAAGAATTTTCATAAAAATTGAGGTTTAAAACATATTTTTGTTCTGAGGAGGCCACAGAGGGAGATAATGGGGCCATCATTTAAGGATGACTAGGAAATATTGAGAAGTCCCTTAAGGTTAGGGAGGTTTGTGGTGGCGCCAGACCTACGTGAAAGCTATTTTCATTAGGACCCACCCACTTAGTACAAAGGATACTGAGGAAAAATAAAGTGACCATCTAAAGATAGGCTTTAAAGCCAATTTAAATGCATGAATACTGAAACTTCTGAAGGAACCAGAGCTTTCTCTTATTTCTAGGTGTTATTACTGTAGGCCTATTAAGGGTGGAGATCATGTCTTTCTCACATTATGTCCCAAACACCTAGCAGAGTCAAACATATAGCACACTATAAAATCAGTACAAAGTGTTTAGGTAGGTAGATAGATAGATAGATAGATAGATAGATAGATAGATAGATAGATAGATGAATAAAAGGTAGGTAGATTACTTGTAGGCAAATTTCATGTGGAAAGACCCAAATGTACTTTCAATATGTTACTTTTTCACAAGAATATGTATTTAGATGAGACTGGAGTCTACTTACTAAAGGGAGGTCGTTGAATTTAATTAATGAATCAGTTGAGCGATAGAAAGAGGCAGTAGCCAAATGTTGGAGGACTGACCTCTGGAAATGCAGTCAGTAAAATACCAATTTCACAGCCTTAATTGATGGTCCCTGCATGTAACCATAAAACCCAAAATAATGTAGTTATTTGTCATTTAAATAGTATTCTGGATTCCTTATGATGTGCCTCATTTACAGCTCAGCACTTAGATAAGTTTTCTAAACTTCACAACATCTTGAGAGACAGGTACTATTAACTCCCTCTTTTTGGACAAAAGGGAATGATCCTTAGAGAGGTGAAATAACTTGCACATGACTACAGATGTGTCGGGTGGCAGTTAATACGGACCCATTCTTTCCATCACCAGAGTCCATCTCTTCATCATGTCTTCCATCTCGTGCAACTCCTTCATTTGTCAAATGTGGGAACTGAGACCCAGGAAATACAATGATTTGTCTGTATTCACACAGTTGTATTGTCAAACCATGAGTTTAATTCACATCTCTTCATTCCAGTCCAGCAATCTCTTATCCATTCTTGAAAGGCATAAACCCTGATACAATAATCCCTAGTATCTGAAAATTTACCCAGCTCCAATTGATGTAATCAGTGAATAAAATCGACCCTTAGTTAAGTAACTGGATACACTTTTCATTTTAACATCTATGCCCAAACTGAAATGGATATACTTTAATTCATCACTTAATTAGAGAATATATTTGAACTTGGATACTTGAGAGAAATTATGTGCTCATACTCTTAATATCCCCCTAATATTGCAATGTAAGAGGAGCAGGGAAAAAAGAATAATTTGGGAGACTACTAGGAAATTAAAACAAGTGATAGATAAAAATTACTGTGGTCAAGCAATAACCAAAACTATTTAAATGTATTAACTCATTAAATGCTAGCATTGTTGTACCACAAAAGATGGATACAGTGAGCATCCCTGCTTTCTACTTGAGGAAGATAAAGTACTGAGAATTCCTGTTATGCCACCAGGAAGTGGCAGATTCTGAATTTGGAAATTGCTCTCTGGTTGCATGTCACACACTCCAACTAAGAACTTTTTCATTCATATTCATAGTTACAAATATAAAATAATGTAAGATAGGACTTCTCTGGTTTACTTGAATATTCAGCTGTGTCTCTCCCGACTTGAGGTTAATAGACAAAAAGTAAATTATGATTCCACTGTGTAATATAAAACCGGGAAAAATTGTTCTAAGCTGTCAAAATTCAATATGGTATTTAATATTAGGGGTGGGTGTAAGTAGTGACTTGGAAAGGGAATTGCTCCTGCTGTGTGCTAGTTTCACAGATATGTCCACTGTGGAAACCCACTGATCTGTGTCCTGCTGATAATGTACAACTTTCTCTTAATATTTTATATTTTAATGAAAAGTTACAAAATTGAAATACATTTAGAAGTGCCTTGGCTAAAATCTAAAGGATACATCATCATAGGACTTACTAAGAATTTCCCAAGTATTCCAGAAACCATTCTCTCTAATAGTCTAGAGAGTCACTTGGCAAAATGGCAAAATGAATTCCTAGTGATAGAGGGAAAAGAGGAATCTTGGATAAATTGATGAGGATGTTCATGAAGTCCAGTGGTGTCTCATTTCCCACGTGAGCTGCCTGACCTCTGGCTCCTCCTACGCTAATCAATACAAGAGTGAAGTATGAGAGCTTAATTGTTACCTGATCTCCGCAGTTGGAATCAGTTAGTCCGTTATATTCTACTGACCTTGTCTGTGTTCTTTAGTTTTTGATCTTGCTTCATTCTGTTTTATATTATGGTTAGTCATGCAGCAAGGGTACAAGACAAAAGTCCAAAATGCTATCCACATTCAACATAAATTCCGGACATTTTGGACATAGCAAGGAAAAAAAGAATAGCACTGGGAGATTCTAGTTGCATGCAAGCTCAAAAAGCCCACTTGGAAGTGCAGTGATGGAGACCCTTGAACAAATCCAAAGTCAAGCAAAACTCCTGACTTGTGAGGAATCAGTCTGTGATGAAACTGAATGAACAGTATTTTTTTAAAAAAAGATTTATTTATATTTATTTGTTTGTTTGTTTGTTTGTTTATACAAGCACTGGGTACAGTCAGAAGCGCGGGAGGGTGAGAGAATTCACCAGAGCTAGAGCGGGGAACAGAACAGGCAAAAGGACTGAAGTACACTGCTGAGGGGAGCAGCAGGTGGCAGGAGAGGTCTGCGTGCCATGTGGGACCCTCCCCAGCCGCCGGGGATCTAACTAGCTCTGCAGAGGTTGCGGGCAACTTTGCAGCCCAGCGCTCAACTGCTGCGCCACCAGGGGAGGCCCTGAACAGTATTCTTTTTATTCTTTTTTTTTTTTTTTTTTTTGGTGTAGAAGAACTGGGGAGTAATAAGCCAAAGGGATGGGATGTGAGAGGACTCACCAGAGACAGAGTTGGGAGCAGAACAGGCAGATCAACTGAAATACACTGCTGAGGGGAGCTCAGGCGAGACAGGAGAAGTCTGCTGTGCCCTATGTGGTTCAGCTGCATGGCCGGGGATTGAACTCAAGCTGTAGGGTGATAACACAAAAACTTACCCCCTAGATCCCCAGGGAGACCCTGAGTGAGCAGTATAAAAGGACAAGGACTCAGTCCTAGGGCGCTAGCAGAAGTGTGTGAGGGACTAAACTGCAAGGCACAGATTGTAATACCAGCTCCCAAAGTTGGGTTTGGAAGTCTCAGGTGAATTATCTTAAAAAATGGAGCCTAGTAACAGGTTTTTATCTTTAGGGCACTAGAAGGGATACTATCTTAGAGCCAGTTAAGAGTTATTTCATTGAACAAAAGAAATTGTTTCTTCATCTGAGTCTAACCACAGCCGAAGATGAAACTGACAGCAAAAAAGAAAACACTGAAAACCATGAGGATATGAACAAAGCATCAAAGGGAAGATGACAAACACCAAGTCAGGATTCAGTCAGGCCATAGAAGTGGGGAAATGGGAATCTGAGGAACCTTCGTGGCTGTGAGAGTGTCACTGGTAAAGACCAGTGACAGAATTGCTAAGGTATTATGGAAACAGCATCTGGTCACTGCAGGGGAACACTCTAATGTCACCAGAAGCATGGGTGAACCACACCACCAGAGAAAGGGCCTGAATTTGAATTTCAGCTATTTCTCACTCCTCTATCCCGTCATAAAAGAAACTGCATGTCAAGGATTACATTTGTAGACACTTAAAATAAATGTCTATTAAATAAATAATAAACACGTCGTCATCTTTTGTACAAAATCGTATTACCAGTTCTTGCGAAACAGCATATCTGGCAATTCTCACAGTTGACATCTGTATCTTTGTTGGCTGAACATGTCCCTTTCCCCTTCCTCTAGCAGATGCCACATCTTCCTTTAGGGAGCTGGTCTTCCTCTGCTCTAACTTCTCCACCAGTGAGACTGCCAGTCATGGCACACAAACCAAACTGCCCATTCAGAGGTTCCCATTGGTTTAGCAAAAGGAATTAGTGTACAGTATTGGCACAAGACTGAAACTAGCTTAACCAGCATTATTCCACGGCAGCACTATGCACAGAGCAGAGACAGCATGTCTTTCCTCAGAGGCATGAAGCTATCATGTTTGCACAGAAGCTGCTGCCCCCAGCCGTGTTCACTAATGTGGACAAAGTCAGTTTGAAGTAGGAGTGAATGAAGGTCAGTAAAAGCAAGTTTAGCAGTGTGTGTGGGTGTGTGTGTGTAGGGTAAAGAAAATGTCAGGCTTTTCTGCCCTTCCGCCATCAGGATACATGATGGATCCTTGTGCTGAATGCATGCCTGATGGCGGGTACCTGGAATAGGGTGTGGGCATAGGTAGATGGGATTTAGCTGAGCTAAGACTGTGCTTTTAAGGGTGGCGTCACGGGGATGCCAGCAGAAGCTGAGAAAGAAGCCGATGACAGAAGCAAAGAAGCAGAAGCAGAGAACACCAGAGAGCCCAGAGAGAGTGCGGATTTGCTGGGGGCTGGGAGGACTGCCAGCCTCCTGGCCCCCCAGCACCCCTGCCTGCCCTACGCCTGGTGAACCCCAATAAAAGACCTGCAAAAAACCACTGAGGACTCTGACTGCTCCTTTACCCGGTCTGCATTGGATCAGAAAACCTGCACCGTGTCCGTTCCTGACCCTTACAGTGTGTGTGTGTGTGTGTGTGTGTGTGTGTGTGTGTGTGTGTGTGTGTGTTTGTAGGAGAAAGGGGCAGAGAGAACAGAGGAAAGAGAAAAAGACAAAAGGGAAAGAGGCAGAGAAAGAAAACACAGGTTTTATTAGGAAAGTAGTAATCATCTCCTCCATTTTGCATTTTGTTTACTAATTGAAACAAAATTATTTTCTTAAAATGCAAGCATATATAACAGAATATCTATTGGGAAGACACGTGAATGTTTATCACCATTTAGCTGATGTGGCCTTGCTCTCCCAGGATTGCCTATTTTATTTTATTTTTATTTTTGCATAGAAGAACTGGGGTGTAAGCCTGAGGTACGGGGGTTGAGAGGATTCACCAGAGACAGAGTGGGGAGCAGAACAGATGGATTGACTGAAATCAACTGCTGAGGGGAGCAGCAGGTGATACAGGAGAGGTCTGCTGGGCCATATGGGTCAGCTCTTTGGCCAGGGATTGAACTCAGGCTGTAATGGTGATGCCACTGAGACTTAACCCCTAGGTCACCAGGGAGGCCAAGGCTTGCCTATTTTAGACTGTTTATTTCCACCCTATCACCATTTGCAACACTAATGAAGATTCTGGTTTCATGGTCCATGTTTGAGAGGCTGATTTATTTTCTCTAACACTCTGGAGCCCCACTGTAAATATTTGAAACATGTCAACCTTGTTATCTACAAAGTAGATTCCAGGCAAGATGTGAGCTCTAAAGCTCTCCTAGAACATTAGCGTGAAGTAAGAGGGTCATTATAAAATCATAAAGCTTTGTAAAATTCAAACTGACTTTTTCTTATTTTAGAAGTTGTTTTTGACTTATCTCATCTATCTTTCTTTGTATATCCGTTTCTGACTACACAGTCTTGCTTAGCATTTTTAAAGGAGATCACCACTCTGATTCTAAAATCAAAGAACTTAAGCTGGGGGTGGTGGGAAACTAGTGAAGGAACCTAGGAAAAGTAAATCAGAATTGTCATGAACCACCTACAGATTTGAAAGTTGAATTATTCAAAGTGGCAAATTTTCTAGATTCCAGCTCTATGCTGCAAGAATTGGAAACAGATAACAGAGCCATTGTTCTATATTTTCCATTCCCAGCTTTTTGCTGCTACCACAAAGCACCCCAGTCTCTTTCCTCATTGCTAGTCACCAAGAACCTTACATGGATAATAATCAGCAGAGTTCCTGCTTTTGTTTTACAGTGAGAAAGACACACCTCTATTTGACAAAGAAGTCACTTCATCTAAAATCTTAATCAATTCATTTACTAATGTATCAGATAAGATTTGTTTAAGCTTTTCATAGTTTGGCACAATTGCAAATAGACAGTATATTAAGGCAGATAGTTTTGAAAATGCATAAAATTCCCATCAGTTCTGTACAATTTGTTACCTTTTAATGCACATTGTCCACATTGGTCCGAAGATCACATATATGACACTCTTCAACTTTATTACAAAGTTCAAATCTTTCATACATTTTTAATAATTGAAACTTCAACCAAAACTGAATTACCTTTCCATAGAAAGTTCTTTTTTTTCCTTTTGAATTTTTCTATCCCTCATGTCAACAGGCCTGTAAGATTGATTTCTTATATGAAGGGAGGACCAGTTTCTGTGTGATTTGAGGAGTTCTGAGGTGGAGCTCTGCCGACATCCTTATCCTTTCTCTTCTCAGCCTACTTTTTGTGAAGTCCTACATTTCTAGAAAGCCACAATCACACTGTGGAGAAATGCCTGAAAGCAGAGGGGGAGGAGAAAATCTGTAGTGCGCCATGATTGCTCCGGAAGGACAGCCTCAGAAGGGGGTATCACACTCAAAAAGAAATAGCTGGAAAGGTGTAGTGTCAAGAGAGAAGTGAGTCTTCCTTCATATTTAAATGATGAAACATGTGAGAAAGCACTACTACAGAGCCTGGGATAGCCAACTCCTGTGTGGTGTTTAAGGTACATGTCCCCAGATGACAGAGAATAAAACTGATGTGGGATGCCACTAAGAAGCTAAATTGGAGGCCTCCCTGGTGTCCTAGGTGTTAAGTCTCTACATTATTACCGCTGCAACCTGAATTCTGAGTTCAATCCCCAGCCAGGGAGTTGACCCACATAGGGTGCAGCAGACCTCTCCTGTGTCACCCGCTGCTCCCCTCAGCATTTGATTTCAGTCAATCCACCTGTTCTGCTCCCCACTCTGTCTGTAGTGAATCCTTTCACCCCCTGCACCTCTGACCTACATCCCAGTTCTTGTATGCATAAATAAAATAAATCTATTTTAAAAATGCATCAATATTCACATCTCCAGTTAGAGATCCAGCAAGAGATCAGAGTTAAGCTCTCTCACTGCTCCACTTGCCACAGACTTGTTCTGGACAGTGAATGTCTAAGGAAATAAGTCCGGGAGGACCAAAAGTCCCCACTATATCTCTCAGCTAAAATTACATGCAGATGCTGCTCAGCGCCTGTATTAACTTGTAACTGTGAACAAATTATAAGGTTTTAAGATCACAGCAAAGTTTTTGAAGTTGAAAATAACCACCATTACAGACAAAATAACCTGTCACTTCTTTTAGAGTTCAGGGAAATAAAATATTGGTAAAAAAATAAAACATTCTGGTTCCATGCCAGAACATAACATCACACTCTCTTATACACTTCTAAAGTGCTCAAGTGTCAGCAAGTGACTGTTTGTTTAAATCCATCTCACTTAAAAACATTTTTGGTTGACAATATGGAGTGTCTGTTATTTTTAAGGCCAAATGTTCCCTTTATTCTCAAAAAATAGCATTCATACCTTTCTTTTATCTCAGTCAAATTTTGTATCATTTGTAAAATTCATCCTGAAGGAAAGAAAAATTACTTGATGTATTTAATGAAATAAGTGACCATATTCTGCATTTAAATTCTTCATTAAGGTGGTCATTTTCCTGGTTTCATTATTTGAAATAAATAATATGCACAGTTAAGATTTATATATAATAACTCAATTTCTGTCTCTAACTTCTAACCCTGTATGTCATAGGAGTAAGGTTTTTAAGAAATGCGTAAGTTCAGAAAAATGAGACCTAATTATAATTTTATATTTTAGTTTTAAGAGTAATGGTTTAGTCATAAAGAATAAAGGAGGGGATATGTAAAGAGATGTCACTTTGTCCAACATTCTTATTAATTAGAAAGTATGTAGTAGAAGCTCTTGAAGAGAAGAATGCCAGTTCTCTTGAGATTTTTCATCTGCAACTGTGTTTTACAGAGCTCTAAACATCATTGAAATGAATTTCCCCATGGTTCAATGCAAACTTTTTCTTTGAAGGATACACTGAATGAGGCTAAATTGTTGAGTCTAATTATTATGCTACTTCAAATACACTCTTTTAATTGGATGGGTGGAACAGTCATTCTCACACAGTTTCAGCATCTCAAAAGCCTGTCTTCATTCCTCTTCCTACATGCCGAGCCCTTCTGGCCTTTATTTTCCTTCTTCCATCTTGCCTACTCTTAAGGGGAAAATCGAATGTGAAAGTAGCTGAACCATGATACCAAGTGCTTGGGCATATAGAGCCACTAGAATGTTTGGTGAGATTACTGCTAGTTCTAAAATTCTAAAAATCCTTGAAAAATAATTCTATGCATAATTCTTAGGCTACTCTTCAGAATGATACAGATAATTTACAGGAGAACTAATAGGTATTTCTTTGCCCAATGACCTGTATTACATATCCGCTAGCTATGGGTAGCCCTTACTGCGTTTAGGAGTATAGAATATAACCAGAATACTTTTAGACTCCAGCTTAAATTAGAAACACAAGATCTTAAAACATGCCTAGTTCTCTTTCTCACCATTGCCCATGAAGTACTCTAAACTATAACAACTACAACATTCTTTTTTGGACACAAAACAGGCTATGAAATCCCTGTTAGAAAATAGTTTGAGAGTTGATATGGAAATGTGTGATAATTCTTTTAGAACCAAAATAACAGTGTTTGGGAAGATAATGCACTTCTATAGAGTTAGTCCCAGGGACACAGGGAAAACTAATTTACATATTAATTAGTATGCTTTGAACATTATAGGTCTTCTCTTTTTTTCATTAGTCTTAGATTACAATGTGTGTATATTCAGGGGCCTCCCTGGTGGCGCAAGTGGTTAAGACACAACTTAGGAAGATGTCTGCAGCCTCTGCAGCACAAGTTCGATCCCCAGCCAGCCCTCCAGGAAGCAACCCACATGGCGGAGCAGACCTCTCCTGGCTCACCCACTGCTCCCCTTGGCAGTGTACTTTGGTCAATCTGCCTGTTCTGTTCCCTGCTCTGTCTCTGGTGAATCCTCTCTCTCTCTCACACCCACACACACCCCCCTGTACCTTCTGGCCTGTACCCCAGCTCTTGTATGCATAAATAAATCTTTAAAAAAAATAAAATGTGTGCATATTCAATATAAAAGTGAACTAAAGTCCTTATTGGGGATACCAACTGAACAATTGTCAAGAAAATTGAAGTTAATCTTTGATTCATTCTTTCGTGGGCTTTATCTCTATTGTCTATATATCCTCATAATTCTTTCCATGGGATTTTCTGTTTTTCCACAATTCCCCAATCTCAGAGCTCCTAGTTTCTTCTCAGCAGCTGTTATAATGCTGATGTCTATCTTCCATCTACATTCTGATTTCTTCCAGGTAGAATTCTTGTTGTCCAAGTGAAACCACCAACTTCTCATCCTCACTGACTCCATCCTAGTCTGATGTCAGAATTGCTTTTCTAGAATAGATTTACTTAGATTAACAACAATATCCTAATATTCTTTTTTTAAAAAGTTTAAACCATTCTCAGTTATCTTATAGATCTTAATATCAACTACAAAGTTTTACAATTTGGAAGTGAACCTGCTTTTTTAGCCTCATCCCCACCAACCAAATCTTACTATTACTTAAATATACCATGCTTTCTTGCAATTTGTTGTCTTTACTGCTTCTATTTATTGTATCTAGGATATTCTTTCTCCAAAGTCTTCCTTCCCACCCCTGTATTCCTTTCCATCATTTTTTTACCTATTCTTTAAATTCCAGATTAAATGTCTCCTTCATATTTAGCATTTTCTTACTTATTTCTGCATAGTAGAAAGGATTGAATTTTTCATACACCATTAACTAAGTTTCTGTGTGTACTGTCATACTAGACACTGAAAATAAAAATATAACAAAGTAAGTTCTTGCACTCGGTAAGCTTTCAGACTGATAAAGGACACAATCCTGTAAAGAAATAAATGCCCCTTAGTTATGTCAGTTTTAGGAAAGAAATCTGTACCCTGTGCAGTAGGGTATAGGAAAGAAGGCATGGTCATTTCTACCAAAGAGGAGGGGAACTGGACCAAGAAAAGCATCATAGAGGCAATAATATTTTAGTTTGAATCTTGAAAGTTCAATGGCTATGCAAAAGGTCATGGGCAATCATCAAGAGGGAAGGAGAAGTCTGTTCAGTTATTCATTCAATCAACATTTATTAAACAGTCATTGCACTAGGTTCTGAGACTGTAAAGATGAATAAAATACATTCTCTATCTTGTAAAAGACAAACAGGTAAACAAGCAATTATATTATAATGGATGTGGTAGACCGCCTCTAACACACCCCTTGTAATGAGCAGTCTGACTGGAACTCATTTTTGTTGTTTGAACCCTGATAGCTTTCATGCCCTAACGTCCCTCTTTCTCTTTGGCCTCACATCAGAGCAAGATGATAAGAAAGCCTTGGAGCTTCATCTATTGATGGTGGAAAAGTTCAAACCCCAAACCCCATTTCCATGGGAAACTTCACCTAAGCCCCACCCCTTAACTACAATAAAAACCAAAGCCACTGTTTTTCTCTTGGTTGAAGATCTTCCAGACTGGCTTTTGAACCTGCCCTGCATTTCCAGAAAGTGCCATTATGTCGGTAATAAACATTTTCATACCATCTTGGTGCATTTGTGTGAACAGCAGTTCAAAAATGTGAACCAGATATGGCTGGTGGTTTATTGCCCTCTAATACACTGTCAATGATCCTGGCCTCTTGGTGTCCATGCCCTTGTGGAATCTCTTCCATTTGAATATGGGCTGAGCCCAGTGACTTTTTTCTAATAAATATAATACAACAAATGTGATTTACCTCATTACATTTAAGTTTTAGGAGTATATAAATCCTCTGTAAGTAGATTGCAAAAAGACTATAGTTGCCCTCTTGTTCATCTTTTATTGCTTTCTTTCTTGCTTTGATGAAAACCTGTCACCCTGTTGTGAAGTGCCCTATGAGTTCCACATGAAAAGAAACTGAGGGAAGCCTGGGTCAGCAGCCAGCAAGGGATTGAGGCCCTCAGTCCATCAGCCTACCAACAGCAGCAATAGTGAGGTTTAAAGTGGACCTTCACATTGAACCTTCTTGTGGGATCACTGCATGGACCAACACCTTGATTGCAGCCTCGTAAGAGATGCTGAGAAAGAGGATCCCATTAAGTTATGCCTGGACTCCTGACAGAAACTGAGGTACAATAAATGTTGATTTTTTTAAGCCAGTAGGTTTGGGAATGATTTGTTAAATACCTATAAATAACTAACACAGTGAGCTATGACAGCAGAACAGATACGATATTTTTGATAATATATTTTTGTCTGGTAGTGAGAGATGGGTAACTAACCCAAACTGGACACTATGGAGACATGAGAAGCCTGGAATATGTATGCTATGTATGTGCTGAAAATAATTCAGGACTAGACCAGAAAGTCCGAGCAATTTGTCTCCAGCTGAGGCTGGAGTAATATACTGCAGATATGTGAGAGCCATAGTAGGTGGCAGAAAGGAGTCACTAAGAATTCTTAACAGTGGAACTACATGATCATATTTTTGTAACTTGAGCCTGTGCTGTTTTCTCCCCCAGATTTAGACATGTCTGGACAGGTTTTGAGGGCTAGTTGCCCAAACTAGTTTGCAAGAGTAGTCATGAAAGTTCCTGGGAAATAAGTCAATCCATAAGCAGGAGTCTTAGGACTCATGCAATCCACGACAGAAAAGCAGTGAAACTGCGCTTAGCAATACAGAATGTCTTCCTTCCCAGTCCTTCTGGATTCATGCCTGAGCCACAAGAAGAAAGAATTGCAGTGTAAAGCAATGACTCTAAAAGGAGGATTTCACAAGATGCCCATGAGAATCCCAAATCCCAAGACCGTGTCCTCAAATCCCAGTAGTGGAATCAATGGATTTGGCAGGAAAATTTGGTATCTGTGGGCTTTGTAAAGACTTGGACACTTTCATTGTTGCACAGCAGCTCTGGCTTTGGTGCCCTAATGAGGACCCCCCTCTTTTGTAGAAGGCATTATTCTTTTTTCTTTAGAAGCCCAAACAAGAGAGAAGAAAAATAGCAGACAACAAAGTGACTACTCAGCTCCCATATTTGGAGTGGAATTTAAGGGGTCTAGAGGTTCTTCCATGGAGGAGGTGGGCTGTAAAGAAAAATAAATTAATGTAATTAATAAAATTTATTCATATGATAGTTTACATTTTACAGAAAAATTAAGCAGAGCATAGAATTTTCCAGATGTCCACCCCTTGCAGTTTTGCCACTATTACTAATAAATTAGTAATGTAACTTTGTTACAGTTAATGAGCTAATATCAATTTAGGATTATTAACTGAGGTCCACAGTTTATTCAGATTTATTTAATGTTCTTCTGCTTGAGGATCCCAGCCTGGATATCATATTCCAATTAACTGTCCTTTCTTAAGTTTCTGTCATCTGTAACATTTCCTCAGACTTTCCTTGTTTTCCATATTGACAGTTTTGAGGAGAACTGATCAGGTATATTGCAGAATTTCCCTGTGTTGGAATTTTCCTGATTTTTTTTCATGATTACATGGGTTTAAGAGTTTGGGGAAGGAGAAATACTGTTTTGACCTGGGAAATGTGCAATATATTACATTTGCAGGCTGGAAAGATGACTACTGCACAGGAAATGAGGGAGGGGTGACAAGCTAAGCTGCAGGCCACCTTGAAGATGGCTGCAGTGATTTAAATAAGATGTAGAAAGACAACTGTTGTGTGAAAAGAGTGGATAACAAAGAGAAAAATACGAATGTATAATGGCAGAAGTATAGAACTAATTGTATATGGATGGAGGAATCTACAAAAGTCACTAAAAAGAAATGGTTCGAAATGTTGAAGAAGAACCAGAAAAATCATTGTGCTAAAGTCAAAGAAGGAAAATCTGGGAATGCTACAGTAAATCAAGTAAATGATCTTTGGACTTGGAAATTATAGAGTTATTAGTCAGAGGCAGCAGCTGAAAAATGGCTGGAAAGTGAATTTGCTGTAAGGAAAAGAAAAATAGTGACTGTCAGTATATCTGAACATTCATATATATATATATAATATATATATTACATGTATATATAAAGAATCATCAGTATATGTGCAAGAAAGATATAGAATTAGGGATATTTCATGAGTGATGAGACATGAGCATATATTTGTAGGCTATGATGAGTAGAAGGAACCATTAAAGAAAGATTGAAAATATGGCAAAATGAAAAACTGTCTTAGAAAGGAAAAGATTATTAATGACGATAATACTTAGATGTTGCCTAGCCTACCATTTCAGGCACTGGGGTAGGGCTTTGATGCTTGTTTTGCATAACCTTAACAATGCCCATAGAAGATAAATGTGATTATGTTCATTTCATGGATGAAGAACCTAAGGCATGTAGCAATGTAAATCATGTGAACTCAGGCAGATTAACTCCACTTGCTCAATCACTGTTATATTTTACTTCTGCAAACCTTGGGTGGTAGCCTGAAACAGAAGAGATATCTGTAAGATGGAGGGAAAGCAATGAGTGTGGGTGGCACATGGTGATTGCATAATAAATATTTGTAGGATGAATGGAATAATAACAGAGTACAGATATAGATATGTAGCTATAAAGGCAGGAAGTTGATGGAGGTCACACTTTATAGAGCTGATTACATCATCATCTATGAATGTGTAAACATCATACATGAACAGTATCACACTTATTTCATTTTATTACAATTCTTTATTTTACCTCTGTCTCCTTCATTAGCTGAGTCCCACTCTCTCCACAAAGAGAGAGGCTGAAGGTGACCTATCCTTTGAGTTCCATATTCCAGAACTAGAAAATTTTCAGAAGATGTCAGAGGCAAGGAAGAAACAAAGCTTAATGAAAGGTTGAAATCAAATCTCCCCAAACAGACAGCAGAACAGAAAGCAGATTTAGAATCCAAAAGCTTTTTTTTACTTCCTAAAATTTTGCTTAGTATTTCCTTAAATCACATGATGGTGGTGGTGGGGGGGAATCTTTGTATTTACCATGTTTTTTTTTTAATTAATTAAAGTAATAAATCATTTAAGTCATGTTACTAATGAATTCCCTCGTTTGCCCATTATGCACTGAATAATTTTTGAGACCCTATCATGGTCAGATATTGTTCTAGATCCTAGAGAAACAAAAACAAGTCTCAGTTTCTAATACATTTACTGCTGGGGCAGATACTTTCACTACACAATGTAATAAGAGGTAAATACAGAATACAGTGTGGTAAGGAAAGAAGTAATAAAAATTATATGGGGAATTAGAAAATATGGTATGATAATGTTTTAAATGAGTGCTGAAAGAGAAATAAGAGTGGTTCAGAAGTGGAGAGAATTTTAAGTGGAGTAAATAGCATGAGCAGTGGCAGGGAAAGCCCATGAGACATACTATGTCTGGTGTGAATCCAGACATACAATGATACTCTGGTGTGAAACCATTTCGGAGCAGATGGCAGCAAACACAGCGGATAAATGTGGAAAGGCAAGCTGAGATGCAAAGCATCTGGACTCTAGCTACACGAACCTTTAAGGATTTAGTTTCTAAGTGTTGGCTTGACATAAAATATATTTAAAAAAAAAAAAGGAGGTCTTCCTGGTGGCTTAGGGGTTAACTTTCAGCTCTATCATTGCTATGGCCTGAGTTTGATCCCCAGCCAGGGAGCTGACCCACTTAAGGTGCAGCAGACCTCTCCTGTCTTGCCTGCTGCTCCCCCTAGCAGTGGATTCAGTAGATCCACCTGTTCTGCTCCCCACTCTGTCTCTGGGAAATCCTTCACCCCAACATCTCTGGCCTATACTCCAGTTCTTCTATATAAAAAAAAAATCACAAAAGTATAAACCAAGTAAAAATGTTATATAACTGATATTTTCATGTATATTTCTTCTTCAATTTTAACCCCATCACAATATTTTATTTTTAATTATTTTTTACATCATTGTTCATATTTAAACAATATTTGCTTTCTCTACCACCTCAGGTGTAGTCCCCATAGAATCTCCTTCATCAAGGCACCCGTGCACCATCACCACAGTCCCCTGTGCTCCTCCCTCCCTCCCTCTAATCCTGCTCCCCCTTCCTCCCCTGCAGGATGTCTCTGGTTTATAAATTGTCTGTTTTTGTTTTGTTGCCCATCACAATATTTTATTGGATTTCCAACCAATTTTTAATGTATTAAAAAGATCTTCTAATAAACTCTATTACAATGGCTCAAAGTATTGAAATTTTAACTGATACAAGAGTGGTCAGGGACTGATTTTTCAGAAGACAGTAGAAGCAGATATTTCTGTGGAGGTTAATAATGTGGTACAAAATCTTTAAGTAAATAACAGCAATTCCAACCAATATTTCAAGCAACCTCAGAAGCTCACAATCTCTTAAAAGAAACAAAAACATATACCACATCTTCTTGATCCAGTCATCTATTTTTGGGCATTTGGGTTGTTTCCATAGCTTAGCTAATGTAAATAGTGCTGCTATAAACATAGGGGTGCAGGTGCCCTTTTGCATTAATGTTTCTGTGTCCTTTGGGTAAATACCTAAGAGAGGGGGTGCTGGGCCATATGGAAGCTCTATCTTTAGTAGGTCAAGAAATCTCCACACAGCTTTCCATAGTTGTTGGACCATTTTGCACTCCCACCAGCAGTGCAGGAGAGTTCCTTTTTCTCCACAACCTCACCAACATTTGTTGTTGCTAGTTTGATTTTCAGAAGTAGAGACTGAAGAAGTCAAATATTTTTGAAACCCCAGTGTCAGAATTTCTGAATTAAAATAAGTACTATCTTTTCATTAATTTGTACTTTAAAGGAAAAAAATCAAATGTATTTCTATTTATAATTGTTTACACCCATTGATTCCTATTAATTGATACAGATTTTATTTTGCATAGTTACAATTAAGTTGTACATTCAAATTTGTGTTTTTATTCACTACTTCTCCATATACACATATTCATGCATAGTCATTTCCAGCTACTACAATGTATTTTAATTAGGACTGATTGTCAAACCAAAGGTGTAAGTGAGAAGAAATTTCTACTGTCTCCAAATCAAAAATCATTACCATTTATCTTTAAGTTGATTTGCATCTTAAAATACACAAAGCCAGGAACTAAAAGACCATATTACACTATCAGTTTTGCAATTAATATCCCAAGTTGCTTGCTGCAAACAGTATTAGTACCTTCAGATTCCATTTTCATGTTCTAAAATCTAACAGCTGCAGGGAAAATCTAGGTATCTTCCAATCTCCACAGGCAGAGATCCTGAGTTGTTGCATTCATTCATTGCTTACTGCTTAGTCATTCAATTGATACTGTCTTGGTATCCTGCTGGGTCAGGGCCTGCAGACATAGCACAGGGGGATATAGCCATGGACAAGACCATTTCGAAGTCCTTGATCTCCTAAGACAAATTTACAGTTCCCCTAATTTTGATACACTATTTGCTGCCATGTGCACATTGAGTTTAGAGAAGGTATATTCACCTGTCAAGTGGGGATTTTTTTATGATGAATTTTGAAAGAAGGCATAATGTCACTGTATCATCATTCAATTATTCTAAATAAACTGCCCACCTGGATCTAATACTGTCTCAGTCATTAACCTTCTTAAGCAACATAATTGCTTTTAATTCATAGGTATCCTCATTGCTTTTAACTTTGTCACTGTTGGTCAGTAATATGGATTGGTAGCATCATATAAATTCTCTATGTGCTTGAAGTATTTTTGTCAACTTTTGAAGACACAGAAGCACCAACAGAGAATAAAAGAAAAAAGAACAAATTGATGTGCATAGGTGTAGTCTGTCATATGTGGAGATCCATAATCAGGTTACTGGATTCCTACATTGATACCTGCTTGGAGATGTTAGGAAGTTAACAGGATAGCAACCCACACACATCATCAGTCTGGGATGGGAGACAAATCTGACCCCCCCCTGCTGCTAATATGATAGTATATTTATTTGTGTTTGAAAAATCAAAGAATGGGATAGCAAACAGTGTGAATATACAATATAGTTACCATTTTGCAACTAAACAGGTAAAAATTGTTCACAATAGAAATCAAGTGTGAATTTTTCTCTCAGTATTCCATGAGCCTCGGTGTTCTTCAGATTTCAGTCTTAAATCCTCATTGATTCAGGGCCTCCCTGGTGGCCTAGGGGTTAAGTCTCAGTGCTATCACCCCCATATCCTGAGTTTGATCCCCAGCTAGGGAGCTGACCCACATAGGGCATGCAGACCTCTCCAGTCTCGCCTGCTGCTCCCCTCAGCAACGTATTTCAGTAGACCCACCTGTTCTGCTCCCAACTCTGTCTCTGGTGAATCCTATCAACCTCCCTCCCCTCCACCTCTGGCCTAGACCCTAATTCTTCTACACAAAAAAAAATATAAAAAAATAATCTTCATTATTAATTCTCAACTTCACATTCTCCATAGGAAGTAGCTTCAGTCCTCATGACTCCAATGACATCAGTAGCCTTATGATCCTCTCCTCTATATTCAATGCAGTCCTCTCACGGAGGTTCAGCACCATGTACACAGCTACCTGCTAAGGCTTGCACACTTGTCCTGCTCATGTCTTCCAATCTGAATGAATCCCCACCCCGTCTACTTGTCCTTCTGTATACTCTGTCCTGTGATTATGATCACCATCCTCCTACTTATCAAGGGAAAAACTGAAGTTCTGTCTTCCTCCTCCTTCATCACCCCTAACACCATCATTCTCATTGGTTCTCTTAATTCTGTTCCTCTTAGCCAGAGATGTATCTTAGCAGTGAATTCCTTTGGTGTGTTTCAGCTTCTGGTTTCTCGGGCTCAGCAAAAATTACTGAAGAAAGGAGTATGCTTGGGCATATTTTCTTTGCTTTTCCTGCTTCTTAAAGTCAAATCTACTTACATTAGGGATTGTTTTAGAGTAACCAGTTGGCCTGTAAGAAAATCTTAAGAAACAGAAAAAAAAGTGTTTCCAACAAATTTAGTTCTCTATATATTAAACTTTACCTTGTCAGAATGGTGTTTGTCATTAACTTCTTCAATGCTCTAAATGTAGTCGCCTTAATTTAGCTTTTACCCAATTATTAATTCTACAACTTTACCAAATTTTCAATGTCTGTAATACATATGTCTAAACTCACCTCTGATATGGGACCCATCTCCAGCTATAGGTAGTGACCTTCATCTTTGGAATGTCTCGGTCCTTTAACTTGTATGGGTGACAGGGCAACCTCAGGGAAGAATCACATGGCTGAGTGCCCAACACAATTGTTATGTTTAGTTCCCACAGAAAGTAAGATTTGCACATATTCTAAATAGAAAAT
Organism: Talpa europaea; assembly: GCF_964194135.1. Lineage (NCBI taxonomy): Eukaryota > Metazoa > Chordata > Mammalia > Eulipotyphla > Talpidae > Talpa > Talpa europaea. Next base: position 43,506,600 of record NC_140083.1, on the reverse strand, counting down.
GGGATCTCAGGCCTACAGAGGTAATTAAATATGTTAATATATACTCAAAGTACAGTATATGGATCTTCTGTACTGACAATACTCGGAACTTCTTAGCAGTGCTGAACATAGAGTTTGAGAAGCATTATGTTTAGCAATGATTTATCAAAATAAAAGAAAATTGATGACTCATGAAAAGTATTTTTTAAATGACAGTCCCAGAAAAATATCAGCAGATTATTTCTACTACAGTTTAGGGGGAAGGAAGTCAATCTTAAAGTATTTGCATGAAATAATATGAACTCATGCTACATAAGCATTTTTCTAAAAGTAGTGTATTCTGGTGACTCCATCTTTCCTAAAGAGATGGAGCATAAACCCATTTATGACCAAAAGACAGTCAAAGAAATCTTGTAGCAGTAGTTAAAGCCGATGAGTTCTGTTTTTCATATGGTTATTCTTATTTTAGAAAAAAAAATAACTTATTCCAGTTTCTTTATGGACTAAGGAGAGAATTTCATTAGAGAACCTAATGAAACTTTGTTTCATTTCTAATCTCCTTTATTAATTTGGATAAATTCCTTGTGAGCTTATCTATCCATAGAATTTGTCATCTCAGCTATTTCCAAGTTAAGAAAAATGCAAGTATGTAACAATTTATAATGTTTAGGCTTTCATTTCTCACTTTTCCCTTCTTCCACTTTATGTGGTCTTTTCTACTTTTCCTGCCTGTTTTGCCATACTTCTTTTCCACCCCTTTTTCCTGTCTGCCTTTCTTTCCTCCCTCCTTCCTGCCTCTCCTTCCTTCTGATTATTTCTAAACCATTAATGCAGTATCTCATAAATATCTCTTTGTTGGAACCACTGTGCAATCCACATACTTAGAAAGTATTATATAAGAAATTAGCCTTGTACATTCTTTAGGATTGGCAACCAGTATTCTAAGAAAGCATGACTGCAATTATCATTGTATCCAATGAAATGAGTCAGAATTAAGGAATGCCAAAGGGTTATGACCAAGGGATAGAATATTCATTTGCCAAAATCATTGTAAAAGTTTTAAATAGGACAAATCTTTGTGTTGGAGGCAGTGTCCATTCATAAGTAACAGATCTCTTTTTGATGATCTAATGGTGGAAGTTCCCTGTGTCCTAGCCAGCAGATGAAATATTGCTTCAAGCAGAATACTGATGCCTTTCAATTATACTACATAGACTGCCTATGTGAAAAATAGAGCAAATAAAAACCAAAAGAGAAACCCTGTGTTTTGAGAGCAAGAAAGGTATGACAGAAAGAACATTAAATTACATGTTGGGGCCTCAAAGAGGTAGTCCTTGGCTCTGCCACTATCTAGTAATAATAGGTGAGTTAACCAGGTCTTGGATCCTCATTTTTTAACTGTGAAATATTGAATTAGATGACCTATAAAGTACCTTCCAGCTCTACCATACTTTGTGCTAAGGATCATCATGAAAGTAGTTTCAAAAATATATACAACAGTGGCATTTCAATGAAATAAATAAGCAGGAAAAGGAGTTAAAGGGTGGGCGAAGGGTAGGTTTAAATAACTCTAAGCTGCTTGATTGAATGAATATGGCTGTTCCTTTATGAACAAATGAGATCAATTTAACTGACAAATTCCTGTCATGCACAAGGCCTCTGAGTGTTCTCAGTGAGACAGTATTTTCCAACTTGAAGATTAGAACCTTCTCTGGTAAGGAAGCTGGATTTCAGAAGGGAGCTTTGGACTCCACAGAATATGAAGGGTACATTTTGGGGAGATGATGTGGAGTTCTGGGAACCCTCACTAGAGAGGCAACTGTTCTCCTTCTGTTTCATAGAAGCCACTTGGCAGAAAATCCACAAACATTGCACATATTACTTGCCTTTTCTCATACTTTCTACATGAATGAGGAGGGTTGAGAAAAGAGAAAGTATCAGCAAGCATTATGTTAACTCCAAACTAGATACTTATAGTTTGATAGAAGAGATAAGTTTTTTAAATTTATAATTTCATTCTTTGAGTCTCAGAAGACTGAGAATTGAATGTGACTCCCTCCTTCTCTCCTCCACCCCTTTCAGTGTTATTATTTTCAGAAAATTATTTTGCAATGCTGATTTTAAAACTTTCCCACTTAGCTGCTCTTTCATTTCTGCAAAGCCTGAGCAACTCTCGAAGTTCAAATGTCATAGTTCTTCCAAGGCAGCTCAGTATAATATGATTGTGTCCACACAGAGCAATGAACTGTAGTATTTCGTGCTCTTTCAGAGTGATAACTGTTGGCAGGAAGAAACTATTGGTAATCCTTTCCACAGCTGCAACATAGCCTCTGTGTATCATATCACTCGATCTAATGGCAATCAAAATGAACAATGCCTTTGCCAATCTACACGTGATTGAATTATTAAGTCTCAAAACTTCAAACTAACCGGAGCTTTACATGTTGACATCAAATGAGCTTATTTATGGAAGGTGCATATTAAATTTGTTTGTAACCTTGCTTGAAATATGTTAGATGGTAAATAGTTTCATCTGAAAGTGGTTTGTTTGGCTACGATGCATGGTACTATGTATGTGCCAGGAAGATTGCTATTTAATAAGCAGGAAAAAATGGAGCTCATAAATGTTTGTGGAGGACTGGAATGTTCTACACTAAGACTAAATTTCAGTGATGTATTATTTAAAATTATAGCAACACTTTGGAATTTGAAGTGTCTGATATGCTGTGTATCATAAAACTGTATACAAATACCCTCTGTTTGGAGATAAATCCTGTAGCTTAGCCTCTCCACTGCCACCCAGAGGAGTTAAAGAAACAAAAAACAGCAAGGAAAATTGCTCTAGAGTCCGCATGAGGAGAATGCTAATTCTGTTAGTGTCTCTTCAGGGTTTCTATTTTGAAACCATCAGCCAAAGGATAACAACAAAACAAAACAAAAAAATAGGGGAAAATTTCATGTGACTAAGAGATCCTTAGCTGAAATTCAAACTTAGCTGATGTGCTGGGGGTGGGGTGTCAGCAACATAATACACACGTTTCCTTGGGGAAGGGCAGGAAGTAAAGCATCTCTAAGCATGTCCCTGACTTAAATGTATAGAGTACCAACTGAACAGCTGGGTTTTTTCAAAGCTTTAGCCCTTCAGTTTGTCTGGATAAAGTAACTTGTTCTAAAGTTAATTGTAGGTTGCTTTTAAATATAGAGTGAGGGGGGCTCCAATTTATGATTCTCCTTTCTGTTTATTGCAAAGATAAAAGTGCTCTGTGTGTGTGTGTGTGTGTGTGTGTATTTCAGTTAAAAGACTTCTATAAGTTGACATCTGGGAACACAGATAGTTTTCTTAGTAGAGTCATATTTTTGTTCTATTGATTTGTTTCTGAGTAAATCTCCATCTTTATTCATCTCAATATGTATTTTAGTCATTTTCACACTTTTGAACAATTTTCAACAGAGGTTAAACATAAAAGATGGAATGATCTACCCCAACACTTATAATCTAATAAATGATGTATTCATAAAAAGGCATTGAGTCCATTACTGTCACTGTAAAAGGCTAGTAGAAGATAGAAATAGAAATGCTATAGTGCTTACCTCCCAGGAGGCTTAAAATTTACTGTACAAGATAAACATTAAATATAGATAGAAGAATGTGTACGTATAAACATGTATATCTATCTGTATATATTTATGTTTACTAATATAGATAAAGGTATATATGTGTATGCTTGTATATAAATTTATTTTATATATATTTATATAAATATTATATAAATATATATATATATTTAGGGGGGGAGTCAAAATAATACTTTAAGATCAAGTTCTATTTTCCAAGGGAGAAAACAGCTTTGCTTTTTCTTGGTATAAAACTATGGGGAATGATATCCATATTTTTATAAAATATAACTATTTTATAGCTATATTTTATCCATATTTTTATAACTTTTGTAATTCATCCTTCTCCCTACTTCATCCCCAATCACTGATCTTTCTATCCCTATGAATTAGTTTGTATTTTCTTGTATCTTATGTAGAAGTTATAGAACTCTATATAACAAGTTATAGTTGAATATTATAGTTATATAGAATTTGTATTCTAATTGTCCAGTTTATCACTCAGCATAATGATTTTGTGACTCATAGATGTGGTTCTATGTATTTATAATAAGTTCCTTTATATTACTAAGTAGTATCCATTGTCTGGCTATTCAAAAATTTATTGAGCCATTCTTTTCTTCTCCTCCTCCCCCCCCCCCCCCCCCGGGCAGGGTGCTAATGTGAAGATTTAATGTACTTAAGACACCATGGGTCTTGTTCCCTTTTCCTGACAGTGGGCCAAGAATCCTCCCTTGAGCACTACTTTAATCAAAAGATCTGCAAAGGAAAGCAGAGCCCTCCTCACTTGCAGGGGAAGGGGGTGATGATATCTGCAGCACCCTAGCTATCCCAGGCTGCTCTGGCCCACGGAGCTGCTGTCAGATGATGTTACTGGAGTCCAGGGAAGTTACGTGACCACAGAAGAAACAGGTGGGGAGTGGGGAGGACCTTCAACAATCGCTTGAAATTCTGAGAACTTAATGAGACATAAACTCTCATAATTTGTGCTGACTTTAATTCTTTGGGCACAACTCAGTTTTCATTCAGTGTTATTTTTAGGCAAACCATCCCTTATAAGAACTGAGAAGTTGCCAACAGCTTAGAGGCCACACTTTTCTCATGATTGTGCTTAATGTTGCTAAGAGTAGGTGAAATGTTAGCATTAAGTTTTCTCTCTTTTTATATTATAAACTTTTATTTCTCTTATTGAATCTTTTAAAAAGAGAAAAGTACTCTTATAGTTGGAAACTTTAGCATGCTTCTCTCAATAATCAATAAGTCAGAAAGAATAAAGTTAATTATTGATTTGAACAGCCATAAAACTGACCTAGGTATCTCATATAAAATATTCTACAAAAAAAACCAGAAAGGACCTCCACATGCAAGAAAATGAAACTAGACCACTACCTCTCACCATGCACAGAAATCAACTCAAAATGGATAAAAGAACTGGACATAAGACCTGAAACCATAAAATATATATAAGAAAATATAGGTAAAACACTTCAAGACATACATCGAAATAACATCTTTAAAGAGTCATCACCCAAAGCAGTGATAGTAAAGGCAAAGATAAACACCTGGGATTACATCAAACTGAAAAGCTTCTGTACAGCCAAAGAGACATTAACCTAAACAGAGAGACACCCCACTGATTGGGAAAAAAAATCTTTGCACTCCATCCAGCTGATAAGGCACTAATCACAAAGATACACAAAGAACTCACAAGGCTCAACAAAAACAAAATAAACAATCCAGTCAAGAAAGGGGCAGAAGAACTCAAAAGACATTTCTCCAAAGAGGAAACGCAAATGGCCAACAGGCATTTGAAAAAATGTTCAACGGGCCTCTCCTGGTGGCACAGCGCTTGAGCGCTGGGCTGCAAAGCTGCCCGATGCCTCTGCAGCGCCAGTTCGATCCCTGACCACCAGCGAGTGTCCCACATGGCGCAACAGACCTCTCCTGCTGTGCCCACTGCTCCCCTCAACAGTGCCTTCGGTCTGTCTGCCTTTTCTGTTCCCGCTCTGGCTCTGGTGAATTCTCTCACCCTCCCGTGCTTCTGACTGTACCCAGAGCTTGTATAAATAAATAAATAAATCTTTAAAAAAAATGTTCAACATCCCTTATCATCAGGGAAATGCAAATCAAAACCACACTGAGATACCACCTTACACCAGTAAGAATGGCACATATCAAAAAAACAAGCAACAACAAATGTTGGCGAGGATGTGGTGAAAAAGGAACTCTCTACATTGCTGGTGGGAGTGCAAACTGGTCCAACCACTGTGGAAAGCTGTGTGGAGGTTCCTCAGTCTACTCAAAATGGAGCTACCATACAATCTGGCTTTTCCACTACTAGGGATCTACCCAAAGGACACAAAAACAGTGATTTAAAAGAGCACATGTACACCTATGTTTATTGCAGCACTATTTACAATAGGTAAAACCTGGAAACAACCCAAATGCCCAAAACTAGATGACTGGATCAAGAAGATGTGGTATATATACACAATGGAATATTATTCAGCAATCAAAAAAGATAAACTCATGTCATTTGCAGCAATATCGATGGAGCTAGAAGGAATTATGCTCAGTGAAATAAGTCAGAAGGAAAAAGAAAAATATCAGACGGTTTCACTTATAACAGGAATATAAATAAGACATCAGTGTAAAAACAATAATAACAGTACAAAACACAACAAAGCAAAAACCAACAATTACAAATCAGAGACATCCTGCAGGGGAGGGAGGAGGCGGGAGAGGGATCAGAAGGAGGAAGGGAGGAGCACAGGAGACTGTGGTGATGGTGCACGGATGCCTTGGGAAAGGAAATTCTATGGGGACTCAATCTGAGGGGGTGGGGGGAGGAAAATATCTTTTAAAAAAACAAAAATTAAAAATTAAAAAAAAAAAACAGCAAATTACATGTTCAGTTCATGATCATAAAAAATACCAAGATAAGCTACATTCTGGGCCATAAAATATATTGAGAAAGACATTTGGATTGTTCTCTGATTGGAATTATAAAAACAAACCTGCTATTAATAGTCAAATAAAAGTCTTTGTGTGGTTGTATGCTTCCTTTTACTGGATTATTTTCTTAGAAATTAAAGGATCAAGTCATATTGTATCTGTATGTTTAGGAAAAGTGCCAAAAGTATCCAGAGAATTTACACCATTTTACCTACCCCTAGGTAGTATATGATAGTTTTAGTAGATTTACACAGTTACCAACACTTAGTATGGTAAGTTTTTTTACATATTGTGCATTCTTTTTATATAAATTTTATTTTAAAGTTTTTTTTTTTTAATTTTATTTTTTGCATAGAACTAGGATGTGGGTGAGAGGTGCGGGTGGTGGGAGGACTCACCAGAGACAGAGTGGGGAGGAGAACAGGCCGATTGACTGAAATCCACTGCTAAGGGGAAGAGCGAGGAAGACAGGAGAGGTCTGCTGTGCCCTATGTAGGTCAGCTCCCTGACTGGGGATTGAACTCAGGCTGTCGCAGGGATAGCACTGAGACTTTGCCCCTAGGTCACCAGGGAAGCCCTAAATATTAGACATTATGATATGTGGATTATGGTATCGCATTGTGTTTTTAGTTTTATTTTCATATTGACTAATAACTTGGGCATTTTTTCATTAGACTGTTTTTCTTACTTATAAGAGTTCTTTAAATACTGTAGATATAACATGTTTCCCCTCATATGCGTCATAAATAATTTCTGTCAATTTGTGACTTGCCTTTTAAATTGAATGAAATCCAATTTATTAATTTTTACTTTCATGCCATTATTTTGTGTTCTAATTAAGAAATCTATTCCTAACCCTAGGTACTTTTTTCTAAAAATTGTATCATTTTTTAGATTTCATATTTAGATTCTTTTTTTTGTGGAAATCTTTAATTTTTTTTTAATAATAAATTTTATTGTTATATTCCCCATACAATTGCAGCCCCCCCATTCTGACCCCAATCCCTCCCCTCCCGCCCCCGGCCCCGCCCCCCTAAAAGTGTCTCTGGTTCATAGTTTTTTGTTGATTTTGATTTTCACTTTCTTAAAGTTATTCATTTTCCTGGTCCCTTATTTAAGTTTTCTAGATTCCTGCTATGAGTGAGACCATCCAGTATTTTTCTTTTTCTTTTTGGCTTATTTCGCTGAGCATGATCCCTTCCAGCACCATCCATGTTGCTGCAAATTGCATGTGTTTATCTTTTTTGAATGCTGAGTAATATTCCATGGTATATATGTACCACATCTTCTTGATCCAGTCATCTATTTTTGGGCATTTGGGTTGTTTCCAAAGCTTAGCTATTGTAAACAGTGCTGCTATAAACATAGGGGTGCAGGTGTTCTTTGGAATTGATGTTTCTGTGTCCTTTGGGTAAATACCTAGGAGTGGAATTGCTGGATCATATGGAAGCTCTATGTTTAGTAGGTCCAGAAATCTCCACACAGCTTTCCACAGTGGTTGGACCAGTTTGCACTCCCACCAACAGTGTAGAAGAGTTCCTTTTTCTCCACACCCTCGCCAGCATTTGTTGTTGCTAGTTTTTTTAATATGTGCCATTCTCACTGGTGTAAGATGGTATCTCATGGTAGTTTTGATTTGCATTTCCCTGATGGCAAGTGATGTTGAACATTTTTTCATATGCCTGTTGGCCATTTGCATTTCCTCTTCAGAGAAGTTTCTTTTTAGCTCTTCTGCCCATTTTTTGACTGGATTATTTTCTTTGTTGTTGTTGAGTCTCATCAGCTCTTTGCAGATTTTTGTGATCAGTCCTTTATCATTAGTGTTGGGTGCAAAAATGTTCTCCCAGTTGGTGGGGTTTCTCTTTGTTTTTGTTATTGTCTCTTTTGCTGTGCAGAAGCTCTTTAATTTGATGTAGTCCCAGCTGTTTATCTTTGCCTTCACTATCACTGCTTTGGGTGATGTGTTTGTAAAGATGTCTTTGATGTGCAAATCACGTAGTGTTTCGCCTATATTTCCTTCTATATATTTTATGGTTTCAGGTCTTATGTCTAGTTCTTTAATCCATTTTGAGTTGATTTTTGTGTATGGTGTGAGGTAGTGGTCAAGCTTCATTCTTTTGCATGTAGCGACCCAGTTTTCCCAGCACCATTTATTGAACAAACTTTCTTTACTCCAATGCATAGTCTTTGCTCCTTTGTCAAAGATTAGTTGACCATAAATCTGTGGGTTTATTTCTGGATTTTCTATTCGATTCCATTGGTCTGTATGTCTGTTCTTGTTCCAATACCATGCAGTTTTGATGATTATGGCTTTGTAGTATAGTTTGAAGTCTGGGAGTGTAATGCCTCCATTCCCTTCTTTTTTTTTCAGGAGAGCTTTGGCTATTCGGGGTTTTGTGTGATTCCATATGAATTTCATCAATAATTGTTCTATTTCTTTGAATAATGACATTGAAATTTTGATTGGAATAGCATTGAATCTGTATATTGCTTTTGGAAGGATGGCCATTTTAATAATGTTTATTCTTCCAATCCACAAGCAGGGGATGTCTCCCCATTTCTTTGTGTCTTCTTCTATTTCTTTTAACAGTGTTTTATAGTTTTCTTTGTATAGGTCCTTTACCTCTTTTGTTAGATTTATTCCCAAATATTTGATTTTTTTTGTTTCAATAACAAAAGGGATGGTTTTTTTGATTTCTTCTTCTTCAGATTTATTGTTTGTGTATAGGAAGGCTACTGACTTTTGCGTGTTGATTTTGTATCCTGCCACTTTACTGAACTGATTGATGAGTTGAATTAGCTTTTCTGTGGAGTTTTTGGGGTTCTCTATGTATAATATCATATCGTCTGCAAATAGTGATAGTTTGACTTCTTCTTTTCCTATTTGGATTCCTTGGATGTCTTTCTCTTGTCTTATTGCCCTGGCTAGGACTTCCAGTATTATATTGAAAAGCAGTGGTGAGAGTGGACATCCTTGTCTTGTTCCAGATCTTAATGGAATTGCTTTCAGCTTTTCACCATTGAGAATGATACTGGCTGTTGGCTTGTCATAGATGGCCTTTATGATGTTGAGGTATGTTCCTTATATCCCAAGAATTTCAAGGGCTTTTATCACGAATGGGTGTTGCACTTTGTCGAAAGCTTTCTCAGCATCTATTGATATTATCATATGGTTTTTATATTTCTTTTTGTTGATGTGTTGGATAACATTGATTGATTTTCGGATGTTAAACCATCCTTGTGTCCCTGGAATGAATCCTACTTGGTCGTGGTGAATTACCTTATGGATACACTGTTGGATTCTGATAGCTAAAATTTTATTGAGGATTTTTGCATCCGTGTTCATTAGGGAGATTGGCCTATAGTTTTCTTTTTTTGTGTTGTCCTTGTTCGGTTTTGGTATTAGTGTAATGTTGGCTTCATAGAACGTGTTAGGTATTATACCTTCCTTCTCAATTTTTTGGAAGAGTTTGTGAAGGATAGGCAGCAATTCGTCTCTGAATGTTTGGTAGAATTCATTTGTAAATCCATCAGGTCCTGGGCTTTTGTTTTTGGGGAGGTTTTTGATTACCATTTCAATTTTGCTAATTGTAATTGGTCTGTTTAGGTATTCTATTTCTTCTTTATCTAGCTTTGGGTGATTGTAGAGTTGTAGGAATTTGTCCATCTCCTCTAGATTGTTGAACTAGTTTCCATATAACTGTTCATAGTAGTTATTAATTATTCTTTTGATTTCTGCTGTGTCCGTTGTGATTTCTCCTCTTTCATTTATTATCCTATTTATTTGTGCTTTCTCCCTTTTTGCCCTTGTGAGCCTGGCTAGGGGTTTATCTATTTTATTGATTTTTTCAAAGAACCAGCTCTTGGTTTCATTGGTCTTTTGGATTGTTTTTTTTAGTTTTGATTTCATTTATTTCTGCTTTGGTTTTTATTATTTCTTTTCTTCTACTGGTTTTGGGTTTTTTTTTTTGTTGTTCTTTTTCTAGATCTTTGAGCTTCAAGATTAGGTTGTTTCTTTGAGTTCTTTCTTGTTTCTTGATGGGAGCATCTATTGCTATATATTTTCCTCTTATTACTGCTTTTGCTGCATCCCATACATTTAGGAAATTGGTGTCCTCCTTGTCATTCAATTCAAAGAATTTTTTAATTTCTTCTTTTATCTCCTCATTAGTCCAGTGGACTTCCAGTAGTGTGGGTTTCAATCTCCACGAGGTAGGAGAGTACCTTGCCTTCTTTTTATGGTTTATTTCTAGTTTGATGCCTTCATGATCAGAAAAGATGGTTGGTATGATTTCAATCTTGGTGTATCTGTTGATGTTTGTCTTGTGCCCCAGTATGTGATCAATCCTGGAGAATGATCCATGTGCGCTTGAGAAAAATGTGTACTCCGTTTTTTTGGGGTTTAGTGTTCTATAGATGTCTGTTAAGCCCAATTGCTCTAGGTCCTTATTTAGAGCTTTGGTTTCTTTACTTATTTTTTGTCTTGTTGATCTATCCATTGTTGATAGTGGTGTGTTGAAGTCTCCCACTACGTATGTGTTTTCTCTGATGTCTGTTTTCAGAGAGGACAACAGTTGTCTGATATATTTTGGTGCTCCTTCGTTTGGTGAGTATATGTTAATGAGTGTTATTTCTTCTTGAAGTATTGTCCCCTTGATCATAATGTAGTGACCACTGGGGTCTCTTTTTATCTTTTTGAGTTTGAAATCTGTTTTATCTGATATAAGTATAGCTGTTCCTGCTTTCTTTTTTGGTCCATTTGCTTGTAGGATTGTTTTCCATCCTTTAACTTTGAGCCTATTTTTATCTTTTGTAGCTAAATGTGTTTCCTGGAGACAGCAAAAGGTTGGGTTTTGTTTCTTAATCCAGGCTGCAACTCTGTGTCTTTTTATTGAAGAGTTTAGTCCATTTACATTTAGAGTTAATATTGATATGTTAACATCTGTATTTGCCATTGTGTTTGTCTTTCCTTTGATTTTATTTATTTGTTCTTTTAATAACTTTTTTTTTTTTTGGCCTTCTTTCATTGTTATTCGTCCCTCTGAGGTTCTGGCTTTAGGACTCCTTGTAGTATTTTTTGGAGTGGGGGTTTAGTTGCAATGAAATTCCGGAGTTTCTGTTTGTCTGGGAAGGTCCATATTCTTTCTTCAAAGAGGAAGGAGAGCTTTGCGGGATAGAGTATTCTTGGTTGGCATCTGTTTTCTTGGAGTCTGTTGACTATGTCCCTCCACTCTCTCCTTGCCCGTAGTGTTTCTTCGGAGAAGTCTGATGTCAGCCTGATTGGCTTTCCTTTGAATGTTATCTGTTTCTTCCCTCTTGCCAGCTTCATTATTTTTTCCTTGTCCTGGATTCTTGGGAGCTTTACTATTATGTGTCTTGCTGTATTTTTTCTTTCGTCGTGGAAGTTTGGTGTTCTTCTTGCTTCTTGTATATCAATTTTCAGCTCCTTCTTCACATTTGGGAAGTTCTCTTTAATTATCTCTTTGAATATTTTCTCTGTTCCTACTTCTCTCTCCTCTCCTTCTGGTATTCCTATAACTCTTATATTTCCTTTCCTCATGGAGTCAGATAGTTCCCGAAGTCTTTCTTCATTCTTTTTCCTTCGTACTTCTCTTTCCTTTTCTGTTTTGGTTCTTTTTATTTCTGTGTCTTCAAGAGCACTTATTCGTTCTTCCATTTCATCAATTCTGCTTTCATTGCTTTTCCCAGAATTCTTTAGTTCTTCCAGTAATTCTTTGATCTCCTGCATTTCTTTTACTTCCCTCTTTAGGGACTCAATTTCATTCTTCTGATCGTTGATTATTTTTCCCTTATCATTGTTTTCCTTTATGACTTCTGTCAGTTTTTTAATCACGGCAATTTTAAATTCTCTTTCTGGAAGGCTCAGAAGTTCTTCCAAGTTACTGTCATTGCAATCTGGGGGCTGGTTTTCTTTTTGTGGTGTGCTTTTTCTCTGGAGAGTTGCTAGGTTGCGTGTGGTTCTTCTCCTTCCTACTGTCTGTTTTCTAATTTGCCGTATGCGTTGGGACACTGTGTTGTTGGGACTGGCCGGCATCTTGGGTGGGCTTCTCTTCTCCCCTCTGGTTCCTCCAGGAGTCATCTGTCAGTTTCAAGCAGTCTTTATTGGAGAAAGGTCCCTGTCCTAAAATGTCGATGTGGGGACACACTCCCCTGTGCGCCTGGTCTGCCCCGGCGGTGGGTTCCTGCTCCCCCTCTGGGCTTGGACTGCAGGCCAGAGGGGGTCTGGCGTGGGCGAACTTCCCCCGCTCACCTCTGGCTCCTGAGGAAGCCTTCTGCAGGTAGTCTTTACTGAAGAAGTGTCCCTGTTCTAAAATGGTGATGTGGGACACACTCCCTGCGCGTCCGGTGTCAGGCACACTCTTCTGCGTGCCTGGTCTGCCCTGGCTGTGGGTGCTCGCTCTCCCTGTGGGCTCAGACTACTTGTTCGGAAGGGGCCGGGTGTGGGCTAACTCCCCAGCTGGCCACTAGCTCCTTCAGGAGCCTGTGCTGGCTTCACGTCGCTAGGTGGCGCCAGAGATCTCTCCTAGAGCCCTTGGGGAGCTGATTTTCCACCCCGTGGGACAGGGAGCAGAGCGGCGATGGTAGGGTACACCTCAACGGCTTTGGGGTGCTGTGTCTGCCTTGTGCCCCACCGTCGTGGGGAACCCATGCCCCTAATTTCGTGCCCCGGGTCTCAGTTCCAAAGCCCTCAGTTCCAGGACGCGGGCTGTAGCCCAGTTCAGTGGCGCGGGAATGGCGCCTTTTGCACTGCTCCCGTGCCTGGGCTCCTGGTTCCTGCTTACTCAGGGAGGGACCTTCACCTCAGTGAGGACCTCCGAGCGTCTCCCCGCAAGCCTAGGTCGTCTCCCAAGCCTAGGTCGCAGGCGCGGGGACCTGGGCAGCCGCGATCCTGGTCTGCACTTGCTTTTCAAGCGTTTCCGCGCAAGCTTACCGGCAGCCTGGGCTGTGTGCGCGTCTCCAGGGGTCTTTGTTCTTCTCTAATGGCACCTGGAGCCGTTCGCTCACCGCTGCGGCGAATCCTGCAGGGTTCACCTCAGCTCCCGTTCACAGGGTGTGGTGGCTGCAGTAGTTCCTTTCCACTCACAGTCCCACTTGCTGCGTCCGTTTTTCTTGTTGGCCGTTTTGGTTTGTTCTTTCCCTCCTCTCTGCCGGTCGGAGAGTGCCAACTTTGTGGGCGGGGGAGGGGAGCAGGGTTCTGCGCTTCCCTCCCTTCTGGTCCTCTTTTATGGCAACTTTCTTCTTGGGGTAGTTTGCTGGAGTCGTCCGTTTATCTTCCGTTTCCCAGTTCTCACTGGGACCTGCCGCTTTTCCTCCCTATTAACTTTTTTTAAATCTCATATTTAGATTCTATGTCAAATGTTTGTAAATGGTGTAAAGTAAATTATTATTGTTATTTTTATATGCAGACAATACAGCACCATTTGCTAAAAGATTTTTCCACTAAAATGCCTTTGCACCTCTGTCATAAATGAACTAACGGTATATATATGTATCGCTATAGTTCAGACTCCATTTACTTCTAATGACCTATATGTCTATTTTATCGCCAATAGCAAACTTTAACTGTAATAGTAAGTTTACTAGGATAAATCTTTCAAATTTGTTCTTTTTTTTTATTGCTTTGCTAATTCCAGATCATGTTGTTAATCCCAACTGCAAGCTGTAGGAAAAGTTTCTCATTTTCTACTCAAAACCATACTGGAATTTTGATTAGGATTGCATTGATTCTATAGGTTAGTTTGGGTATCTTCAGAATATTGGATCAGGGCCTCCCCGATGGTGCAGCAGGTTGAGCGCTGTGCTGTGAAGCTGTCCACAGCCTCTGCAGTGAGAGTTTGATTCCCGGCTGGCCAGGGAGAGACCCACATGGCGCAGCAGACCTCTCCTGCCTCACCCGCTGCTCCCCTCAGCAGTGTCTTTGGTCTGTCTGCCTGTTCTGCTCTCTGCTCATCTCTGGTGAATTCTCTCACCCTCCCACACCTCTGTACCCCAGTTCTTGTATAAATAAATAAATCTTAAAAAAAAGAATATTGGATCATTTTAATTTTAATTTTATTTTTTTTTGTAATTTTTATTATTTCCTTCCATTTACTAGCTTTTGGTTTTGTTTGTTCTTTTTCTAGCTCTTTATGGTGAGAGATAAGATTATTTATTTGAGTTTCCTTGTTGCAATGTGGGCCTGTATTGCTATATACTCATGCTACTCTATTATTCCTGTGTCCAATAACTTCTGGTAGGTTGTGTGTTCATTTTCATTTGTCTTCAGATAATTTTTAAATGTATTCTTTGATTTCCTTATTAACCCAGTAGTCATTTAGGAGTATGTTGTTCAGTCTCCACATTGTAATGTTTTTCCTGCTTTCTTATTGTGGCTGATTTCTAGTTTGTTACCATTGTGATCAGAGAAGATGTTTTATATGATTTCAATATTAATGAATTTCTTGACATTTTGATTTTTTTATTTCTGCTTTGTCCTCATATTTCTTTCCTTTTTAGTTTTGTTTATTAATTTTTTTACCATTCCTTGAAGTGAGATATAAGATTATTTATTTGAGCTCTTTCTTGTTTCTTGAAGTGGGCCTATCTTGTTATATATTTCCCTTTAGTACTGCTTTTGCTGTTTCCCATCATTTCTGCAGAGTTGAGTCCACATTGTCATTTGCATTGAGGTATTTTTTAATTTCTTCTGATTTCTTTGTTAACCCAATAATCAATCAGTTGTGTGTTGTTCAGTCTCCACATGTTAGCAGTTTTCCCTGCTTTCTTTTTGTGGTTGATTTCTAGTCTGCTACTATCATGGTGGGAGAAGATGTTAGTATCTTTTCAATCTTCATGAATTTATTGATGCCCATTTGTTACCCAATAGGTGGTCAACTCTGGAGAACATCCCCAGGATTCTTAAAATGTGCACTTACAAAAATATGTATTCAACTTTTGTTTTGGGGAGGGGGATTCAGTGCCCTATAGTCTATTAAACCCATATTGTCTAATTATTTGCTTAAGGCTTTTGTGTCCTTACTTATTTTCTCTCTGGTTGATATGCCCACTTGTGACAGTGGGGTGCTGAAATCTTCAGTCATCAATGTGTTTTTCCCAAATGCATTATAATAATTGCCTTATAGATTTTGAAGTTTTCATTTAGTGTGTATCTATTGAAGAGTGTTATATCTTCCTGGTGTGTTATACCCTTTATCATTATATGGTGTCCATCTCTTTCTTATCTTTTTTAGCAGGAAGTACATTATATAAGATTTAAGTATAGCTGCCCCTGCCTTCTTTTGGGTGCCATTTTTTTGTAGGATTCTAACCCTCTACTCTGAGCCTACATTTATCTTTGGAAGTCAAGTACATTTCTTGGAGAGAGCAGAAGGTTGAATTCTGTTTTCTACACAATAGGCACTCTGTTCATTAATTGATGAGTTCAGTCCTTTTACATTTAGAATGATTATCAACATACACAAGTCTGATACCACCATTTTGTCCATAATATTTAAGTTCTATCTATTTCTCTGTTCAATTCTTCATGTATGTTCTTCTCTTCAACTTATATATGAGAGTTCCTTTGAACATGTCTTGGAAGGGGAGTGTGGTATTTGCAAGTTCCTATAGCTCCTGATTATCTAAGAAGACAAGCATTGAAGAATAGAGTATATTTGGCTGGCAGTTTTTATCTTTATTTTGATTGTATCATTTAGTTCTCTTCTTAGCTGCAGTGTTTCTTCAGAGAAGTCTCATCATGACTCCCTTATAGGTTATCTGCTTCTTCCCTTTAGGCAGCTTTGATATTCTTTCTTTATCTTGGATACTTGGGACATTTACTACTGTGTGGCTTGGTGTAAGTCTTAGGATCTGTTGGCAACCTGGTATTCTTCAAGCTTCATGGACTTGAATATTTAATTCCTTCTCCAGGTTTGGGAAGTTTTCTTCCATTATTTCTGTTCACTTCTCTTTCTCTTCCACTTTTGGAATTCCCATTATTCTTGTTTCCTTTTCTCATGGAGTTGGATAATTCTTGAAGTGATTCTTCATTTTTTTCTTTAGAACTCTTCTTCCACATGATTTCCTTGTGCATTATCATCTTCAAGGTCACTGATTCAACCTTCCATTTAGTCTCTTCTACTTCCATAACTCCTCCAGATTTTTTTTTATTTTATCTATTGAAATTTTTACATCTTGCATCTTCATTGTTCTTATTTAATTTCTATTTTCTGTTCATTCATTTTATTTTTCAGGACATTCTTTTTTTCTTTCATATCATGATCAGCTTTTCTGTATTTTCTTCCATTTCTGTGAATTTCTTGATTATAGTAATTTTGAACATAGTATCTGATAGGAAGAACATATCTTCCAAAGTTTTGTGTCTAGGTTCTGATGATTTGCTGAGGATTCAAGTTGCTTGTTTTTTTTTTTTCCCTTCTCCCCATTATTTGATTTCTAAGTATTAAAGATGCAGATCATCCACTTTTCCAGTAGATGACACTGTATGTCAGGAAAGCTAATCTGTAACTGGGTCTTCTGTGATTACAGGAGGATCCTGTAGGGATTTGTCACTGGTGAAAGTGGTGTGTGTGGTTGTGGCTCATGCCTGTGGTACTGCTGATAGCCTTCCTTTCTGAGTTTCAGACCCACAACTCTAGAGTATGTGGATTTGGTACAGTTTCCCAGTGCTTTCCAGCTCAACTACACTATATCTGCTCATCCCTGTGACCACCTGATTCCAAGGGAAGTGGATGGGGGTAGGAAGCCCTATCTGCCTGATTCAGCACAGCACTTTTCCCAGCACTGTCACATAGTTAGATCCAGAGAAATTAGCTGTGTGCTCCCCACACATGGGTATGAACCATGGATTCTACCCAAGCAGATGCCTCTCCCCTATTCACCCTTTGTGCCTATAGTTAAATTTCCTCAGAGTCTCTTCTGTTGCATGTAGTCAGCTTTGGTCTCAGATGATTGGGAGATGCTCCAGTTTCACCGCAAGCTATGGGGTCCTCCAAGTTCAGTGCCTCGCCTGATTTCTCTAATTTATTCTTCCAGGAATGAAGCAGGGAACTTCCTCTGACACCATCTTCACCTTCCTCTTTTGAATTTTTTGTTTTCAATCATGAATTATTCCTGTATTTTGCCAGTTGCTTTTTCAGTATTTATTAATATAATCAAATCGTTTTTTCTCTAGTATGTTCATGTGATGGATTACATTATTTGATTTTTAAATGTTGATGCTGTCTTACATACCTGAGACAAACCCACTTTGTTGTGGTGTGTGATTTTTTAATACATTGTTGTCCACACTTTTTTTGTCTTTTTCATTGTTGTTGGAATCAATTTACTAATATGTTGTCAAGAGTTTTTGCACCTATGTGAATGATAATGGTCTGTAGTTTTCTTCTCTTGTAATGTCTTAATTTGGTTTTGGTGTTAGGGCAATGGTGGCCTCATAGAATATGTTAGGAAGTCTGTCTCTGCTTCTATCCTTTGAAAGAGATTGTAGAGGGCTAGTATAATTTCGTCCTTAAATGTTCAGTAAAACTCAACAGTGAACCTATCTGAGTCTGGTTCTTTCTCTTTTGGAAGGTTATTAACTATTAATTTAATTTCTTTAATAGGTATAGTCCTATTCAGATTTATTTCTCCTTATATGAGTTTTGGCAGATTGTATCTTTCAAGGAATTGGTTCATTTCACCTGTGTTATCAAATTGATGGTCACAGAGCTGTTCAGTTTCCCACATTAGCCATTTGATATCTATGTGCACTTCAGTAATGCCCCCTCTTGTATCTCTGATATTAGTAATTTGTGACCTCTGTCTTTTTTTCTTAGATGGCAAGAGGTTTATCAATTTGCTTCATCTTTTTTAATAAGCAGTTTCAATTTCATTGATTTCTATTTTATTTCCCATCATTTTTTCTCATCTATTACTTTGGATTTAATTAGTTCTTCTTTTTCTAGTTTTCTAAGGTGGAAACTTATATTATTGGTCTTAGATCTTTCTTCTTTTCTAATAGATACAGTCATTGCTGTAAATTTCCCTCTAAACATTGCTTTCACTGCATTCTAAAATTTTTCAAAATTCCATTTTTGTCTTGTGTAATTTGATGTTCTTGAACAATTGACCTCTTAATCATTATGTAATGCTTTTCTTTATCTCTAACATTCCTTGCCTTGAAATCTAATCTGTCTGAAACTTCTTTCCTTTGACTATTTTTAGCGTGGCATATATTTCTCCATTATTTACTCTTAATCTATATGTATTTTTATATATACAGGAAAAGTTTCTTGTAGTCAACAAGTATTTGTGTTGTGTTTTTTGATCCTTTCTGTATTTTAATTGCTATCTTTAGACAAATGATATTTAAAGAAGTCATTGATATTACTGAATTAATATCTACCACATTTTGCTACTATTTTCTATTTGCTATGCATTTTCCTTGTACTTAGAGTTTGAAATATGCATTTAAAAATTAATCCAAATCCACTTTCAAACAACATTAGATAGTGCAATTTCTTTACAGAAACAAAATACTCACTCTTCTCATCCCATGTGTCATTGCTGTTATTTATTAAAGATTATTTATTAAACATATTTACATAGAATATGTTCTCAAAAACATCATTGCTGTTATTATTTTGAATACATCATCATCATCTGTTAGAGCCATTAATAAAAAGAAAAAGCTTTGGAGCCTCTCTAGTGACCTGGGGGTAAGTCTCAGTGCCATCCCATGACAGCCTGAGTTCAATTCTGGCCAGGAAGCTAACCCACATAGGGCACAGCAGACCTCTCCTGTCCTCCCACTGCTCCCCTTCACAGTGTATTTCAGAAGATCCAGCTGTTCTGCTCCCCACTCTGTCTCTGGTGAATCCTCTCATCCCCCATATCTCTAGCCTACACACCAGTTCTTCTATGCATCTTTAAAAAAAAAATAAAAGGTTTTATTTTATTTCACTTGTTCCTTGTTTTAATCTTCTTTCGTCTTTGAAGATCTAAGTTGTTGGTCTATATTATTTTTCTTCTCCCTAACTAATGCATTTTAATATTCCTTGCAATCTAAGCTATTTGTAACAAAATCCTCAGTGTTTGTTTATCTGATAAAATTTTTCTCCTTCAGTTTTAAAGGATAATTTTGCAGATTACAGAATTCAAGTTTAGTGGGGTTTCCCTCTCAATACTTTTAAGTACTTTATTCCTCTCTCTTCTTGCTTCTGTGATTTCCTATCTAGTTCTTCTATCTAGTTCTTAGTTTCATTCTTCTGTAGTTATGGCTGCTTTTTCTTTCTTTTCTCTTCTTTCTATATGCTTTACCTTACTTCATTTCCTGGTGTTTGGATATGATATGTCCAGGGATAGGGAGGGGCATTTACCTTATTTGGTATTATTTAGGATAACTGAGTGTATGGTTTTTTTGTCTTACATATATTTGGAGAAATTGCTAGTCATTATTGCTTCAAGTAATACACTTGTCCTTTCTAGCTTGCTTCTCCTTGTATTTCCACACATACATGCAAAATCTTTTCCACAATTGTTAGATGTTATATTTTTTTTTGTCTTTTTTCTCTCTGTTTTTCAGTTTTATAAGTTTCTCCCATCGTATTTTCAAATTCAGAGATTATTTCTATAGCTGTGTCCAATCTGTTCATGAGCCCATCAAAGGAATTTTTCATTCCCTTTCCAGTGTTTTTTATCTCAAGCATTTTTATTATATTCTTTCTTAGAATTTCCATATCTTTGTGTATATTACCTGTATGTTCTTGCATGTTGTCTACTTTTTGCATAGAGCCATTAAGATATTAATCATATTTTCAAGAGTTATTTATTTCTGCATACAAGAGCTGAGGTGCCGGTCGGAGGTGCCAGGGTGTTAGAGGAATCATCAGAGACAGAGTGGGGAGCAGAATAGGAAGATTTACTGAAATACACTGCTAGGGTAGCAGCAATCCAGACAGGAGAGGTCTGCTGCACCATGTGGGTTAGCTCCCCAGCCAGGAATTGAATTCCCGCTGCAGTGGCTGCCTATAGCTTCATAGTGTTGAGAAATAACCCCTTGTGACACCAGGGATGCCCTAGTCATATATATGTTTTAATTTCCAGTCCGATAATACTTGGACTCTAGTTTCAATACTTGTCCAATCACTTCAATGTATTTCAGTCTTTTAAAATACCTTAAATTATTTTTGTTGAAAGGTGGACATGTGGAGGGATGGGAAGCATTCTATAGTCTTATGAATAAGTTTAAATCTTTTGGTAAGCTGGGAACTTCACACGTGCTTCTCAATGTCCCCCTTAGATGGCACAGTGTGGTTAGAGGACAGAAATTATTTTTTCCTCCATTCCCCACTTTGAAGGATAGTGAGCTGGAATTGGGTATTTACTGTCTCCATAATGGAAAGCTAGATTTGATAGAGCTTGAATATTTCCTTTTCCCCAGATTGGTTAAGTTCTGATAAACTCCATGTTAGTCAGGCTTTAATAAAATAATGTCTCTGGGAGACGGACAGGGAGAGGAAGGACTAGGGTCAAAATAAAGGGGAGGGTGGGCCTCCCCGATGGCACAGCGGGTTGAGCATAGCGTTGTGAAGCTGACCGCAACCTCCGCAGCAGCGGTTCGATTCCCAGCCGGCCAGGAAGAATCCCACATGGCGAGACAGACCTCTCCTGTCTCACCCACTGCTCCCCTCAGCAGTGCTTTCATTCCATCTGCCTGTTCTGCTCCCCACTCTCTGATGAATCCTCGCACCCTCCCACAACTCTGGTCTATACCCCAGCTCTTGTATAAATAAAAAAAAATGAATCTTTAAAAAAAAAAAAAATAAATAAATAAATAAATAAATAGAGGGGGTGCAATTGTATGGGGAATATAACCAAAATGAAAATGCATGGATTGTGCAAAAATAAAAAATGATGTAAGAATTATATAAAATAAAATATATTAAAAAAAAATGTCTCTGAGCATAAGCCTTGCTAAGAAGAATAGTATTCTGACACATTTTTAAATGGTTCCATCCCCCACAGAAAGTCCTATATATTTTTTCCCAGTGTTTACAGTGAAGACATGTTAGAGATCCTGAGATAAAACACAAAAACATAAACGTTTTACTATGTCTGGGCTTTCATGAGATTTTTAACCATTGGGCTTGTTCTGCCAGTCTGTCTTTCTACTTTTCTGACGAATCTAACAAGAGTTAATGATTTTTCAGTTCAGTTTTTACTTGTCATTAGAATTGAGCAGCACTTTTAATTTTCTTTCATGTCAGATCAGAAACTTGAATTCTCCCATTTTGCCAGCAGTTTTGAAGGATATTGTCACTGGATATAAAAGTCTAGATTGACAGTTCCTTTAGCACTTTATAGATATTGTTCCAATGTCTTTTGACCTCATTATTTAATGAAAATCCTGCTATCACCAAAATCAATATCCTTGGTATAAAATGTCTCATTTTTGTCTATTTTTTATTTTATTTTATTTTATTTTTGAAGTAAGATTTTTTAAATTTATTTTTTTAACGAGGTAACAGTGGGTTACATCATTGTTTCCATTTTGGAAGAATAGGAAACCCCTTCAGGTGTTGTTACTGCAGTGCACTCTCCACCAAAACACCCGTAGTCCACCACTCTTAGCAGGAATTTAGAAAACCTAAATAAGGGACCAGGAAAAAGGCTAAATAATACAAAGTAAAAATCAAAATCAACAAGCAACTATAAACCAGAGACATACTATAGGGTGTGGGGTGGGAAGAAGGATTAGGGTCAAAATAAGGGGGGAGGTTACAATTATATGGGGAACACAATCAAAATAAAAATGCATACATTGTGCAAAAATGAAAAAATGATGTAAGAATTATGTAAAATAAAATATTAAAAAAAGAAGTCCTAATTCTAAAAAAAAAGAAGATACAGTTTTTACATATAATGGAATACTACTCAGCAGTCATAAAAGTGAACTCATGTCATTTGCAGCAACATGGATGGAGGTAGAAGAGATTATCCTGAGCAAAAAAAAGACAGTAGAAGAGAGACAAATACCAGATGGTGTTGCTTATATGTGGAATGTAGAGAAACTAATAAAAGGGTCAAATAAAGTCAAAGCCAAACTCAGAAACTAACCCTTGAAATCTGACTATAGAAATGACTCATCCACAGGGAATATACAGTGATGAGAACAATGTGGGGAAGGAGCACAATAGACTATTTTTTTATTTTATTTTATATATTTTTATATCATTTTTCATTTTTACAAAATGTATGCATTTTTATCTTGGTATAGTCCCCAAACAATCCCCACTCCCCCCATTGTTTTGATCCTATTCCTTCCCTGTAGTGTGTCTCTGGTTTATAGTTGCTTGCTGATTTTGATTTTTACTTTATTATAATTAGGTTTTTTCCTGGTCCCTTATTTAGGTTTTCTAAGTCCCTGCTATGAGTGAGACCATCCAGTATTTTTCTTTTCCTTTCTGGCTTATTTCACTGAGCATGATCCCTCACAGCTCCAACCATGTTGCTGCAAACTGCATGAGTTTATCTTTTTGATTGCTGAGTAATATTCCATTGTGTATATGTACCACAATCTTCTTGATCTAGTCATATATTTTTGGACATTTGGGTTGTTTCCATAGTTTAGCAATTGTAAATAGTGCTGCTATAATCATAGAGGTGTAGGTGCCCTTTTGAATTACTGTTTCTGTGTCCTTTGGGTAAATACCTAGGAGTGGAATTGCTGGGTCATATGGAAGCTCCATCTTTAGCAAGTTGAGGAATCTCCACACAGCTTTCCATAGTGGTTGGACCATTTTGCACTCCCACCAGCAGTGCAGGAGAGTTCCTTTTTCTCCACATCCTCGCCAACATTTATTGTTGCTAGTTTTTTTTTTTTTAATATGTGCCATTCTCACTGGTGTAAGATGGTATCTCATTGTAGTTTTGATTTGCATTTCCCTGATTACAAGTGATGATAAACTTTTCTTCATATGTCTGTTGGCCATTTGCATTTCCTATTTGGAGAAGTTTCTTTTAAGCTCTTCTGCCCAATTTTTTTAAGATTTATTATTTATTTATACAAGAACCAGGGTACAGGCCAGATGCACAGGAGGGTGAGAGGATTCACCAGAGACAGAGTGGGGAACAGAACATCTTCCACCCATTTTTTGACTGGATTATTTACTTTGTTTTTCTTGAGTCAGCTCTTTGTAGATTTTTTTTGATATTTTATTTTCCATAATTCTTACATCATTTTTCATTTTTGCACAATGTATGCATTTTCATTTTGGTTATATTCCCCATACAATTGCACTCCACCTTATTTTGACCCTAGTCCTTCCGCTCCTCGCCCCTCCCCCACCATAGTGTGTCTCTGGTTTATAGTTGCTTGTTGATTTTGATTTTTACTTTGTATTAATTAGTCTTTTCCTAGTCCCTTATGTAGATTACTCAGCAATCAAAAAAGACAAACACATGCAGTTTGCAGCAACATGGATGGAGCTGGAAGGGATCATGCTCAGCGAAATAAGTCAGAAAGAAAAAGAAAAATACTGGATGGTCTCACTCATAGCAGGAATTTAGAAAATCTTTGTAGATTTTTGTGATCAGTCCTTTATCATTAGTGTTGTGTGTAAAAAATTTCTCCCCATTGATGGGGTGTCTCTTTGTTTTGGTTACTGTCTCTTTTTCTGTACAGAAGCTCTTTAATTTGATGTAGTCCCAGCTGTTTATCTTTGCCTTCACTACACTGCTTTGGGTGATGTGTCTTTAAGGATGTTACTGAGGTGTATATCATGTAGTGTCTCGCCTATATTTCCTTCTATATATTTTATGGTTTCAGATCTCATATCTAATTATTTAATCTATTTTGAGTTTACTTTTGTGCATGGTGTGAAGTAGTAGTCAAGCCTCATTTTTTTGCATGTAGCAACCCAGTTTTCCCAGCACCATTTCTTTTTTTTTTTTTAATAAATTTTATTGTTATATTCCCCATACAATTGCAGCCCCCCCATTCTGACCCCAATCCCTCCCCTCCCACCCCCGCCCCCCTAAAAGTGTCTCTGGTTCATAGTTTTTTGTTGATTTTGATTTTCACTTTCTTATAGTTATTCATTTTCCTGGTCCCTTATTTAAGTTTTCTAGATTCCTGCTATGAGTGAGACCATCCGGTATTTTTCTTTTTCTTTTTGGCTTATTTCGCTGAGCATGATCCCTTCCAGCGCCATCCATGTTGCTGCAAACCAGCACCATTTCTTGAACAAACTTTCTTGACTCCATTGCATATTCTTTGCCCCTTTGCCAAAGATTAATTGACTGTAAATCTGTGGGCTTATTTCTGGATTTTCTGTTTGATTCCATTGGGCCGTGTGTCTGTTCCTGTTCCAATACCATGCAGTTTTGATTATTATAGCTTTGTAGTATAGTTTGAAGTCTGAGAGTGTGTTACTACCTTTCCCTTCTTTTTTTTTTCAAGTCAGCTTTGGCTATTTGGGATTTTTGGTGACTCCATATGAATTTCGTCAATATTTGTTCTATTTCTTTGAAGAATGTCATTGAAATTTTTATTGGACTAGAACTGAACCTGTAAATTGCTTTTGGTAGGATGGACATTTTGATAATGTTAATTCTTCCAATCCATGAGTAAAAGTCTTTCCATTTTTTGTGTCTTCTTCTATTTCTTTTAACAGTGTTTTATAGTTTTCTTTGTATAGGTCCTTTACCTCTTTTGTTAGGTTTATTCCCAAGTATTTGATTATTTTTGTTTCAATAATAAAAAGGATTTTTTTATTTCTTCTTCTTCAGATTTATTGTTTGTGTATAGGAAGGCAACTGATTTTTCTGTGTTGATTTTGTATCCTGCTACTTTACTAAACTGAGTAATTAATTTGATTAGTTTTTTCTGTGGAGTGTTTCGGGTTCTCTATGTATATTATCATATCATCTGTGAATAGTGATAGTTTTACTTCTTCCTTCCTTAATTGGATTCCTTGTATATCTTTCTCTTGTCTTATTGCTCTGGCTAGGACTCCCAGTATTAGACATGGTGAGAGTGGACATCCTTGTCTTGTTCCAGATCTTAATGGAAGTGCTTCCAACTTTTCAGCATTGAGAATGATATTGGTTATGGGCTTGTCATATATGGCCTTTATGATATTGAGTTATGTTCCTTGTATCCCAAGGATTTCAAGGCCCTTTATCATAAATGGGTGTAGTACTTTGTCGAAAGCTTTCTCAGCATCTATTGATGTTATCATATGATTTTTATATTTCTTTTTGTTGATGTGTTGGATTACACTGATTGATTTTCAGGTTTTGAATGATCCTTGTGTTCCCTGGAATAAATCCTGCTTGGTCGTGGTGAATTACCTTATGGATACATTGTTGGATTCTGTTAGCTAAAATTTTATTGAGGATTTTTGCATCAATGTTGATTAGAGATATTGGCCTGTAGTTTTCTTTTTTGTGTATTGTCCTTGTTCGGTTTTGGTATAGTGTAATGTTGGCCTCCTAGAACATGTTTGGTATTATCTCTTCCTTCTCAATTTTTTGAAAGAGTTTATGAAGGATAGGCACTAGTTCGTTTCTTAATGTTTGGTGGAATTCATTTGTAAATTCATCTGGTCCTGGGTTTTGTTTTGGGGAGGGTTTTAATTACCATTTCAATTTCACTGCTTGTAATTGGTCTGTTTAGGTGTTCTATTTCTTCTTTATCTAGCTTTGGGTGATTGTAGAGTTGTAGGAATTTGTCCATCTCTTCTGAATTGTTGAGCTTGTTTGAATAGAACTGTTCATAATAGTTGCTGATTATATTTTTTATTTCTTCTGTGTCTGTCATGATTTCTCCTCTTTCATTTGTGATCCTATTTATTTGTGCTTTCTCCCATTTTTCCTTTGTGAGCCTGGCTAGGGGTTTGTCTATTTTATTTATTTTTTCAAAGAACCAACTTTTGGTTTCATTGATCTTTTGGATTTTTTTTTTTTCATTTCTGTTTCATTTATTTCTGCTTTGATTTTTATTATTTCCTTTCTTCCTCTGGTTTTGGGGATTTTTGTTGTTGTTCTTTTTCTAGTTCTTTGAGCTGTGAGATTAGGTTGTATCTTTGAATGTTTTCTTGTTTTCTTGATGTGAGCCCATATTGCTATATATTTTCCTCTTATTACTACTTTTGCTGCATCCCATACATTTAGGAAATTGGTGTCCTCCTTGTCATTCAACAAAGTATTTTTTAATTTCTTCTTTGATCTCCCATTAGTCCAGTGGTCTTCCAGTAGTGTGGGTTTCAATCTCCATGAGGTAGGAGGGTTCCTTGCCTTCTTTTTATGGTTTATTTCTAGTTTGATGCCTTCATGGTCAGAGAAGATGGTTGGTATAATTTCAGTCTTGGTGTATCTGTTGATGTTTGTCCTGTGTCTCAGTATGTGATCGATCCTGGAGAATTATGTGTGTGCACTTGAGAAAAATGTGTACTCAGATTTTTTTGGGTTTAGTGTTTTATAGATGTCTGTTAAGCCCATGAGGTCTAGATCCTTATTTAGAGCTTTAGTGTCCCTACTCATTTTTTTCTCATTGATCTATCCATTGTTGATAGTGGTGTGTTGAAGTCTCCTACTACATATGTATTATCTCTGATGTCTGTTTTCAGAGATAGTAATAGTTGTCTGATATATTTTGGTGCTCCTTCATTTGGTGAGTATATGTTAATGAGTGTTATGGCTTCTTGATGTATTTCCCCCTTGATCAGAATGTAGTGACCATCTGGGTCTCTTTTTATCTTTTTGAGTTTGAAATCTGTTTGATCTGATATATATAGCTGTTCCTGCCTTGTTTTTTGGTCCATTTACTTATAGGATTGTTTTCCATCCTTTTACTTTCAGTCTATTTGTATCTTTTGTAGTTAAATGTGTTTCCTGGAGACAGAAAAAGGTTGGGTATTGTTTCTTAATCCAGCCTGAAACTCTATGTCTTTTTATTGAAGAGTTTAGTCTGTTTACATTTAGAGTTAATATTGATCTGTTAGCACCTGTATTTGCCATTTTGTTTGTCTTTTCTCTGGTTTTATTTATGTATTATTTTAATAATTTTTTTTGGTCTTGTTTTGTTCTCATTCATCCCTCTGTTGGCTCTGGCTTTAATTTTTTTAAAGATTTATTTACACAAGCATTGGGTGCAGTCAGAAGCATAGGAGGGTGAGAGAATTCACCAGAGCCATAGCGGGGAACAGAGCAGGCAGACTGACGAAATACACTGCTGAAGGGAGCAGCGGGAGGCAGGAGAGGTCTGCGTGCCATGTGGGACCCTCGCCGGCGGCCGGGAATCAAACTGGAGCTGCAGAGGCTGCAGGAAGCTTCGCAGCCCAACACTCAACCGCTGCGCCACTGGGGAGGCCAGTCTCTGGCTTTAAGACTCCTTGTAGTATATTTTGGAGTGGGGTTTAGTCATAGAGGAAGGAAAGCTTTGCAGGATAGAGTATTTATTCTTGGTTGGCATTTGTTGACTTGGAGTTTGTTGACTATGTCCTTCCACTCTCTTCTTCCCCCTTGTATTTCTTCGGAGAAGTCTGATATTAGCCTTATTATTTTCCTTTGTATGTTATCTGTTTCTTCCCTCTTGTCAGCTTCATTATTTTTCCCTTGTCTTGGATTCTTGGGAGCTTTACTAGTATGTGTCTTGCTGTATTTTTCCTTTCATTATGGAAGCTTGGTGTTCTTCTTGCTTCTTGTATGTCTATTTTCAGCTCCTTCTTCATGTTTTGGAAGTTCTCTTCAATTATTTCCTTGAATATTTTCTAAGTTCCTATGTCTCGCTCCTCTCCCTCTGGGATTCCTGTAACTCTTATATTTTCTTTACTCATGGAATCAGATAGTTCCTGAAGTCTTTCTTCATTCTTTTTCCTTTGTACTTCTCTTTCCTTTTCTGTTTTGGTTCTTTTTTATTTCTGTGTCTTCGAGAGTACTTAGTCATTCTTCCATTTCATCTATTCTGCTTTCATTGCTTTTCCCAGAGTTCTTTAGCTCCTCATTAATCCTTTGATCTCCTGCATTTCTTTCACTTCCCTCTTAAGAGACTCAATTTCATTCTTCTTATTGTTGATTATTTTTCCTATATCATTTTTGACTTCTTTCAGTTTTTTAATCATGGCAATTTTAAATTCTCTATTGGGAAGACTCATAATTCCTCTTCGTCACTGGTATTGCAGTCTGGTGTTTGTCTTTTTGTGGTGTGTCTTTTCCCTGGGGACATGCTTGGTTGCTTATAATTTTTCTTCTCCCTGCTGCTTCTTTTTAATTTGTCCTATGTGTTGGGACACTGTATCACTGGTATAGGCCAATATCTCTTTGGTGTGCTCTTTCTGGGATGTCAGGAACTGGTGGTCCAATTGTGTCCAACACTGTTACGCCAGAAGTCCAGTAGGGCAGTGGTATTATGGATATGTTAATGGCCACTGTCCCTGGTATTATGGATATGTTAATGGTCACTGTCCACTGTTAATGGTCACTCCTCCTTCTGTATTTGTTTAATTCCAGAGGTGGGTCTTGAGGTCCCACAGACTTCCTTGGCAGTGGCTGGATTGCCCAATGGGCTCCAAATCGCTGGATCCCCCTCTGGGCTCCGACTCCTTGCCAGGTGGGGCCTGGCTTGTGGTGGCGGGCCTTCAGCTCACCTCTGACTGTGGGGACAGCCCTTTCTCAGTTCCACACAAAAGCTTTGGTCAGGTCCTGACCAGTACAGAATTCCCTGTCTATACACGATGTGTCTGCTGGGTGCTTACCTCTGCCTTAGGTCATCATTTTTTGTCTATTAATTGATTTTTAAAATATCTTTGGTTTCCCGCAGTTTGAGTATGATTTGTTTAAATTTTATTTTCTTTGATTTTATCTTATTTAGGGGTTTGCTATACTTCTTAAATATGTAAATTTTTATCTTTTCCCAAATTTTTAAATCTTCCAAATATTTCAAATATTTGTATTGCTCTGTTATCATTTTCTTCTCCTTCTGGAACTCTAACCACATATATTTATTGATTTGAGATTGCTACATGTTTTCCATTGATTTTTCCCTCTCCTCTTCAGATTGTATACTTATTTATAAATCATTAATTTCCTCTGTTTGTCTGTGTTCTACCATGAAGCCCACTGAGCAAATTTTTATTTCAGAGACATTTTTTTAGATCCTAGCCTTTCCATTTAGCTTCTTATTATAGTTTCTTTTTTGCTCCTGGTGATTTCTACATTTTCATTTATTTCAAATTCTTTGTTTCTTCATAAGATATAGAGATAATATCCATTTTTAAGTCTTTGTGTAATATTCTAGCAGTTTAGCATGTACTGATTTTAAAAGCTGTCACATTTTCCTGGTTGTATAGTAAGTAATTTTGTGTTGTTGGCCTCCTTGGTGGCCCAGGGGTTAAAGTCACTCTCAAAGCTATCACCAGCCAGTGCATCCTGATTTCGATCTCTGGCCATGGAGCTGATCCACATGGCACAGCAGACCTCTCCTGTCTTGACCGCTGTTCCCTCAGTGGATTCCAATAGATCTACCTGTTTTGCTCCCCACTGTCTCTCTGGTGAATCCTCTCATTCCCCATGCCTCTGGCCTACACCCCAGTTCTTGTATGTATGTATGTATGTATGTATGTTGATTTTTATTTAGTAAGCAATTAACATTGTTCAATTCAGACCACAAATTCTGCCTCACTTTTTGTGGGTGTGGTTTAAATTTCAGTTCAATTCTAAAAACATTTTCTCTGCTTGTTTGAACCTGTCCACAATTAAAATGAGCCTGAGACATCTGCCGGTTTATACACAGAAGGAAGGGATCCTCTTTGCTGTCTCTTTCTGCTCTGAGAATTTCTCCTCACTCTTCAGTCTCAAAAGGGTTCTTTGATGGTTTATATAGTTGTAAAGATGGGGTTACTATTGAAGTTTTAGTCCCTCACACATCCACTGTTGATATGCTTCTCTGTGATTGGGGTCTTTTATGTTTTTCCCTGAGGAAAAATGAAAAATGGAAAACATACCCTGTGCATTCACTTTTGACTCCCCTGCTTTAACTGGTTTGGTTTTCAGAGGCTTCAGATATTCTTTTTTTATCCTAAATATTTTAGTTTTAAATAGGAGCTATTTTTGAGCTATAATCAGTTTATACCACCATGCTGGACCATTACAGCTTAAATTAATATTTCTCAGCTGAAGGTTATGTCTACTTTGGATTCATATAATCCATTTAATGAATTGTTTCTCTACATTGTTTAAATTAAGTGTGTAAGAATTAAACTAGATCTCATATTGCATCACATGCAATAATAACTTATTTTCTAAAATTTTTACTTGACTCTATTTAATAACTATTTATTGAACACCTACTATGTGCCACAAACTCCTTTTAGATTATAGGAAATATAATAGTAAACATACCTAAAAAATAGATTAGAGAGCAAAAACCTTTAGTTAGTACAATATATAGTATTTTAGACAAATAAAAGAAAAACTATGCCACATGTGCCTAGTCTTGTGTAGAGGGAGTCTGTTAAAAATATTTTGGAAAGGGTAGTATCCCCAAATTTACCACTCTACTGACATCTAGGTGATGAGATAGCTGCAACTTATCAGAAGAAAGAGAAGTCTAAGTTTTGTAGGCAGTGAGCATAGCAATTTGAATGAAGGATACAACAAAACAGTAGCTTAAAGAAATGTCCCCTGCACTGCTGGTATTACACTGTGAAGATGAAGGTGAAGAGAGTTCACTTAATAGTACAGAATAGAAACCTAACATTCTTCTACTACCCCACAATTATGAATTCCCTGCTGTTGCATTTCTCTGTAAGTTACTAACCCCTGACATAGTTCCTGGCACTCTCCTCCGGCTCTCTCCCATGTTCTTTTTTTCTCCTATCTTTCACTTCCCTCCATGTTAACATTCATGGACATACTTCTTATTTTTGAGTGGAAAAAGTTCTTGAGTGGAAATATGAGATACGAGGGCTCAGTTTTCTCATTTCAAATGCCTCTAGCAATTACTGGATAGCTACTATCTATGTGATTTGAAAATCACACATGATACACTTGAAAGTATTTGCAGTCATAGTCTTTTTTCCTATCCTAGCTTTTTTTTTTTTTTTTTTTGTTACAGACATGCTTGTTTTTAGTAGAAAGGCTACTCTCCTATGTCTGATACAGCATTAAAGTTGAAATGGAAGCTGTGCAGCACAAACTCCTGTTCCATGCACATAGCAGAGATCATTAGCTGAACAGCTCCCTGTAACCCACTTCCTCTGCCCTCACAATTTTTATTAACAGAGCCCTAAAGCAGCCACCGCCAGTCAATCAAGCCTTGAAACAGGAGATTCATTGTACTTATCCTCACTCCTTTGGGAAGTGGCAAAACCTTTCCTGGAAAGTTGTGGCTAACTGAGAAAGCGGTGTCCATTCTAACACTTAAAATCTCCTCTAGGCACCATTTTCCATTACAGAGAAAATTAACCAAATGTATGTAGCTAAAGAAAATGTACAATTATATGAACACAAAGATTTGTTTTAAAGAACAAATATTTCTGTCTAGTCAGGTTCTTTTTAAAACAAAATAAATATCTGGAAGCAATTTAGTAAATTTGCTCTATGTAAATTATAATTAAAGTTAGACAAGAATCATTTGTTTTCTTGAAAAGAAGAAGATAAACTCAAGGTCAGGGAGATCAGGTTCAAGTCTAAATCCCAGAGTTAAGTGAGGAAGAAAGAGACCCAATATGTAATGCCAACTATAAATACATGCTTGGCTTTGGAACAGCTGTCCACAGTGCACCATTGCAATTTTGCTGTAACCAACTCTTACACATCTATGGCTTCAACTGCACAGAGATTTTACCATCATTTTAATTCAATCTTTTCAAAATAGAAAACCAAGTTGAATGAATGTTTTTATCCATAAGCACCAAGCCTGAAAAAGCAATGTCAAATTCAAAGTATGTTAATATGGGTATGACTGAAATGTCTTAAATTAAAACAACATTGTTCATGGAGTATAAGGGATAGGGATAGATTAAAGCAGCAATTAAAACTATGCCTCTAAAAGTGTGGGGTTTTGGAATGTCTGCTCAGTTAAGACTCTCTTCTGGGAGGATCTTCTGCTCACAACTTTTTTCTGAGTGAACAAGGGACCCTGTGCTTCCACCTCTCCACCCTTAATTCTTTTTTTCCTTTTTTTTAAAGATATATTTATTTATACATACAAGAATTGGGGTACAGGCCAGAGTTGTGGGATGCAAAAGGATTCACCAGAGACAAAGTAGGGAACAGAACAGGCAGACTGACCAAAATACACTGCTGAGGGGAGCAGTGGGCAAGACAGGAGAGGTCTGCTGTGGCATGTGGGTAGCTCCCCGGCTGGGGAATTGAACTTGTGCTGCAGTGGCTGCAGCTAGCTTCATAGGTTGTGTCTTCACCCCTTGCACCACCAGGGAGGCCCACCTTTAATTCTAAGGTAATACAGTATTAAGTCTACTGGAAGTCCATCTTTATCACGACTGGTGTGAAAGACTACACAGAAAGAGTATAGCCAAGTCAATCAGATTTATCTTGGAAAGCTAAAAATAGTAAATATGGAAGAATATCAATCTGATAGTGAAATGTGACACTGATGGTCAGTCAGGTGGACTCCAGGGTTAGAATAGCCATTTGGACCATCTATAAGATAAGTAACCAAAGATAAATTGGGGGGGGGGGGCAGGAGGGTAGAGAAGTAAGATATGTGGGGAGATAAGAAAGGAAGGAAAGGGCAGTAAGAGGGATGGTGGATGGGACTTGGGAAAAAGCGACCCTCAGCAGTTTTGCTGTGGAATCCCTGGTCCTCCTTGTTCTTGGGGCTTTTGTCTGGGTACCCAGAGTTCTTGCTGGTCAACTAGGCAGACTGCCAGGCAGGAGGCCTTGCACCGAGGACAAAAGTCCTGGTCTGAGAACATACTGGGAAATCAGTGTCTACTGAAAATAGCAGGCAGACATTATGGCCAGATTAGCAAAACCAGCAAAATACCTTACTTGTAAGGGTTAGGGTTAGCAGAAAGTTAGGTAAGAATAGAGAACAGAGATAATGAGCTTTGACCAGCAGGACAATGGAGCCCCCCAGGAACTAGGCCTTGTTCACCCATCCCAACTCACATCCCCATAACACATCCCCCACGCATGTACACTCTCTACATGCTTGCCCCATCTTTGAACTTGATTCTGATAAACACGAGACTGCCTTTGGATGGGGCTGCATGTTTCTGCCTGGTGTAGCCCCTCTAGGCCTCTCATTGCTCCAACCCACTTTGAGTGATCTT
The DNA here is from genome assembly GCF_964194135.1 of Talpa europaea. Classification (NCBI taxonomy): domain Eukaryota; kingdom Metazoa; phylum Chordata; class Mammalia; order Eulipotyphla; family Talpidae; genus Talpa; species Talpa europaea. Next base: position 43,472,746 of record NC_140083.1, on the reverse strand, counting down.
TACCTCGTCCCGCACTGCTCCCAATGCTGCCCTCTGTGAGGCAACACTTCTTTGTATTTCGCTGCCCATTAAAGAGTCTGAAATCATTGAATTTTTCCTGGGGATGGCCCACAGGATGAGGTTTTGAAAAGCAGATTAATGCTGGTCAAAAGATCAAGTTCAAGGCTTTTGTCCCGAATGGGGGTGAAAATGGCTTGTCAGACTAGGTATGAAGTACTCCAAGGAATTAGTCACAACCATCTGCAGAGCCAACATCCTGGCCTTGCTTCATCGCTCTATCATATTTATTTATTTTTTTTTTACTGAAATACACTGCTGGGGGAACAGCAGGCAAGACAGGAGAGGTCTGCTGCCATGTGTATTAGCTCCCTCGCCTGAATCTAACTCAGGCCACAGCAGCTAATTATCTATCTCATAAATATAGATCTTATCCAACAGGAGGTCAAAAATAATGTCAACTATAATTTTTTTTCTCCAGTTCTGGGCCGAAATCCCTCAAATCCCCTCAAACGTTGCCTCATTAGATATACATTTCCTCACTCCCTGCACTCACTATAAGTACATCATTACATGTCTCCCATCTTAAGGCTCACAACACCACGTTTTTCTGGTTCCTAAGATTTTCCCTTCCCTACTTAGTTAAGCATTTTGAAATTCTGTATCTATATTTCACACCTTCATTTATCTCTCAGTCTGCTGCAAGCTGGCTTCTTCCTTCATTGCATGAAGCTCCTGGCAATAACCTGGGTCACTGGATTGCAAGTGTAACAATCTTTTTTAAAATATGAGCAGAATATTTTCCATTTACCCCACCAGATCTACTCTTTACCCTTTCCAATCAGGAAGGCCGACCTATATGAACTACATCAACAGTGTTATTTTCCTCTGGCAACTGTTTTCATCAATGAGAGGGACTGTAGAAAGCCAGAATATCAGTCTGCGAATGTATGTCCACATATGTTAGCATGTCTACTTCTACAGCTAAGTCGGTCTCTCTCTCTCTCTCTCTCTCTCTCTCTCTCTCTCTCTCTCTCTCTCTCTCTCTTTCTCTCTTATTCTCTCTCTCTCCAAACATACACACACACTCTCTTCCTAATCCATTTGAAGGGGCCAGCTATTTTCAGGCAAAACCCTGACTGAATCAGCTACTTTTCAAAATTATCTTATTATACAATGGAAATTGAAACAGTTGAAATATCTCCCTCGATATTCTCTAATTTCTTGGATTCTTCATTTTTAGACTGACCATTCTCAATCAATGTTATCAGTTGCTCTTTCTCTGTTACTCTTCATGTATTGGTGTTTCCCAGAATCTGGATCATATTGTCATTTTCTTCTCACTAGAATATCTCAATCCATACTCTTAGCTTTAGTACTCACCAGAAATAGTGTTTGTATCTGGTAGATGTTCAGTACCTGTTTGCTGTATAATGAGTGAATATGTATACAAATGAAGGCCAAGTCCTAATCTCTGTATATCTCTCTTCCTTCTATGTATTTCTTACTCTCTTGTACACATCTCCACATGGGTGTCTCACAAGCAGCTCAACTCAGCATGTTTAAAGCTGGATTAATTGCCCTTATCTCCAAATTTTGGTTTTATATCCCTTATCTTATTTAATAACAATATATTCTCATAATACTTCAATTCAAAAAGCCAGGAGTCATCTTAAAAATGACCTAATTCCATGGCACATATTAAAAAAACCAGCAACAACAATTGTTGGCGAGGTTGTGGAGAAAAAGGAACTCTCCTGCACTGTTGGTGGGATTGCAAACTGGTCCAACCACTATGGAGAGCTGTGTGGAGATTTCTTGACCTACTAAACATAGAGCATCCATATGATCCAGCAATTCCACTCCTAGGTATTTACCCAAAGGACACAGAAACATCAATTCCAAAGAACACCTGCACCCCTATGTTTATAGCAGCACTATTTACAATAGCTAAGCTTTGGAAACAACCCAAATGCCCAAAAATAGATGACTGGATCAAGAAGACGTGGTACATATTCACCATGGAATATTACTCAGCATTCAAAAAAGATAAACACATGCAATTTGCAGCAACATGGATGGAGCTGGAAGGGATCATGCTCAGTGAAATAAGCCAGAAAGAAAAAGGAAAATACCGGATGGTCTCACTCATAGCAGGAATCTAGAAAACTTAAATAAGGGACCAGGAAAAAGAATAACTATAAGAAAGAAAATATCAAAATCAACAAACAACTATGAACAAGAGACACTCTATGGGGCTGGGAAGGGTGGGGAAAGGAGGAATTGGGGTCAAAATAAGGGGGTTGTAATTGTATGGGGAATATAAAAATAAAATTTAAATTAAAAAAAAAAAAACAAAAACAAATGACCTAATTCCATACTTCACTCACAAAATTGTGTCAACTCCATATTAGCTTCAATTTTTACATGTTTTGTTCTCCATCTGCTACAGTCTTCATTAAGATCTTGCTTGTCTCTCTAGTGTAATATTTTCTCACAAAGCTTTTCTTTTTTTTCTTTTTTCTTTTTGGTTCCTGCTTTATTCCTTTGCAAACTATCTTTGATACAACCTTCATGGTAATCTTTCTATGCCATTTCTCTACTGAAAATGATTCAAAGGTACTCATTTGCATGGCTTTCTGGATAGGCCTACCCAACTTTCAAGCTTTTCATCTTTTACTTCTAACATGAACTTCACACTGAACATCCTGACATTACTCAAAATAATCCTTATTATTCCCTCTACTAAATTTACTTCCAACTTTACCTTTCAAGATTCTTCACATTATCTAAGACTTAACCTAAAAAATGATTTCACTAATGTCTTTCCTTCTACTTTTCACTACCCTCTCCTTTCTTGTCTTTGAAAATACTTTGTAAATTATAATTATTATAACTCTAAATACATTGTACTGTAATTTGTTACTTAATTATCTGTCTCAACCAAGAGGCTATAAGACCCTTCAAGATATACCTTTACTTAGAATACTGTTCAATTCATCTCACTATTCCTTTTATTTAAGTGGAAATCAACAAATAATTGTTAAATATCTTTCAATTCCTATTATTCTTGCCTAAGTTTATATAATATTACCATTAACATAGTTGAATTGTGTTCCCCCAAAATTAATATATTAAAGACCTAATCCAAAATACCTCAGAATTTAACCTGATTAAGACACTGCATCTTAGAGATAATCAAATTAAAATGAGATCATTAGGATGAGTCCTAATCCTTCAAGACTGTTGTCCTCATAAAAAAAATAAAAAGTGGACACAGAGACATACAAAGCAAAACATGATGTGAAGAAATATAAAGAGGAAATGGTAATTTATAAACCAAGGACTGAACAATCCTTCCCTACAGCCCTCAATAGGAACCAACTCTGCCAACACCTAGATTCTGTACTTAGGTTCTCAACTTGTGAATTGCTAAATCTCTGTTATTTAAACGCCACCTGTGTATTTTGTTATGGCTACCTTAGCAACCACATTGTAATTCAGTAAACTTTTTTATATAATTCGCTTTATTTTAATTTACCATTTCCATTAAATCTTTACTTAATTCCCTCATTTGGACTCAGCTAGTATTTTCACAACCTATTACTTTCGTCTTAGGTATTTCCTCTCCAGTTAAGTTAAACAATCAATGTGTCCCATATAGTCTCTTCTCTCTGAAATTACAAATCTCATCATTAATTTATTTATCAGACAATGGTTGAGAACCTATAAAGTTCAACAAGTTTCTCCAAGTGCTGAGTGTGGTGAAAGACAAGAGCCATCAAATTCAGTCCTTGACTACCAGAAACATGTAACCTAGCACAAGAGACAAAACGTACAGTAGATTTAAAATTATGATGCTCATCCAAAAATGTTTGTAATCCCCAATACAGGCATAAAATTTCATCAGTGACCTCAGAGCTGAAAGGGATTTTGTAATCCTGGCATCACAGTGTTGATTTGACAAGTGAATAAGGCATCTCAAAGAGCAGCACTATTGCCTGAGGTGTATAGGATCTTTATGTTTGCCCAGACTTTCTTATGATTCACATCCACTCCCCATCTTTGAATCACTCACAGTTTAAAAATATACCTTAGTAGCTTGGACTCTTCAGTCTCCTTCATAATTCTCAGATGCCTAGAGTTTACCTCATAAGAATGCATATGATTTAAGCAAGAATGAGGGATTCAGAGAAAAAAAATTCCTATCTGCTTGAGTTAGAAAACACAAGGTTAATCAAAAAGCTAGTGGCACAGGGGTTAAAGTCTCAGCGCTATCAAGGTATCTCCAGGCATTTCAGCTTGAGTTCAATCCCAGGCCAGGGAGCTGACCCACATGGCACAGCAGACCTCTCCTGTCTCACCCGCTGCTCCCCTCAGCAGTGGATTTCAGTAGATCTGTCTGTTCTGCTCCTCACTCTGTCTCTGGTGAATCCTCTCACACACACCCTCCCCACCCCCAAACTCTGGCCTACACCCCAGTTCCTGAATACATAACTAAATAATATAAATCTTTTTTCATTTTTTTTTCCTAAAGATTTATTTATTTATTTATACAAGCACTGGGTACAGTCAGAAACGCCGGAGGATGAGAGAATTCACCAGAGCCAGAGCAGGGAACAGAACAGGCAGACTGACGAAATACACTGCTGAGGGGAGCAGCAGGCAAGGCAGGAGAGGTCTGCTTGCCATGTGGGACCCTCGCCTGCAGCCGGGGATCGAAACGGCGCTCAGAGGCTGCAGGCAGCCTTGCAGCCCAGCGCTCAACCACTGCGCCACCAGGGAAGACCCAATATATCTTTTTTTAAAAAAAGCTCATTTGAGCAGCAATTTCAGAATTTTTTTAAAAGACATTTATTTATACAATAACTGGGGTACAGGCCAGAAGCATGGAGGGTGAGAGAATTCACCAGAGACAGAGCATAGAGCAGAACAGGGAGATGGACCGAAAACACTCCTGAGGGGAGCACCAGGCAAGACAGGAGAGGGCTGCCTCACTGCCAGGAATCGAACCCATGCTATAGAGGCTGCAGACGACTTCACAGCTCTGTGCTCAACCCTCTGTGCCACCAGAAGGAGGCCCAATTTCAGAATTTTTAATAAGCTAATATGAATTGTGAATATTTAAGAAGAGTTAAAAATAGTATAGGAGTTTGCCAATTTATATAATCACAAAGGTCTTTTTTACACAGAAGGTAATGGACCACTATCATTTATAGAACTCAGCATGGAAAATTCTGGCATGCAAAATAAATTCTAAACTCCTGAGCACTTGGGAGGAGGGGCCACAATGACTGTGGTAAAGAACTATAGGTGACTTGGGAGTGGGTGCAGTGTGGTAACATACACCAGAAGAGGTAGGAGCCTATATTTCTCAGTCATATCCAGTGTTGTAAACCAGTGCTACCTTATTAAATAAATACAGACATATGTACATACATACATACCTTATAGCTTTTTTAAAAAAATAAACTGTACACAAAAACCTCTAAAATATTACTTAATTCTCTTTCTATTGTTGTTTTTATTATCTCCCTTTTAATTACCATCATTGTCACCCCAGGTTATAACCTTCACTGCATTTCAGCAGGTTGGGATTCTTGTGCATGATGTTCCACCTGCCTGGCATACTGTTCCCTGCTCTCTCCATCCCCACAACCCTTCCTAGAATACAACAAGCTGTGAATCATTCAGAACACTGAAAAAAATCATACTTTTTTTTTTTTCGATAGCTAACATCCAGCACAGTTGCTGCCCCACATGTTACTCTCATCCTTAGTTAAATGAAAGAATAGCAGGATTGCAGTTAAATAACACAAATATATAGAATTTGTCGTTTAGGTTTGACTATCAGTGATTGAAATCTGGAGAGTAGAAACTGAAAGAAGGGAAAGTTAAGATCTGATAACCCAGGAGGTAAGGGACATTATAGAATTTGTAAACATCTCACTGAAATAAATGACCCAGGAAAGAAGTAGTTTCAAGAGATGATAAAATGAGAGAATTGGGCCTCCCCTGGTGGCGCAGCGGTTGAGCGCTGGGCTGCGAAGTTGCCCGCAGCCTCTGCAGCGCCGGTTTGATCCCAGGTCGCCAGGGAGGGTCCCACATGACGTGCAGATCTCTCCTGCCACACCCACTGCTCCCCTCAGCAGTGTACTTCGGTCCTTCTGCCTGTTTGCTCTCCGCTCTGGCTTTGGTGAATTTTCTCACCCTCCCACGCTTCTGACTGTACCCAGTGCTTGTATAAATAAATAATTTTTTTTTAAAAAAGGCAATGCTGTAGTTGCTTTAAAAATATAAAAAAATAAAATAAAATGAGGGAATTAAGGAAGTCAGAGACTTCATGAATTAATTAATTCAGTAGGCTCTCAAATTAGCAAGGTAAGGAACTTGGGCTCCAGATGTCATTTTGTTCAAGAGTTTAGTATTTAGGAGCAGAGATTGGAGTGTAGCAGACCTATCTAAAGAATTAGAAAAACTGCAGAAATTTGAACTAATCAGTAAGAATGACAGTTCCAGTCGAAACAAGAATTATTTAGGCTTTATGTGCCTGGATGGCAAAAATGGATCTGTAGGTTTTTGGAATTTATGAGATTCCAATGTAAAAAAAAGACATATATTTTAAGGTTATATCAGGTCTGTGAACATGGTAGAATGGAGAAGTGTGTTGTGATCTAAATGCTTCAAGCACCGTGCAGAGAATGAACTGACCCTAGACATCAGTGAGTGGTGTAGCTGACAATAGGTAGACAAGAATAAAGAAAATGGTATCAGCCTCCAGAAAGGAGAAGTTGGTTATTAATAGTGTCAAGGGGAAAAATGCTGTTTTCTTCCTCAGGTCTAATGAGTTAGATGGACCCTAATTCATTTTGAGGAATTCCGCAGAAAAGGAGACGACTTAATTAGTGAAGCTTCTTTGAAGAGGTGAAAAGAAAGGCAGTGGACAGAACATGTGCAAAGACACACAGTCAAATATTAGCAAGTTTGTGTGATTGTGTGATTGTCAATGGCAGATTTACTTCAATAAAATTGAAAATACTTCATTCTATATCAGGACAGATAGTACAATATTTTTTGCCTATGTAAGTTTGATACAGATTATCAGAAAAAAATTCACTGATTAAAAATTTCATTGTTATTTTAATTTTTATGATATTTTACTTGGATCCCATAAAATAATTAAGTTTATCCAACAAATCAGTTATACTTTTGTTAGGAGGAACACTGACAAATTGGAAAGTGTTCCTCATAAGGGAGACTAGGATTGAGAGGATCCAGGGTTCCATGAAAAAACAGTGAATGTCAAAATATGAAAACTACACTATTATACATATTTCTTGCATTGATAGTTAAATTAGATGACTGCTGATGTCCCTTCAAAGTCAAGATGTAGGTTCAACAGTATTGTGTGTTTAGAAACCTGTTTCATGCTTTAAACAAAATTAAAATAAGTCAAGAAATTTAAGGAGCAAAATGTATGTTTTATAAGCTCCACTTTATTGCATTAAATGTTTAAGCAGTTTGAAGCACAAGTAAATTTTGTTAAATATCCTTTTTTAAAAAATAGATTTTTTTCCTCATTCCTGGCTCCTAAAAAAATGAAAATAAAACATTAGTTACTGAGGTTTGTTAGACGGATTTGGAGGATATCAAATCATGATTCATTTCAATGAACTCAGAGGAGGTTGACTAATGTTTTTAAACTTTCTGTCTAGACTGGAAAATTAAGAAGCACACCTGTGACTCCCCAAGCCTCTGATAAATCATATCTGAAAGGACAGTTTTGTATGAAAAACAAAACCTCATCCCCACCATACCCACAACTAAGGGTCTAGAGCCTGGGCCTGCTGACAGTGATTGCTGTGATCAGAGCCCATATGCTATTGACATGTGACTCCAGCAGATCTTCCAGAGAACTATGTGCCTGTGCAGAAGCGTGTTCCAGAAGTAGCTTGTAGAAGGGTGATTGTGGGAAAGGGAAAAAATAGCGTGAGCCATCTGTTACTTTCACTCCATAAAATCTCACTGCCCTTCATAAATCACCTCCAGGAGCCAGGACACTTTCTCCTCTCCCTGGCTTCCCCCCACCACCATTTGAGGTTCTGTTACTACCCTGGTTTAATGTTTGAGAAAGGCTGTATTCAAGCAGTAACACTGAGAGTATCCACTGTGTTTTAAGACAAAACATTTCACAGTCCTTTTAACTTATCTTCTTAGGTAACCACTGATTTAATGACTTACGAAAAATCTGATTACTCCAAACTTGCCACAATATGGGAATTAATTTTAAAAATCCTTTCACTAATTAAAAATGTCAGTAGTTATTTTTAAGCTGTGCTTTTTTTGTGTGTTTCACAGATATATCAAAGAAATTGTATCAGTTCTCCCCAATTTATAGCATAAATCTGTGCGTCTCTGATTAAAATAACAAGAAGGGTCTGAACTTCACTTTCTCTCCTCTCCAGGTCTTGCCTTTGAATGGCCATAGTTCCAGAGGCAGCTCTATGGCTTCATAGATGAGATAGACATGAAAATAACTAGTACAATATAAGAAAGAAATTTGGAGCATAGACAAGGGAAAGATTAAAATCTATAAGGAGTATATGGACAATCATTGCTGAAGAATTGGCATTTGCAGGGTTTTGAAAGTTAGAAAATAAGAAAGAAAAAGATTGTACAGAATATCAGTGAAGGAAAAGTTGGTGGAAATTTCCAGAATTAAAAACACTTTAAAAACAAATTGCAAACTCCTAGTTCTTTTTTCCGAAAGGTCTTTATTTCTCCCTCAGTCGAGAATGATTTTTTGCCTAGGGATCATGTAATAATGCGCAGAATAGGTTTGTAGATAGGAGGGCAGCTTTTACATCCCCTCAAAATAAGCTTGCCATCCACAGAATATGAGACAAGTATGTTAAATATAGGCAACATTAAACATAACATGAGTATACAAATATAAGCAAATATAAATATACAGGTACTTATCACTGAACTGCAGAGTCTCTCAGAGAGTTGGGCCTCTCTGGTGGCCTAGGGATAAAGTCTCAGCGCTATCACTGCCACAGCCTGAGTTCAATTTCAACGAGGGAGCTGACCCACATGGCCAGCAGCCCTCTCCTGTCTCACCCAATTCTCCCCTTAGTAGTGGATTTCAGCAGATCTGCCTTTTCTGCTCCCTACTCTGTAGGGAGGATTTATTCATAGTAAATCCTCTCACCTCCCACACCTCTGACTTATACCCCAGTCCTACATAAATTTAAAAACAAAACAGAGTCACTCAGAGATAAAAATTACATTGGGCATTTGGGTTGTTTCCAGGTTTCACCTGTTGTAAATAGTGCTGCAATAAACATACGTGTACAGATGCTCTTTTGAATCACTGTTTTTGTGTCCTTTGGGTAGATCCCTAGTAGTGTAATTGCCGGATCATATGGCAGCTCCATTTTTAGTAGACCGAGGAACCTCCAGACAGCTTGCCACAGTGGTTGGACCAGTTTGCACTCCCACCAGCAATGTAGGAGAGTTCCTTTTTCACCTCATCCTCGCCAACATTTGTTGTTGCTTGTTTTTTTGATATGTGCCATTCTTACTGGTGTAAGGTGGTATCTCAGTGTGGTTTTGATTTGCATTTCCCTCATTATCAGGGATGTTGAACCTTTTTTCATATGCCTGTTGGCCATTTGCGTTTCCCCTTTGGAGAAATGTCTTTTGAGTTCTTCTGCCCATTTCTTGTGATTGTATCAAGAAGATGTGGTATATATACACAATGGAATATTATTCAGCAATCAAAAAAGATAAACTCATGCCATTTCAGCAACGTGGACGGAGCCAGAAGGAATTATGCTCAATGAAATAAGCCAGAAGGAAAAAGAAAAATATTGGATGGTTTCACTTATAACAGGAATTTAGGGGAACCAAATAAGACATCAGTGTAAAAAAATAATAATAACAGTACAAACACAACAAAGCAAAAACAGACAATTACAAACTAGAGACATGCCGCAGGGGAGGAGGAGGGAGAGGGGTGAGAGGGAGGGAGGGAGGAGCACAGGGGACTGTGATGATGGTACATGGGTGCCTTGGGGACAGAAATTCTATGGGGACTCAATCTGAGGAAGGGGGGGAAGCAAATATTGTCTAAAAATGTAAATTGATAAATGTTAAAATAAAAAAAATCTAAAAAAATTTACATTTTGTTCCCCAATTAGCTCTGATCATTCTTTTTTTTTGCCACTTCTATCTCACAGTTACTGAAATTTTTCCAACTTAATAAATCCAAGAGAATAAAGATATACTTGATCATAAACCACTCTGGGAATTTTTACTTCTCATATGTAATGAAGTTGTCTGAGAAGGTCATCTTTTTTTGTTGTTGTTCTTTTGTTTTCATATTTTAGTAGTTTCTATTTTGAAACTACTACATAAGAGATGAGCTTCATTAGAAAGTATTCTACATGATATCCATATATTCACAGAAATTGGTAAAATGTGTACAGCTTTTCAGGCTCACCTGAAATTGCTAATAAGAAGGCACTAAACTCCCCCAAATTTAACACTTTGAAACAGAGTGACCTCAAGCCATTGAGAATTTGGACAAGAAAAGTTTTATACTGTAACCCCCCCTTGACAGAAAAAGCAAGAATGTTATCAATCATAATGCCACAGGAATCAATGCACCCCACAAATGAAATCCAATTAATTTGAGCAGGGGTAGGACTCACCATATAACATAGCTATTGTGAAATACCAAAATTTCCCCCAATCCCTGTCAACCAGGAATAGAAATCAAACAATATATTTTCTATATATTTCTTATTTTATTTTTTAAAGGAACATCCTTATTTTTATGGCTTATCAATCTGAAGAATAATGAGCAAAAAATAACAATAAATAAAACATTTTTCCAGTTGCATTGATATATAATTAACTATATATATCAATTATAGCACTGTAAAAATTTAAGGTGTACAACAGAATGACTTGACCTAGATATGTTGTGATAGGATCACCACAATAAATTCAGTTAACATTTATCATTTCATGTGGATACAAAATAAAATGGTTTTTTTTATAATAACAACTCTTTAGTATTACTTCTTTTTTTTAAGATTTATTTATTCATGCATACAGGAACTGGGGTATAGGTCAGAGGCTTGAGGAGTGGGAGGATTCACCAGAGACAGATTCACGGGAGCAGAACAGGCAAACTGACTGAAATCCACTGCTGAGGGGAGCAGCAGGCGAGTCAGGAGAGGTCTGCTGCTGCGCCACGTGGGTAGCTTCCTAGCCAGGGATCGAACTTGTGCTGCAGTGACTGTGGATAGCTTCACAGTGCTGAGTCTTCACCCCTTGCACCACGAGGGAGGCCCCTTAAGTTTTACTTCTTAATAGTTTTTGAATGTCCCATAGTGCCATCATGGCCATCATGTTGTACATGCATCCCCAGGACTTATTTACTGTATCAGAATTTGACCACTTTCATCAGTTTCCTACCACCCACCTGGCACTTTTAATAAGCACCAATCAGATCTATGGTTCTATGATTTTTAAAAAATATGTATTATTTTAGATTCTGTATGTCGGTAAAATAAGATATTTGTCTTTCGCTGTCCAACTTGTTTCACTCAGTATAATGCGCTCAGATTGCATCCATGCAAATGGCAAGAATTCTTTTTTTATTTGTGGTACCACTTTTTCAGGTAACATTGGTTCACAACACTGTCTAGTACATAACTGCTATGTTATGTACTGATTTATTGTTTCAATTAGTTTTTTACTGGAGTCTTAAAGATGTCTACATATATTATCATGTCATCTGCACATAGTGATAGTTTTACTTCTTTTCCAACTTGGATTCCTTTTATTTCATTCTCTTGCCTAATTGCTTGGTAAGTATTTCCATATTGGAAATATTAAATAGCAGTGGTGAAAAGTGGACTTCCTTGTTTCATGCTGCTTTTAGAGAAAAAATCTTTTAGTTTTCATCATTTAGAATGAGATTCACTGTGTTTGTTATATATGTCCTTTATCATGTTGAAGTATGTTCCTTCTATTCCCATTTTTAATTTTTTTTTAATTGACGTTCTATTGGTTTACATCATTGTTAGTGTTTTGGAACACCCCCCCCCCACTTCAGGTGTCGTCACCATAGCATTCCCACCACCAAAGCACCCATAGTCCTCCACCATCAGCCATTGTGCTTCTCTTCCCACCCTATTCTCAACCCCCTCTTCCCCTCCCCATTCCCATTTTGTGAGAGTTTTTATCATAAATAGATGTGGAATCTTTTCAAATTTCTTCTTTGCATCTATTAATATGATCACGTGATTTTTATCTTTCCTTTTGTTGATGTGGTAATTTACATTGACTCATGCATATTGAACCACCCTTGTGTCCCTGGAATAAATCCTATTTGTTCATGTTGTCTGATCCTTTTCATGTATTGTTGAATTTGGTTCAAAATTTTGTTGGAGATTTTCACATCTGTGCTCATCAGGGGTATTATTCTGTAGTTTTTGTCTTTTTATGTTTTTGTTATCAGAGTAACTTTGGCCTCACAAAATGTGAAAGTATTTCTTCTTCAATATTCCGCAAGAGTTTGAAAAGAATAGGTATTAGGTTCTCCTTGAAACTTTGGTAGTGGAGGCAACTAATTGTGGATGATTTTTATTGGGAGATGTTTGATTATTGTTTTAATTTCCTTGCCTGTAATTGGTCTGTTCAGATTTTTCTTCATGATTCAGTCTTAGAAGTTTGTATAATTCTAATAATATGTACATTTTCTTCTAGATTTTCCAGTTTTTAATCTGCATGATTAAATACACTCAGTGCATATTAGCTCTCATTCTTTCTCTCTTCTTTCTTCTAGGTTTATTTTTCTCTCTCATATAATAAAAATGACATGTACATTTCTAACAATGAAATAATGAATTCTTAGGTTAATCTGTCATTATCCATAGGCATTTTGTCCCTATGTGAATATTCTAATACCGTATTTATATATGCAATCTACTAATTAATATAACAATGTCATGTATGTGTATCTTTGTACACATCTGTGTTTATGATATAAAGCAATTCATGTCAAATGTGGATCAACATCACTATTCAAACTGGAAATAAAGAGATTTCTTCTAGAGAAAGTAAGTTTTGATAGTTATTTCAGTACCTTCCTAAAACCCATCAGAATTCTCTTTTCCTTCAGAAATCATGTTCACAGCAGGGCCTCCCCGGTGGCGCAGTGGTTGAGCGCTGGGTTGTGAAGCTGTCCGCAGCCTCTGCAGCACCGGTTCGATCCCCAGCCACCTGGTGAGGGTCCCACATGGCACGGCAGACCTCTCCTGCCTGTTCTGTTCCCCGCTCTGGCTCTGGTGAATTCTCTCACCCTCCTGCGCTTCTGACTATACCCAGTGCTTGCATAAATAAATAAAAAATAAATCTAAAAAAGAAAAAAAAAAGAAATCAGGTTCACAGCAGTGGTTAGGAGAGTCTAGAAACTTCATTCCAGTGGACACTGACCTTCCATGACACTCTCTCAGTCCTCACAGAAAAGCTAGGTAAACGCTCACCACCCTTTAAGAAATTCATCTTTGGTCACCTGGTACTCACAGTATATAAAGGCTCCTTAGAACTTGCAGGATTGGTCTCAGAGACAGAAAGGCTGGGAGAGGAGTATTTAGGAGGACTGGGAGGAACTTTTAGGGTGAGTATTAACCCAGAACACACACAGATCACTTCCACTAAGAACTAAACTGTCCGAACATTCTCTCCAAGCAGACTGGACTCTCACAGATTTTTATTATATGCTGCTTTCTAAGATTGAATATTTGGAAGGAAAATAAGAGCCAAACTATGCCGAAGCATGTGCAAATGCTGATCTAGCCCATGAATTAAAGAAATCCTGGACAGTTGGGAAAGCACAGGAATAAACAATTCAATCCATATAAACTGTATCTCAAATAAGTCTGTATTTTGTACACCTAAGAACATTTACTATCAATTATGTTAAGTGTCACTAGCTCAATAAGACTTTGGATTGTATAATAATGTTTATAATAAATAACTTGGTCTAAATTAAAAGCAGCCGACTAGATTGTCTCATAATGAGCCCTTACAAAAAGACAGGATACTCTGTTTATAGAAAATTTCATATTCTTCAGAAGAACCTTATTTATTTATGTCTGTATCTCTGTATAAAAGAAGGGATCAATGGAAATTTTCATTCAGTAAATATCAGTGGTCAAAATACTAGTAGATACCTTAAATTGTCTGACTCTGAGGGTTTAACAAACTGCCTTACATCTGACATCTAGTACATTGGTAATAATATATATTCCCGGGAGAGATACTTAAATTGCATTACAACAAAACAAAGAAAGTCTTTCTAATCAAACAAACCACACTATAAACATACTCTTGAAATTAAACTAAGCAAATTTTATAGGATTGTTGGATTAAACTAGCCTTTAATTATACTAGAACTATTAGTTCTGTCATGATTAAATTATGGGTTGTCAGCATTTCCTTTTAACTCCTTACATTTAGTAATTAATAACTTGATCAGGAAATTTTACTTTCAGTTAAGGCTTAATATGTAATGCAAAAATTTAATCATAAAATCAGTAACAAAACTGTTAAGACACAGAGAACCAAATAGAATTTTTTAGGTATTCAACTTTTATAACTTTTTTCATGGTATCAATTTCATATTTGTATTGGTTAATTTTAGGTTGCTAATACTTAATATAGTTTGTGCTCATGTGTTATTCCTATAAAATCAAGTTTAAAATAACTTCAGAAATAAGTTTGTTTCCTTTAATATTTTGTACACAGAAATAGTAAGGTCATCAGAGAATAAAAATGCATTACATATGTAAAGATTATAGAGAAAAATCAATTAACAATATGATATTTTAAAGTCACAACTAATGTACTTTCTATTTGATGAAGAAATTGGTTTTGCAGTTTTAATTCTTAAATAAAAGAATCTTTTGAAGAAATCAACATTATATTTGGAGTAAATTACTATAATTTTCAAAACACTACCAATTTTAAATTTTAAATAACAATTCTTTCAAGTGTTGTGGCTTTCTAGGAAATGAATCTTTTTTAATTGCTTATGAACAGATGAATACATTACATATTCTCCCAGGGAGCAATTAGAATGAAGTATTAACTGTATGTTTTTAACTGAATTAAATAAGGATTTAGATTAAGTATTGAATAACAGAAGAATGGACCTACGTCCAAAAGCGAGGGAAATTATTTTTCAACTCCCCTGCTTTAATGGCAGCTTGATAAAGAATGTCTGACACTACTTCAAAAATTAACTGTCTTTTCGTCATATTTACATAGTCCTACAGTAACATTAAGATAGTAAATTTTCAACATTACAAATTTTATAGTTAAATTTTAAATATAACTGCCATAACTTCTGAAACCATACAGCTAATTCAGACAATTAAGAGAACTACCCCAAAACATCATTGAATGTTCCATGTATAAAGTAATGAGATAGAGAGTTTATGTTCTTTTCCCAAAGTTTCTTGATCATTTAGTTCAATTGCTAAGCAATTTGAGGGGTTAATTAAAGATGGTAAAAAGAAAGCCCCAGGAAGATATTGTAAAATATCCCATGCTAAAAAGATTATGTGGTTTAGGCTTGACAAATGTGAAGTGACATCTGCCAGACCCTTTTGTAGAAACAGATAAAGGAACTGGTTCATCAAGGAAAAAAAAAAAAAAAAGGAATCTTACCAGTGAGAGGAACAACACAAGTCCAAAAAAGCAGCAGAGCTAAGCAAATGACTCACACATATTGCTCTCAGGAGATGAAAGGGACTAGTTTTTAATTCATTTTATATAGACCACAGATGAGGAATCTTCTAGATCAAAGCTTTGCAACATAATGGAAAGTAGTTGAATACAACTAGATCTAAAAACATCTGTCAAGGGTTTAATGTGCAAAAATTAAATGCTCTGGCTTTAAAGACTTTCTCAGCTCTATTGTTGTATAACTATATTTGAAACAAGAGCCAAAAGGACTTGCACCTCTTCGTGTTGGTACTTTCTAATGGGGGTGAGGGGGAAGTGTGTCTTGCCTAGCAATGAAAAACTGGGCTATGTGTGTTTTACACAAGAATTCCAATGTTGTATCATTTTCTGGCAAGATTCCATGTGCTTTAAGATTTAAAGGTGATGATATCAAGTGGGTCATTTTCAATTAAAAATTGGATTTACTTAGAAGCATTCAGAATGTCAACACGACAGATGCAACTTTTTTTGCAATTACAATAGTATTCAGTTAGCAGAACAATGATGATTTTGCATAAGCTGCATTATTTTCCACCAACAAGAATTTGCTTTAAAATTTCATAGCACACAAAAATCAGTAGCCTCCTTATATGCAAATAATCAATCTCAAAAGGAAGAAATACAGAAAACCATCCCATTTGCAATTGTACCCCCAAAAACTAAATTCCTGGGAATAAACCTAACAAAGGAGGTAAAAGACCTATAAAAGGAAAGCTACAAAACACCATTAAAAGAAATAAAAGGCACAAAGAAATGGAAAGCTATTCCAAGAATTAACATCATAAAAATGGCCATTCTCCAAAAAACAATTTACAGATCAATGAATTACAATAAAAATCTCAATGATGCTCCTCAAAGAAATAGTACAAATATTGATGAAATTTGCATGGAATCACAAAAAAAAAAAAAAAAAAAAAACCTGAATAGCAAAAGCTCTCCTGACTAAAAGGTGGAAGAATGAAGGTATTATACTCTCAGTCTTCAAACAACAGTATAAAGCCATTATATTAAAAACAGCACGGCATGGGAATAAAAGCAGACACACAGACCAATGGAATTGAATTGAAAGCCCCCAAATAAAACCACATGTATATGGGCAATTAATCTATGTCAAAAGCGCAAAGAATGTACACTGCAACAAGAAAAGCCTCTTCAATAAATGTGTTAGGAAACATGGACTGCAAAATGTAAAAAAATGAAACTAGACTACTGTCTCACAACATTTACAAAAATGATCTCAATGGATAAAAGACTTGAATGTAAGACCTGACACCATAAAATATATAGAAGAAAACGTAGGCAAAACACTCCATAACATAAGCCTCAGAAACATCTTTGAGAACCCTTCTCCAGAAGCAAGGAAAACAAAGGAGGAGATAAACAGCTGGGACTACATCAAGTGAAAAAGTTTCTGTACAGCAAAAGAGACAATAATTAAAAACAAGAGACATCATCCTACTGAAATGGGAGAAAATATTTGCACACCTTACAGCAGATAAAGGACTGATATCAAAGATCTACAAAGAACTTACACAACACATAGGTCTCCCCTGGTGGCACAGCAGTTGAGCACTGGGCTGCAAAGCTGCCAGCAGCCTTTGCAGCGCTGGTTCAATCCCCGGCCGCCACCAAGGGTCCCACATAGCGCGCGGACCTCTCCTGCTGCACCCACTGCTCCCCTCAGCAGTGTATTTCGTCAGTCTGCCTGTTCTGTTCCCTGCTCTGGCTCTGGTGAATTCTCTCACCCTCCCACACTTCTGACTGTACCCAGTGCTTGTATAAATAAATAAATAAATCTTAAAAAAAAAAAAAAGAACTTATGCAACACAATTAACAAAACAAACAACCCAGTCAAAAAATGGGCAAAATAACAAAAAGGAAACTGCTCCAAAAAAGAAAGGCAAATGGCCAACAGGCATATGAAAAATTCTCAGTATCACTTATAATCGGGGAACTGAAATCAAAACCACAATGAGATTCCACCTCACTTCAGTAAGAATGGCCCACGTTAAAAAATAAAAATAAAAACAACAAATTCTGACAAGGATGTGGAGATAAAGGAACTCTATTACACTGCTGGTGGGAACATAAAATGTCCAGCCACTATGGAAAGCTGTATGAAGTTTCCTCAAATTACAAAAAATGGATCAACCATATGACCTAGCAATTCCACCCCTAGGAATCTACCCAAAGGTCAGAAAAACATTAATTCAAAAGGAGACCTGCACTCCTTTGTTTATTGAAGCACTATTTTCAATACTCAGGATATGGAAATAACACAAATGCCCCCAAATATACAAATGGATCAAAAAGTTGTAGTGTATTTATACAATGGAATATTACTCAGAGATCAAAAAAGACAAACCTACCACGTTTCTATGTGTGGGTGAGATGGGGAAGGGATGATGCTAACTGAAATTACTCAGACGGAAAAAGATAAATACCAGATGGTGTCACTTATTTGTGGAATATGGAGAAACCAAATGAAAGGACAAGAAAAAGTCAAAACTAGCAAGCTGACCATAGAACTGAGGTCTACAGCAAAAGGAGGGGGCAGGAGGGTGTGCAAAACAGGGGAAGGATGAACACAAGGGGATATAATGATGGTTCATGAGTGATACAATGGCAGGAAAACTATGGGGACTACAATGATGAAAGAAAAAAATTTAGTTAATTAAGTAAAATGAGATAAAATAATTCCATGCCAATTTGCAGCCCTATTCTGTACCAAGCAAGGTTACTGACTATTGAAAACACCAGCAGGACAAAGCTATCCAAAGATAGTTAGCAATATGTTAACTGTATAGACAAAAAACATTGTATGGTTTAAAAACAAATTATACACAGCATTACATTTAACTTTTTCCTCTAAAAGAGTGAGAAGTATACAGGGGGGGGGTACAATGCTCTATAGGCAGGAGAAATCAACTTTGCCAGAACCAACTTATCATCATCCCCTTCTTAATCTCCATCTTTATCTTCCTCCTCTTCCTTCTTTTTCTTGCTTTGTTTCAGCCTTGCTCACCCTTGTTTTGGCCGAATCAGGTTTTCCTTTAGCTCAGAAGGCACCAATATCCATTTCTTATTTTTCCTTCAGCTTAGCAGCCTGCTTTTCATGAGGCTGCTTACCACCTGCAGCTGTGTTTCCACTTCTCTCCCAGTTCCCTTGCAACATGGCCACTGGACAGGCCTGGGGGTTCTCCTTTGATTTGGAGACAATATTAAGGCAAAAAGGAAAAAAGAAAAAAAGAAAAGGCCAAAGGAGGCTTCTTGGGTGCATTGGGACATTGGGATCCTTGAACTACTTTTTTTCCCCCTTGAGGGGGTGGGTATAAGTTTTCATTTCTCCTTCATAACAGGCCTTGTCAGCCTTTGCCATGTCTTCAAACTTGCCCTTGTCTCTGGTAGACATGGTCTTCCACCTCTCTGAGCACTTCTTAGAAAACTGAGAAGTTGAATGAAACATCTAGATGCTTCTTCAAGGGCCCCTCAGCATGTTTGCACAAAAAGTACACACAACAATGGTTTGCCTATAAGTTCTTAAGAATCTTCTTTGTATGCATTTAATTATCTTTCCTCAGAGTCACCAGTGCCTGGCCAGCCCTCACTACCCCATCCAGTCTGTGGAGGTCCAAGTACTGCTAATTGAGTCTACACTGAGTCTACACAAAAATGTAACTAATTTCAAATAAACTCCTGTCTTTGTAATATTTTCCTCATTGTGTCATAATTGTCTTTTTATATATGTAGCAAGAAATTCTTTTGGTAACTTTTCTAGCAGAAAATAACTGTTTTGTGGAGATTCACTTGGATTACCTTGGTGATGAAAATGTAGGGTCCCTATCATCCTAGTTCGAGTGTGAATAACCTTAAAGAGACAGCATTTCCTCTTCTGTGGTGAATAACTTACATTACCTCCCTTAGATATGGAAGTGTACAGCTATGGTCTTGTCTTGTTATAAACAACTAAGAAAAGGCTTTTGGAGATTTAGGGAGTTTTTGAAGTGCTGCCTCACTTAAATCTAGAGCAAATTAGTTACCAGGGAAGATCTGGCATCAAGGAGGTCCTCAGGAGGTGTTTACAGCAGAAGACCCAGAATAATACTAGGGAGGAACTGGAACTTGGTAATGGATAAACAGGGACCTTTGAGCTTCTGGTTTACAAAGGCTTAAATACTGCAACCTGGGCACAGGCTAGAGAATGGTATTTACAGAGGGATAGAATAGGTGTTATAAACTCAGGAGCCTTGCGATGCATTACCTGAGTAATAGTAAGTAATGCTGGGGCAACTGGCAACTGCTTATTTTACCATGAGGGATGACAACATTCATCAGCTTTATAAGTTCTTTGTTTAAATTCCTGAAAAAAAATGTGTTATTTAAAGAAATATTGTAGAATATCAGGCCTCCCTGGCAGCCTGGGTGCTAAGTCTCAGTGCTATCAGCACTATGGCCTGAGTTCATCCCCAACCAGGGAGCTGACCCACATGGAGCAGTAGACCTCTCCTGTCTTGCCCACTGCTCCCCTCAGCAGTGCATTTCAGTCAATCCGCCTGTTCTGTCCCCCACTCTGTCTCTAGTGAATACTCTCAACCCCTGTAACTTTGGCCTACACCACAGTTCTTCTGTACACACAAACAAAAAAGAATTTTTTTATTAACTCTGATCAAGTAGATTTAATAAAGCTATTTCAACTACACAATGAAAACAAGTAGTTATAAGTAAAGGCATTGTTATAACAATTCTTAGGTGGGATTTTTAGGGGAGATATTACATGACCTTATTTCATATAGCAATTTTACCCAATATCCCAAGAAAAGGAAGAAATTTGCCTAAATTTTCTATTTATAATTATTTATAATTTTACAAATAGACATGATTGTATAAACTTACAATGGTACATATTTCTTAGATTTATGTTAGTTGGAATTATAAAACAAAAAGATAATTAAACAACTTAAATATAATTTCCTGAAATCATTTCACTTTATGCTTACATACTGGAGGTTTGGTCTTCTAATAATAATATTTCCTCAGGCACTGAGTAGAAATACTTTCTTTGATAGGAATCAATTCTCCCTACTACTACTAATTGTGTCATTTACATTTAATTCTTGATTTTTGAAAAATTTTCCTAGTTTTCTTGTGATGGTAACCTTGATAACTCATAGAAACACATTTTTTTATGATATGTGAAATTCTGGCTGTAATATGCATGTTAAAATGCAAAAAAAGGTGCCTCTAAAACTATGACTACATTATCAATATAATATTAATTTTTGCCTAATTTCATGTATTCATTTCATTTATTCTTCCAATGAAATGATTTGATTAGTTGTGTTATAAATTAATATAATCTTATACATTGATTTTAGAAGACTAAAACTAGCCATATCTTGTTAAAATGTGGTGAGCAGATTAAACGTTATATGCACTATATAAATTTCTAATATTTGTGATTAATTTAAAATGAGATTGAAGGATTATTCAACTTAAAAGATAAATAGCAAAAAAATAGCAAAATGGAACCCACAGAAGAGTTAAGTATACCAAGTTCTTTTCCTTTTATTATTAAGATCTGATATACAAATTCTTAAAAAAGAAGTAACAGAGGTAATGTGTCATGGAGAAAACATGGGTTTCACTACTGATTAGCTCTCTGAGTATGGGTGATTCACCTGAATTCAAAACCTCCACATCTTTAAATAAGGTAGTAGCTCACACTGTGATGGTGAAATGAATCAAGGTAATATAAGAATATAGCACATACAAAATTTTTGGCCCATGGTTATGATTAAAAATTTATAACTATCATTATTATTATAGCCCAAACACCTGAATTGTTATTCCTATCATTAATTGTGCATCCTGGGAAAATCACTGAATTCCTCTAAATTACAATTTTTATGAGTAATAGGGAATCTACCCAAAGGACATAAAAACATTAATTCAAAAATATACCTGCACCCCTATGTTTATTGCAGCAAATAGGTAAGATATGGAAACAACCCAAATGCCCAAAACAGATGACTAGATCAAGAAGAGGTGGTACATACACACAGTGGAATACTATACAGCAATCAAAAAAGATAAACTCATGCCATTTGCAACAGTATGGATGGAGCTAGAAGGAGTCATACTCAGTGAAATAAACCAGAAGAAAAAAAATATCGGATGGTTTCACTTATAGGAGGAATGTAGAGGAACCAAATAAGGGATCAGGAAAAAAAAATAATAGTAATAATAAAACAACAAAACTAGCAGGCAACCATAAATAAGAGACATTCTGTGAGGGCGGGGGAGGAAAAGGGATCAAAACAGGGGAGAGAAGAGCACAAGGGACTTTGATGATAGTTCACAGATGAACTGGTTGTGGGAATTTTACAGGGAGTACACAATGATATAAAAGATATAAATAAAAATTATAAAAAATAAAATAATAGCTGAAAGATCTCATTGAGAACTAAAAGAGATTGCATATATAAAAATGAAATAGTAGTCACAATAATTCAAAATTTTCAGATAATTAAAGACTGATAGATAAGAGGAAACAATCTGTCCAGGGTCAAAATTTAAAACTAAACCTTCAGTTCCTGAATCCAGGACTCAGTTTATTTTATTTAAGATGTATTTTTTTTTATTTATGCATACAAGGACTGGAGTGTAGGCCACAGGTACAGGGGGATGAGGGGATTCACCAGAGACAGAGTGGGGAGCAGAACAGGCAGATCTACGGAAATACACTGCTGAGGGGAGCAGCAGGGGAGACAGGAAACAGGTCAGCAACCTGCCCAGGGTTCAAACTCATTCTGCTGTTGCTGGCCAAAGCTTGATAGTGCTGAGACTTTAACTCCTGCGCCACCAGGGAGGTCCCCAGTTCATTTTATAACACAGCTGCCTCTCATAAAAAAAGTATTTAAGAAACTGCTTTGCATAACCTAGGATTAGTCTCAGACATGGGGTGGGATTAAATGGGGCTGGGTTAGGGGTGCAGAGGGAAAGAGCCTCAGGGGCTAGGGTAAGAGGCATGGGAGTGAAGGGCAGGCTCACCTAACATGCCAGTGGTTCTGTTTCTAGTGATACTTCTCCCAGTCTACATACACACTTCAATGTTCTAAAGTCAAGCACTGGCTTTTCCTTTATCACCCACAGTTGTGTTTTCAGCACTGCCTATTTTTCCTTTAAAATGATCCCATTTTTGGTTTTTCATTATCTACTTTTTCCTTTTTTCAAAAATTTTTATTAATTTTTTGCATTTTTATATCATTGTTCATTTTTAAGCAATATTTGCTTCCCCCATCCCCTTTGTTGTATTTTGTACTGTGTAGTCCCCATAGAGGTTCCTTCACCAATGCACCTGTGCACCATCACCTCAGCCCCCTATGCTCCTCTCTCCCTCCTCCCCTGCAGTATGTCTCTGATTCATAATTGTCTGTTTTTGCTTTATTGTGTTTTGTACTGCTATCCTTCTATATTGATGTCTTATTTGGTTCCCCTATATTCCTGCTATAAGTGAAGCCATCCGATATTTTTCTTTTTCCTTCTGGCTTATTTCACTGAGCATAATTCCTTCTAGCTCCATCCACATTGCTGTGAATGGCATAAGTTTACCTTTTCTGATTGCTGAATAATATTCCATGGTGTATATATACCACATCTTCTTGATCCAGTCATCCATTTTTGGACATTTGGGTTGTTTCCAGGTTTTACCTATTGTAAATAGTGCTGCAATAATTATAGGGATACAGGTGGTCCTTTGAATCAATGTTTTTGTGTCCACACTTTGCTCCCCATTTCTACCCTGCCACTTCCACATGGCTTTATTGCACTCTTCCCTGATGCAGCAAACAGGCCTTGGCCTGGTATCTTCTTCCTCTGCCAAGTTACCCCGCCCCCCACAATACTGTGAGATAAATTACAAAAGTATCATTTTCGAGATTCTTGAGAGCTGAGATTCTCCATGGGTGCTGGCCTGGGCTCTAATCAGCTGTTGACAGCAGATTTTGGGCAATTCTGCTTGACTCTGAATGAGGGAATACGTCAATATTTTGGAATTGTCCATGGTGGGTGTATATCTACCACAGAATTCAGCAAGTGCTACAAATCAGGGTTTTTTTTTTCCCCCAGGGAATCAGTTAAGCATTTAGTACTGCTGATTACATTTGACATTTTCACTCCTTGAAAGTATAGATCTGATCTACGATGTACTCTATATCTGCTGAAGAAATTAAGTAAAATTACTTTTCTCTTCAAAATCTACCCATCTCTCTAGAATTCAGTCTAAATCCTCTGCCTCTCTCTCTAGACACCCCTAGTTTGGTGTTCCCCATGACACCAATGGGCCTTATTCTTCTGTAAGGCCCATTCCACTTAAGTTGGTAAAGCCACTGGCAATTAGCTTGATCTATGATTAGTCACCTCCTCTCTGCCTCAGCTCTTGCTCTTCCTTTCCACATAAAAATCTCCACTGTCTCCTTCTACTCTTCTAATCCCACTAATTCTTTATGACTCAGATCAAATTTCACATCTTCCCTGAGGCTTCCCATCATTCTAAAACTTTCTGATCTATGCCTTAGTCCATTTATTTGTTATTTAATTCCTCTGTATTCTTTCATCCCTATTAGTTTTATTTCTGTAGATATATTGCAAACTGTTTTTTTTTTCGGGGTGAGGGGGTTTGCATAGAAAAACTGGGGCACAGGACAGAGGTGTGGGAGGTGATAGGATTCACCAGAGACAGAGTGGGGAGCAGAACAGGCAGATCTTCTGAAATCCACAACTAAGGGGAACATCGGGTGAGACAGGAGAGGTTTGCTGCACCATGTGGGTCAGCTCCCTTGCCGGGGATCAAACTCAAACCATAGGGCTGATAGCATTTATACACCCCCTAGGCTACCAGGGAGATTCTCACAAATTTCTTAGAAGCAGTATCTAATTTTCTTTTCTCCTATGCATTAAAATCAGATAATTTGTAGCAACTCAAGATCATCTAGCCAGTGGTTCCTAAACAACTTTCCATGATCTGGTATCATTGCTCCAGTCAAAAACATTCTCAGATAAATTATGGACTGCAGGCCTCCCCTGGTGGCGCAGTGGTTGAGCGCTGGGCTGCGAAGCTTCCCGCAGCCTCTGCAGCCCCGGTTCAATCCCTGGCGGCTGGTGAGGATCCCTCATGGCGTGACAGAACTTCCTGCCATGCCCGCTGCTCCCCTCAGCTGTGTATTTCATCACTCTGCCTGTTCTGTTCCCAGCTCTGGCTCTGGTGATTTCTCTCACCCTCCCGCGCTTCTGACTATGCCCAGTGCTTGTATAAATAAATAAATAAATAAATTCTGGACTGCTCCTTTGAAGCATTTGAAATGCCCTCCCCCCAGCAGCTCACACGCCTTCCTCAGTGTGAGGTGAATCTTCAGCTCCTTCCTGCAGCCCTCACTGCCCAGTCACCCCATTGTTTGGAATGTCTTAGTTTTCACATAATATTACAAATAAAAAGTTAATTTTTTTTCAGTTGTTGATGATGATGGTAGTTAATTTAAATAGCATTTTTGAAAAATTTCAAAGTTGATTATTCAATAATTTTTCTCATATTCCCACTTCACTGATATCTTAGATATATACCTATATACTCTGTGTATATAGTCATGTGTATATATTACGCTATATGTGGCATATACAATTATATATACACACACAAATAATTATGTATAATTATAAATATATATGTATAAACTCAGGCCTAGTTTGTCCAAACCAAAAACATACTGCAAAGATCCTCAGGATTAGCCCTCACTAGCTCCTGGGAGGAGCTTAGAGGTTTCTAAGCCTTGGTACAGGGTAAGTGAATAAATAAGGCTTTTTATGCCACTGGCCTCTGTGGCTATCACCTGTGACGCTGATCGTGTTAACGCAGAAGGCACTTAGGAGCGTGGTCATGGGGCTTACATGCCTGACTGTGGACACCTGGAGCAAGGGTGTGGGTGTGCATGAGCATGCACACCTGAGCCTAGAGGCCAGGGGCATAAGGGTGTCATCATTCAGATGCAGGACACTACAAAAGGATAAGTGACTACAAAAGAGGTGAGAAACAAGAGGACACTAGAGAGAGCCCAAGAAACTGTGAAGATTCATGAGGGGCTGGGAGGCTGCTGCCGGCCTGGCCTGTGTCTTCCTCCTTGCATGCCAGCCTCCCTGCCTGGTGTGCCTTGTGTACCTGGTTCCCTGAGAGAGCATTAAAGCCTGAAGAATCCATTGAGGGCTCCAGGACTCTCCTTTATCCATCTGCCCAAACTAATAGTGAACCTGTCTTGTGCTTGCTGGCACTAGATCTGGGAATATCAAAGTAGCTCTGTAAATATGGTACTTGGGTCATACCAGATACTTTTTACTAGCAATGTGATTTGTGCTGAGTTCCTATTGTTGTTTGCCTGGGGTCCTCAGCCATGCTGTGTCAATTTGACTTCTGAGAGAGACTGGAGACTGAGTAAGCTCACTCATGGAAGGATTCCATGATTATATGACAGACCCACAATAACTAACCCAAACACCATAAATTGAGTGTGTTATCCTAGTTGGCCATGTATTATCACACATCACTGCTGGGAGAAGTGCACACTGCCTGCTATCTGAGAATCTCACTGGGAAAGGTAACTAAAAGCTTGAATCTTGCCTCTCCTAGACTCCACTCTATGCTGGCTTATTCCATTGATGATGTTTATTCATATCCTTTTGCTGTAATAAAACAGAGCCAAGGGGATAACAGCATTTCTGAGTTCCATGAGTTTTTCTGATGAATCATCAAATCCAAAAGTGGTCTTGGCAAACCCTAGCAGGACATACATGTATATGAAACATAAACATTTCACTGGTTGTGAAATTTAAAGGATTGATAAACATTGATCTCAGTTCATTCTCCTCCATCTATACTATCCCTTAATTCTACCTTATGTCATCTACCTCATGTCCTGCTTCCTTGTTTCCATTTGTAAATGAGAAAATATAGGCTGAGAGATATTAATAATCAACATATTATTTTATATTATGTAATATAATTTTTGTATTTATAATAATTTTAGATATAGTCAACATTTGTTATAACCATATTAAGAGCTAAGCACTTAGATTCTAAATGTTTTTCTTTAATTTGTTCACTCTTCACAAGAGTCCTAGGAGGTAGGATCCAAAATTCCCACTTATAGATGAGGACTCTCTGAGCCTTGAATGACAGTTCTATTAGAGGTCACCAGCAAGTACAGAGTAGAATCAGGACTCAACACTCAAGTTCCTAACCACTGTTGTTTTGCAACCATCCCAGGCCAGGTAGGTTCACCGTCAATTCCAGCCATTTGAAAGAGAATTTTGGAGCCCTTGGCATCATTTTCACAAGTTTTAATGATAAATAGGGGAAACAAGCCAGCAGGGAGACAGCAACTTGAGCCCTCTTCCCAAGGTGATGCTGCCCTTTTATCCCCTCCCTCCCAGGCACATGTATGCACACTTGCATATGCACACACACCCATGCTCATGTGTCCATAATCAGACATGGGTGCCCCATACTCATGAGCCTGCAAGGCCTCAGATGATAGGCACAGACCCAATGGCATGAAAACCTGATCAACTTTACTTACCCTACAACTGTATTATATTGTCTCTGTGAATAAGTGAATGAAACTATAGAACGTGTTTGGTATTGTCCCTTCCTTCTCAATTTTTTGGAAGAGTTTGTGAAGGATAGGCACTAATTCGTCTCTGAATGTTTGGTAGAATTCATTTGTAAATCCATCAGGTCCTGGGCTTTTGTTTTTGGGGAGGTTTTTGATTACCATTTCAATTTCGCTAATTGTAATTGGTCTGTTTAGGTGTTCTATTTCTTCTTTATCTAGCTTTGGGTGATTGTAGAGTTGTAGGAATTTGTCCATCTCCTCTAGATTGTTAAACTTGTTTCCATATAACTGTTCATAGTAGTTACTGATTATTCTTTTGATTTCTGCTGTGTCCGTTGTGATTTCTCCTCTTTCATTGATGATCCTGTTTATTTGTGCTTTCTCCCTTTTTTCCTTTGTGAGCCTGGCTAGGGGTTTGTCTATTTTATTGATTTTTTCAAAGAACCAGCTCTTGGTTTCATTGATCTTTTGGATTGTTTTTTTAGTTTCAATTTCATTTATTTCTGCTTTGGTTTTTATTATTTCTTTTCTTCTACTGGTTTTGGGGTTTTTTTGTTGTTCTTTTTCTAGATCTTTGAGCTTCGAGATTAGGTTGTTTCTTTGCGTTCTTTCTTGTTTCTTGATGTGAGCTTCTATTGCTATATATTTTCCTCTTATTACTGCTTTTGCTGCATCCCATACATTTAGGATATTGGTGTCCTCCTTGTCGTTCAATTCAAAAAATTTTTTAATTTCTTCTTTGATCTCCTCATTAGTCCAATGGTCTTCCAGTAGTGTGGTTTTTTAATCTCCATGAGGTAGGAAAGTTCCTTGCCTTCTTTTTATGGTTTATTTCTAGTTTGATGCCTTCATGGTCAGAAAAGATGGTTGATATGATTTCAATCTTGGTGTATCTGTTGATGTTTGTCTTGTGCCCCAGTATGTGATCGATCCTGGAGAATGATCCGTGTGCGCTTGAGAAAAATGTGTACTCCATTTTTTTGGGGTTTAGTGTTCTATAGATGTCTGTTAAGCCCAATTGCTCTAGGTCTTTATTTAGAGCTTTGGTTTCTTTACTTATTTTTTGTCTTGTTGATCTATCCATTGTTGATAGTGGTGTGTTGAAGTCTCCCACTACGTATGTGTTTTCTCTGATGTCTGTTTTCAGAGAGGACAACAGTTGTCTGATATATTTTGGTGCTCCTTCGTTTGGTGAGTATATGTTAATGAGTGTTATTTCTTCTTGAAGTATTGTCCCCTTGATCATAATGTAGTGACCATTGGGGTCTCTTTTTATCTTTTTGAGTTTGAAATCTGTTTTATCTGATATAAGTATAGCTGTTCCTGCTTTCTTTTTTGGTCCATTTGCTTGTAGGATTGTTTTCCATCCTTTAACTTTGAGCCTATTTTTATCTTTTGTAGCTAAATGTGTTTCCTGGAGACAGCAAAAGGTTGGGTTTTGTTTCTTAATCCAGGCTGCAACTCTGTGTCTTTTTATTGAAGAGTTTAGTCCATTTACATTTAGAGTTAATATTGATATGTTAACATCTGTATTTGCCATTGTGTTTGTCTTTCCTTTGATTTTATTTATTTGTTCTTTTAATAACTTTTTTTTTTTTTGGCCTTCTTTCATTGTTATTCGTCGCTCTGAGGTTCTGGCTTTAGGACTCCTTGTAGTATTTTTTGGAGTGGGGGTTTAGTTGCAATGAAATTCCGGAGTTTCTGTTTGTCTGGGAAGGTCCATATTCTATGAAGCCAACATTACACTAATACCAAAACCGAACAAGGACAACACAAAAAAGGAAAACTACAGGCCAATCTCCCTAATGAACACTGATGCAAAAATCCTCAATAAAATTTTAGCTATCAGAATCCAACAATGTATCCATAAGATAATTCACCACGACCAAGTTGGATTCATTCCAGGGGCACAAGGATGGTTTAACATCCGAAAATCAATCAATGTTATCCAACACATCAACAAAAAGAAATATAAAAACCATATGATAATATCAATAGATGCTGAGAAAGCTTTCGACAAAGTGCAACACCCATTCATGATAAAAGCCCTTGAAATTCTTGGGATACAAGGAACATACCTCAACATCATAAAGGCCATCTATGACAAGCCAACAGCCAGTATCATTCTCAATGGTGAAAAGCTGAAAGCAATTCCATTAAGATCTGGAACAAGACAAGGATGTCCACTCTCACCATTGCTTTTCAATATAATACTGGAAGTCCTAGCCAGGGCAATAAGACAAGAGAAAGACATCCAAGGAATCCAAATAGGAAAAGAAGAAGTCAAACTATCACTATTTGCAGACGATATGATATTATACATAGAGAACCCCAAAAACTCCACAGAAAAGCTAATTCAACTCATCAATCAGTTCAGTAAAGTGGCAGGATACAAAATCAACACGCAAAAGTCAGTAGCCTTCCTATACACAAACAATAAATCTGAAGAAGAAGAAATCAAAAAGACCATCCCTTTTGTTATTGAAACAAAAAAAATCAAATATTTGGGAATAAATCTAACAAAAGAGGTAAAGGACCTATACAAAGAAAACTATAAAACACTGTTAAAAGAAATAGAAGAAGACACAAAGAAATGGAGAGACATCCCCTGCTCATGGATTGGAAGAATAAACATTATTAAAATGGCCATCCTTCCAAAAGCAATATACAGATTCAATGCTATTCCAATCAAAATTTCAATGTCATTCTTCAAAGAAATAGAACAATTATTGATGAAATTCATATGGAATCACAAAAAACCCCGAATAGCCAAAGCTCTCCTGAAAAAAAAAGAAGGGAATGGAGGCATCAGACTCCCAGACTTCAAACTATACTACAAAGCCATAATCATCAAAACCGCATGGTATTGGAACAAGAACAGACATACAGACCAATGGAATCGAATAGAAAATCCAGAAATAAACCCACAGGTTTATGGTCAACTAATCTTTGACAAAGGAGCAAAGACTATGCATTGGAGCAAAGAAAGTTTGTTCAATAAATGGTGCTGGGAAAACTGGGTCGCTACATGCAAAAGAATGAAGCTTGACCACCACCTCACACCATACACAAAAATCAACTCAAAATGGATTAAAGAACTAGACATAAGACCTGAAACCATAAAATATATAGAAGGAAATATAGGCGAAACACTACGTGATTTGCACATCAAAGACATCTTTACAGACACATCACCCAAAGCTGTGATAGTGAAGGCAAAGATAAACAGCTGGGACTATATCAAATTAAAGAGCTTTTGCACAGCAAAAGAGACAATAACAAAAACAAAGAGAAACCCCACCAACTGGGAGAACATTTTTGCACCCAACACTAATGATAAAGGACTGATCACAAAAATCTGCAAAGAGCTGATGAGTCTCAACAACAACAAAGAAAATAATCCAGTCAAAAAATGGGCAGAAGAGCTTAAAAGAAACTTCTCTGAAGAGGAAATGCAAATGGCCAACAGGCATATGAAAAAATGTTCAACATCACTTGTCATCAGGGAAATGCAAATCAAAACTACCATGAGATACCATCTTACACCAGTGAGAATGGCACATATTAAAAAAACTAGCAACAACAAATGTTGGCGAGGGTGTGGAGAAAAAGGAACTCTTCTGCACTGTTGGTGGGAGTGCAAACTGGTCCAACCACTGTGGAAAACTGTGTGGAGATTTCTGGACCTACTAAACATAGAGCTTCCATATGACCCAGCAATTCCACTCCTAGGTATTTACCCAAAGGACACAGAAACATCAATTCCAAAGAACACCTGCACCCCTATGTTTATAGCAGCACTGTTTACAATAGCTAAGCTTTGGAAACAACCCAAATGCCCAAAAATAGATGACTGGATCAAGAAGATGTGGTACATATATACCATGGAATATTACTCAGCATTCAAAAAAGATAAACACATGCAATTTGCTGCAACATGGATGGCGCTGGAAGGGATCATGCTCAGCGAGATAAGCCAAAAAGAAAAAGAAAAATACCGGATGGTCTCACTCATAGCAGGAATCTAGAAAACTTAAATAAGGGACCAGGAAAATGAATAACTATAAGAAAGTGAAAATCAAAATCAACAAAAAACTATGAACCAGAGACACTTTTAGGGGGGCGGGGGCGGGAGGGGAGGGATTGGGGTCAGAATGGGGGGCTGCAATTGTATGGGGAATATAACAATAAAATTTATAAAAAAAAAAAATAAAAAATAAAAAATAAAAAAAAAAAAATAAAAAATTAAAAAAAAAAAAAAAACTAGCATTAATATATATGAACATTTGACAAAGTTAAATTTCAAAAGAATAAAAATCTAAAAGAAAAAAAAAAAAAAAATAAGTGAATGAAACTATGAAACTAACACCTATGAAACTAACACCTACGAAACTATGAAAGTACCTATGAACAATGAAACACCTCTATTCACTTCCTTGGGACTCAGCATGCTGTCTACAGTAAGGCAGTCACTCATAATTAATAACTCAGGTCGAGGAGTGTTAGCTTAGCCATACAGGAGGTGCCATTTGTCATGTGTGTTACACGAGTGCTTCCTCTTGGACATGTTGAGTGTGGTGGTCTTACACTGCTTCTAATTAGAGGGCATTTAGGCAATCAGCATGCTTAATTCAGAGCAAGAAGAGGTTTATAATGAGACTATTAATTCATCTGTAAATCAGATTCTATTTAAAATACAAATGGTTAGATGTTTTACTGTGGTTTAAGAAACTGAGTGGATTCAAAGATCGATCAGATAATGACTCTGGGTAATTATGAAGGAAGTATAATTAATGTCCAACTAATTATAAAGCAAAGAACTAGCTATAAAGACTGATTCACCATGCTATTTTTTGTTTCTTATGACAATGTAATACAATCATAACCCTTTGCTGATTTTTCAGCACAAATAGTTAATTAAGAACAAAATGGAGTTAGAATTCCAGCTCTGTGGCTAAAGGTCTTATGACCTTGACCATGTTTCACATCATCTCAGTACCTAAATTCCCTCATATATAAGTTGTAAGTAATAATAGTACTTCCCTCTCAGGGATGTTAGCAGCTCAAATAGGTTAGCACTAGAAATTTTAGCACAAGTTCTGGCATGTGTAAGCGCTAAAACAAGTGTCTATTAAGTCACTATTGTGGTACTTAGAAATAACTTCAAACATCTTTTTTTTTTTAACTCTGATTTATTGTGCTAAGCATGTCTCAAACATTCAGAAGACTTTAATTAATTTATGTTGTTTGTATTCATCGGAGAATAGCATGAAGAAATAACAGAGGAAAAGAAATATTTTTTTTTATTTATATCCTTACTTTTCCTCACTGTCAGCAGAATGAAGATTTCCTCAGGATGTAGTTTCTGGCTCCAGGGAAACTGGAAAACACACAGGCATTATTTCACTTCACAGAGAGAGTGACATACAAGTTGTCAAGAGTTCATAAAACTCTTAACAAACAGATAAGGAAAACAAAGCCATGTTTAAGGTCCAGGTAGCAAGAAGCTTAAATAATAATCCAAATTCACTTTGTTTCAAATGAATTAGATGATTTAAGAGAAAAATGGAAATTTAGGAGCTCACAAAGAACAACAATTCAGGGTTTTAAGGTACCTCGTAATTACATTCTGCAGCCCAAACTGATTGACGGAATGAATCAAAATTCTAATGTACAGTGACATTTAGCTACCCTGCTTAGATAGGTGCAGATATTTTTAGAAACTTGCCTAAAGTCTCATAGGAAAAGGCATAAGAACTAAAGAGAAACTTCTATATTTGTTTCATCGTCCTCATATTAACTATTTAATAGGAAAAATAAGAGCCAAGATACACAGCAATTCTTTTTTCACCTCTGAAGTAAAGGAGCAATTGACCTTTAAATATTTGGTGTAGTTATATGCTGCATGCACATTATTCCATAATTATTTACTTTAGAAATAACACAGTGGCTACTCTAACTTCATTTTTTTTTAAACTTTTGCCCTATCAATTTGAGGCAGACTTTCTTATAAAAGGAATTTGGACCTTAATTATTAATTGGAAACAATCAGACTTAATCAAATTCTTCTTTCACTTTCAAGATTTGAAATCTAAAGTTAAATCTGTTACTTCTGTCTGTTACTTCTATCTATTTTGAAATGATCCTTTTGAAATGTGATCCAAATAAAACCTTCATTGATTTCACTGAAAAACTTTAGAAAATTCTCATGAACTTTCCAAAATAATTTCTCAGAAACTGAACAAAACAGAATTATCTACAATACATATTAAAATATACAAAGATAAGAAAAATGTGATTTCATGAGATTACATAAGCATGAAGTGAGTACTAAGATTTTAAAAGAATAGGATGAGGGCCTCCCCGGTGGCGCAGCGGTTGAGCGCTGGGTTGCGAAGCTGCCCGCGGCCTCTGCGGCGCCGGTTCGATCCCCGGCTGCTCCCAGGCCACGGAGGAGGGTCCCACATGGCGCGCAGACCTCTCCTGCCGCCCGCTGCTCCCCTCAGCAGTGTACTTCAGTCCTTCTGCCTGCTCTGCTCCCCACTCTGGCTCTGGTGAATTCTCTCACCCTCCCGCGCTTCTGACTGTACCCAGTGCATGTATAAACAAAACAAACAAATAAAATAAATAAATAAATAAAAACATGCCTCTATTAAAAAAAAAATAAAATAAAAATAAAAAAATAAAAGAATAGGATGATCAAAATTACTTGATTAATTTTAAAGGAGAGAAAAGAGAAACTAAAAATATAAAATATAAGAAAATAAATAAATAACTGAATTAAGGTAAATGTATTAATAACTATCTTAACATGAAAGAACTAAAGACCTCTACTAAAACCCAAAGATTATTAGAATGAGTTAAATAATGAGATAAGCAGATAAAAATTACACTACGCAAGCATTAACTATAGAAAACAAATATATACTCACAGTACTAATAATAGACATTTTATTTTACTATGGCAGTAAAGTGTCTATTCAAATTTGCATATAGAAATTCAGCCTCAAAGAATGTAAAATAAAATTTGATCAAAAAACTAAAAATGGCCTCCCCGGTGGCGCAGCGATTGAGCACTGGGTTGCAAACCTGCCCGCAGCCTCTGCAGCGCCGGTTCCATCCCCGGCTGCTCCCTGGCCACCGGAGGAGGGTCCCACATGGCGCGCAGACCTCTCCTGCCGCCCGCTGCTCCCCTCAGCAGTGTACTTCTGTCCTTCTGCCTGCTCTGCTCCCCGCTCTGGTTCTGGTGAATTCTCTCACCCTTTTGCGCTTCTGACTGTACCCAGTGCTTATATAAATAAATAAAAATAAAATCTTAAAAAAAAAAAACTAAAAAGAGAAACAGATAAATATATAATCAGAATGGAAGATTTCTAACACACTCTTCTCAGCAATCACCAGAGCAGAGCAAGGACACAGAGTGAGGACACAGATAATTTGAATGACACAATTATCAAAACTGACCTAAGTTACATGAGTAGAATGCTGTACCCCCAACTTCGAATATACATTATTTTAAGTTTACATAAAATATTTACCAAAATGAACAATAAGCTAGGTAAGAAAGTAACTCTCAACAAATTTTAAAATATTGAAACCATACAGAAAATTTCTGTTACAGTAAGATTAAATCAGAAATCAATGTGAAATTATCATTACAAAAACCTCCAATACTTGAAACTTAGGAATATACTTCTAAATAACCCATAGGTTAAAGAAGATACATATAATGTAAAATATTTTGAGTTGAATTATTATGGAAATAATTTCCAATTTTGTGGGATGCATGTAGAGTTATGCTCAAATAAGAATTTATGTCTTTACATGTGTATTTTAAAAAAGAATGAAGACTGAAAACAGATTGTATAAGGAAGTTAGGGGAAAATAACAAATATATTCAAAGAAGTAGCATAAAGGAAATAATAAAGAGCAGAAATCAAAAAACATGAAGCAAAACTATAATAGAAATCAACAAATTCAAAAGTTTATTCTTATAAAAAATTAATAACATTTATAATCTCTGAAAAGATTGACCAAGACTGGTAAATCAAGAGCTAGAAGAGCTAGAAACCAAGAAAAAAATCCCATTTACAAATATGTCATAAGGAATTAGGAGTTTTCCAAAGACAGTAAATAACCTCTACAACGAAGACTATAAGACATTGTTAAAAGAAATAGAAGTTACCAAGAAATGAAAAGATATCCCCTGCTATGGATTTGGAAGAATGAGGATAATCAAAATGACCATCTTACCCAAAGTAATATGTAGATTTAATGCTATCCTTATCATCATTTCAATGGCATTCTTCAAAGAAATATAACCCACATTACTGAAATTCATATTGATCCAGAAAACCATATGGAATCCAAATAGCCAAAGCAATCTTGACCAAAAAAAAAAAAAAAAAGAGAGAA
This sequence comes from Talpa europaea, assembly GCF_964194135.1. Lineage (NCBI taxonomy): Eukaryota > Metazoa > Chordata > Mammalia > Eulipotyphla > Talpidae > Talpa > Talpa europaea. Next base: position 43,436,864 of record NC_140083.1, on the reverse strand, counting down.
TTTTTGCATCAGTGTTCATTAGGGAGATTGGCCTATAGTTTTCCTTTTTTGTGTTGTCCTTGTTTGGTTTTGGTATTAGTGTAATGTTGGCTTCATAGAACGTGTTTGGTATTGTCCCTTCCTTCTCAATTTTTTGGAAGAGTTTGTGAAGGATAGGCACTAATTCGTCTCTGAATGTTTGGTAGAATTCATTTGTAAATCCATCAGGTCCTGGGCTTTTGTTTTTGGGGAGGTTTTTGATTACCATTTCAATTTCGCTAATTGTAATTGGTCTGTTTAGGTGTTCTATTTCTTCTTTATCTAGCTTTGGGTGATTGTAGAGTTGTAGGAATTTGTCCATCTCCTCTAGATTGTTAAACTTGTTTCCATATAACTGTTCATAGTAGTTACTGATTATTCTTTTGATTTCTGCTGTGTCCGTTGTGATTTCTCCTCTTTCATTGATGATCCTGTTTATTTGTGCTTTCTCCCTTTTTTCCTTTGTGAGCCTGGCTAGGGGTTTGTCTATTTTATTGATTTTTTCAAAGAACCAGCTCTTGGTTTCATTGATCTTTTGGATTGTTTTTTTAGTTTCAATTTCATTTATTTCTGCTTTGGTTTTTATTATTTCTTTTCTTCTACTGGTTTTGGGGTTTTTTTGTTGTTCTTTTTCTAGATCTTTGAGCTTCGAGATTAGGTTGTTTCTTTGCGTTCTTTCTTGTTTCTTGATGTGAGCTTCTATTGCTATATATTTTCCTCTTATTACTGCTTTTGCTGCATCCCATACATTTAGGATATTGGTGTCCTCCTTGTCGTTCAATTCAAAAAATTTTTTAATTTCTTCTTTGATCTCCTCATTAGTCCAATGGTCTTCCAGTAGTGTGGTTTTTTAATCTCCATGAGGTAGGAAAGTTCCTTGCCTTCTTTTTATGGTTTATTTCTAGTTTGATGCCTTCATGGTCAGAAAAGATGGTTGATATGATTTCAATCTTGGTGTATCTGTTGATGTTTGTCTTGTGCCCCAGTATGTGATCGATCCTGGAGAATGATCCGTGTGCGCTTGAGAAAAATGTGTACTCCATTTTTTTGGGGTTTAGTGTTCTATAGATGTCTGTTAAGCCCAATTGCTCTAGGTCTTTATTTAGAGCTTTGGTTTCTTTACTTATTTTTTGTCTTGTTGATCTATCCATTGTTGATAGTGGTGTGTTGAAGTCTCCCACTACGTATGTGTTTTCTCTGATGTCTGTTTTCAGAGAGGACAACAGTTGTCTGATATATTTTGGTGCTCCTTCGTTTGGTGAGTATATGTTAATGAGTGTTATTTCTTCTTGAAGTATTGTCCCCTTGATCATAATGTAGTGACCATTGGGGTCTCTTTTTATCTTTTTGAGTTTGAAATCTGTTTTATCTGATATAAGTATAGCTGTTCCTGCTTTCTTTTTTGGTCCATTTGCTTGTAGGATTGTTTTCCATCCTTTAACTTTGAGCCTATTTTTATCTTTTGTAGCTAAATGTGTTTCCTGGAGACAGCAAAAGGTTGGGTTTTGTTTCTTAATCCAGGCTGCAACTCTGTGTCTTTTTATTGAAGAGTTTAGTCCATTTACATTTAGAGTTAATATTGATATGTTAACATCTGTATTTGCCATTGTGTTTGTCTTTCCTTTGATTTTATTTATTTGTTCTTTTAATAACTTTTTTTTTTTTTGGCCTTCTTTCATTGTTATTCGTCGCTCTGAGGTTCTGGCTTTAGGACTCCTTGTAGTATTTTTTGGAGTGGGGGTTTAGTTGCAATGAAATTCCGGAGTTTCTGTTTGTCTGGGAAGGTCCATATTCTATGAAGCCAACATTACACTAATACCAAAACCGAACAAGGACAACACAAAAAAGGAAAACTACAGGCCAATCTCCCTAATGAACACTGATGCAAAAATCCTCAATAAAATTTTAGCTATCAGAATCCAACAATGTATCCATAAGATAATTCACCACGACCAAGTTGGATTCATTCCAGGGGCACAAGGATGGTTTAACATCCGAAAATCAATCAATGTTATCCAACACATCAACAAAAAGAAATATAAAAACCATATGATAATATCAATAGATGCTGAGAAAGCTTTCGACAAAGTGCAACACCCATTCATGATAAAAGCCCTTGAAATTCTTGGGATACAAGGAACATACCTCAACATCATAAAGGCCATCTATGACAAGCCAACAGCCAGTATCATTCTCAATGGTGAAAAGCTGAAAGCAATTCCATTAAGATCTGGAACAAGACAAGGATGTCCACTCTCACCATTGCTTTTCAATATAATACTGGAAGTCCTAGCCAGGGCAATAAGACAAGAGAAAGACATCCAAGGAATCCAAATAGGAAAAGAAGAAGTCAAACTATCACTATTTGCAGACGATATGATATTATACATAGAGAACCCCAAAAACTCCACAGAAAAGCTAATTCAACTCATCAATCAGTTCAGTAAAGTGGCAGGATACAAAATCAACACGCAAAAGTCAGTAGCCTTCCTATACACAAACAATAAATCTGAAGAAGAAGAAATCAAAAAGACCATCCCTTTTGTTATTGAAACAAAAAAAATCAAATATTTGGGAATAAATCTAACAAAAGAGGTAAAGGACCTATACAAAGAAAACTATAAAACACTGTTAAAAGAAATAGAAGAAGACACAAAGAAATGGAGAGACATCCCCTGCTCATGGATTGGAAGAATAAACATTATTAAAATGGCCATCCTTCCAAAAGCAATATACAGATTCAATGCTATTCCAATCAAAATTTCAATGTCATTCTTCAAAGAAATAGAACAATTATTGATGAAATTCATATGGAATCACAAAAAACCCCGAATAGCCAAAGCTCTCCTGAAAAAAAAAGAAGGGAATGGAGGCATCAGACTCCCAGACTTCAAACTATACTACAAAGCCATAATCATCAAAACCGCATGGTATTGGAACAAGAACAGACATACAGACCAATGGAATCGAATAGAAAATCCAGAAATAAACCCACAGGTTTATGGTCAACTAATCTTTGACAAAGGAGCAAAGACTATGCATTGGAGCAAAGAAAGTTTGTTCAATAAATGGTGCTGGGAAAACTGGGTCGCTACATGCAAAAGAATGAAGCTTGACCACCACCTCACACCATACACAAAAATCAACTCAAAATGGATTAAAGAACTAGACATAAGACCTGAAACCATAAAATATATAGAAGGAAATATAGGCGAAACACTACGTGATTTGCACATCAAAGACATCTTTACAGACACATCACCCAAAGCTGTGATAGTGAAGGCAAAGATAAACAGCTGGGACTATATCAAATTAAAGAGCTTTTGCACAGCAAAAGAGACAATAACAAAAACAAAGAGAAACCCCACCAACTGGGAGAACATTTTTGCACCCAACACTAATGATAAAGGACTGATCACAAAAATCTGCAAAGAGCTGATGAGTCTCAACAACAACAAAGAAAATAATCCAGTCAAAAAATGGGCAGAAGAGCTTAAAAGAAACTTCTCTGAAGAGGAAATGCAAATGGCCAACAGGCATATGAAAAAATGTTCAACATCACTTGTCATCAGGGAAATGCAAATCAAAACTACCATGAGATACCATCTTACACCAGTGAGAATGGCACATATTAAAAAAACTAGCAACAACAAATGTTGGCGAGGGTGTGGAGAAAAAGGAACTCTTCTGCACTGTTGGTGGGAGTGCAAACTGGTCCAACCACTGTGGAAAACTGTGTGGAGATTTCTGGACCTACTAAACATAGAGCTTCCATATGACCCAGCAATTCCACTCCTAGGTATTTACCCAAAGGACACAGAAACATCAATTCCAAAGAACACCTGCACCCCTATGTTTATAGCAGCACTGTTTACAATAGCTAAGCTTTGGAAACAACCCAAATGCCCAAAAATAGATGACTGGATCAAGAAGATGTGGTACATATATACCATGGAATATTACTCAGCATTCAAAAAAGATAAACACATGCAATTTGCTGCAACATGGATGGCGCTGGAAGGGATCATGCTCAGCGAGATAAGCCAAAAAGAAAAAGAAAAATACCGGATGGTCTCACTCATAGCAGGAATCTAGAAAACTTAAATAAGGGACCAGGAAAATGAATAACTATAAGAAAGTGAAAATCAAAATCAACAAAAAACTATGAACCAGAGACACTTTTAGGGGGGCGGGGGCGGGAGGGGAGGGATTGGGGTCAGAATGGGGGGCTGCAATTGTATGGGGAATATAACAATAAAATTTATAAAAAAAAAAAATAAAAAAAAAAAAATAAAAAAAAAAAAATAAAAAATTAAAAAAAAAAAAAAAACTAGCATTAATATATATGAACATTTGACAAAGTTAAATTTCAAAAGAATAAAAATCTAAAAGAAAAAAAAAAAAAAAATAAGTGAATGAAACTATGAAACTAACACCTATGAAACTAACACCTACGAAACTATGAAAGTACCTATGAACAATGAAACACCTCTATTCACTTCCTTGGGACTCAGCATGCTGTCTACAGTAAGGCAGTCACTCATAATTAATAACTCAGGTCGAGGAGTGTTAGCTTAGCCATACAGGAGGTGCCATTTGTCATGTGTGTTACACGAGTGCTTCCTCTTGGACATGTTGAGTGTGGTGGTCTTACACTGCTTCTAATTAGAGGGCATTTAGGCAATCAGCATGCTTAATTCAGAGCAAGAAGAGGTTTATAATGAGACTATTAATTCATCTGTAAATCAGATTCTATTTAAAATACAAATGGTTAGATGTTTTACTGTGGTTTAAGAAACTGAGTGGATTCAAAGATCGATCAGATAATGACTCTGGGTAATTATGAAGGAAGTATAATTAATGTCCAACTAATTATAAAGCAAAGAACTAGCTATAAAGACTGATTCACCATGCTATTTTTTGTTTCTTATGACAATGTAATACAATCATAACCCTTTGCTGATTTTTCAGCACAAATAGTTAATTAAGAACAAAATGGAGTTAGAATTCCAGCTCTGTGGCTAAAGGTCTTATGACCTTGACCATGTTTCACATCATCTCAGTACCTAAATTCCCTCATATATAAGTTGTAAGTAATAATAGTACTTCCCTCTCAGGGATGTTAGCAGCTCAAATAGGTTAGCACTAGAAATTTTAGCACAAGTTCTGGCATGTGTAAGCGCTAAAACAAGTGTCTATTAAGTCACTATTGTGGTACTTAGAAATAACTTCAAACATCTTTTTTTTTTTAACTCTGATTTATTGTGCTAAGCATGTCTCAAACATTCAGAAGACTTTAATTAATTTATGTTGTTTGTATTCATCGGAGAATAGCATGAAGAAATAACAGAGGAAAAGAAATATTTTTTTTTATTTATATCCTTACTTTTCCTCACTGTCAGCAGAATGAAGATTTCCTCAGGATGTAGTTTCTGGCTCCAGGGAAACTGGAAAACACACAGGCATTATTTCACTTCACAGAGAGAGTGACATACAAGTTGTCAAGAGTTCATAAAACTCTTAACAAACAGATAAGGAAAACAAAGCCATGTTTAAGGTCCAGGTAGCAAGAAGCTTAAATAATAATCCAAATTCACTTTGTTTCAAATGAATTAGATGATTTAAGAGAAAAATGGAAATTTAGGAGCTCACAAAGAACAACAATTCAGGGTTTTAAGGTACCTCGTAATTACATTCTGCAGCCCAAACTGATTGACGGAATGAATCAAAATTCTAATGTACAGTGACATTTAGCTACCCTGCTTAGATAGGTGCAGATATTTTTAGAAACTTGCCTAAAGTCTCATAGGAAAAGGCATAAGAACTAAAGAGAAACTTCTATATTTGTTTCATCGTCCTCATATTAACTATTTAATAGGAAAAATAAGAGCCAAGATACACAGCAATTCTTTTTTCACCTCTGAAGTAAAGGAGCAATTGACCTTTAAATATTTGGTGTAGTTATATGCTGCATGCACATTATTCCATAATTATTTACTTTAGAAATAACACAGTGGCTACTCTAACTTCATTTTTTTTTAAACTTTTGCCCTATCAATTTGAGGCAGACTTTCTTATAAAAGGAATTTGGACCTTAATTATTAATTGGAAACAATCAGACTTAATCAAATTCTTCTTTCACTTTCAAGATTTGAAATCTAAAGTTAAATCTGTTACTTCTGTCTGTTACTTCTATCTATTTTGAAATGATCCTTTTGAAATGTGATCCAAATAAAACCTTCATTGATTTCACTGAAAAACTTTAGAAAATTCTCATGAACTTTCCAAAATAATTTCTCAGAAACTGAACAAAACAGAATTATCTACAATACATATTAAAATATACAAAGATAAGAAAAATGTGATTTCATGAGATTACATAAGCATGAAGTGAGTACTAAGATTTTAAAAGAATAGGATGAGGGCCTCCCCGGTGGCGCAGCGGTTGAGCGCTGGGTTGCGAAGCTGCCCGCGGCCTCTGCGGCGCCGGTTCGATCCCCGGCTGCTCCCAGGCCACGGAGGAGGGTCCCACATGGCGCGCAGACCTCTCCTGCCGCCCGCTGCTCCCCTCAGCAGTGTACTTCAGTCCTTCTGCCTGCTCTGCTCCCCACTCTGGCTCTGGTGAATTCTCTCACCCTCCCGCGCTTCTGACTGTACCCAGTGCATGTATAAACAAAACAAACAAATAAAATAAATAAATAAATAAAAACATGCCTCTATTAAAAAAAAAATAAAATAAAAATAAAAAAATAAAAGAATAGGATGATCAAAATTACTTGATTAATTTTAAAGGAGAGAAAAGAGAAACTAAAAATATAAAATATAAGAAAATAAATAAATAACTGAATTAAGGTAAATGTATTAATAACTATCTTAACATGAAAGAACTAAAGACCTCTACTAAAACCCAAAGATTATTAGAATGAGTTAAATAATGAGATAAGCAGATAAAAATTACACTACGCAAGCATTAACTATAGAAAACAAATATATACTCACAGTACTAATAATAGACATTTTATTTTACTATGGCAGTAAAGTGTCTATTCAAATTTGCATATAGAAATTCAGCCTCAAAGAATGTAAAATAAAATTTGATCAAAAAACTAAAAATGGCCTCCCCGGTGGCGCAGCGATTGAGCACTGGGTTGCAAACCTGCCCGCAGCCTCTGCAGCGCCGGTTCCATCCCCGGCTGCTCCCTGGCCACCGGAGGAGGGTCCCACATGGCGCGCAGACCTCTCCTGCCGCCCGCTGCTCCCCTCAGCAGTGTACTTCTGTCCTTCTGCCTGCTCTGCTCCCCGCTCTGGTTCTGGTGAATTCTCTCACCCTTTTGCGCTTCTGACTGTACCCAGTGCTTATATAAATAAATAAAAATAAAATCTTAAAAAAAAAAACTAAAAAGAGAAACAGATAAATATATAATCAGAATGGAAGATTTCTAACACACTCTTCTCAGCAATCACCAGAGCAGAGCAAGGACACAGAGTGAGGACACAGATAATTTGAATGACACAATTATCAAAACTGACCTAAGTTACATGAGTAGAATGCTGTACCCCCAACTTCGAATATACATTATTTTAAGTTTACATAAAATATTTACCAAAATGAACAATAAGCTAGGTAAGAAAGTAACTCTCAACAAATTTTAAAATATTGAAACCATACAGAAAATTTCTGTTACAGTAAGATTAAATCAGAAATCAATGTGAAATTATCATTACAAAAACCTCCAATACTTGAAACTTAGGAATATACTTCTAAATAACCCATAGGTTAAAGAAGATACATATAATGTAAAATATTTTGAGTTGAATTATTATGGAAATAATTTCCAATTTTGTGGGATGCATGTAGAGTTATGCTCAAATAAGAATTTATGTCTTTACATGTGTATTTTAAAAAAGAATGAAGACTGAAAACAGATTGTATAAGGAAGTTAGGGGAAAATAACAAATATATTCAAAGAAGTAGCATAAAGGAAATAATAAAGAGCAGAAATCAAAAAACATGAAGCAAAACTATAATAGAAATCAACAAATTCAAAAGTTTATTCTTATAAAAAATTAATAACATTTATAATCTCTGAAAAGATTGACCAAGACTGGTAAATCAAGAGCTAGAAGAGCTAGAAACCAAGAAAAAAATCCCATTTACAAATATGTCATAAGGAATTAGGAGTTTTCCAAAGACAGTAAATAACCTCTACAACGAAGACTATAAGACATTGTTAAAAGAAATAGAAGTTACCAAGAAATGAAAAGATATCCCCTGCTATGGATTTGGAAGAATGAGGATAATCAAAATGACCATCTTACCCAAAGTAATATGTAGATTTAATGCTATCCTTATCATCATTTCAATGGCATTCTTCAAAGAAATATAACCCACATTACTGAAATTCATATTGATCCAGAAAACCATATGGAATCCAAATAGCCAAAGCAATCTTGACCAAAAAAAAAAAAAAAAAGAGAGAATTTTTGCATCAGTGTTCATTAGGGAGATTGGCCTATAGTTTTCCTTTTTTGTGTTGTCCTTGTTTGGTTTTGGTATTAGTGTAATGTTGGCTTCATAGAACGTGTTTGGTATTGTCCCTTCCTTCTCAATTTTTTGGAAGAGTTTGTGAAGGATAGGCACTAATTCGTCTCTGAATGTTTGGTAGAATTCATTTGTAAATCCATCAGGTCCTGGGCTTTTGTTTTTGGGGAGGTTTTTGATTACCATTTCAATTTCGCTAATTGTAATTGGTCTGTTTAGGTGTTCTATTTCTTCTTTATCTAGCTTTGGGTGATTGTAGAGTTGTAGGAATTTGTCCATCTCCTCTAGATTGTTAAACTTGTTTCCATATAACTGTTCATAGTAGTTACTGATTATTCTTTTGATTTCTGCTGTGTCCGTTGTGATTTCTCCTCTTTCATTGATGATCCTGTTTATTTGTGCTTTCTCCCTTTTTTCCTTTGTGAGCCTGGCTAGGGGTTTGTCTATTTTATTGATTTTTTCAAAGAACCAGCTCTTGGTTTCATTGATCTTTTGGATTGTTTTTTTAGTTTCAATTTCATTTATTTCTGCTTTGGTTTTTATTATTTCTTTTCTTCTACTGGTTTTGGGGTTTTTTTGTTGTTCTTTTTCTAGATCTTTGAGCTTCGAGATTAGGTTGTTTCTTTGAGTTCTTTCTTGTTTCTTGATGTGAGCTTCTATTGATATATATTTTCCTCTTATTACTGCTTTTGCTGCATCCCATACATTTAGGAAATTGGTGTCCTCCTTGTCGTTCAATTCAAAAAATTTTTTAATTTCGTCTTTGATCGCCTCATTAGTCCAGTGGTCTTCCAGTAGTGTGGTTTTTAATCTCCATGAGGTAGGAAAGTTCCTTGCCTTCTTTTTATGGTTTATTTCTAGTTTGATGCCTTCATGGTCAGAAAAGATGGTTGATATGATTTCAATCTTGGTGTATCTGTTGATGTTTGTCTTGTGCCCCAGTATGTGATCGATCCTGGAGAATGATCCGTGTGCGCTTGAGAAAAATGTGTACTCCGTTTTTTGGGGGTTTAGTGTTCTATAGATGTCTGTTAAGCCCAATTGCTCTAGGTCCTTATTTAGAGCTTTGGTTTCTTTACTTATTTTTTGTCTTGTTGATCTATCCATTGTTGATAATGGTGTGTTGAAGTCTCCCACTACATATGTGTTTTCTCTGATGTCTGTTTTCAGAGAGGACAACAGTTGTCTGATATATTTTGGTGCTCCTTCGTTTGGTGAGTATATGTTAATGAGTGTTATTTCTTCTTGAAGTATTGTCGCCTTGATCATAATGTAGTGACCAAATCAAAACTACCATGAGATACTATCTTACCCCAGTGAGAATGGCAACAACAAATGTTTAAAAAAACTAGCAACAACAAATGTTGGCGAGGGTGTGGAGAAAAAGGAACTCTTCTGCACTGTTGGTGGGAGTGCAAACTGGTCCAACCACTGTGGAAAGCTGTGTGGAGATTTCTGGACCTACTAAACATAGAGCTTCCATATGATCCAGCAATTCCACTCCTAGGTATTTACCCAAAGGACACAGAAACATCAATTCCAAAGAACACCTGCACCCCTATGTTTATAGCAGCACTGTTTACAATAGCTAAGCTTTGGAAACAACCCAAATGCCCAAAAATAGATGACTGGATCAAGAAGATGTGGTACATATATACCATGGAATATTACTCAGCATTCAAAAAAGATAAACACATGCAATTTGCAGCAACATGGATGGCGCTGGAAGGGATCATGCTCAGCGAAATAAGCCAAAAAGAAAAAGAAAAATACCGGATGGTCTCACTCATAGCAGGAATCTAGAAAACTTAAATAAGGGACCAGGGAAATGAATAACTATAAGAAAGTGAAAATCAAAATCAACAAAAAACTATGAACCAGAGACACTTTTAGGGGGGCGGGGGCGGGAGGGGAGGGATTGGGGTCAGAATGGGGGGGCTGCAATTGTATGGGGAATATAACAATAAAATTTATTAAAAAAAGAATATTATTGAAAGATATTCTCTGAATAAAGCTAAATATTACATTTGGAATGTGAAAAAAAAAAGAGAGAGAAAGAATGGTGGTATACTCTCAGGTTTCAAACTATACTGCAAAGATATAATGATTGTAATGGTGTGGTACTGGAACAAAAACACATACACAGACCAATGGAAGAGAATTAAGTGTCTAGAAATAAACCCACACCTATATTGACAGTTAGTCTATGGCAAAGGATCCAAGAATATACACTAGAGAAGTAAAGCCTCTTCAGTAAGTGGTGCTGCAGAAACTGAACTGCAACAAGCAAAAGAATGAAATTAGACCACTATCTGACACCATACACAAAAATGAACTCAAAATGGATAAAACTTAGAAGTAAGACTACAACCACAAAACACATAGATGAAAATGTAAGTAAAACATTCCACAGCTGGGGCCTCCCTGGTGGCACAAGGAGTTAAACACCGCACTATGAAGCAATCTGCAGCCTCTGCAGCACAAGTTTTGACCCCTGGCTGGCCAGGGAGCAACCCACATGGTGCAGCAGACCTCTCCTGACTCACCCGCTGCTCCCCTCAGCAGTGTACTTCGGTCAATCTGCCTGTTCTGTTCCCCACTCTATCTCTGGTGAATCCTCTCACCCCCCCTGCATCTATGGTCTGTACCCCAGCTCTTATATGCATAAATAAATAAATATTAAAAAAAACATTCCACAGCAAGGTCTATAAAGATGTCTTTGTGATTCATCTCTAACAGCAAGAAAAACAAAAGAGAATATAAGCAATTAGGACTACATCTAACTGAAAGGCTTCTGTACAGTGAAAGAGACTGTTAATAAAATGAAGAGATATCCTACTCAATGGGAAAAAGTATTTGCATACCCTACATCTGACAAAGGGCTAATATCAAAGATCTACAAAGAACTCTTCCAACTCAACAAAACCAAAACAAATAACCCAATAAAAAAATGGACAGAGATGCTAAATAGGCACTTTTCCTAAGAAAAAAAAAATGTATGGCCAACAGGCTCATCATCAATTATCAACGAGGACATGTGAATTCAAACCACAATGAGATACCACCTCTATAGCTCTCCTGCTGGCCTGTGACTATGCAGGTTCTTCACCTTTCTCTCCTTTTCTTAATAAACCTGTTGTTTTAAAAAATTTTAAAAAAGGAAAGAGAGATACCACCTTATACCTGTGAGAATGGCCCACATAAGAAAGACTAGAAACAACGCGTGTTGATGAGGTTGTGAAAAGAGAATCCTCTTGTACTGTTAGTGGGAGTGGAGACTGGCCCAACCCTTATGAAAAACAGAATGGAGGCTTTTTAAAATAGTAAAAATAGATCTGCCATATGATCCAGTGACTTGGGGGACATGGAAGGAGACATGTGAAATAAAGACAGAGAGACTTGGAAGAGACATGGGTGAGAAGCTGACAATGCACCCATTACCTTGATTTTGTTTCTTTTGTCCCAAACTTGCCTGGCCCCTTATGCCCTTTTGTATGGTTCCCTGCCAGAAGATTTTAGGCCTCAATAGCATCGATTTCGGCCAATCCCGCTTGACTGGTCATTAACGTACTGGGGGATGAGTAACTTTGGGTGTTTCATTGAGAAACTACAACCCTTTCTTTTTTCTCTCTGCACACTAATCCTGTTAAAGTTCTTTCACACTAAGACTATGTTATGCCTTTATGTGGCAATGGCAGAACAACTTCAGGGCATGCAAATTTGGGGGTCCATCTGCCAACTAACAATGATTTTAGATACAACATAATAACTTGTGCTGTGATTTTAATAAAAACAATATTTAAAAGAGAAAAATACCTACAAATTTAACTTCTGTCTTGCTTTTTTGAAATTTTAACATTGCCTTTTTGTTTTCAAGATTACTAAGATTTTCAGAGTTTAGGAGGCAAGATTGACAAGATGTTTATTACTCTCTCTCAAGCCACCCATCTAATCATCACAGCTTCATCCTCACACACGACACAGTGCCTGGGAGAGATTCTTCCTAGAAGCAGCTCACAATTTCTTTTCCTTTAAGTGAAATAAGAACTCAATTGTAATCACCACCTAACAGCCAAAGCCTTTCCTCTGAGTCACTTTGACCTGAATTAAACTAAACATGAATAAGGGGCATCCCTCGTGGCACAGGGGTTAAAATCTTAGTGCTATCACCAGTCACTGCAGCCTGCATTCAATCCCCAGCCAGGAAGCTGACCCACATGGTGCAGCAGACCTCTCCTGTCTCGCCTGCTGCTCCTCTCAGCAGTGGATTTCAATAGATTTGCCTGTTCTGCTCCCCACTCTGTCTCTGGTGAATCCTCTCACCCCCGCACCTCTGGCGTGTACCCCAGTTCATCTACACAAAAATAAATCTCTAAACTAAACATGAATATTAGAAAACTACGACTTTGGCCCTCCCCTGGTGGTGCAGGCGGTTGAGTGCAGCGCTGTGAAGCAGTGCCGGTTCCATCCCAGATGGCCAGCAAGGATCCCACATGGTGTGGCAGACCTCTCCTGTCTCGCCCGCTGCTCCCCTCAGCAGTGTATTTGGTCAGTCTGCCTGTTTTGTTCCTGCTCTGTCTCTGGTGAATCCTCTTACCCTCCCGCACATCGGGCCTCTACCCCAGTTCTTGTATAAATAAATAAATAAATATTTAAAAAAGAAAGAAAGAAAGAAAATTATGACATTTTGAAGTAACTGGAAATTATTTAAGTTAACTTGCCTTTAGGTGGGGAGTGGGGGTTGAGAAGTAATTTTTGCCTTTGTCAAACACCTGTTTTAGAAAAGCCAGATCTATTTGTCTCACTGCAAAGCACTAGTACCTATTAAAGTCCACATGTGTCCTTAGATTGAGAAGCAAATGTTTTTGCAAATAACCATATATAAATTTATTTTACATGATTCTTACTTACATGGTAAAGTATATTTTGAATGCACCCAAATAAATCAATTCAGCTGTTTGTTTACTAAACACAATCTCATATGTACAGTGATTGACTCATATAATAACTTATAGCTTACTGATTATTAATCTAGTCCACCAAAAATTGAAGAAAACCAAAACTCCAAAAGTTGAGATGTAGGCAAATTTCCAAATTTTTCTAAAGATATTTTCTAACAAAAATTATATTCTATATTCTTTGGCCTTGTCCCTAGTTCTTATAGAATCTTCCAATGAAGTGAATATCCATCATTATTAGGGAATGGAATTTTTTTAAAGATTTATTTATTCATGCATACAAGAACCGGGGTATAGGCCAGATGTGCGGGAGGGTGAGAGGGTTCACCAGAGACAGAGTGGGGAACAGAACAGGCAGATGTACCAAAACACGCTGCTGAGGGGAGCAGTGGGCAAGATAGGAGAGGTCTGCTACACCATGTGGGTATCTCCCTGACCAGCCAGGAATCGAATCTGCACTGCATAGGCTGGGGACAGCTTCACAGAGTTGCACTCAACCCGGTGCACCACCAGGGAGGCCCAGGAATGGACATTTTTTAAGCAAGAAAAAACTCAGTGAACTAGGAAGAACTTGTATGGAAAGATTATTTTACTTGGAAAAATACAGCTTGGACTTTAAAAACAATTTCACATTCTAAAGGACATGAAGTTATTACATTGAAATAAACTCTGCAACTCCATTGAATTTCAGTTATAGGTATCATTTCTTCATGAAACATGAGTACATTCTTTTTTTGTTTTGTTTTGATGTTTTGATTTTTTTTTATTTTATACATTTTTTTACATCATTTTTTCATTCAAGAAGATGTGGTATATATACACAATGGGTTATTACTCTACAATCAAAAAGATAAACTCATGCAATTTGCAGCATGGATGGAGCTGGAAGGGATCATGCTCAGCGAAATAAGCCAGAAAGAAAAAGAAAAATACCGGATGGTCTCACTCATAGCAGGAATTTAGAAAACCTAAATGAGCACCATGAGTACATTGAAATTAAAGAATTTTAAAGAATTTTCTTTTCCTGCATGAAATGCCCATTTGCTGTTTGGGTCACTGTGATGCATGGGTCTTTAAAAGGCAAATGTGTATGTTGGCATGTAACTTGATCCTGAGGAGTTCATTGATTTCAAGTCAAATGAGTCTTCCTGGAAGGAAGCAAATTTTAAAATGTTGGTGGCTACTTTATAAGTCTGCATGCTTTTTTTTTTTTTTTAAGATTTATTTATTTCTGCATACAAGAGCTGGGTGTGGGTCAGAGGTGTGTGGTGGTGAGTGACTCACCAAAGACAGAGTGGGGAGCAGAACAGGCAGATTGACTGAAATACACTGCTGAGGGTAGCAGCGGGCAAGTCAGGAAAGGGCTGCTGTGCCATGTGGGTTAGCTTCCTGGCTGGGGATCAAATTTGTGCTGCTGTGGCTGCAGATAGCTTCATAGTGATGAGACTTAACCCCTTGCGCCACCAGGGAGGCCCTCTGCATGCTCTTATAGAAAGACAGAATAATGGATACCATCACTGTGCCTATAATATCTGCTTGAGGTAAATTTAAGCATTTACAAGAGGTGTTTGAACTGTCTCTTTCCCATTAATCATAGAACAAAGCACAAGAGTCAGCTGCTGCCTCCGCCTCCCCATCCACCTCAGTTCACCCCGTCAATCTTAATTGCAACAGATTGTTCTCTTACTGACACAAATAGAAATCCACCATAAAACCTTATCTTCCAACAATGATTTTCTGAAAATTTAGCAACCCCAGGATAAGATGAATGAGGCAGAAAAGAAAGGTGACTCAGAGCAACATTTGTAAACCTTAGTCTTGCCTTGCTTCCATCCCAGATTTCTTGTCTGTCTCTTAGGGCGGAAAAGCGTGGGTTAAGTCTATCTAGGTTTCTTTCATACCCTTTCAGCTCCCACACTTTTCTCTTTCCCCATCTTCCTGGACATAGCACCAAAACCCCCTTCAAGGCAAAGCACTGTTTCCTATTAAAATTGACTTTCTCAGTTCTCAACCGCCAACAACTCTAGTTGTTGTCTAATTGAAGTTACAACTATAACCAAGTAATTCATTCTAATGGGTATGGATAGAAAAGTCTCACACCCTCTTCCCTGCTCTAAAAATAAAGACATTTTAGCAATAATTTGGGAGAGTAAAAGATATTTTTCTGGCCAAGTATAAAGGGAAATATTTAGGAATTAGGAAAGACCTGATATCTTCCTCTCCCACTTCCTCCTCTTGGAACATAACATACTTTCTCTGCTTATTCCTAATATAGGCAAGCTGTCACAGGCAAAGCTAAGGTGCAGAGTTTGAGACAGTTTCTGCAACTCACTAGGTATATTTTCGAATCTCCATGAAGTCTTAGTCGTATCAATTGTAAATGGACAGTATAAAAATACCTTAATTCATGCAGTTGTTGTGTGGGTCAGATTGATTTAAATGTAAACCCTGAAAACATTATAAAAATGAAAGAAAATGTTTTTGTTATTAGTCGTTTTACAAATCCACCAGGGCCATTATCTGTCTCTAATTTACTAGTCATGGTGATATTTTTATGCTGATTTTAATTGGTAAGCAATCAGATTCTTTCCCATCGTATTTCAAAATTTATTATTTTAGTTCTATACAATTGATAATATTTTCCTAATGAATTACATGTGACACATTCTTTACAATAAATAACCAAGCAAAATAAGTAAAAGCAAGATTTATTATGTGATTAAGCTGTCATCATTGAAGCTGAGTTTGGCTTTTGTGAAGATTTCCAGAGTCACAGAGCAGAAATATATTGTCCATATGTCAGGCAGGCAGCAAAGAAATTAAAGCTTTGGTTATATAACAGCAACCTCTGGCATAACTGTGGGAAACATGGGAGAAGTGGAACCCATCAGCCAATTTCCAGGAATGTTATTACAACGGAGGACGTTAACATTTCTAAAAAAAATGGAAATGCAAAATCATAAGTAGAGACCAAACTTCTAAGACAGACATCATAACC
Organism: Talpa europaea; assembly: GCF_964194135.1. Taxonomy (NCBI): domain Eukaryota; kingdom Metazoa; phylum Chordata; class Mammalia; order Eulipotyphla; family Talpidae; genus Talpa; species Talpa europaea. The sequence goes on along the minus strand of NC_140083.1, from coordinate 43,420,348 downwards.
ATGACCTGTGGTTAATCCTGACAAGTAGCTATTGTTAAAATATGGCTGATCACAAATTGATGTGTACAGCAGCACTTACTGACAAAGTGTAATTGCTCATTTTATTTTAAAATCTCCAAGGATCCTTTTTCTCACTCACTATTATCTACTTTCTTTTTTAATATTTTATTTTATAGAATTCTTACATCATTTTTCATTTTTTCACAATGTATGCATTTTCATTTTGGTTATATTCCCCATACAATTGCACGCCCCTTATTTTGACTCTAATCCTTCCTCTCCCCATCCCCACCCCCACCACCGCAGTGCGTCTCCTGTCCATAGTTGCTTGTTGATTTTAATTTTTACTTTGTATTAATTAGTCTTTTTCCTGGTCCCTTATTTAGGTTTTCTAAATTCCTGCTATGAGTGAGACCATCCGGTATTTTTCTTTTCCTTTCTGACTTATTTCGCAGAGCATGATCCCTTCTAGCTCCATCCATGTTGCTGCAAACATTATCTACTTTCTTTGGAAATAGGAAAGCGCAATAGCTGACTAGCTCAAGGTCACACAGTGCTAAGAAACAGATGTCTTACAAACACTTTTTTTTAAAGATTTATTTATTTATTTTTTATGTAGAAGAATTGGGTGTAGGTCAGAGGTGGGGGGGGGGTGAGGGGGTGGAGAGGACTCACCAGAGACAAGAGTGGGGAGCAGAACAGGCAGAGCTACTGAAATCCACTGCTGAGGGAAGCAGCAAGCTAGACAGGAGAGGTCTGCTGCGCCATGTGAGTCACCTCCATAGCTGGGGATCAAACTCAGGCCATGGTGGTGATAGCTCTGAGACCTAACCCCTAAGCCTCCAAGGAACCCCACAAACACTTTTTGATGTTGCTGAAAGAGATAAAAACAACTTGATCTCTCTCAAACAACTCTTTTTGGAAAATGGTTCACAGTAATTTCAGCATCTATGATCCTGCTACACGTTGACTTCTGTCTTGAAAAATATCTATTACCAGAAAATACTATTTCCTTCATATATCTAAATGGATAAAATGTAATTTTGGAATAGGATCTCTTTCACCATTCCTTATTTCCACAATAAAATCACTTATCTTGAAAGGTCATGATCTCTTTTTATAAGAAAATAGCTCTTGAGGATTCATATCATCATCTGTCACATGTTCTCTTTCTGAAAACACTCTGTCAATGGGATAATACACTGACAACATTGCTCTGAATACAGAGAATCATTTCAACTATATTATAAGGAAATTAAGTATAGGATTAGATTTTTTTTTTTTATAAATTTTATTGTTATATTCCCCATACAATTGCAGCCCCCCCATTCTGACCCCAATCCCTCCCCTCCCGCCCCCGCCCCCCTAAAAGTGTCTCTGGTTCATAGTTTTTTGTTGATTTTGATTTTCACTTTCTTATAGTTATTCATTTTCCTGGTACCTTATTTAAGTTTTCTAGATTCCTACTATGAGTGAGACCATCCGGTATTTTTCTTTTTCTTTTTGGCTTATTTCGCTGAGCATGATCCCTTCCAGCGCCATCCATGTTGCTGCAAATTGCATGTGTTTATCTTTTTTGAATGCTGAGTAATATTCCATGGTATATATGTACCACATCTTCTTGATCCAGTCATCTGTTTTTGGGCATTTGGGTTGTTTCCAAAGCTTAGCTATTGTAAACAGTGCTGCTATAAACATAGGGGTGCAGGTGTTCTTTGGAATTGATGTTTCTGTGTCCTTTGGGTAAATACCTAGGAGTGGAATTGCTGGATCATATGGAAGCTCTATGTTTAGTAGGTCCAGAAATCTCCACACAGCTCTCCACAGTGGTTGGACCAGTTTGCACTCTCACCAACAGTGCAGAAGAGTTCCTTTTTCTCCACACCCTCGCCAGCATTTGTTGTTGCTAGTTTTTTTAATATGTGCCATTCTCACTGGTGTAAGATGGTATCTCATGGTAGTTTTGATTTGCATTTCCCTGATGGCAAGTGATGTTGAACATTTTTTCATATGCCTGTTGGCCATTTGCATTTCCTCTTCAGAGAAGTTTCTTTTTAGCTCTTCTGCCCATTTTTTGACTGGATTATTTTCTTTGTTGTTGTTGAGTCTCATCAGCTCTTTGCAGATTTTTGTGATCAGTCCTTTATCATTAGTGTTGGGTGCAAAAATGTTCTCCCAGTTGGTGGGGTTTCTCTTTGTTTTTGTTATTGTCTCTTTTGCTGTGCAGAAGCTCTTTAATTTGATGTAGTCCCAGCTGTTTATCTTTGCCTTCACTATCACTGCTTTGGGTGATGTGTCTGTAAAGATGTCTTTGATGTGCAGATCACGTAGTGTTTCGCCTATATTTCCTTCTATATATTTTATGGTTTCAGGTCTTATGTCTAGTTCTTTAATCCATTTTGAGTTGATTTTTGTGTATGGTGTGAGGTAGTGGTCAAGCTTCATTCTTTTGCATGTAGCGACCCAGTTTTCCCAGCACCATTTATTGAACAAACTTTCTTTGCTCCAATGCATATTCTTTGCTCCTTTGTCAAAGATTAGTTGACCATAAATCTGTGGGTTTATTTCTGGATTTTCTATTCGATTCCATTGGTCTGTATGTCTGTCCTTGTTCCAATACCATGCAGTTTTGATGATTATGGCTTTGTAGTATAGTTTGAAGTCTGGGAGTGTAATGCCTCCATTCCCTTCTTTTTTTTTCAGGAGAGCTTTGGCTATTCGGGGTTTTTTGTGATTCCATATGAATTTCATCAATAATTGTTCTATTTCTTTGAAGAATGACATTGAAATTTTGATTGGAATAGCATTGAATCTGTATATTGCTTTTGGAAGGATGGCCATTTTAATAATGTTTATTCTTCCAATCCACGAGCAGGGGATGTCTTTCCATTTCTTTGTGTCTTCTTCTATTTCTTTTAACAGTGTTTTATAGTTTTCTTTGTATAGGTCCTTTACCTCTTTTGTTAGATTTATTCCCAAATATTTGATTTTTTTTGTTTCAGTAATAAAAGGGATGGTTTTTTTGATTTCTTCTTCTTCAGATTTATTGTTTGTATATAGGAAGGCTACTGACTTTTGCGTGTTGATTTTGTATCCTGCCACTTTACTGAACTGATTGATGAGTTGAATTAGTTTTTCTGTGGAGTTTTTGGGGTTCTCTATGTATATTATCATATCATCTGCAAAGAGTGATAGTTTGACTTCTTCTTTTCCTATTTGGATTCCTTGGATGTCTTTCTCTTGTCTTATTGCTCTGGCTAGGACTTCCAGTATTATATTGAAAAGCAGTGGTGAGAGTGGACATCCTTGTCTTGTTCCAGATCTTAATGGAATTGCTTTCAGCTTTTCACCATTGAGAATGACTGGCTGTTGGCTTGTCATATATGGCCTTTATGATGTTGAGGTACGTTCCTTGTATCCCAAGAATTTCAAGGGCTTTTATCACGAATGGGTGTTGCACTTTGTCGAAAGCTTTCTCAGCATCTATTGATATTATCATATGGTTTTTATATTTCTTTTTGTTGATGTGTTGGATAACATTGATTGATTTTCGGATGTTAAACCATCCTTGTGTCCCTGGAATGAATCCTACTTGGTCGTGGTGAATTACCTTATGGATACACTGTTGGATTCTGATAGCTAAAATTTTATTGAGGATTTTTGCATCCGTGTTCATTAGGGAGATTGGCCTATAGTTTTCTTTTTTTGTGTTGTCCTTGTTCGGTTTTGGTATTAGTGTAATGTTGGCTTCATAGAACGTGTTAGGTATTATACCTTCCTTCTCAATTTTTTGGAAGAGTTTGTGAAGGATAGGCAGCAATTCGTCTCTGAATGTTTGGTAGAATTCATTTGTAAATCCATCAGGTCCTGGGCTTTTGTTTTTGGGGAGGTTTTTGATTACCATTTCAATTTTGCTAATTGTAATTGGTCTGTTTAGGTATTCTATTTCTTCTTTATCTAGCTTTGGGTGATTGTAGAGTTGTAGGAATTTGTCCATCTCCTCTAGATTGTTGAACTAGTTTCCATATAACTGTTCATAGTAGTTATTAATTATTCTTTTGATTTCTGCTGTGTCCGTTGTGATTTCTCCTCTTTCATTTATTATCCTATTTATTTGTGCTTTCTCCCTTTTTGCCCTTGTGAGCCTGGCTAGGGGTTTATCTATTTTATTGATTTTTTCAAAGAACCAGCTCTTGGTTTCATTGGTCTTTTGGATTGTTTTTTTTAGTTTTGATTTCATTTATTTCTGCTTTGGTTTTTATTATTTCTTTTCTTCTACTGGTTTTGGGTTTTTTTTTTTGTTGTTCTTTTTCTAGATCTTTGAGCTTCAAGATTAGGTTGTTTCTTTGAGTTCTTTGTTTCTTGATGGGAGCATCTATTGCTATATATTTTCCTCTTATTACTGCTTTTGCTGCATCCCATACATTTAGGAAATTGGTGTCCTCCTTGTCATTCAATTCAAAGAATTTTTTAATTTCTTCTTTTATCTCCTCATTAGTCCAGTGGACTTCCAGTAGTGTGGGTTTCAATCTCCACGAGGTAGGAGAGTACCTTGCCTTCTTTTTATGGTTTATTTCTAGTTTGATGCCTTCATGATCAGAAAAGATGGTTGGTATGATTTCAATCTTGGTGTATCTGTTGATGTTTGTCTTGTGCCCCAGTATGTGATCGATCCTGGAGAATGATCCATGTGCGCTTGAGAAAAATGTGTACTCCGTTTTTTTGGGGTTTAGTGTTCTATAGATGTCTGTTAAGCCCAATTGCTCTAGGTCCTTATTTAGAGCTTTGGTTTCTTTACTTATTTTTTGTCTTGTTGATCTATCCATTGTTGATAGTGGTGTGTTGAAGTCTCCCACTACGTATGTGTTTTCTCTGATGTCTGTTTTCAGAGAGGACAACAGTTGTCTGATATATTTTGGTGCTCCTTCGTTTGGTGAGTATATGTTAATGAGTGTTATTTCTTCTTGAAGTATTGTCCCCTTGATCATAATGTAGTGACCACTGGGGTCTCTTTTTATCTTTTTGAGTTTGAAATCTGTTTTATCTGATATAAGTATAGCTGTTCCTGCTTTCTTTTTTGGTCCATTTGCTTGTAGGATTGTTTTCCATCCTTTAACTTTGAGCCTATTTTTATCTTTTGTAGCTAAATGTGTTTCCTGGAGACAGCAAAAGGTTGGGTTTTGTTTCTTAATCCAGGCTGCAACTCTGTGTCTTTTTATTGAAGAGTTTAGTCCATTTACATTTAGAGTTAATATTGATATGTTAACATCTGTATTTGCCATTGTGTTTGTCTTTCCTTTGATTTTATTTATTTGTTCTTTTAATAACTTTTTTTTTTTTTGGCCTTCTTTCATTGTTATTCGTCCCTCTGAGGTTCTGGCTTTAGGACTCCTTGTAGTATTTTTTGGAGTGGGGGTTTAGTTGCAATGAAATTCCGGAGTTTCTGTTTGTCTGGGAAGGTCCATATTCTTTCTTCAAAGAGGAAGGAGAGCTTTGCGGGATAGAGTATTCTTGGTTGGCATCTGTTTTCTTGGAGTCTGTTGACTATGTCCCTCCACTCTCTCCTTGCCCGTAGTGTTTCTTCGGAGAAGTCTGATGTCAGCCTGATTGGCTTTCCTTTGAATGTTATCTGTTTCTTCCCTCTTGCCAGCTTCATTATTTTTTCCTTGTCCTGGATTCTTGGGAGCTTTACTATTATGTATCTTGCTGTATTTTTTCTTTCGTCGTGGAAGTTTGGTGTTCTTCTTGCTTCTTGTATATCAATTTTCAGCTCCTTCTTCACATTTGGGAAGTTCTCTTTAATTATCTCTTTGAATATTTTCTCTGTTCCTACTTCTCTCTCCTCTCCTTCTGGTATTCCTATAACTCTTATATTTCCTTTCCTCATGGAGTCAGATAGTTCCCGAAGTCTTTCTTCATTCTTTTTCCTTCGTACTTCTCTTTCCTTTTCTGTTTTGGTTCTTTTTATTTCTGTGTCTTCAAGAGCACTTATTCGTTCTTCCATTTCATCAATTCTGCTTTCATTGCTTTTCCCAGAATTCTTTAGTTCTTCCAGTAATTCTTTGATCTCCTGCATTTCTTTTACTTCCCTCTTTAGGGACTCAATTTCATTCTTCTGATCGTTGATTATTTTTCCCTTATCATTGTTTTCCTTTATGACTTCTGTCAGTTTTTTAATCACGGCAATTTTAAATTCTCTTTCTGGAAGGCTCAGAAGTTCTTCCAAGTTACTGTCATTGCAATCTGGGGGCTGGTTTTCTTTTTGTGGTGTGCTTTTTCTCTGGAGAGTTGCTAGGTTGCGTGTGGTTCTTCTCCTTCCTACTGTCTGTTTTCTAATTTGCCGTATGCGTTGGGACACTGTGTTGTTGGGACTGGCCGGCATCTTGGGTGGGCTTCTCTTCTCCCCTCTGGTTCCTCCAGGAGTCATCTGTCAGTTTCAAGCAGTCTTTATTGGAGAAAGGTCCCTGTCCTAAAATGTCGATGTGGGGACACACTCCCCTGTGCGCCTGGTCTGCCCCGGCGGTGGGTTCCTGCTCCCCCTCTGGGCTTGGACTGCAGGCCAGAGGGGGTCTGGCGTGGGCGAACTTCCCCCGCTCACCTCTGGCTCCTGAGGAAGCCTTCTGCAGGTAGTCTTTACTGAAGAAGTGTCCCTGTTCTAAAATGGTGATGTGGGACACACTCCCTGCGCGTCCGGTGTCAGGCACACTCTTCTGCGTGCCTGGTCTGCCCTGGCTGTGTGTGCTCGCTCTCCCTGTGGGCTCAGACTACTTGTTTGGAAGGGGCCTGGTGTGGGCTAACTCCCCAGCTGGCCACTAGCTCCTTCAGGAGCCTGTGCTGGCTACAAGTCGCTAGGTGGCGCCCAAGATCTCTCCTAGAGCCCTTGGGGAGCTGATTTTCCACCCCGTGGGACAGCGAGCAAAGCGGGGATGGTAGGGTACACCTCAACGGCTTTGGGGTGCTGTGTCTGCCTTGTGCCCCACCGTCGTGGGGAACCCACGCCCCTAATTTTGTGCCCAGGGTCTCAGTTCCAAAGCCCTCAGTTCCAGGACACGGGCTGTAGCCCAGTTCAGTGGCGCGGGAATGGCGCCTTTTGCACTGCTCCCGTGCCTGGGCGCCTGGTTCTTGCTTACTCAGGGAGGGACCTTCACCTCAGTGAGGACCTCCGCGCGTCTCCCCGCATGCCTAGGTTGTCTCCCAAGCCTAGGTCGCAGGCGCGGGGACCTGGGCAGCCGCGATCCTGGTCTGCACTTGCTTTTCAAGCGCGCGAAGCGTGCTGCTATCCGCGCAAGCTTACAGGCAGCCCGGGCTTGTGCGCGTCTCCCGGAGTCTTTGTTCTTCTCTAATGGCGCCCGGAGCCGTTCGCTCACCGCCGAGGCGAATCCTGCAGGGTTCGCCTCAGCTCCCATTCAAGGGGTGTGGTGGCTGCAATAGTTCCTTTCCACTCACAGTCCCGCTTGCTGCGTCGTTTGTTCTTGGTGGCCGTTTTGGTTTGTTGTTTCCCTCCTCTCTGCCGGTCGGAGAGTGCCGCCTCTATGGGCGGGGGAGGGGAGCAGGGTTCTGTGCTTCCCTCCCTTCTGGTCCTCTTTTATGGCAACTTTCTTCTTCGGGTAGTTTGCTGGAGTCACCCGTTTATCTTCCGTGTCCCAGTTCTCACTGGGACCTGCCGCTTTTCCTCCCTATTAACTTTTTTTAATGGGAGATCTTACTCGCAGCGTCTCCTCGCCGCCATGTTGCTCCGCCCCCTCCTAGGATTAGATTTAATGAAAACTGTGTGTGAATGAGTTTTTAAAGCCTTTTGATAAAAATGAGCTCCTTGTTTAAATAATGTAAATTTTCAATATATCTTTTTATAGTATTTATTTTTAATTGAGATAATATGTGGATACCTCCATCAACTATTAAAACCATAGTGCACCCACCACCAAATCACCCAGATTCTATCACTATAGTCCATTGTGCTTCCTTCCCTCTCTGTTCTTATCTTGTGGTGCTTCAGTTTTGTAGTTAGCTATCAAGGGTTAATTTTTTAAGTTTATCTTTATCTGACTCTTAGTTTAGTGACTTTATATTCCACACATTAGTAACAACATCCATTATTTATCTTTCTCCTTCTGATTTACTGCACTGAGCATAATCCCTTCTATCTGTGTCCATGTTGCTGCAAATGGCTTGAGTTAATCTTTTTTGATTGCTGAGTAATATTCTTCTCTGTGTGTGTGTGTGTCTTCTATATTCACTCATGTGTTTTGGGCACTTAAGTTCTTGCCATAACTTAGCTGTAGTAAATATCACTGCAATAAACATGACAGTACAAGTTTCTTTACAAATTATGTTTCTGAATTTTTGTTTTTGGTAGATCCTTGGCAGTGGAATTACTGGGTTGAATGACAGATCCATTTTTAATGTTTTGAGACACTACCATGGTGCTCTCCATAAGGGCTAGACCAGTTTGCATTTCCACCAACAGAGGAGGGTTCCTTTACCTCCACATCCTCGCCAGCAATTGGTCATGGTCTTTTTGATATGGGTCATTCTCACAGGTGTGAGATGGTGTCTCATTGTGGTCTTGATTTTCATTTTTCTAGTGCTAAGTTACTGTAAACATTTTTTCATATGCCTGTTTGCAGTCTGTATGTCTTCTTTGGAAAAGTGTGCTTAGTTTTGCTGCCCATTTTTTGATTGGGTTATTTCTTTCATTTTTGTAGAGTTTTATGATTTCTTTGTAAATCTTCAATATCACTTCGATGATGTGCACATATTTTCTCCCATTCAGTAAGGTGTATTTCTATTTTAGTTATGTTTTCTTTTGCTATGCAGAAGCTTTTTAGTTTAATGTAGTCCCAGCTGCTCAGGTTAACTTTAGTTTTCCTGGCTGTTGAGGATGAATCCCCCAAGGTATCACTAAAACTTACGCTGTGAAATGTTTTGTCTGTGTTTTTTTCTGTTTTGTGGTTTCAGGTTTTACATCCAAGTCTTTTACCATTCTGAATTGATTTTTGTGTATGGTGTGAGATAGTGGTCTATATTCGTTCTTTTGCATGCAGCTGTCTAGTTTTCCAAACACCATTATTGAGGAGAGATCCCTTTTCCAGTGTATGTTCTTGGCACTTTTGTCATAGATTAACTGTCCATATATGTGCAGGTTTATTTCTTGGCTCTTAATTCTAGTCCAGTGGTCTGTGTTTTTGTTTCATTACCATGATGTTTTTATTATTATAATGGCTTTGTAGTATAGTCCCAAGAATTTACCCAAGAAAGCATCTTTGATGAAGTGGCAAGTTTTCCTTTCCCACATGCCCTTTCATGATAACTATTTTCCCACTTATAAGCAAAGAAATAATTCTCATCTATCCTGAATCTTACTATGATATGTAGCATCAGGAAGTGCTTTAGCATGAATAATCATCCACTGATACATGAACTAATTAGGGTTAAGAGTCCTATTTCCATCTCATTAAGAGATATATTATCAGTAAAAGTTTAGGTTTTTATTTATCACTCATTTGTCAAAGCACATATCTAAATTTCGTTATCACTGTCCATTCACATTAATCATAATGATAACTTAGTCAGAAACTTTTTATACTTAAAACTTTATCACAGGACATTAAAAAACTAAATCCCACTAATATGCATATTTTTATGACATAAGTGTGAGAAGGTGTTTGTCTTAGCTTGGGTCCACAAATAAGGAGCTTGAAGTAAAAGCTAAAATTTTAAGGCAGTATTAAAACCCAGATCATCAGGAATGAAGAAAAAGGAGAGAGAGGCAGGGAAATAGGGTGAAAGACACAGGAGGGCCAGGTTTATTGTACCCAACACCCAGAGACACAAAATGGAGAAGGGAAGTTAGTCAATCCAGCAATCTTGACCTTATGGAAACAAAAGTGTATATGTATTGGCAGGGGTGTGAGTGCTCCCAGGGCCAAAAGGCCATGACCTGAGGCATTTTAGCCATTTACTTCAATTTTCTATTACTTAAAGACACAAACTCTCTGCTTTGTCTTTCCTAATGTGTTTACTATACCAAACACAAACCAAAAAAAAAAAAAATGTTAGGAAAGGAAATACAAATCTAGTTTTTGTTTCACCCTTGCAAAACCTGACTTTACATTTTGCTATTACAACCAAATTTCTCTCTCTATAAAAGAACAAGCAAAACAAATTCACAGCATTAGAGATGTTTGATCTAAAGATTTTAGAACAATGACTGTTACATTAATCCTAAACTCTCCATTCAACCATCCAAACATCTTGAATTATGAAGGTATTTTCAACAGGAAGACAAATAATTACATTACCTTTAGTCTGGGCATCTGATCCCTGAGTTTCCTGCCACATTTGAGCTGGAATTTCTGTTTAGATCACCAGTCAGATAGATATCTTATCATCTTTTTAATCAAGCTAACAACTCTTCAATCAACATTACAGTGAAGTCAAAAGAGACACAGGCATGTACATATTATAGTCAGCAAAAGTTCAGGTCATGACACCTTACAATAAACTGCTCTTCAGGAATAGGCTCATTGTCTCCTCAACAAAATTCAAAAGTAAGTGTTAAAAATCATCCTGAATTTCATTTCAGATACGTATTTCAGGCTTAAGGCAGTACAGTGACAGTCTATAATTTAATTCACAACATATATTAGATTATCAAGCTTCCTAAATACACCTGTTTTTTAAAGGATAACCCCCATATCTTTTAGTTGCATCGATTGTGTGTGTGTGTGTGTGCATAGAAGAACTGGGGTGGACACCAGAGGTGCGGGGGATGAGAGGATTCCCCAGAGACAGAGTTGGAAGCAGAGTAGGTGGATCTACTGAAATCCCTTGCTAAGGGGTGCAACGGGTGAGACAGGAGAGGTCTGCTGCTCCATATTTGTTTTGGGTCAGCTCCCTGGCCAGGGATTGAACTCAGGCTGTGGTGGTGATAGTGTGATAGTGCTGAGACTTAACTCTTAGCCCAACATGGAGATGCTGCATTGATTTTTTTATTCTACAATGCTGCATCTGGGACATTTTATGTTAAAAATCATATTACATGAGTCATATCTCTCTAGCAGTAGCTAGTTAGCTTACAACAACTCTTAGTGCTGCATAGCTAGACCATGGCGATAAGTGTAAGGGCCTTCCCTCTTGAAACCTGACATTTAAACTGTGAGGTAGAGGCAGTTAAACTGAGAAGTATTTAAACTGAGAAGTAGAGGCAGGAGTGGCATGCAGGTAGATAAGGTAGTGCTGGAGGGCTAAGCCTCTTTTTGGTTTAGAGAACCATTTAAGAAGTGTTGCAACACCCCCTGTCAAAAGATAGGCCAAAAATCTCTGTTTTCCTATCTCTGAAGCTTTAACTAATTCTTGTCAAGGGAGTTGTGGCCTACTTTTTATTGAAAGACTGTTTAAAAATACAGAAAAGTGTTTTGATTTTTTTTGTTTCCTAGATGAAACACTTAATATTTTACTTAAATAATTATTGCTATTCTCCAAGTAAAACAAACATTCAGATCATTTTTAGCTTTGAGAAGAAATGTAATTATCAAGGACAAAAGTTACTTTGTTGAAAAGGTAAATAATTTTCTACTATGCTTCCTTTTAAGTGAAAACCTCTCAAAAATGTCCAACTCTCAATAATAAAACTCAGGGGTGGGCCTATAAGCTCTGGGCACATCATTATTTTTTTGGATGATTGGTGAGTAGCAAGTCTATTATATCATCAGTTTATATCTCATAAGTACCCAGATTAACATAATGTTATGCTGCATGCTGTATGAAACAAGTTAAATAGAATAGGAAAAAATATTCCTATTTGGGGGCCTCCCTAGTGGCCTAGGGGTTAAGTCTCAGCAATGTCACCACTATGGCCTGAGTTTGAACCCCAGCCAGGGAGCTGACCCACATAGGGCACAGTAGACCACTTCTGTCTCACCCTTTGCTCCTCTCAGCAGTGGATCTCAGTAGATCCACCTGTTCTGCTCCCCACTCTGGGGAATCCTCTCACCTCCCATACCCCAATTCTATGCAAAAATAAATATAATCTAATTATATGTATATATATTCCTATTTATTAAATAGCAGCATGATGTAGTTCATGGAACACTGATTGGGGCAAGTTTTGTTAGTGAGAGCACCACTAAATGAAGCCTATCCTAACACCTTCCCTGGAAAAACAAAATTAATAACTGGAGTAATCACTTTTGTCTTCTGTCTAGGTATCTGATAATAATTAAATCTCTTCTTCACATCACTGAGAGATAACCTAGTCACCATAAAATAAATTTTAAGGAAATTAGTATTTTTACCTAGTAAAATAAGCTATTTTTAGAGCAAAATCCCCAGAGTAATAAACTTCTGCTTACCTGGAAAGAATGTAAGTGGTACTGAAAGAGCATTTTAATAGTAATATATTTGTAGTAACGCATATTAGAAGTGATTTGTATATGCTACTTAAATCTTTGCTATAAAGTTACCTTTTAAATAAATTTACTTAAATTTTTAAAAATCGTATTTTAAAAAATGTATTAAATGGCATGAGATATGACAAGAGTCGTGAAATTATGAAGATAACGAAGTTTGGGAAATATCAGTTTAGAAAATGAAATTAGAATGCTAGTAGTGAGAGACTGATGCCAAAATAGTTTGAATTTTCATATAAATTTGTTTTGTTTGAAGTCCTGATATCATGTTTTTTCATAGAATAATAATGTTAAAGTACTGTGAATAAAGAAACCATGAAATCTTCAACAAAGTCTATGATACTACTCATCAAATACTTTAAAAATCAAATGCTATGAAGACAGAAATGACTCCAATTACATTAATATAAAAACATAATGTACTGAGGAATAAATTTGACAAAGGACATACAAAACTTGTGTACTGAGAACTAGAAATACAACATTGAGGGAAATTAAAGACATAAAAATATAAAAAGATAGCCTTAGTTCATGACTGGGAAAACAATATTTTTAAGATGCATTGTTACCCAAATCACTCTACAGATGCAAAGCAATTCTTGGGAGAATTCCAGCGACTTTATTCAAAATGATTCTTTTTTTTTTTTCCCAAGCTAATTCTAACCTACATTTCCCATTTGAAAATAAGGTTTGAACATCTCTCTATAAAAAGATATATATTTACAATTAATGTTAGTGGCTACCTAGAATTCCACTATTGTTCTACCACAACATATTTCATCAATTCTTCTTTGGTAGAAATTTGTGTAGTTTAGATTTTCTTTAACAATTATTATTGTGATTTAACAATTCACCTCAGACATAAATCTTTGAACAGCTGCCCAGTTATTCCTTTTTAAAATCTTTCTGGAAAACAAATTGCCCATCAAAAGTTGAACGTTTGATACATGTTAGCAATGGCCATCTGTATTGTTTCCCCATATTGAAAACCAAAGGTGTCTTTGCCCCAGAGATAATGTTCTAAAAATGAACATATTGGAAATGGTATGGTGATATCATTTGGCCGTGGAAGAAAACAAGACAAATAAACTTGAAAGGAAGTTTATTATATTACAGGTTTCAGAGTGAAGATCACCTCGTGTAGCATATGGTCAAAGGAGAAAGCATTAGTGGCTACTGGAGGCAGGAAGGGGTGAAAGGAAATCCAGGCCAGAGCCTCTATTGGGACTTCCACGGAAACAGTAAGAAGTACACACAATTTATATTCTTAAATGTATTCTTTATGAGGATGGAAAATATTTAGATAAGTAAATCTAACTGATTTGTGATGAAAGTACTGGGTGCATTGGTTGTAAAGAGGAAGGAGATTTCATACTGTCTATGGTTTTAGGGAGCATCTTACTAAAAAGAGATGTTTAAACTGAGAGCCTTAAGAGTAGTGGTTTGAGGCAAAGATCAACAGCTGGGGCTACATCAAATTAAAGAGCTTCTGCACAGCAAAATAGACAATAACCAAAACAAAGAGAAACCCCACCGAATGGGAGAAAATTTTTGCACCCAACACCAATGATAAAGGACTGATCACAAAAATCTACAAAGAGCTGATGAGACTCAACAACAACAAAGAAAATAATTCAGTCAAAAAATGGGCAGAAGAGCTAAAAAGAAACTTCTCTGAAGAGGAAATACAAATGGCCACCCGGCATATGAAAAAATGTTCAACGTCACTTGCAATCAGGGACATGCAAATCAAAACTACAATGAGATACCATCTCATAGCAGTGAGAATGGCACATATTAAAAAAGCTAGCAACAACAAATGTTGGCGAGGATGTGGAGAGAAAGGAACTCTCCTGCACTGGTCCAACCACTATGGAAAGCTGTGTGGAGATTCCTCAACCTACTAAAGATAGAGCTTCCATATGATCCAGCAATTCCACTCTAGGTATTTACCCAAAGGACACAGAAACATTAATTCCAAAGAGCACCTGCACCCCTATGTTTATAGCAGGACTATTTACAATAGCGAAGCAATGGAAACAACCCAAATGCCCAAAAATAGATGACTGGATCAAGAAGATGTGGTACATATACACTGTGGAATATTACTCAGCATTCAAAAAAGATAAACACATGCAATTTGCAGCAACATGATGGAGCTGGAAGGTATCATGCTCAGCGAAATAAGCCAGAAAGAAAAAGAAAAATACCGGATGGTCTCATTCATAACAGGAATCTAAAAAACCTAAATAAGGAACCAGGAAAAAGAATAACTATAAGAAAGAAAAAATCAAAATCAACAAACAACTGTGAACCAGACACTCTTGGGGGTTGAAGGAGGGATTGGAGTCAAAATAGGGGTTGCAATTGTATGGGGAATATAAAAATAAAAAAAGAGTAGGCGTTTGGGGACCTCCCAGGTGGTGCAGCAGGTTGAGCACAGTGCTGTGAAGCTGTCCACAGCCTCTGTAGCATGGGTTTGATTGCCGGCCAGCCAGGGAGATACCCACATGGCATGGCAGACTCTCCTGCCTCGCCTGCTGCTCCACTCAGCAGTGTATTTCAGTCTGTCTGCCTGTTCTGCTCCCTACTCTTTCTTTGGTGAATCCTCTCACCCTCTCACGCCACTGGCTTGAACCCCAGTTCTTGTATAAATAAAAATAAATCTTTAAAAAAAAAGAGTAGGGCTTTTGCAGGAAAACTGAGTTTCAGGAAGAGTGATAACAGTATACTTGACACAGCAACAAAGCAGAATCTATCATCCTGGAGGAAATAAATGAATTTGAGTAAGGCTTCAGCATACCTGGGACAGATAAAGGACTGGCACCATTAACATGTGAAAATTCTTTTAATCCAATAAGAAAACGTCGAACATATCAGTAAAAGCTAAGAGTTCACCAAGACAAATACAAATATGCAATATTTTAAATGTTACATATCATTAATAATGAAGAGTATGATTTTTAAAAAATGAAACATTTTAAAATTGTTTTGCTGGTTATGCCAGCAATCTATAATTGGCAAGAGGCATTTTGGACAATAGCACATGGTGATTAAGACTTCTGTTAGATCCAAACTGCCTAAATACAAAACCTGCCTCTCGCACCACCTGCTTGATATTTGGTAAATTACTCTAAGCTCAGTTTCCGTGTCTGTAAACTAGAACTAATACCACCTCAAAAAGTTATTATGACGTGAGGATTAAACATGTTTCAAGTGATTAGGGCAGCACCAGGTACAAAGTGAGTGCCTATTAATTCACAAGTATGCCCAGTGATTTTATATGCACTATATCTGTATACTAAATCCTAATAGATATTTTGTATTATTTCCATTGGCTGACCTAGTCTAACAGCACCACAATGCTAGCTTACTTATCTAATGCATAGTAACATAATATATATTTTTGTTGGTCTAATGTTAATATATTAAACGATATGTTAAAAAAAGTTTTCTAGTTTTTTCTTTTAAAATACATTCCTATTTTTTGCATGATCATTTTTCTAAATGCACTTTAAAATTTCTTTTTTAATCTTCAAATTCCAAGGTAAAATGCTCTATAAACAAGGTTTGGAATTACATGTAACTATCAATGAACATGGAGAGAAATGATATCTGACAATATTGAGTCTTCCTGCCCATGCACATGCACTTTCCCTGTGTTTATTTCCCTGTGTTTTATCCTCCCACAGAAATTAATGCAAACACAATATAGAGTTTTGTAATTTTATACACATACACCATGCAAGAACAAGCTTTATTTGTGTGCTTGTGTGTATTTCTAGGTATGTATACATACATATACATACAAATATAATGTACTTATGAAACAAATTCTATTAGAAATTCCAAAGCAGTTATTTCAAAAATCTTAAATAATAAGTGTATTACTTCCAAAAAGACTCCACTGAACACTCCAAAAAGTATTTATTTAAAAATGTATATTTAAGGGACTCTCTAGTGACGCAAGGAGTTAAGACGCAAGCTTTGAAGCTGTCCGCAGCCTCTGCAGCACAAGTTTGATGCCCAGCCAGCCAGGGAGCAACCCACATGGCACAGCAGACCTCTCTTGACTCTTCCGCTGCTCCCCTCAGCAGTGTACTTTGGTCAATCTGCCTGTTCTGTTCCCCACTTGTCTCTGGTGAATCCTCTCACCCCCAATACCTCTGGCCTGTACCCCAGCTCTTGTATGCATAAAAAAATAAATCTTTTAAAAAATAAATAAAAATTTAAAAAATAATAAAATTGTATATTTATCCAAAGTTAATATCATTCAAAATTAAGCTGTATTTATTAACAATCTATAAAATACCAAGAAATTGTTTTTAAGTAAAAACATTGCTTACTAAATTGGCAAAACTATAGACATTCACACACACATACCACACCTATTTTTTCATCTCGTTTATGATATATGGATATAGACATGAGATTTTCATGACATTTGGATTTCTTATTTTCTACTTTTTTATTTGGTTATACTGCATAATCAATGCATATAAGATGAATAGACACTGTTTAACAGTGTTATTTACAAAAGAAACATTTGTCATGAATCATCCACCTTCCAGAAGATCTTGTGATGTCTTGTTAGAAAGAAAACAAATGAACACTTTCCAGGGCCCAGCACAGGGACTGCATGAGACTCTGCAGGAATAGTCTGATGCCTGGGAACAGAGCACAGCTTCTGATCTGTGATAAAACAAATCCTGTGCTTTCCCCAAAACAGTCTCGGAAGTCAAAAAGGGACACCAAATTAATGGCCAAAGCCCCACAAAGCCCATCTGAAACAACTCTGTGGATGAACCAGAGGCGAACTGACCATGAAATTGAAGACACTTCCAGAGCTTCTCACTCACACAGGTCACTGCCAAGACCCCAAAGTGTCACATGGCCATTTGTTTAAAGCTTGTAAAGCTATTCTGTATTTTTATCCTTAAAGAACTCTCTCCCCCACTCCATGTTAGGTACCACTAATCCTAAATCCATATTGCTCTTCTAAATATTCTTTTCATTTTTTGGAGATTTGTTTTCTACTCGATGTAAAGGGATGCATTCCCTCGGATTTGTCAGCACTTTGTTGCTCTTGGGTATCTGCATCCTGTTACCCTGGTAAACAAAAGTAAGAAAGACCAGAGGATGAGTAGCTTCAAACTCATTTAAGCTTCTAAGTAGAGGGCCTCCTTGCTGGTGCAAGGGGTTAAGCACCGCACTATGAAGTAATCCATAGCCTCTGTAGCATGAGTTCAGTCGCCAGCCATCACCAGGCGGCCAGAGGGAAACCCACATGGTGAAGCAGACATCTCCTGTCTCGCCTCTGCTCCCCTCAGCAGTGTATTTCAGTCCATCTGCTTGTTCTGCTCCCCGCTTTGTCTCTGGTGAATCCTCTCACCCGCCCTCCCCCACTCCCGCATCTCTGGCCTGTAACCCACTCTTGTATGCATAAATAAATAAATCTTTAAAAAAAAACTTCTAAGTAAAAATAGAAAAGAACAGTGAAGGTAGAAGCCTTATTTTATTGCACAGAATGCTAATGGTCAACAGATAATACTTGTGTTCTGCAAAATGCATACCGACATTACAAATCCCTGCCTGTGCTAGGGAGAGAGATCAAGAAAGCCCTCTTTGTATTATCATCTGCTCTTACTTTATTTATTTATTGTTTTTGCATACAAGAACTGAAGTGTAGGCCAGAGGTGTGGGGGGTGAGGGGATTCACCAGAGACAGAGTGGGGCCCTTGTTTTAAAACACAGCTGTTCCAAAGGCAAAGCAAGGAAGGGAGTGGGCAGCAGAGGCCTCAAAGATTTATTCTGTAAATGTTTACTTTTTCCTAATTCTCTTTGGTGCTAGAAAAACTAGTCTTAACTTCTAATAAATGATGCTCGTAAGAATTACTAGCTCATCTGATTTTTTTCTATCAATTGCCCTGTTGCTTCCTCCTTTTTTTTCCCCACATGTGGAAAGCATGTGAAAATGTAGGAGTATAAAATCACTGAAATACTGCTGTGCTAAAAACCTTCATTTTAAGTTCAGATAATTTTGAGCAATTCATGTCCTTTTATACTTGACATGGTTTGGAAAATAGACAATTAGAAGTTATAGCTAATGTCTTATTATTACTATTTGCTCATTTTATTCTATGCTTTATTCCCAGTATATTGAATTTGTAAAGTTGACAAAAATACATGATAGGTTATAATATGTAAAACTATTGTGATTTTTGTAGTAAAAAATTGCAATTATGATCTTGTACTATTATCCTACTTTTCTAGTTTGGTTTTATCTGACTGTTTTATTTGTCTATATCCCATATATAAGTAACACTGTATGGTGTCTTTCTCTTCCAGACTGATTTCACTCAGCATTATAATTTCTAGTTCTATCCTTGTTGCTGCAAGTGCAAATTGTAAGTTTATCATTTTTGATAGCCAAATAGCATTCCATTATATATATGTGTGTGTATATATATGTGTATATATATATATATACACACACACACACTTGCGTGTATATATCACAACTTCTAATCCATTTGTCATCTGTTTTGGAGCATTTAGGCTGTTTCCACATATTGACTTTTGTAAACAATGCTGAAATGAACATGGGAGTGCAAGTTTCCTTCAAATTAGTGTTTTTGTATTCTTTACACAAAAGAATGTTTTAATTGTTAAAACATTTAATTTTTAATGTTTTAATTGTTTTAATAAATTTGTAGTATAGTTTGAAAACACCTGTTCCTCCCCCTTTTCTTGGTCCATTTTTCCCTTCCTGTCTTTTATAATGTTGGTGAACAGCCAATTTGCACCATGGGCAGACCTGGCCAAACAAAACAGGAGGAATTTTGTTCCTGACCATATCTTCCCTACCAGCATTACACTACCCATTTTGGAATTTTACTTAAGACAAACAAATTGCTTTCTAACTAAACCATTGCTATTTGAGGTTTCTGTTACTAGCCTTTGCCCATTGCCATAACTAATACACCACAGTGTACTAGCTAACTTCCTTGGATATTAGTGTCAAATACTAAAATCCCCTATGTATGTCCTATGAAAATTTTTATAATCACTTTTTACAAGATTTTTTTATAATCACTATTTACAAGATTTTTAATGGTAATTAATCAATGTATCTGATATCAAACATTGCATACCTGAATTTACTTATACCACATACAGAAAAAGTGGCAAACATATTCTGTAGACTATGTAACAACTTCCTCAAATTTGTACTGGGAAGTTAAACTCTATACATGACATTCCAATCACATATGAGCTTTTAAAGTCACTTTGTTTTCAAATGACCAATAATTTAGCCCTGACATAACTTTGAGTAAGAAAATCATATATATATAGGAATAAATAAAATAGATCCAAAAATAATTCATGAAAAATAAATATTGGGCCTCCCCTGGTGGTGCAGCAGTTGAGCGCTGGGCTGCAAAGCTGCCTGCAGCCTCTGCAGCGCCGGTTCCATCCCCAGCTGCCGGCGAGGGTCCCACATGGCGTGCAGATCTCTCCTGCCGCACCTGCTGCTCCCCTCAGCAGTGTACTTCGGTCCTTCTGCCTGCTCTGCTCCCCGCTCTGGCTCTGGTGAATTCTCTCACCCTCTCGCACTTCTGACTGTACCCAGTGCTTGTATAAATAAATAAATAAATATTTTAATAAATAAATATTATGGTTAGTAGAACCATTCATTTATTCACTAAACATTTATTAAATGTATGTATTATTTTCCCAACTGACTTTTTCATACACATATAAATAAGACAAGTCTCTGCCAGGGCACTACATTTTCATATTTAAGGAGAAACAATTGCTTCATTATTGTACTGCCAATACTTATAGTTTCACCTTCATGACCCGTAATTAAAAATAAATCAGCTTCAGCATGTTCTGCTGATAGACTGAGATAAAGTGTAGTATAGTGATGCTGTCTTAACTACTCAGATTCAGCTACTGAATCTGATATCCCAATGTGCTGAGGCTGGTCTTCAGCTAGCACTGGCTCCCCATGCTCCTTCAGATGTGTCCTTGGACTGGAAAACTAAGAGTAGACAAACCCTAAACAACGTTTGTGTGCTGATTTCCTACCTGTCACAAGGACCAAGAACACTCAGAGGAAAGTGAAGGACACTCAGCTCCTCCCTGGATTTGCAACTGAACTTGAAAAATGCTGCAAAGTCATCTTGTTGAAACCTAGAAGCTCTCAGGACAAAGGAGGAAGAACCTCATCTAAATGGTCTCCAAGAGCAGGGCTCGTGCATGACCTTATAAGGAGAGGAGAAAAAGATTTTGTCAGATTAGAGAACGACCCTACAACATGGAGAACTGAAGGGAGCAGGCATTCCTCTGTCAGAAGCAGTTGTACCAGTACAGCTCATGCTAGAAGAGCTTCTCCTGAGGCCCGCCATGATGGAGCACCAGGTGGTCCACACAGGACAGCAGCTCTTCCAGTGCCTCAGTGTGAGAGCACCTTCTGGTATAAAGGCACATGGAGGGGGCATATGGGTTTGCACAACAGAGAGACTCTATTTTCCTGCCAGGAGTGTGGCAAGGTCTTCCTCGATGAACACAGGCTCACCAAGCACCTTAGGGTACACACAGGGGAGAGGCCTTTCCAGTGCCTAGAGTGGGGGCCCTGCTTCATCAGGATGTCTTCCTTGAAGCTCCACCAGAGGATGACGTGTCAGAATAAGCCATTCCCCCCTGGGTAATCAAGACCTTGACCCCCTCAGTCTGTAGGTCAGGCCACAGAGAGTGGGGGCAGCTAGCTCTATCAGCTCTGGCCCAGACAGGAGGAAGGATTTGCACAACACTGACTTCAGACACCATGGCCAGATGGCTAGCTGGCAGGGCGTGATAACTCCTTGACAAGGTTTCCAAAAATGGCAAAAAGTAGCCAAGGAGGCATCTCCCCTCTATTGTCCTGAAAAGCAAGGCCTGCGATCATGGAAGCAGCCCATCACCAGTACTGCTGTGTCTCCAAACATTGTTATTGCTACATCTGCTATTACTATTTCCGAGGTTTTGTCAGGGAGGTGGTAGAAGAAACACTGGATGTGTGTGAGAAATGGGTAGAAATGCCACCTCTACAACCCAAACATTGGAGGTTAGAGTGGAAGGAGCAAATCACCAATTCAAAGCATAAAAAAACCATCTTCTTCTAAATGAAACCTGGTACTGAAGGAAAAAGTACCAGCACCTGACTGCCATCTCAAAAGACTTCCTGCTCGGATGCTTCGGTGTCTCAGTCCTCCACGGATTTCATAAAGTTTTTAATGTCTGTCTCAGAACTGATATCCATCACACCCAGAAGGCATACAGCTTGACTCATACTTGCTTTGACTAAATATTGGGGCCTCTTTAGTGCATTTTGAGGCACTGTTTCTTGGCCAAATGGAAGGAGAAAAGTGCCTTCATCTTCTGGACAAGGGAGTTGCTTTCAGAAAGAAAACATTTCCTAGAAAGATTTGATGCTCTGAAACCTGAAGTTGCTTTGATTTAGGTTTTTCCTTACATCTGCTTTTTAGTGGATAAAACAAGCCGAAACATTTCACTTATGGTCCTGTACCACGGACACGGTGGAAATAGTGGAATCATTTGTCCCTGTAAACATTTAAGATTCTCCTATGGATTTTGGTGAGTGATCATTAAATTGTTTCAACTTACCAAAAACATGCTGATTTGTCTTGTGCCTTCCAAATGATCATGCTTAATCTATATTATTATTATTGGGAACTGAGATAAGATGTTTCATTTCAATTGTGAGAATATGGAATGTTGCGCTTTAGGTGCTAAGCCTGGTAGTCAAACTTTAGAAGGAAAAACCATGAACCGAAGAGACTGAGTTACTTTAGATTATAACGGCATTTTCAGTGCTTCTATAGAAAAAAATATAGAGATAGATAGTGTCTTAAACTCCTCTATCAACACACTGAGAGACTCATCTTTTACACATTCTGAGCCACCCATTGATGCCAAAATAAGCTTATTTGTCTTGATACAAGGTTATAGTCTTGATGTATTATATTGATAAAGGATTATGAACCAGAGTATTCATAAAAATTTCTCTCTTACCAAAATTTTGCCAGTGCCTGAATACCATTTAACTAAAACAAAATAAAGTCTAGTTTTTTATTTTGATTGATTGATTGATTGAGAGTTATTTTTTAAATCAAGCCATGTGGAGCTAAATTCTAGCGTGAACTCTAATGATATGTATGTAATTATTAGCAGATAAATCTCTACTCATTCTGCTGTAGCAAGCATAGAAAGCAATGAAATTTGAATAAGTGATACATAGGAAATAATACTATAAGAAAATCAATAGAGCAAAATTCCTAAAAGGAAGAAGAAAGAGACAAAGAAATCTGAAGTAAAGGGGTAAAATTACAAATGGGCTTTTGGACAAGCTGTAAGTACTCCAGGCAATGAAGGATGATTGAAAACTTGAATTAAAAACAGATTCAACCAACAAGAAACATATTTTGTAAGGGAGGACAGATGTAATGGCTTGAGGGGAAGAAAGGAAGTAAGTGATGGAGCAGTGGACATGAAAGAAGGACTCAACAACACAGTCACAAAAAGGTGAATAGGAGATGAGGATGGGAATTACAAAATGTGTAGAGACAGACTTTGCAAGCCAAGCAAGAACTTTCAAATTAATTTCTGTGTTCAGCCAGACATGATGAAACAGTAACTGATATAACCCTCTTCTGTTTTTAAAATTCTTGAGGTAATTAGAGATGTTTGTAAGAAAACAAATAGGAAGAACGTCTAGGAAATTGAAAATGGTACATGAGTAAACCAAAGTAGGAAAATATTTCAAGAAATATTTCAGAGTCATCAATTAATACCTTCAGAATGTAAAGTACTGTGTGTAGTTGATTGGCCTTGGGTTTAAGCCTTGCTCCACCTTTAACAAAATCAGTTACACATGCTCTTATTCTTTGAGTAAAAGGATCTTCATCTATAAAGTGAGGATTATGACATATTCAATAGACTATATCGGGATTAAACCCATTAAATTGTGCTGATGTGCCATATAAATGATGATTATTATTTTTGCAAAAGTAGGAACCAATGTTTAGAGTATTTTTAAGCAAAAGAGAAACTACTTAGAGAAGTTGAAGCCACAGGGAAGCAGGGATTCAGCCAAATAATCCAACTAAAGAGTATGTGGTTCTAAAATACTGGGAGATACTGCCTCAGTGTCTGATTTCAGGATCTTAGAATCTAGTTGAGGGGTAACTATGTGTAATGCTGAAGAGACAACAACAACAAATTATCCAGAGGAACCCAAGATCCATGTTAGATGAGTTTTAGAGAAAGGGAGGTTGACACTGGAAAATTCTTAGAAGACATCCTGGGTGAGAAATTACTTGGGTCAAAACAAGGCATAAGAATAGAAGAAAACACCAAAATAACAAGGTTAATGATATAAATCATAGTAATCTTCAGATTACTTAGTCCATTTATGTTAGAGAAAGAAACCAAAATTAAAATGATGTAAAAATTTTCAGTGATGTTTAATTTGAAACACTGTACTGTAGTCTGTTAAGTATGATATAGCATTATATATTTTTACAAAATGACATACCTTTGTGTAAAAACATCGCTTAAAGATGCTAACCATCATCTCAGCCTCCAGTGAGTCTTAGTTTCTTGCTGGTGGAGGATCTCACAAAAGTATTGTTGACTGCTGGTGGTTGCTAAAGTTTGGGGTGGTTGTGGCAATTTGTTAAAATAAGACAATAGGAAGTTTGCCTCATTGATCGACTCCCTTTCACAAAAGATTTCTCTGTGGCATGTGATGTTGTGTGATAGTATTTTATCCAGATTTATAAAATGCTATCAACCTTAGACTGTTATATTTGCCAGCATGTCTCAATCTATATGGGATCCCACGTCCCAGTAGGTGTAAAGGGAAAAGAGGGTCAATATTTGAAGGCTGGAAGGTCTGAAAGTGGCATGCATTCTTTTCCTGACATTTTATCAATAAGAAGCTAGCCACGTGGTCATCCCTAATGTACTGGCCAGTGTCCTCCAGAGATACAGAAACAGCAGGATATGCATAAATAGATAGAAAGAGATTTATTATGAGGGATTGGTTCACACAGTTATGGAGATTGATGTAACATCTGCAAGTTGGAGACCCAGAAAATCCAGTAGGGTTGCTCAGGTCCAAGTCCCAGGGAAGTCAAAAACCCTGTCAAACAAGAAGGGTTTTTTGTATCCTTTTACATCCTAGCTATTAACCAATCAACATGTTGGTTTATGAATTTCTTCATGTATGTGTGTGTTTAAATATTCAAAATGTTGACTTGTGTCCACAGCCGTAGTCACGCCACCATTGCTGCTTTTTTTTAAAAAAAGATTTATTTATATTGGGCCTCCTCAGTGGTGCAGCAGGTTGAGCGCAGCGCTGTGAAGCTGTCCCCAGCCTCTGCAGTGAGGGTTCAATTCCCGGCCAACCAGGGAGATACCCACATCATGCAGCAGACCTCTCCTGTCTCACCTGCTGCTCCCCTCAGCAGTGTGTTTCAGTAGATCTACCTGTTCTGCTCCCTGCTCTGTCTCTGGTGAATTCTCTCACCCTCCCACATCTCTGGCCTATACCCCAGTTCTTATATAAATATTTTTTTAAAAAGATTTATTTATACATGCATACAAGAGCTGGGGTGCAGGCCAGAGATGAGGGGATGAGAGTATTCACCAGAGACAGAGCGGGGAGCAGAACAGGCAGATCAACTGAAATACACTGTTGAGGGGAGCAGCGGGCGAGACAGAAGAGGTCTGCAGTGCCATGTTGGCCACCTCCCTGGCTGTTGATCGAACTAGTGCTGCAGTGCCTACGGACAGATTCATAGTGCTGTGTCTTAACCCCTTGCGCCACCAGGGAGTCCCTACCATTACTTTTAAAGCCAGAACGTGGTACCCTCTCTGGCTTGCTGAGCGTCAGTCAAAGGACAAGAGGGGTAAGTAAGGAGGTTTCTGTTCCTTTACTCAAGCAAAGCTGATGCAGGCAAATCAACCCCTAAATCAACTAGCAGCAAACTCTGCTGGCAAGAGTGAGCCCTCTAGGAGGGGTGAGGAAAGCAGGTAGTGTCAGTGTGGTATTGTGGTGCTCCCTGAAATTAGATAATATGAAAAGTTCGCATAATTTCTCTGATTTGTAAGCTTTCCTTCCAGCCTCTGGTGTGAGAAACTGCTAGGACTTCCAAACAGAGCTGGGCAAGTTAGGACCACTTGGTTGGCCTTTTTGGATACACCAATCTAAGCTAAAATAATAAGAATTTATTTAAAAGAATACACCATCTGGTATGTTTTCCTTGCCTTATGTAGAACAGTTATGCTAAAAGATAACTAGTGAGAACCGCATACGTGGAAAACATGCTTAAGAGCCCATTGTGATGAGAAAGATTTCATTTTCAAAAAAATTCTCTTCTTCTTGGTGTTGGTAGTTCTGGATATTAGCCATTTCTTCCCCCATGGGGTCAAAAGGTACCTAACTATATGATTGCAAGTGGAAAAATAGGGGCCAGAAATCAGCAATTGGCTGTTGTTCCATTTTAATTTGAGTGTGAATTTCTACTATAAATGCGGGACATAGAGCATTAATGTGGGTCGAAAGTTTGCAGTAAACAAGTTCCAGCAGTTCAAATTTATCTCCATTATAAATAAAACTTTAAATTTTTCTGGAGAATTCCAGCATTTGGATTTTTTTTAAACAAGTAAATGTCTTCTTGATGACAACAGCAAAAATCTTCAAAATGTTAAATCTTCAAATAGTTCAGAGATTTTGATTTTGTTCTCCTTAGCCTCTTTATTCTTTATTATTTGCACCTTTATGGTATTTTTCTCATTGTCATTTATGCTTGTTTGAGTTTCATTTCTCTGATGGTTTTTCTTGAAATCTGTGGTCTCAGGTTTCATTTTCTCAGTTCCTTCTTATGTTCTCTTTTTTTTCTTTTCTTCAAAGTTTTCTTTCATAGAAATGGTAGCTTTATAAAAAAAAAAAGTGTATCTCAAGTTTGAGCATCTTTATGTCCACCTTCGTGTAGCCTGTTGATAAATGTTGCTGCCCACATCCATGCATTCATCTTATTTTATTACTCTTTATTATAGGAGCTAAAATTCCTAGACCAGCTATTAACAGGACATTCTCAGTTAGCGGGAGAGACCAATATAATCTCTTGTGATTTGTCAAAGTATATCTGTTCTATTTTCTTTTTAATATTTATTGCACTGGGATGCAGGCTAGAGGTGCAGGAGTGAGAGGACTCACCAGAGACAGAGTGGGGAGCGGAACTCTGAATTGACTGAAACACACTGCTGAGGGGAGCAGCAGGTGAGACAGAAGAGGTCTGCTGCACCCTATGTGGGTCAACTCCCTGGCCCGAGCTTGAACTCAAGCCATGGAGGTGAGAGCACCAGACTGAACCCTCCGCCACCAGGGAGGTCCTGTGTTCTGTTTTCTGCAAATGTAGCAGCATGTCATTGTTTGAGTTGTTTGGTTAGGCCCCAAGCCAGGTTCAGTAGGACTTTTTTTTTTTTAAGATTTATTTATTTTATTTGTTTGTTTGTCTATTTATTTATTTATACGGGCACTGGGTACAGTCAGAAGCGCAGGAGGGTAAGGGAATTCACCAAAGCCAGAGCAGGGAACAGAACAGACAGACTGACAAAGTACACTGCTGAGGGGAGCAGCGGATGCAGCAGGAGAGGTCTGCGCACCATGTGGGACCCTCGCCATTGGCCGGGGATCGAACAGGTATTGCAGAGGCTACGGGCAGATTTGCAGCCCAGCGCTCAACTGCTGTGCCACCAGGAGAGGCCCTCAGCAGGACTTTTGCTACCTGCCTTGCAAACTCAATTTCTCATTCCTTTGCAAACAAGAGACATGACTTTTTCTCTTTGGGTTTGGCCCCTCAACTTTAGAAAAATATTTTTTGCTGATTTTGAGATTTGCTGTTTTGCAAACTTCTTGCCACTTTTTTCCTACTTTCTACCATGCAACTTGGTTTTTTACCCTTAATCTGTTCTTGGTAATTTGCTCTTACATCTACTATGAGTTTGCTCTATGTATTGTTCACAGTTTCTAAAAAACAATATTTTTTTTCCTTTTTGCTTTTGTGGTATTCAAGCAGGGGCGTGGGGGGCAGAATACCACTTGCCTACTGTAATCAATTCAGAAGTCACATGAGGGTATTTGGACAGAGATAAGACATTATTTTATCTACTCTCTCAGACGACAGTAAAGTCATTATTAGCAGTAACCAAGAACTTAAAATGTAAAGTTCTCCAATTTGTCTTATTAAAAGACACATGTGAACTATTTTCCAATAATTCCTGCTAAGAGAAATTCTATTCAGCTGCAATTACTAGGGCTATTCAACTGATTATCCAAATATTCTACTTGATTTGTCATATGGAAAGTAACTCCATGGTAAAATAAGCATTTCAACACCCCAGAAATAGGCAGAGAAAGTTGTAGGCTAACCCAAAGCTTTTCTAAGAGCATTAAGATAAAATACCAAAGAGGGCAAGATGAGGTAGGAGGGGGGATGAGTACATGGTTAGATTTCATTGTGAAATTAGAGTAGGCCTTGAAGTCCAAAACTGGCTCCCTGGGGGTTTTCTTTTGGGAACATAACTAACCATCAGTACAAAGGTCACAGAAGTATCTCATGAAGGCAACCGCTTATGGCTGCTTTTGGCTATGGAACTGATCAAGTCAGTTGTCAAATGCAAACTGAGAGCAAAGAGAAAAGAAAACACACGTCAGGAAATTACACGGGCAGTCCTATTTACAAACATTATATTTTCTAAATTTTTTTGTCTTTAATCTAGCCTTAAAATGCATAATGATTGAGGATAATAAAATTTTTCTCCGCATTCTTCCCATGTTCTCTCTGGCTTGTTTTAATGTCGTGTTCCCAAGCTTTTTCCCTCACATTTAAAAAATGATATTTGTTTCATACTAAAGCAGATTTAGGGGTATAAGTGAAAAAAGATACCTTTCTTTATGTAATTATAAGAAAAGCACTAAAGACAACATTGAATATTGAATTTGAGTAAAGTTTAAAAATAAAGTATTATAAACATTTCAATGAGAATTTAAGCTTGCTTTGTTCAGCATCATGTTTTAATAATGGGTTTAGTGTGTGAAATGGTTACATACCTTTCCTGGTCAAAACTAATGAGTAATAGAATAGGAGATAAATTTTTTGTGACAGTGGTTAGAAAATAGTAAATGTTCTACAAAATATAAATTGTGTGGGAAAAATTTAAATCTTGGGTTTACCATCATTCACCATTTACAATGGTTAAAATAACATTTGAAGAAACCAGCAAATCTTCCTATTCTTTGTGAAAAAAAAAAAAACAGAATTCTGAAAACAGAATTCAGCTTTCCGCTCCTGGTTGGACAGGCAGCACCTCTCCTTGTGCGGGACCAGCCCCCAAGACACCTCGTGACACCCCGTGAAGGTCATAGTGAACAGATTGGGCACCTGGCACTGGAGCTGCTTTCAACTCCAGCAAATGAGATATTGTTACTATCAATGACACCTTCGTGGACCTCAACTACATGGTCTATATGTCTCCGCCCAGGGCAAGTTCAATGCACAGTCACGGCTGAGGACAGGAAGCTTGGCATCAATGTCTAGTGCATCTCTATCTTCCAGGAGTGAGGTATGCCAACATCAAATGGGAAGATGATTCTCTTGTAGAGTCCACTGGTGTCTTCTACCCTGGAGTAGGCTGGGACTCACTTGGAGGGTGGAGCCAAAGTGGTGGTCATCATCTCTGCCCCTTCGCAGTTGCCCCCATGTTTGAGATGGGCTTGAGCCATGGGACTATGACAACCCCCTCAAGTTGGATAGAAATGCCTTCTGTATCACCAACTGCTTGGTCCCTTGGCCAAGGTCATCCATGACAACTTTAGCATCATGGAGGGACTGATGACCACAATTCAGGCCATCATTGCCACCCAGAAGTCCATTGACTATGGCCCCTCTGGGGAGTCGTGGTGATGGTCAAGGGGCTGCTTAGAACATCATCCCTGTCTATTGTCACTGCCTGGGCTGTGGACAATGTCCTCCCTGAGTTGAGCAAGAAGCTGTCCAGTGCCATGTCCCCACCCCCAACGTATCTGAACTGCCATGTGGAGAAAGTTGCTGAATACAATGACATCAAGAAAGTGTTGAAGTGGGCATCACGGGGTTCTCTCAAGGGCATCCTGGGCTACACTGAGGACCAGGTTGTGTCCTGCGATTTTAACAGTGATTCCTGGTCTTCCACCTTGAATGCTGGAGCTGTCACTGCCCTCAGTGACCAACTTGTCCAGCTCATCTCCTAGTATGATGATGAAGTTGGCTACAGCAACAGGGTGGTGGACCCCCATGGTCCACATGGCCTCCAAGGAGTAAGAGCCCCACACTACCAGCCCCAGAGAGAAAAGAAGAGGAAGAGGGGTGCCCTCAGTTGTGGGGCAGTCCTTCCCCACTCACCCATGCTGAGAATCCCTGGACCTGTCACAGTTCCATCCCAGACCCCTGGAGAAAGGGTGGGTGTAGGGAGCTGCCTTGTCATGTACCGTCAATAAAGCACACTATCCCCAGTCCCCCCCAAAAATGATTCTTATATTTAATCAAATTTTCTTTTATCAAGCATAACAAACTAACTATGAGATTCTAATTTGCAAGACATGCATTGCTAGAACAATCATCCAGCATTTAGTTCCAACACTAAAATACATATCAGCCTTAGAGGAAAATCTCATATGTGAAGAGATCTGGGTCTTCTTCCTTCTGGACCTATCCTCCTCCAGCTCTTTGCCAGCCACATGTGTGAGCACCTGGCATGTAAGCTCTTCCTGTAGATCTGTAGGTTCCTTATCCACAGGGTCAAGCCCTGCCATATCCAAATGTGGATGCCAAACAGACATCCTCATGGTAGAACAAATCCTTGGCTGTGCTCAGCAGACACACAGAGGAAAGCAGCTAGTGCGGATGTCATTCTTCACACCAGCCATCCATGGTGGCTTCAGGAGCCATCATCAGCCTTCTAGAAGCTTCTCATAAAAATGATGATTACACTGGAAGTTCTGACCACCTGGAAAGCTGGGGGGTGGGGCTCAACATCTTACTGCTCCCCTTATTCTAGCATGTGACTGAGAAATTCTGAAATAATATACTTCACCTCAGTCATCATGTTTTCAGCTAAACTAGACTCCTTAAGTCCTAAACACAATGGAATGTGTAGGAGCCACAAAGATGGCTACTTGGGTGATGTTTAGAGGAAGTTGGGGTGGTTTTAGAGACTGCAACAACTGGAGGCAGTTACTGATCAAGTTTCAAAACTAGGAGTAAAATTTGTCTAGATATTGTCATGTCACTAAATCCTAGTGATATAGTGACCAAGTGTTTTCATTTGGGGGCCTCAATGTCCTGCATATATAAATGCACACAATACATTAAGAAATATACTTTATTCTGTACCAGTGGTCCTCAAACATTTCATTTCAGTACTTCTTTTCATTCTTAAGAAGCACTGAGGAGCCCATACATCTTTTTTCATTATTGTTTGCATTATACCTGACAGTATATACTGAATTCAGGGCCTCTCTGGTGGCTTATGGATTAAGTCTCAGCACTGTCATCTTGATGGCCAGAGTTCAACCCCTGGCCAGGGAGCTGACCGACATGGCATAGCTGACCTCTCCTGTCTCACCCTCTGCTCCCCTCATCAGTGTGTTTCCCCCCAACACACACCTTTGGCCTGCACCCCAGTTCTTCTATGCAATAAATAATTAAACTGAATTTATAGTAAAAATATTTAGAAATGTTTATTATTAATTTATTTACATTGACAACAATAATGTTACTACATTTAAAAAATTACATATTTAGGAAAAATTAAAATTTCCAAACAACAAAATTTAGTGAGAAGAAAGTGGTAGCTTTCCATTTTTGTCTCTTTAATATCAGGATTAAGGGACAGTTGCTTCCCAGGTTCTCTTCTTCATTGAACCTATTATGGTGTCATACATGGTGCGGTATTTGGGAAACCCAGGGTAGGAGGGAAGCAACTTAGAATTAGTATGAAAAGTTTTGGCTTCACAGCCCCCCTGGGAAGGCCTGGGATAGGCCAGGAATCTCATGACCACAAATGGACAGTCAGTAGACAATTGGGGTGCAGGTCAGAGGTGTGGAGGATAAGAGGATTCACCAGAGACAGAGTGGGGAGCACAACAGGCAGATTGACAGAAATACAC
The DNA here is from genome assembly GCF_964194135.1 of Talpa europaea. Classification (NCBI taxonomy): domain Eukaryota; kingdom Metazoa; phylum Chordata; class Mammalia; order Eulipotyphla; family Talpidae; genus Talpa; species Talpa europaea. The sequence goes on along the minus strand of NC_140083.1, from coordinate 43,388,656 downwards.
TGCTGAGGGGAGCAGCAGGTGAGACAGGAGAGGTCTGCTGCGCCCTATGTGGGTCAGCTCCCAGCCGGGCATCAGACTCAGGCCATAGAGGTGGTAGTGCTGAGACTTAACCCTTAAGCTATCAGGGAGGCCCTGGCATCAATTATTTGAGGGTTAGGCTAAGGGTCCTAATTACCACAGGTTTATATATAAAAAGTGGGTTATTAAATGTAGTTTCTGGAGGGGTCGCTTTGCTGCTCTTCTTTAAAAGAATTAAAAAGAATTGTATGGGGAATATAACCAGAAAGAAAATGCATATTGTGTAAAAATGAAAAATGATATAAGAATTATATAAAATAAAATAAAAATAAATTTTAAAAAAATGATTCAGCTAAAGCTGTTTTCTCTCGCTGGTATACAATTTAATTGCTAATGAGAAACACTTAGCTTATAGCAAACATGCAAAAAAATTGTTCTAAATAAAATCAGTTATTTCCCAGAGGCACTGGTTGATGAATTAAGTTCATAAAGGAACTCTTAGAATAAGTATTCAGTAAAATCAGATTAAAAAATCATTCTCAATTTAACACTTGCCTTATGACAATACAGTATAGCAGTATTACATGTTAGGAAACTGGAAGTTAAAAAACAATCTTATTTACAAATATTTTTTATGGGTTTCCTTATAGACTATTTCCCTACTACATTTAAAGAGCAAATTCAAAAATGTGTGTTTGGGTGCTGTGTGTGTGTGTGTATTATCCTAAACCCCAATATAGCAAAGAAAAAAATAAAATAGTTTTTATAATTGAATTATTTGTTTCAGCAGAGATGAAAGGATTATTTACCTATTTAGCAGTTTCCCCAATTAAAAGATGTTTTGTAATATCTGTTTTGCTTTAATTTTTTTGGTATAACAATATAAACTTTCATAAGATATATGGGACATTTCAACAATATTTTTAAAGCATAAACTCAGGTAACCAAACCCAGACAATAAGACAGTCTGAAAATGGAAATTTGCACTCCAAATTCATACTGAAATAGAGATACGAAAGTCTTTAACAAAATATAAGCAAATAATATGGATGATCTCAGAAACAGTATTGAGTGAAAGACAGACCAACGTAAACATGCATGATCCACATGAAGCTCAAAATATGCACACATATATTATTTAGAGATGAATAGATGGGTGGTAAAGCTATATCAAAATGCAGTGAGTGATGAGATAGTAGAGACATACACAAGAGTTATGAGAACACAGATTTCAGACAACATACACATTTTTTTTAATTCAGTGGGCTTTTCTTTTTTATTGAACTTTATTTTCTTACATTGTTTTCGTTTTCTTCTATCTTACAAATATTTTGTACAATATTTGATTTCTCTGCTCATGTGAAGTCTCTAAAAAATCTCCTACTACCACATTACCCAAGAACCATCACCACAGTCCCTTGTGTTCGTCCCTCCTCTATTTTGATCCACCCCCCTGCTAGATGCCTCAGATCTAGTTTGCTGCAAGTTTTGTCTCTTTAATTTTTTTTTAATCCTTTGTTTGGTTTCCCTATATTCCTCCTATAAGTGAGACCATCCAGTATTTTTTTCTTTTTCCTTCTGACTTATTTCACCAAGCATCATCCCTTTTAGTTCTATCCATGTTGCTGTGAATGACATGAGTTTATCTTTTTTGATTGCTGAGTAGTATTCCATTGTAGTATTAGTATCAGTATTAGTATTAGTATTAGTATCAGTATTAGTATCAGTATTAGTATTAGTATTCCATTGTAGAATTTCAAGAAGACCACATTTTCTCTATCCATTCATATGTTTGGGGACATTTAGGTTATTTCCATATTTAGCTATTTTAAATAATGTTGCGATAAACGGAGGCATGCAAGTATCCTTTCGAATTAATGGTTTTGTGTCCTTTGGGTAGATTCCTAGGAGTGGAATTACTGGATCAGTGGAGTCGCTGGATCCATTTTAGTAATTTAAGGAAACTCCACACAGCTTTCCATAGTGTTTGGTCCAGGTTGCATTCACACTAGCAGTGCAAGATGGTTCCTTTTTCTCCAAAACCTTGCCAACATTTCAGACAACACATTTAACCTTAGCAGAGAAGACATTCTGCCAACAGGAATCACAACTGGAGGAGATTTCTACTTTTAGGAAATAACTGATATGAGTATACAAAACATTAAAGAATGGAGTCAGGCACTTAGAAGATTATCACAATAATCAAAATGAGAGAGGATATGTGTATAAAACTCAGTTATGAAATGCTTCACTATGAAATTAAAGTCTTCTTTTCCAAAGCATAAATTCAATATTCTTTGAATTTAGAATATTGGATCCTAAATGTAAAAACTGTTTTATTATTTATATACTATAAAAACTTCATAGATATCCCTTAAAATGTTGCATGGAAAAATAAAGTCAATTTCCTTTCGAAAAATCATATGCAGTTTTTAAAAAAAAAAACATTTAATTATAACCTTAGGAAGTCATAAAGGTTATTTATAGTCTTCATATCCCATTTTCAGAAAAGATGACTAATCCTATATAACCAGGATGGGGTGGAAACAATAACCAGCTAAGATTAAAACCCTACTGAGGTGTAAAATTCAAAATCCTGAGTTAAGCTGGCAAAAAAAAAATGCCAGTAAATCTTGTCAGAAATGGACAACTTGGGATAGAAGCAAAAACAATTGCGTCCCTAACCCTCTCCTCTCCTCTGCTGGCCCCTCAGTTAAGGAGTGACCAGTTCTTTGATACCTTCCCTTTAAAACACACTGCTGATGGGCATATCAAATGATACAACCACTCTGGGGAAAGTTTGGCCGTTTCTTATAAAACTAACTGCTCTTCCTTTACAACCCCACAACTGTACTCCTGGGCACTTATCCCAGGGAAATGAGAACCTATGTTCACAGGAAAATATATATACACAAATGTTTATAGTAGCTTTATTTCTAATAGTCCACAAGTGGAAACCACCCAGATGCCCACGTAAATGGAGCCAACTGAGGCACATCTGTCCTACAGACTAGCTTGTTTTTCAGCAGTAAGAAGCCACAAGTGATTGATACACACAAAATCTTGGACATATCTCACAGGCATTATGCTGAGTGAAAAAGTCATTCAAACTGTGACATATTGCATGACTCCAATTTTGTAACTTTCTCAAAATGTAAAAATTATCAAGACAGAGAACATATTAATGGTTGTCTTGGGCTAGGACGGGGAGAGAAGGGATGTGTGCTGTAAAGGGGTAGTCTGAGGGAGGTCTTCATGGTGATGGAATGGAATTGTATCTTGATTGCTGTAGTGATTACTGTAGAAACCTTTCCATGTGATAAAGCAATGAATTACACATACATATCACAACAATGTCTCAGCATTCTGATTTTGATAATTTATATATCTATAGCTATTAGGGGAAGTGGCTGAGGTGTACATCGGCCCTCTATACTATGTTCGCAATTTTCTGTGTATCTATAATTATTTCAAAATAAAGTTTTAACATTTAAAAAATAAAAATAATCACCTTTCTCGTAACTCCATGATTAAATTTTTATTCATAATGGATTTTATTTTTCTATTAGAAATGAGTTTGGTATTTATTAAGGAAGCTGGTCATGGTCAGATGCAATTTAATATATTGCATATTTTATAATCTTTTTCAATGTCTAAATTTAAGTGATTTCATGGCTATCCTGACTTCTTTCCATGAGTATAATTTTTCTTTAATAAGACAGATTCTTTGCACACAGGCAGATTAATTAGTTCTTGTCATAAAGTTGATGAGAAAATGAATTGCTTAAGAAGATTAATTTTCTTTACTTAAAGGTATTCCTGATGACCCACACTAAAATTATACAAGATTAACTCCATTAACACCCATTTCCCATTCTTTAAACTAGTAGCTTTCTAGAAAGCAGCATTTAGACAGATTACTTCAAAGCATATTTTAAGAGATCTCAGCATGCTTAGAAATGCTAACAGAAGTATAATTTAAGGATTCAGGAATGGGTGCTGAAAGGTTAAACAACATATTATTGGCCATATAGTGAGTCGGAAGTGAAACAGAAAGAAACTGCTTTGTTTTCTCTTTACCACTTAGTCTACATCTATTTTGTGGATATCATTTCAAATCAAATTATATCTTAAAAGATATAACACTGTTAATCCCTCAAAGGCAGGGACATGATCTGATTTATTTTCGTCTTTCCCCTAACGCTTTCTAGAGTGCCTTTAACTTAGGAGCACTCAAATATTTATTGATTATTATGTCACATATTTGGCATTGCTTTGTTACCTACCAAAATTATGTATAGCAGAAGGGCTTGGGGAGGGGGGGAAACAGATTAAAACAGCACCATATGACATCAAGCTATCTCTAAATCAGAGTCTTTTGAATTTAAGTAAAATCTGTAGTACAGGCACTCAACTTTAAATATATGCACTGTGATCAGTACTATTAAAATGTACAATGCACAGATTTCTTTTTTGGTAGCCTGTTGGTATGAGCCACCACAACCATTCTGAACAGATAATCATAATCCACCAATCCCCTTACTTCATGTTCTCTAAACTTTAAAGTATCCTCCGAGATCTTTTAAAATAACAAAATTAATAAGCAAATGTTCTTGTTTTAAAATTCAAGTTTTTAGAAATAGAGAAAAAACCTAAAAAGTCCTATTTTCCTTCCTCCCCAGTATCTTCTTCCAAACTCTTTGCCAATACTTACATTAATGCAAGAAAACTTTATGGGGGTTTCATTTTCTTTTTTATCTCTTACTTGTAGTTTCCAGATAGATAATATTGGGGAACACTGACCTACAAAGTTCTTAAAGATCTTAATTTGAACAAACTGCTGAATTCCAAAATTTAGAAATAGTTATATCTTTTTATCAAAAAAAAAAATCTAAAAGTGTGCTGAGGTACAACTACTTTATGCTAAGAGCACATCAGAACTTAGAGGAAAGTTTTTACTCATTCTAAGGCAAAACTTTCATTAGAGAACACAGTAAAGTAATATGAACTATAATAGCGCTAATAGTTATTTATCAGGTGCTAGACACTATTATTGATGTTCATAGTATTTCCTAAATATAAATCCCTAGCAGTGAAATTTTCAGATATGGGATGTGATCTACCTCTGTTCTACCTCTGGATGAAAAGTTACTTATCCAGGAAGCACAATCAAGTTCAACCATGTATCATCTTGTTTGACCTTGATTAGGTCAGTTGATAAACCACTCAGATATTTTCTCATCTGCAAAAACAGAGAAAATTCTACCTACTTTGGGTGTATTTATAGATTAAAAGGAAAGAAACAGAAGTACCTCATGCAATAGACAATAAAAAAGTTTACTTGGATCAAAGTTACACAACTTTCATTTTACTACAATTCACAAAAAGCCTAGTGTTTTCATCATAATAAAAAAGATCTCGTTTTATGATACTGATCCTGAGGCATTGTTGCTCAGTTTCAAGGTTCAAGTGAACCCTGAAAGTTAAGACTAACTTGAAGGTTCTCCTTCTGACAGTTTGAAATATCCCAGAAAACAAATAGAAACAGAGATGACCTGGTGAGAATTTGGTCCAAAGTCAAGTCCTTAAATTGAATAAATAAATAAATAATAACATGTCAAGTATTCTTTGTTTTCAGAATAATTTTCCATATGAACAATGTCTGAATACATATTACAGTTATTTGAAATAGGTTTAGTGATTCTTTGCTCAATCAACCAACTTATTATTAAATAAATAAATAAATAAATCTAAAATTATAGTGCCATCTGCAGGCAAAGAAAATATCAACACTTTAATGCTCCATATTTTTAATTCCTAGTCAACATTTTAAAAAAATCTAGGATTTTATAATATACATATTAGAAATGTACATAAAGTTACAATGCCATATTGTTCAATAAAAATAAATATTTATAAAATTCATTTCCTGATTACATATATAGGTATAATTTATCATATAAGATACTTCTCAATTCCTTTTCCTACCCAACAGCATCATTTTATTTTCAAACATATTAAAATAATAAAGGTTATTTTTTTAAAGTCAATAGTACTACAGTCTGTAGTTTTATATCCTGAAATTTATTATTCAAATATACGACCAAAAAAAGAGAACTTTTTAGTATTAAAAAAATCCAAATGCCTTATCATCTTAAAATTTAAAAACAGCATTTTAATTTTTTTCTGTTCCCTGCCAAACTCCCATTTTCAGACACTTATTTAACAATGTATGTATTAAATCAACAAATTCTCACATTATCATCCCGATTTTATAGATGTTGCTGCTGATTTTACAGATGTTAAAACCAAAGCACACAAAGTTTAAATAGCATCTCCATGCTGCTATTAGTGGTGTAAACTGGGGGACTGTCCCCCAATATTGGTGCTTTTTCTTTTTTAATAAAGATTTATTTATTTATTTATACAAGCACTGGGTACAGTCAGAAGTGCGGAAGGGTGAGAGAATTCACCAGAGCCAGAGCAGGGAGCAGAACAGGCAGTGATGAAAATACACTGCCGAGGGGAGCAGCGGGCCCAGCAGGAGAGGTCTGCGCGCCATGTGGGACCCTCCCCGGTGGCCGGGGATCGAACCAGCACTACAGAGGCTGCGGGCAGCTTCGCAGCCCAGCGCTCAACTGCTGTGCCACCAGGGGAGGCCCTATCGGTGCTTTTTTAAATCACTTTGCTAAAGTGCCTCTCATTTGTAAAAGCTATGCTCAATTTATGTCTCTACTGCATTTACAATAAATATGTTCTGCTTTTCAGAGGCAACATGTTCTCATATACCTAACATTTCATCATCTTTTTTTAATAACTATATGTTTTGTCATCAAGTTAATAGATCTCATTTTACTTATCTAATACTGGCCAATAAAACAATTTACAGGGCCTCCTTAGTGGCGCAAGGGGTTGGAACACAGCACTCTGAAGCTTTCCGCAGCCACCGCAGCATGAGTTTGATCCTCGGCCAGGATGGTGACCCACATGGTGCAGCAGGCCTCTCTTGTCTTGCCTGCTGCTCCCCTCAACAGTATATTTCAGTCAATCTGCCTGTTTTGTTCCCCACTTTGTCTCTGGTGAATCATCTCACCCCCCCACCCCTCTGTCTGGCCTGTACCCCAGTTCTTATATGTATAAATAAATAAATCTTAAAAAAAAAACTATTTCCAATTTACTTTGTTATATATTTTGTTATATATTTCCATATAAATGCTGCAATAAGCAATTCTATATAAAGCAATAAATTTTGCTTTCCAAATTACTTTTTTCTTCTTTTGAATTTTATTTCCTTATGCTAATATACCCGAAATGGTTTCAATGACAAAGTGCCACATTGCTGATACATAATTCTCTAAATTGCTTGTTAAATTTTATCATTATATATGCTGCCAACAATGAAAGAATGCCCAGATCTTCCTCATCAATAAATACTATTCTCTCCAAATTTAACTGATAAAAAGTGGTTAAGGATGGCTTATGATATGGAATAAACAAATTAATATTTATATTTTCAAATGGAAAAAGGTTTTATTATTCCAGCAATATAAAAAGTAGAGATAATCCGATCATTCATTATTCATAAGACTGGAGCATCTTGATTCTTTAAAATGAGCCTGAACAAGATTGAATCACTTACCCCAAATCACTAATAAGAGTCAAAGCAATAGTCTGAGCTCAGAACTGTCTGACTCTAAAAGCTGTGTTTGGATAATAGGGAAAAAAAAAAAAAAAAGCCAAGGGGCCTCCTCGGTGGTGCAGCAGTTGAGCGCTGGGCTGCGAAGCTGCCCGCAGTCTCTGCAGTGCCGGTTTGATCGCCGGCAGCTGGCGAGGGTCACACATGGCACACAGACCTCCGCTGCCACGCCCACTGCTCCCCTTAGTAGTGTATTTCGTAGGTCTGTCTGTTCTGCTCCCTGCTCTGGCTCTGGTGGATTCTCTCACCCTCACACGCTTCTGACTGTACCCAGTGCTTGTATAAATAAATGAATAAATCTTTAAAAAAAAAAAAAGCCAAGAGCCACTGTATATTGAAATAAATAATTGTATGAAAGATTTTATTTCAATCTTCACAGAAGATTGTCTTATAAAGGGGAATACTATTCTGGGATAGCTATCATTTAAAAACAGTTATATTTTCCCAGTATTTTGTTCTGATCAATAATCTCAAAAATTGGAAGAATGACATAATAATAAGATTCTTCATTCATCTGTCTTTCTCTCCAACCAAATGCTTTCAGTATAACACCCTTCATCTCATTCTAAGGAAGGAGCTAGAAGATGGAAACATTACTTCAAAAATACTTTTCTTAAGTATTATCTTGCAGTTATTATTAGTCTAGAAAGACTGTAACTTTTTTTGTGTGTGTATTGAAGAACTGGGGTGTAGGCCAGAGGTGCAGAGGGTAAGAGAATTCACCAGAGACAGAGTGGGGAGCTGAATAGGCAGATCTACTGAAACCTACTGCTGAGGGGAGCAGCGGGCGAGACAGGAGAGGTCTGTGCCATGTGGTTCAGCGCCTGGCCGGGGATTGAACTCAGGCCATAGTGGTAATAGCACTGAAATTTAACCCCCTATACCACCCAAAGACTGTAACTTTTATAGCACAGATGTAAGGTAACTGAAACATTAGACAATATGAATTAACCAGCTCTATGTCTTCTGGAAGGCTAACATTGAATCTACTTCATCAGGATGTTGTATAATGAAAGAATAATAATCATAAACCTCATACCACATAGTAAACACTCAAGAAATCGTAGATCCCATTCCTTTAAAGAGTGACACATACACAACTATAACAAGAGTATTGGTTTTAAAAGTCATGTTTCATTATTTCCCTCAGACAAACTGTAGCATAACATGAAGCATCAAGGTCGAAAGAGATCAAAAGTGACAAAGTTGCTTCACTCATGGGGGGACCATCTATTTTGACATCAACAGCATGTTCTTCCGTTAGTTGGTAGGCGAGGTTATGGGGGTGTTTCAAAATCTGTCTATAGCATCCCGGAACATTCAGTTTCAGGGCCGGTATTTTGAACCTACATGTGTGTAATCCATCCCTGCCAAGTGTTTCCTGGTACCACTGGCCTACTTTATTCTTTGGGTACTGAATATTGTAGCCAAGCACTGGTAGAACCACCTATGCAAAGGAAGAGGGGAAAAAATAGATGAAACAGCCTTCAGAAAAATATGCAATCAAATGTTAAATTTACTTTTATGGCTGGAACTTGAGTCTATAAAAACAATCTCAGGATATAACACTACAATCAGCCTAGAGCAAATTATTAACTACTTTGATTATTTCTAATGCTGCCAGGCAAAGAAAAGAGGTAAGTAAAATAAAGAAGGACTCATATTAACCAAGAAGACCAACTCAAATGAGAGATTATTAGGCACACCACAGTTAGTGTAGAAGAGATTGAACAAAAAGTTTTAGCATATTTAACTAGCCAAGAAAAACTGTGCAGTCATACAATCCTAAAAGTATATTCTTTCTATAAAAAAGAATAGCCCCTACTGCCCAATCACAACTGATATTTTAGCCTATAATTTTACATTTTCCTGTTTAAAACATGAAAGCAAAACAGAAGCAGCAAATGTGTTTATCAACTGAATATGTTTATTGAACAAACAATGGATTTCTTCTAGGTTACTGATTACTTTGCTGATTACTTCTACATGTTTTTCTTGAATAGTACCTAAAGGTAGTTTTAGAAAAAGGAAACAAAACCTCAAATACATATTCGAGTAAATTTCAATTTATTATACTAACTGAAAGAAGTCAAACACAAAAAGACTATATGATTCCACTTACATGATATTCTTTCAAAGGCAAAACTATGGGAGAGTTGCCAGGGGCTGGGTTTTGACGATAAAGGAGCACAGGGAAATATTGGTGAGACATAAAACTGTTCTTTATTTTGATTTTTGTGATAGTCTTTAAGACTGCATATATTGGGCCTTCGGAAAAGTCATGATATATGTCCGGAGCCGCCTGGAGCATTCGCCGTGTTGCACATGTGCTTGATGAATTAGGTTTCGATCTACTGTTTCGCCTTCGGAGAAACCCCTGCATTCTCCTGTAAATCACGCGAGACTGAGAGGTACGATGGGAGGAGCGACCAGGGTATAAGAAGGGAACCACGAGAGAGAGAGAAGAGGACTGCGAGGAGACTGTGAGAAGGAGATACGGCGAGGGGTACTGCGAGAGGAGCAGAGAGAAGGCCAGGGAAGTAAGAAAGACAGGGAAAAGGAAAACATGTAAAAGTAGGAAAAGGATAAAGGAAAAATAAAGATGCAAACGCTAGCGTCAAGTTGTATCAAGCCCCTCATTTCAATCCTCAGCCCTTCTCTTTTCGTGCCTCCGAATCCCGCGGGTCTGGACAGATATATTTTTTCTATGCAAAAATGTGTCATGACTTTTCCAACAGCCCAATATTTACCAAAACTCACTGAAGTATAAACTGAAAAGAATAAATTTTATTGTATATAAATTATACCTGATATTAAAAAGTGATTTTAAAAGGCAGAGAGGAGGAGAATGGTTAACATTTTGTCTGCTGAAAGTAATGTTTACATTTAAACCCAAGTGATACTAATTTTTAAGATATTTACCTGATGTATTGCATATGTATTAGCTGATTCGTCTTCTTCAGTTACCAGATGAACCTATTTTTAAAAAGCATGATGAAAATATAGATTATTTGCAATGTTCCAAATTTCCTCAATTTTTCCTTACTGTTACATATAATTTGACTCCTAACTGACTATACATATACCCAAAAAAGATTTTTTCAAAATTTGTTTCTGAAGAAGCAGAACACATTAAATTAGATACTTCTTGGTTTGACCACTGCTAATTTAAGTTGGTACCCATGAAGAATGGTGGGTATTTTAATGTCCTGGGGTGATACTTTCACCTCAGTCACCACCAATCATTTTCTCAATTACAGAGTTGTTCTTTATTATGTTAAGTCAGAAAACTGTTTCTGACCAACAGGGATGTAAAAAAATGCTCATCATCACTTATCAAGAAAATGCAAATCAAAACCACAATGAGACACTCTCTCTCACCTGTGAGAATGACCCAAATAAAAGAAAGCAGAAAAGCAGAAACAAGTGCTGGCGAGTATGTGGAGAAAAAGGAACCCTCTTACTGCTTGTGGGAATGTGGACTGTCCAGCTCCTATGGAGAGAAGTGTGAAGGTTCCTCAAAAGACTAAAAATGGGATGCAATCAAAATACATGGGACTCTGATCTCTCTTGCATCATCACATCCAGCTTTTTGTTTTTCACAAATTCATCAACATACCTACAATACTGGAAGTAATTTCTAAAAATGCTGAACAAACATGGCCAAGCACTGAAAACCACATTATGTCTTTGGAAAACTCGCTCCGAGTTGAATCAATTAGTTAAGAAACATGGTTTTTGCCACGTGGCCATGCCCCAACTATGAATTCACCTCACTTTTTAATTGTGTATCTCATATTTTTCTATCTTGCTCACAAGAAAAATTATAAAAGAATTTACTAGGTAACTTGAAATAAAAATATACCCATTAGTCTAGAGATCTATCAAAAAAAAAAAAGGAACAATTAGTTTCCTATACATTTTTTTAAAAAGATTTATTTATTTATTTATACAAGCACTGGGTATAGTCAGAAGCGCAGGAGGGTAAGAGAATTCACCAGAGCCAGAGCGGGGAACAGAATAGGCAGACTGACGAAATACGCTGCTGAGGGGAGCAGCGGGCACGGCAGGAGAAGTCTGTGCACCATGTGGGACACTCGCTGGCTGCCAGGGATCAAACTGGCGCTGCAGAGGCTGTGGGCAGCTTCACAGTCCAGCGCTCAACTGCTGCGCCACCAGAGGAGGCCCAGTTTCCTATACATTTTAATTTTAGATGCACAACAATATATGTCCCATTTACCGTTTATATCCTATTGTTCTTTTTTATATCTTACATTTTCAATCTCAAGTGCTGCTTTTTACTTTCTATATTAAATAAGAAGTCAATGATTTGTCTTAAAATAAAGGTAATCTTTGCTGGTAATAAAAGAAAACTGTAAAATAGGAAGAAGAAAATGTTTCTGCTATAGCAACAAAAAGAAGATACGATTCTAATCACAAAATTGTCCTGGCAAGTATTAATTTGAACAAAGAAGCATCATAATACTCTGAAAGCAGCATTATAAATACTCTGAAAGACTCTCAAAGAAGCATTATAAATACCCTGAAATATTTCAGAGATTATTATTTCTTGTCTCTTTCATAAAACCTGAATCAGAACTTACACTAAATAATGGGTGCCAGGGTATTAGGTGAACATGTTCTGGAACCTGTAAAAAACCTAATGATTTTTTATTGTTTATCAATCACTGAGTGACATATCTCTTCCATGAGGTAAAGCAAAATCCATGATGCTACTAGATATCTTTTTACATAGTGTGAGTCTATGTGTAAGAGACCTATGCTCCTAGTGACCACTTATCCAAACATGCACTCACAAGCCATCCATTTAATGCACAGTAATGCAGACATGGGTTTTGCTGGCTTGCTCAGGTTCTACTCCTTTCCTAGCCAGTGCACCCTCATTTTCCAGGGATCTCTCCTCCCACTTCTCAAAAATGTTTTGAGAGGGATGGTTCCAGAAGGAAGTCTTTGGGAACAACAGCTTGGCCAATCATATCTTCCAGTCCACAATAACTGGTTTGGGGACAGGAGACCCAAGCTAGGCCCTCTATGCCACTGAGATTCTATTCATGGCTTTTGTTGAAACTGTTGGGGAAGGTGAGACATCTTTTCAGGAAGTTGTAAGAAATAAGCCTCTAGTTGCTAATAAAGGAAAAGGGCAGGCTGAACCTGGATCTAACACAGGTAAAAGCAGAGCTGAAAGACAAAGAAAATGAGCTGGGTGATTCAGGGCAGTCAATACATTGTGCTTCAGTTAATCACGCACTTTCAGTTATAAGGCTGAAAAAATTTCTCCATGTACTGATATTTGTTAAGCATTAGCTGACAGCACAGTAAAAGTGGGAAATGAGCAAATACAGGAAATAAGTTTAGTCTTAAACTGTTTCTAAAATAAGGGCTGCTGAAAATTAATATTCCTAGTGTGGTAACTACTCTTGGAAAACACTGATGAAATATTACTTACTTTACTATTTGTGAAATGTTCATCATCAATACTTTCATCCAAACAGACCAAATCACCTCTCACTACTCTTGTGCCATAGGTTGCAAGTCTATATGATACAGCTTCATTCCAAATTTTGCTGCTATATGCATGAACATAGAATATGCGCATAGAATGAGGAAAAGAGAACCAGGCCTGGATACAGCCCTCTTCTGTCATGCTAAAGCGATGCAGTGATTCCAGTAATGCTCTCTCTCGGACTTTGAATTCAGGCATCAGTGCTAGTGTGCCTTTAGCATCCTCTGAAATAGAGAGAAAAAGAAGTCAATCTATCAAGATATGATTGAATAGCTCCCTACTACAAACTTTCTCCAAATACAACTAAAAAATGGCAATTATAACTCACAATATACCTCACCAGCACATTGCCAGCTTTATTGGATTAACCCACAAAACTCTCCCTAAGGTGGGTACTCTGTTATTTATTGTTTTAAAGCAGGGAGAAGGGACAAAAGCCTTAGGTACAACTGTGGCCATTCCTAATGGAAGAACAGACTTGCAGAGGATAGAGGCTGTAGTGTACCCAGTATGGCACAGTGGACCTCCCCAGTGAGCAGAAAATAATATACTGCATCCTGACAGCCCTGAGGGAACAGCTCCATCTGCCACAGAAGTTGATCTGATTATAGTGTAAGCAACAGACAAGCACTATCCTCCCACCTTTTTCTTCTAAGGCCAGAAGGAAATCTGGGGCAAAACAAGGAGTTTCTTGGGCCTCCCCCGGTGGTGCAGCGGTTGAGCGCTGGGCTGTGAAGCCCCATCCCCGGCCGCCGCGAGGGTCCCACATGGTACAACAGACCTCTCCTGCCGCGCCTGCTGCTCCCCTCAGCAGTGTACTTCGTTCCTTCTGCCTGTTCTGCTCCGCGCTCTGGCTCTGGTGGATTCTCTCACCCTCCCGTGCTTCTGACTGTACCCAGTGTTTGTATAAATAAATAGATAAATGTTTAAAAAAAAAAAACAAGGAGTTTCTTGATAGTGGGATAGGGACCTGGGGAGTAGGGTCCAAGCATAGAGAGGAGCTTGGTCTGATCTCAGAGGGAGAAGCACTGTTACAGGCTCCCCAAACCTAGTGTGTACTCCCCACCCAAGACTGTGAACACTTATTCCAGCATTTGATCTCCCGCACCCATACTCCTCCCTCCCAAGGTCTTCATAAATAATGCAGGTTTTAAAATTAAAGCCACAGTACCACATATAGGGAGGAGGGACGGGGAGCTGGGGAATATAAAAGGCACAGCTTAGGCAACACAGCATGAAAAAAGACATTGGATCTGAACCCAGGCTTTATAACTCAGAATTGGTGGAGCTACCAGAACAAGAGTACAGAATAGCAATCATGAAGATGCTCTTTGAAGTTGAAGACTCTCAGTTAAACACAGAAGGTTGGGTTGAGGACATCAGAAAAGATATCCGACTCAAAAGAATACTTCACCAAAGCAATTGAAGCTAATAAAAAAAAAAAAAACAGAAATAATGTAAAAGCAGAAATAATGGATTCATGAGGAATACAATTAAAGAACTGAAAGCAGCCATAGAAAGCTTAGTAGTCTTAACCTTGTTGAGGAAAGAATCTCAGAAATATAAGATAAAAATGTACAAAAGTCAAGTGAAAGGGAGAGAAATAACATAAGGAAAAATGAAAAAACTCTACATGAAATATCAGACTATATTAAAAGTGAAAATATAAGGATAATGGCCATTGCTGCCAGTGAAGAGCAAAGGAGGCAAGACCCTATTCAAAATAATAGCTATGTACTTTCTAAATCGAAGGAAAGAATTAAACATGATGTTCGAGAAGCACACAGACTATACAAATTTCTAAATGTGAAATGACCTACACCTTAAGTATCACATTGCTTGAGTATCAAAGGTCAGTGATAAAGAAAAAATACTAAAGTCTGCTAAGGGGAAAAACATGTTATAGACAAAGGGACCTTGATCAGCAGAAACCCTACAAGTTAGAAGAAAATGGAATGATATATTCACCATACTCTATCCTGCAAAATTATCATTCAAATATAATGGATAAATAAAGACATTACCTGTCAAATAAAATAAATGAATAATAGTGTCCTATAAGAACTGCCCTACAAAAAATGATTAAAGAAATTGTATATGGAAAGCAAAAACAAAAAAAATAAAAGAACACTAGACCTTGTATAATGTGATAAACAGAAACATAGAATCAAAAATACAAACAAGAAAATGTGGGGCGATGACAAAATATTTAATAAGGATAAAGCCCAGGACAGAATTTATACAGTCAAATGATGATGACTTGATACTAACACAAAAAAAGACTATCCTAGATATAAGAGGATTAATACAATACCCCTTGTAACTGCAAAACAAACCTCTGAAGCAGACACTTAGAAAAAAAATTAAAGAACGTGAGAGAAATACCAGAGAAAGGCATCAAGATGAAAAGATAGAAACACATGAAAAAAAATAATAACAAAAGACAAAACAACCAAAAAAACAAAAAATGGCAGTAAATAAGCCTCATTTAACAATAATCGCTCTAACCATAGTCTGAAGTCACCAATTAAGAGACACAGAAGGACAAATTTGATTAAAAAACATGACCCATATATTTTCTGAATTCAAGAATCACACATTAGATCTAAAGGCAAATTTAAAGTGAAAGACTGGAACAAAGTATCTCAAGTCAACAACACAGAGAAAAGAGAAGGAAATGCTATTCTTTTTTCTGATAAATTAGACTTTCCCCCAAAAAAGGTAATCAGCATCAAAGATGGGCACTATATAAAGATTAAAGAAACAATTTATAAACACTATGAACTATCATCAATATTTACACACCTAACATAAGTGTGCCTAGTTATATAAATTAACTATTATATTAACAGGCATAAAACAACATATTAACAGTAGGAGATTTCAGCACACCACTTACATTAATGGATAAACATCCAAACAGAAAGTAAACAAGGAAATATATCCTTAAATGAAGTAATGAATCATATGGATTTAATCCACATTATGAAAGAATTGAAACTACCATTACTTGAAGATGACATGATAATATATAGAAAATCCAAAAAGATCTCACTAAAAAACTACTAGAAATAATAAATGAATACAGTAAAGAAGCAAGATACAAGAAAAATATACAAAAGTCACATGTGTTTTCATATGCAAATAGCAAAGGAGAGGAAAAATTGAGAAATAGTCCTATTTACAATCACACCAAAAAAGAGTAATTACCTGGGAGTAAATTTAACAGGAAGTGAAGGACTTGTACATTAAGAATTATAAGACTGTCAAAGGAAATAAAAGAAGACATGGAGAAATGGAAAGATATAACATGGTTATGGTTTAGAAGAAAAGTATTAGTAAAACAGTCTCATTACCTAAAACAATTTACAGATTCAACATAATACCTATTAAAATCCCAATGAGGTTTTCAAGAAAATAGTGTGAACAATTCTAAAATTTGTATGGAGTTAAAGAAGATCCCAAATATCCAGAACAATCCTCAGAGAAAAGAATAAAAATGAAGGAAGCATGCTCCCTGACTTCAAACTATATTATAAAACAATAGTAATCAAAACAGTATAGTATTGGAACAAAAATACAAAACAGAGCAGTGGAATAGTACAGTCAGCTCAGAAATAAATCCACACAATTATGGATGGTTAATCTTTGAAAAGGGAGCCATAACTGTACAATGGAGAGTGGAAACTCTCTAACAAATGGTATTGGGAAACTTAGACTGGAATACCCAAAGAAATGAAACTAGATCATTACTTAACTCTATATATACAAAAGTTAACTCACAGTGAATTAAAGACTTGGGTACAACACCCAAAACCATAAAATACACAAAAGAAAACATAGGTGATGCATTTCTGGACATCAATTGCAGAGATTTATTTGGAGACTCAACTACAAGTAGAGAAACAAAAGCAAGAATAAACAAATGATACTCATCAAACTAAAAAGCTCTGTACCATGAATGAATCCACTAGAAAACCAAAAAGAAAACCTATGAACTATTTAAAAAGATGAAAGAGTGCCTTATGGGGCAAAATGGATAGATCTTGAGGTGATTTTACTAAGGGAAATAAGCCAGTAGATAGAAGTGGTTTCTCTCACTCAGTGGAATAAAAACAAAGAAAATAAACTGGCAATGCACAGCAAAAATAACTCTTAGATTCTGAAAAATATACTGTTTACTATAAAGGATGGTGGTATGGAGGAGGGAACAGAGGAAAGAAGGCAACAGGACACTGGCACTCGAGCTCTAGTACAGGGTCAGTGAAATGTGCACATATGGCTGTATGATGTTATAGTCCCCAAATTACATAATTATGTAAACAAATGGCAAATTAGTAACATTTGGAACAAACAAATCAACAAATTAAAATCAGTTAATCATCCACTCTCACTTACAGATCAGTTATAAACACCTTTATTAAACTTTCTAAAAGGCAATACAGGCACACATCAAGAAAGAAGAAAGAGTTCAAATAATCTTATCTCTGGCTGAAGGAACTATAAAAAGATGAACAAACAAAACCAAAAGGCAGCAGTGGGAAGGAAATAATAAAAATTAGAACAAAAATAAATGAAATAGAAATCAAAAAGACATTTCAAACATTAAAGAAACCAAATCTACTCCTTTGAAAAATTAAAAAAATGAACCTCTAGGCTCACTAAAGGGAGAAAACACCAACAGGATCAGAAATGAAAGAGAAGTTACAAAGGACATATCAGATGTAACTTAGAGGATCCTAAGATCATTTCAACATTTGTATGTTAGTAAATGGAACAATGTAGAAGAGATGGGCACAGTCTTAGAAAAACACAACTACTTGAGACTGAATAGGGATGAAATAGAAAACATGAACAAACCAATTACAAGCAAGGAAATTGAAACTAATCAAAAGTCTCCCCAAAAACAAAAGTCCAGGAGCAGATGGATTTATCAAGTGATTTCTATCAAGCCTTCAAAGATGAGTTAATACCCATTCTCAAACTCCTCCCAAAAAACTGAGAAAGAGGGAATACTTCCAAAAACTTTTTATGAGGCCAACATTACCCTTATACCAAAACCCCAAAAATAATACAAAAAAGACAACTACAGACCAATTTCCCTAATGAACATAAATGCAAAAATAATCTACCAAATTCTAACAAACCAAATTCAACAATGTATTAAGGGCCTTCCCTGGTGGCACAGCAGTTGAGCGCTGGGCTGTGAAGCTGCCCACAGCCTCTGCATCGCTGATCGCCAGCCGCCGGGAGAGGGTCCCACATAGCGCGCAGACCTCTCCTGCCACCTGCTGCTCCCCTCAGCAGTGTACTTCGTCAGTCTGCCTGTTCTGCTCCCCGCTCTGGCTCTGGTGAATTCTCTCACCCTCCCATGCTTCTGACTGTACCCAGTGCTTGTATAAATAAATAAATAAATCTTTAAAAACAAAAAACCAATGTATTAAGAGGTTTATATACCATGATCAAGTTGATTTGAGGGACACATGGATGTTACAAGACCCCTATGGAATATCTGAGAATCAATCAACATATTTCAACACCTGAATAAAAGAAAAATATAAATCATATGATGGCATAAATCAAGAAAGGATTTGAAAAGATTAAACATAAAATTGGATATCCATTCCATGATGAAAACCCTCAAAAAACTGGGGATAAATGGCACATAGCTCAAAAAGCTTTTCCATTTCCATGTGGTACAAGACAAGGATGTCCCACTCTCACTGCTGCTATTCAAAATATATATTGGAAGTACTAGCTAGAGCAATTAGAAAAGAGAAGCATAGAAAAGGTATTCAGATTGGAAATGAAGAAGTAAAGCTATCATTATTTGCAGATGACATGATAATAATATACATAAAAACCCAGAAGACTCCACTAAAAAAGTAATTGAAACAATTAGTTCAGCAAAGTGGCAGGTGACAAAATCAATACACAAAAATCAGTTGCTGCCCTATAAGCAAACAATGAGCAAGAAGAGGAAGAAATGAAGAAAACAATCCTATGTACAATCACATCAAAAAGAATTAAAGACCCAGGAGCAAACTTAACAAAGGAGGGGAAGGTCCTATAAAATGAAAAGTATAAGACATTGTTAAAAGAAATAGAAGGCACAAAGAAATGGAAAGATATTCCCTGCTCATGGATTGAAAGAATCAACATTGTCAAAATGGCCAACTTACCCAAAGCAATATATAGATTCAATGTAATCCCTACTAAAGTTCCAGTGGCATTCTTGAAAGAAATAGGGCAAACATCACTGAAATTCATATGGAACCACAAGCTAATCCTAACAGAAGAAAAAAAGAGGAAGAATGGTGGTATCATGCTCCCAGACTTCAAACTATACCACAAAGTTATAATAGTCATAACAGTGTGATACTAAACAAAAATAGGCACAGACCAATAGAATAGAATTGAGAGCACAGAAATAAACCCACACCTGTATGGACAGTTGATCTAAGACAAAGGATCCAAGAATACAAACTGGAGCAAGGAAAGCTTCTTCAATAAATGGTGTTGGGAAAACTCGACAGCCACATGCAAGAAATGAACCTAGACGACTGTCTCACACCTTACCCAAAAATCAACACAAAATGGGAGGAAGCACAATGGATTATGGTAGTGGACCATGAGTGCTTAGTGGTGAGTGTGGTACAGTAACAACACCTAAAGGGGAAGAGCCTTTAACACTAGAACACAAGGAACATTGTAAACCAATGTACCTCAATTAAAAAAAAAAAAAAAGATGCTCACTAATTATAAATCTAGCTACACTAAAGAATCTGATAAGCATCAAATCACATGGTCCATTCACTTTGCTTAAAAAAAAAAAAGGGCACCATTAATAACTGACTTTAGGATAGTGATAAAAGTCAAGGGCTTTTAAAACAGTATAAATAAACCTCTGAGCCTAAAGACCTTTAAAAAGCTATTATGGGCCTCCCTGGTGGCACAAGGGGTTAAGACACAACCTATGGAGCTATCCAGAGCCACTGAAGTACAAGTTCGATCCCTGGTCAGGGAGCTACCCACATGGCACAGCAGACTTCTCCTGACTCACCCGCTGCTCCCCTCAGCAGTGTATTTCGGTCAATCTGCCTATTCTGTTCCCCACTCTGTCTCTGGTGAATCTTCTCAAACCCCCCCCAAACACCTCTGGCCTGAACCCCAGTTCTTGTATGCATAAATAAATAAATCTTTAAAAAAAAAAGCTGTATAGTTTGTACAGATCAAATGTTTGCATAAATGTGAGTTGGCATGATTATGTCATCACATGCAAAAAATGAAAGCAGACCACTTACACCATATACAAAATTAATTCAAAATGGATTAAAGAATTGGATTGGAAACCTGAAACTATAAGATACATAGAAGAGAACACAAGTGGTCTGCTCCACATCAGCCTCAGAGATGTGTTTGGGGACTGGTCTCCAAATAAAAGGGAAATAATATGCTGCCGTTTACACACGATGGACCTATAAGGTATTATGTTATTGTAGTAATTCAAATGGTGAAAGTCAAACACCATTATGATTTTATTCATGTGTGGTATATAGAGAAAACAAACAAACGATGTACTAAATAAAACAAAAATAAAATTTTACATTATAAGACCAATTAGTAGTTACCAGAAGGGGAAAAGGATGGCAAATCGGGACAAAGTAGATAATAATATGGCTTTTTAGTCATGAACTTGCTGTAGTATTCGTGTTTGTGTGTTGATTTTCAAAGACATACACTAGAAGCATATCATGTTATAACACAAAGTTAGCCAATAAAAATGTATCCTAGGTAGAAAGGTAGGTAGATAAATGGAACATGACAAAGTAATTACAATAAAATGTTAACAGGGGTGAATTTGGGCATAAGGTATAGAAGAGCTTTTTGTGCTATTTTTGAAACTCTCTAAGAATGAATTTGTTTCCAAATAAAAAGTTGAAAACGTTTTTTTAAATAAAATAAAATAGCTCTTTTTATTATTATTTAAATACAAGCAATTTTTATTCAGTATTATTGAACACCAAGCACTATTTTATATGTGCATTATATGTTATTTATATGTGCATTATATGTTATCTTATTTACATCTCATAACAGTCTTCTAGATATCATTATTAGCTTCAATTAACAGATGAGGAAACTAAAACAATGAAATCAAATGACTTGTATGAGACGATACACTTGGAAAGTATTAAAATTGAGTTATACCCTGCAGATTGACAAGAATCACTTTCATAACCACTTTACTTAGAGCTTTCCATTAAACACTTACATACTATCATTTTGAGCTCGAGTTTCAGAATCAGCAGCCAAGCCGAATCACGAGGCCCAAAACAATGCACAAATTATCAGATATAGCAAAAGTACTTTTATGTAGTTTATACTTCACCTCCTTTCACTGTAATGAATTATATTTCCAATGGAAGCAGTTTAGAACTTGGAATTCCTGTTCCCTCAGAGGATTAAGGCCAAGAAATACTAAGTAACTATTTCCTCATTTATCCCATCCCCCAGAGCAGAGTTAGAACAAACAAAATCCTCAGATCTGGCCAAAAATGGACTGCCTAGGCATATAGTAAGATGAATAAACGTACAATATTACAATCTATTTCTTATCACATTTATGTTGTAATAAATGCCCTCTTTTTTTACATAACATTTTTATTATGTATCTGTAGGCTATGTATAGGGTAAAGAAACATTCATATACCAGTTTGAAGAAAATATTTCTTTGCTCTATTTACAGGATCGTCCAAATCTTCTGGCGTAAGAAATAATTTTACAGCCTTCACCTTTAAAAATCAAGCAAGCAAATATATGTTAAATGTAAACGAAAGACTTGCAAATATATATAAATATATATAAACATATATAAATTCTCTGGCATCTTAAAATAGGCACTCTGAAATAATAGTTGATGTTGCAATATTATTCTTAAGTTTTTAAACATTAAAAAATGTTAAGTTTAGAAATAAACCTTCTGTGCAAAGCAACTTTCTACATGGGTTTAAAATGTACTCAAAGAATACAAAGATACTAATTTGAAAGGAACCTGCACTCCTATGTTTATTGCAGCACTATTTTCCATAGCTAAGATGTGGAAACAATATAAATGCCCCAAAACAGGTGATTGAATATAGAAGATGTGGTCTATACACACAATGGAATACTACTCAGTGTTCAAAAAGATAAACTCATGCCATTCACAGCAACATGGATGGAGCTGGAAAGGATGATGTTCAGTGAAATAAGTCAGAAGGAAAAAGAAAAAAATATCAGATGGTTTCACTTATATGTGAAATATAGAGAAACCAAACAAAAGGTCAAGAAAAAAAGACAAAACTTGCAAACTAGTCACAGACCTGGGGCAACAGAGGAAGGGAGAGAACAAGGCACTATGATGATGGTTCCGGGGTGTTATGGTGGTGGGAGAACTCTGGGGACTACACCTGAGGGAAGTAACTACTTACCATACAAAAATGAACAATAATATAAGAAAATGAATAAATAAAATACTATGGACTGGAAAAGGTACTCCCTCCTAACTCCCACAGCTCTACTTGTGTCATACTTTCCCTCTATCATCAAGCTATGAATGCAAGTGTGATGTAATGATGTAAGCCTCATTCTTGGCCAACACAGACATTAAAAACAGGGTAAGAGGGACCTCCTTAGTGGCCTATAGGTTAAGTCTCAGCACTATCACTGATAAGGCCTGAGTTCACTCCCCAGCCACGGAGCTAATCCACACAGGATGCAGCAGACCTCTCCCGTCTCGCTGGCTGCTCCCCTTATCAATGTATTTCAATCAATCTGCCTGTTCTGCTCGCCAAGTCTGTCTCTGGTGAATCCTGTCACTCCCTGTACCTCTGGCCATACCCTAGTTCTTCTATGTCAAAAAAAGGCAGGGAGGAAAGAAGCTGGCATAAGAAAATAGCAAGCCACTAATTTTATTTGTGTTCTCAAGTGTCACAATTGTTTGGTCTTAAAAATAAATGCCAAAATCTATTTTCAAAAATTCATCTTTATTTTTCTTTCAAACCTAAATAGATTAAAAAATGCTCCTTTTAGAAAAAAGAAATGGTATTTACTAGTTCCTGTATTTTCTCGCTATCTCTAGCACTGTAATTTATTTCTAAGTATATGTCTTTGAGTAGGAAATGATCTTAAAATGGATCTAATATATTGTCCCACTCAATCATCCTTTACAGTATTCATCCATTCAAACAAATATGAGTTAAAAACAAATACAATTAAACAAATATTAATAAGTTTCTGGTATGTCCGAGGCACTGTGTCCTCATGAGAAATCAGGAGGTTGCAAGCTCACAAGATAAGGAAAATTCAGATTTCCTTGGGGGTGGAATGAGAATTTAAATCAAAACATAAAGAATGTAAAGGTTGGGGAGCAAGTGCTTCAAACAAAAAGAAAAGAGAGTTTGCTGGCTGCAGGAGTCAGTCTGTAAGATGACGCCCATGATGTTCACCTCCTGCTGCTTGCTCCTGGTGTTACATGAGAGTTTTGTGGCTTGTGTGGTATCACTGAAAAAACAGATTTTTAAAACTACATACCATTTCACTCTTCAGCAAAGCCAATCCGATTTGGTCTGTATGAACTTTCCTTCCCAACCCAAATCTCTGTGGTCCATAGTAATTCACAAACCCTTTATTCTGTGAACATAAAAATTTAATTAATTACAAGTATACTGTTATAAACTGCAGACCTGTGTCACCCCAAAATTCATAGTAGAAATCCTAACCTCCAATGTGTTGGTATTTGGAGGTATGGTGTGGGGAGACAATTGGGTGATGAGGGGAAGCGCTCATGAACAGGAGTCGGTAACCTTATGAGAAAAGGGCCTGGATGTAAGTCACTTTCCACTGCATGAAAATTCAATAAGAAGGCCATGCTGGACCGTGAGTTCAGAATTCTAGCCCCCAGTACTACAAGTAATAAATTTCTGTTGTTTAAACGTCACTCAGTCTATTATTCTCTTGTTACTGCCCCAAACTAAGACAAATAACTACAATTCAGGATATGTAATCAAGTCTTTCTCTTCATATTTATTTTAATAAAATAATCCTATGATCAGCAATATACAGATGGGGAGCAAATGTTCTGAGAAATGCTACACAATTAAAGAATAGAAAGGAGATGAATAAGTGATTAAAGGTTAGAAAATAAAACCCAGGAAAAAACTTTAGCAATACATTAGTTTTTCACATTACTGAAGGTAATTTCTGGGGTGCAGAAGTCTCAGGTCTAAAATCAGGGAAGTTCTGGGAAAAGTGAGAAGGGTAGGTTACATATTGCAGGATTTAATCTTTGCCCTGAAGGTCTTTCTTACATTCAGACTCTTCTGCTATCTGGAGATGCTGGGAATAAGAAACAGATTTTATTTCCAAACCCAGCAAATCCTAGCTCCTTTATACACAGCAGTTCATTTTTCAGTTATCTGGGTTTCTGAAAGCCTCATACAATGAAATGGCATCCCTTCAGCTGGAAGAGAAAATGGTGATTTATTACTGTAACCATTAAAGTGGTTAAACATGTCCTCACAAAGAAAATACCAGGCCCAGATGATTTCTTGAAAGGTAAAAGAGTCATCTACACTCCATTTATGGGGGGAGTAAACACTTATTCAGTCAACAATCATTTTCGAGCACCAACTTCAAGACTATGAAATAAAAGATGCTACAATAAGACAATATTGGATCAGGACAATACAAAACCTCACGTCACTCAGAAAAACATCAACTGCAAGTAGAATAAGTAGTGCCTGTATAAAATCTCAGTTAAATATTTTTCATTATTTTAAATTTGGAAAAATGACATCAGATAATACCAGAATAACCAGAAGAACTTTAAGTACCCCTTCAAATTACTTAGTGATTATAGGGTAAAGAAAATGTCAGGCTTTTCTGCCCTCCCGCCATCAGGATAGATGATGGATCCTTGAGGTCCTGAATGCATGCCTGATGGCGGGCACCTGGAATAGGGTGTGGGCATAGGTAGAAGGGATTCACCTGGGCTAAGACTGGGCTTTTAAGGTCGGTGTCACGGGGACGCCAGCAGAAGCCAAGAAGCCGAGAAAGAAGTAAGAGAAGCCGAAAGAGAAGAAGCCCGAAGCAGAAGCAGAGAACGCCAGAGAGCCCAGATAGAGTGCCACGTACCTGCTGAACCCCAATAAAAACCTGCAAAACCACTGAGGACTCTGACTCCTCCTTTGCCCAGTCTGCTGGATGTTAGAGGGCCTGCACAGTGTCCATTCCTGACCCGACAGTGATATATCAAACAAAAGGTTTATAGCAATCAGAGCTATCATGTTCTAAAACAAAACCTCAAAGACTTCTTATTTGCAGGAGTTCTCAATTCCCTTTATTACGAGAATTAAACAAAAGTTGGCTAAAGCTGAGATTATTCCTAATGGGAATTTTATAATGCACAGCTATATTTCCATAAACACCAAATGAAAGATGGGCAAAAAATTCCATCAAAGCTCAAAGAAACTGCCTCCCTTTTTTAAAGAGATATCACTTTAATAATAATTTTTCATAGGAAAAAAAGAATTTCAAGGGGGCTTAGAAAGAAAGTAAAAAGCAACCATACAAAGAGTATCCTGAGAATGTGATACAGAGTAAAATTGTTAGATTTTAAAAATCTTGTTGAATGCTATTTTCCTTACTATAAGGCATAATGTTGATTAAAATTTTTGCTTGTTTGTTGGTTTCCCAGCAAGGGAGGTATAAAATTGTGGAAAAAAGGTCTTCTGGTCAATAGCTTAGATCAATGTTTTTCAATTGTTAGCTGTACAGTAGAATCATCTAGTGAGTTTGAAAAAAAATACTAATGTCTACATTGCATACCCAAATATTCTTATTTAATAAGTTTGGAAGGAGATACTGATTGCTAAAATTTTTAGAAGCACCCTAAGTTGAGATTTACTGTACAACATCAGAAGTTGGCACTACTAATGTCTCACAAGTCAAATCTAGCCCAACATCTTTTTGGTCAATAAAGTTTTACTGGAACACGGTTATCCTCTCTCGTGTATGTGTTGTTTATGGCTGCTTTGCACTGTGATGGAAGAGTAGTTATAACAGGGACCATATGTCTACAAAGCCAAAAATACTTATTTTCTGGAAATAATAAATTTACATGAAAAAATTGTGTTGCCTTGTAGTTTAGGTGATCAGACTGAGGCTATTATTGAGACAGCAAACAAAATAAAGGGTCAGATAAAACCAAGCCAAAAACAAACCCTAGAAATCTAACTGTAGGATAGAAATTACCAGAAGGGCAGGGAAAAAAGGAAGAGGGGGCCAGATGGACTGTGGGGGAGGACTGTGGGTGCCGTGGTGGTGGGTATGATGTAAGGGCATGCACCTGAAGTCTGTGACCCTGTACCTGTGAGTCATAAACTATGTTGTAAACCAATTTTAAAAAAAGTTAAGTAATTTCTTATTGTAAGACATAATAAAATATATATGATTTACCATTTGTACACATTTTAAAATCAAAATTCAATTGAAAATAGAAAAGGTTGTACATGATTTTGAAAAGGTAATGTAACTATTTACTTATCAGAGATTTTTTAAAAGATTCCTGAACAGGGTGGTGTGGTAACATATATTTGAAGAAGTGTGAAATTATAAACCACGGTGACTTAAATTTAAAAAAAAATACTGAACAAAGATTTCCCCTAAAATGAATCCCTCTGCCTAAAATATTATTCTATATGGCAAGTGTTAAAAAAAAAACTCCTACTTATACAATTTTTTTCCCCTATGAAATGCTACACGCTGTATTTTTTTTTTTTAAGATTTATTTATTTATCATACGAGAGCCAGGGTACAGGCCAGAGATGTGGGGGGTGAGAGGATTCACCAGAGACAGAGTGGGGAACAGAACAGGCAGACTGATTGAAATACACTGCTGAGGGGAGCAGCAGATGAAACAGGAGAGGTCTGCTGTGCCATGTGGGTTTCTCCCTGGCCGGCTGGGGATCAAAGTCATGCTGCAGAGGCTATGGATTGCTTCATAGTTCGGTGCTTAACTCCTTGTGTCACCAGGGAGGTCCTAAACGTCCATGTTTTTTTTTAAGATTTATTTATTTATTTATACAAGAACCGGGGTACAGTCCAGATGCATGGGAGGGTAAGAGGACCCACCAGAGACAGAGCAGGGAACAGAATAGGCAGACTGACGAAGTACACTGCTGAGGGGAGCAGCAGGCACAACAGGAGAGGTCTGCGGCACCATGTGGGACCCTCGCCCGCAGGCCAGGATCAAACAGGCTCTGCAGAGGCTGCGCACAGCTTCACAGCGCGGCACTCAACAAACTGTGCCACCAGGGGAGGCCCTAAACTTTCATGTTTTTAATATAAAAATGTACTAGAAAGAAAATATAAAATAAGCAAAATGGTCCTATTTATCATTTAAATTAATAATTATACATGCTTATAAAAAGAAAAGGCATAAGAAAAAAAGCTTGTTTTGAGAGAAACAAAGATTTTCTTGTAATAACTCTATTTTGAAATTGAGACTTCTTACCTTAACATTTTCTATTGCCTCCAAAATTCTCTCTCTCAAATTTGCAGAATCATTTCTGTGGGTTTTTAAATTTCGGATGACAATATCAAAGTGATTTCCCTTGAGCTGACCAAGTTTAAGGGAATCCTTTACAGACCGAATATTAAACACATTCATTCTTTTCTTTTCAATTTCTTTTTCAATATTTTTCAACCTATAAATGACAAATCATATAGATTCAGTTAAATTTTACATTTAAATTAACATAAGGTTTAAATGACAGTTTCCAGGTAAACACATATCAGAACAGCAAAACAAATTTGGGAGGGAATAGTCAAAAGTTAATGCTACTTCCACAACCATATACTCAAAATCCATTAAAACAGAATGATACTAACAAAGTCATTTTAAGAACTGACAAGTATTTATCTAGGTAGACTTTCTGACTTTTCTTTAATCCAAGTGATAGCACAATTCTTTTCTTCTTTTCCTTACACTTTGCTCCTTTCCTCCTCAGTCTCTTTTCTTAAATATTAACAAGGAAAACCTGATATCCCTAACACTCTGCTCTGCACACTTCTTTACTCTGAATTCTCCCTTGACATTTAAAGAACAGATTTCAAATATTTCAGCGTAACTTTTAAAATTTTTATTACACTGATATTTTCTGTAGGCTTTATAGGAACTATCTACTTTATTAAGCAAACTGTCTAGCTTACTGCCTCTCCAAACATATCTTCTGATTTTTTGCATCTGCTAAAATATTACTGTCATTTAAGAGTAATTAAAATAATGTATCCATCAATCAAATCAAAGTATTCTCACCTAGGAAATAATATTTTTTGTCTTTGGTAGTTAAACTCTAGCTTTTAATATCTGAATACCTTTTAACATCCAAAATCCTTCTTTCTTACCTATGCAACACTTCTTAACCATGAAGACAAAATCCTACACATTTTTTTTTTCCCCCTCATATAAGAGTCTAGAAGCACTCAGAAGCATCCACCCAGAGAGCAGATATTTACACATCTAATGACTAAGGATATTTACACAAGGACCAAGGATTAATACATCAGAAGTACATCAAATTAGGCTGAACTTCGGCCCAATGATTCAACTTTCTGAACTATATTTTCCAAAAGGAAAATATCCACAAGGCACAGATTTGAGTACATTAATATTAATCACAGCATTATTTCCACTGGAAAATTGGAATGAATTTCTATGTCCAAAACTAGGGGAATATTAAATGAATTAGTCTACATCATGGACATTATTTAGAAACATTTTCATGATATGATTTTTCATAAAACAATATATTTATTCTGTTTTCCAAGGTAAAACATAAATTGGATACACAGCATGACTTTCAAAATTACAAAAAAAAATAGTCTGTATGATATGTGTATTAAAGTATAGTCTTCAGAAAGTCTGAAAGGAAATAGCAAAATATTATTATGGTTATTTCTGACTAGTGAAATTATTAGTGACTTTTACTATCTTTTTTATACTATTTACTATTTTCTAAATCTAAAATTAATATGGGGCCTCCCCTGGTGGCGCAGGAGCTTGAGCGCTGCAATGTGAAGCTGTCCATAGCCTCTGCAGCGCTGGTTCAATCCTGGCCAGCGAGGGTCCCACATGGTGCAGCAGATCTCTCCTGTCGCACCCGCTGTCCCCTCAGCAGTGTATTTCAGTCAGTCTGCCTGTTCTGTTCCCTGCTCGGTCTCTGGTGAACCCTTTCACCCTCCCACGCATCTGGCCTGTACCCCGGTTCTTATATAAGTAAATAAATAAATCTTAAAAAAAATAAATAAATAAAAATTAATATGTATCTTACAATATGCAATATTTTAATTTGATTAAGATGGAGGATAAATTTGAATACTTTAATTCTAACATGGATTTATTATAAACACAGTGACATGTTTAAACAAGGAAACATGATGAAAATATTAAAATGTCATAGAAATTAGAAAAGTAAGTTATTTGTAAGCATTGACCTCCATATGAATGTATATTTTGAATACAGTAAACAGTGTTTAGAAACAAATTGGACCTTTTAAAATCTGCCACTTCTCTAAGCTTATATCCTAAAGCTACCTATATTTTCAATGTAAATTTAAAACATATTCTGTTAAGAAGATAATTACATTATTGATGCAGAATGTGCTACCCAATCAGCTGTTAATCAATTAATTATAAGTAGTGCTCTTAATAGACTTTTAGTATCATTTTGAGCTTTTAATCTTATATTTCTTAGTTGATTGATTAATGATGCAGTAAGTTCTCTCTTAGAAAGTAATGTCTTGTTACCTCTCTGGAGTTACTTTTCTAACAACCATTGCTTGATAGGTGATGGCTTTCTTGTCTTTAAGGCCTGCATAACTAAAATCTGAAGGAATCACACCAAGTTTGATAGCTAAAATACCAACTGCTTCAAACATTTCCAGATTTTCTTTCCGTAATGTAAAGGCTGAAACAAAAAAAATGCTAGATTACAAAAAAAGTAGTCACCATTCATCAATTACATTCTTAGCAGAGTAGCAGTTTAACATAATAAACCAAATCATTAATTAACAACTAATTAATTAATAAGGAGTATTTTTGAATATATGTTCTTTCATTTTATTTGTGATACTTGTATTCATTATTCACAATCCAACAGCAGCTGGGGTTCTCCCTCAAGTTTGTTCTAGAGTTCTAAGGCTGAATGCATCAAAAAAAAATATTTCTTTTATTGACCATCATATCTTCGGTCTAACACAAAGTATTCAATTTTTTTTAACATAATGAACAAATAAATGAATTCCATAAGAAGCTGATTACTTAATTCTTCATGTCTCCAGAAATTCTCATTATCTGCATCATTACATTTAACCTACGTACTGTAGGTTACGTATTATATCTCTTTATGTTTTTCCTCTCTATAGACTAAGAGTTATAAAAAGACAGTAATAAAATACTGTTTGCTTCATGGATCTAACAGACATCTATAGACTATTCCACCCAAAAGTACTGCATACGTTTTTCTCAAGTGCATATGGAACATTTTCAAGAAGAGACCATATGGTGGGACCTAAGTCTACTGTCAATTAAAGTACAAATTATAAATATAGGTTACAATTATAAACTATACCCAGTAATCTCTCTCACCCTAATGTCATAAAGTTAGAATTCAACTGTGAGACAAAACAGGAAAAACAATGAACGCATGGAGACTAAATAGCATGCATCAGCAAAAGCAGTCTTAAGGAGGAAGATAACTGCAATACAAGCTCATATTAGAAGCAAAAAAAATCCCAAATAGACAATCTAATCTGACACCCAAAATAACTTGAAAAGAGGAATAAAAAAGACCCAAAGTTAATAAAAAGAAGATAATAAAAATAAAAGTATAAATAAATGAAATAGAGATAAAAAGGAAAATTAGAGATACAAAAAACTAAGACATGGTTCTTTGAAAAGATAAACGAGACAAACCTTTTTTGCTACACAAAGTTTTCTAGTTTGATGTGGTCCCATTTATTTAAATTTGCTTTTGCATCCCTTGTTACTTTGTCACTGGAATTGACTCTCCAAATACATTTCTGCAGTCTATGTCCAGGAGTGTATTACCCATGTTCTAAGTATTTTATGGTTTCAGGTGTTATATCCAAATCTTTCATTAATTTTTATGTGGTGATAAGTAAAAATCTTTTTTTTTTTTTAAATGTGGCTGTCTAGTTTTCATAGTACCATTTGTTGAAGGAGCTTTCCATTTCTCCATTTTATGGTTGTGGTTGCTTTATGGAAAATGAATTCTCCATGTAGGTGATTGTTTATTCCTGGGTTCTCAATTCTATTCAATTGGTGTGTCTGTCTTTATTCCAATACTATACTATTTTGATTATCACTTTGCAGTATAATTGATATCTCCAAGGATCTTTATTTTCCCTCAAGATTGTTCTCACTATTGGGGGTATTTTGTGGTTCCATACAAATTTTAGAATTGTATGGATCTAGTTTTTATAGGGATTGCACTGAATCTGTAAATTGCCTTAAGTACCGTGGTCATTTTGACAATGTTTGTTCTTCCAACCCATGAAGACCAGAGAGATTTCTACTTCTTTGAGTCTTCTATTTCTTTAGTAATGTCTACTAGCTTTCGGTGTTAAGGTCTTACCCCTCTTTTTGTTAAGTTTACTCCAAGGTATTTTATCCTTTTTGATGTGATTGTAAATAGGATCATTTCATTATATTTCCCCACTAATTCATTGTTTGCATATAGAAATGCAACAAAATATTATATATTGACTTTATATCCTTCAACTTTACTCATTATTTCTATCAGATTTTTAGTGGAATCTTTAGGGTTTTCTATATATTATTATCATGTAGTTTGCAAGTAGCTATAGTTTCACTAATTCTTTCTCAGTTTGGATTCCTTTTATATCTTTTTTTGCCTAATTGCTCTTGGTAGGTTCCAATAGCATGTTGAAGAAGATTGGCATTCTTGTTTTTTACTGATTGTAGAGGTAAAGCTCTGGGTTTGTGATAAATAGGCTTTATTTTGTTGAGCAATATTTCTTTTATTTCCATTTTATTCCCCAGCCTCTCGGTGATTCTCTGGATTTCTTTCCCCCCTTTTTTTTTTCAAGTGCCTTTATTAATGTTTTTGTTTTATGATACCATGTCAGTTGTATCAGTTTTTTTCTGTATCCAGAATAGACATTTTTTGTGCTTGTATCATAATAGAATGATGATGGTTTTCAATCTTTTAGAATTGTGTGTATGTCATTCCAAAAGTTAAGGTTAACAAATATCCCACAAGAATATAAAAAGATGTTCATCATTTGTTATTTTTAGAGAAATGCAAATCAAAATGAAATGCAATCTCATACCTATAATAATGGCTATTATCCAAAAGACAAGAAACAAGTGCTGGAAAAAATATAGAGAAAGGAACCCTCATACACTGTTGGTGGAAATGTAAACTGGTATGGCCATTATGGAAAACAGTATGGAGATTCCTCAAAATAGTAAAAATAGAAATTCCATATGATCCATTTATCACACTTCTGGGTATTTACTAAAAAAATACAAAAGCACTAATTTAAAGAGACATATGCACCCCATGTTCACAGCTATTATTACAATAGCCAAAAATTGGAAACAAAGTGACCAGACAGATTATGGGATAAAAAATGTAGTGATACACACAATGGAATATTACTCAATTATAAAAAAGTGAAACCCTGCCATTTTAAACAACATGAATAGGACCTAAAGGGTTTACCTCCAGGTTCATCCATTCTTAGTAAAATAAGTCAGACAGAGGAAAAAAATCAAATGATTTCACTCATTTATGATAGAGAAACCAAACAAATGAACTACATAAAACAAAAATAAACTTTAAATTATAAGACCAAATTAGTGGTTATCAGGAGGGGAGGGGGAGAAGGTAAATTGCGTAATGGGGGTCAATTGTACAGTGGTGAATAGAATTGGATTCTCAGTGGTGAATACAATTGGATTTTTGTGGTGAACATAATGTAGTATATTTGCATGTGGATTTCTAATAACGTACACCTGATAGTTAGAAAATGTTATAGAACAATGTTACTTTAATAAAATGTATTTAGGGCCTCCCCTGGTGGCACAGCGGTTGAGCACTGGGCTGCGAAGCTGTCCACAGCCTCTGCAGCACCGGTTCGATCCCCAGCTGCTGGCGAGGTTCCCACATGGTGCGCAGACCTCTCCTACTGTGCCTGCTGCTCCCCTCAAGTAGTGTGTTTCATCAGTCTGCCTGCTCTGTTCCCCGCTCTGGCTCTGGTGAAACCTCCCACGCTCCCGCGCTTCTGACTGTACCCAGTGCTTGTATAAATAAATAAATACATCTTTAAAAAAAAAAAATTACTACTACAGGTTTTAAACCTTTGTTACAGCAGCAACCAGTTTTTGGTGCCAAAATTTCTATGAAGTTATCTAAAGCTGCACAATAAATCACCCCAAATCTTAGTGACATAAACCAACAATAACCACCTACTATCAATTATGAACTAAACTCTGTACCTCCCTCCAACCCCCAATCCATTGTCAAAGCACTAAACCCAGCATGGCTATATTTAAAGATGGAGCTTCTAAGGAAGTAATTAAGTTAAAGGAAATCATGAGGCAGGACCCCACTTCATTAGGATTAGTGTCATAAGTAACAACAGATGGCCTATCTAGTGGCCTAGGGGTTAAGGCTCAACACTATCACCAAAATGGCCTGAGTTTGACCCCCCACCAGGTAGCTGACCCACATGGTGCAGCAGACCTCTCCTTAATTACCTGCTGCTCCCCTCAGCAGTGGATTTCAGTCAATCTGCCTGTTCTGCTCCCCACTTTGTGTCTGGGGAATGCTCTCACCACCCCCCCAACCTCTGGCCTACACCCCAGGTCTTCTATGCCAAATAAATAAATAAATAAGAAGTTTAGCCAAAATAAAAATCTGAGAAATCGGGATTTGGAGGAATCATACCATCAATGCCTTCCTTTCACATAGCCTTCCAACTATACAGTTTTTAAAAAATTAATTCAAACTAACAAAAAAATTCTACATTTTTTGGCTCATTAACTCAAATTAATACTGTTAGAATTTTAAGCAGTATAAAATTTAGAACTGTTTAAATCATTTATCAGCAATTCCTACTGCCCCTCACATGCAAAGAGAGTTTTGCTTTCCTTTCCCAGTAGGTTTATCTGTTAACATTTATACCATGCTCATTTTCCAAATCCTATACTAGCAGTTTTCCCATGGAAAAGGCAAGTCACACAACCAGACAGAAATTTCCAGAAGAAAAAAATGCTAATATTTGAGTAGTCATTGAGCACTGAACATTTCCATTATTTCCTTTAATCCTTAGAATTATCATTGGGAATTATTATTTATGGCTACCCCAACTTGTAAGTATAACCAAAAGTTATAATTGTTAAGATTATTGCCCATGGTATTAGTCTTTTCATTTTTACATTTCAGAAACTAAGTGTTAAAGATATTATAAAGTTCATAAATCTTTTATGAACTTTTTATGAACTGAAGTTACCATGTAAAATCAAACCCAGACAGCTCCAAGGTCCAAGCTCTTTCTATTCACACCACAGAGTACAATGCTGTTTCTGTGCCATACACATCTGTGCAAATTTGGGTTGCTGCCTTTCTCTTAAATGTTTTACTGTGTAAATTTATAAAATATGACGATCTGAAATATTTCCCAATTCTCGTGCAGGGTATAGGCCAAATAAAACTGATCAATCTAACTTGTACAGTGATATTATAGAATACTATTTTATCAGTTCCATCTCTCTTCTTAGGAATCAAATACATTTCCAAGAACAATGATTCTCAAACTGTGGTGCCAGGAATCTATGAAAGTACTGTGCAAACCTTTTCAATTAGAAACTCTGAACAGGGCTCAGAAATTCGTTTTAACAAGAATTTCTGTTGATTATAATGAATGCTAAAGTTTGAGAATCTCTCTCTAAGACAAAGGAAGGAGCTCCTTGTGAATTTTCAGGTTCACTACCAGAGGTAGGAAAGCTTGTTTCAGATTTTGATGAATTTGCTTCACTTTCTCAAGTATAGCAAATATAGTCTACTTATCTCCAAGTACCTCAATTAAGATAACTTGCAATATATGAAATCAAATTGACTTCCAACAAAGTTTACTAAACACAAAATAGCTACTTCAACTTTATATATTTGTGACCATGTTAGCTGTTACTATCTCTGTTAGAATATTTGTGACCATGTTAGCTGTTACTATCTCTGTTAGCGACCCTTTTATCAATAAGGCAAATCTGTATAGTTAGTATAATTTAAAAGGCTTTATCTATCATCAAAAAACAGACACATATGTATTCTTTCTAATATCCTTCTGGATGAATAAGTCTACTTAATTCAAATTATTCAGTTATCACATACTTGAAATTTACCTAAGTTTATCCAAGAAAATGGTAATGATTAATTAAATTACCTGTATATATAACTTTCCTTTCCTGGCATTCAAGAAGAGACCTTTTCCTTTGCTTATGTGCTTTTTCCCGAAATCTCACAGTTATCACTACATTTGGATTACAACCTTCATGATTCAGTTCAGAAAAAGATTTGGTTTCCACAAGGTTTCCAAACTTTTTGTTGACAAAATGATGGACAGCTTTTCTGTGGTCTTTGTTTGTATCAGGTTTGAAGGTAAATTTGGAATTTTCTTTCTTTGCATCCAAATATTTAAAAAAGTCAAATGCTTCTTCTTCAGATACCAAGTGACAGAGTTCTTTATATTCAAGATTTGGTTTTACAAGAATTTCACTGTTTTTTCCTACAGTTATTAAAAAAGGAAATTTCTGCCTAATAGCACTATGCAAAAGAGCCCTCTGGTTTTTATCAAGGATTCTGCCTAATGAGAATTCAGGAGATGGCCTAAGTAGCTCAGTTTTTGACTCCCATTTCTTTTTTACATCACAAGCAAACTGACTCAGTAATTCATTCATTTTTTCATCTAACAAAGAGCCTAATACATTAACATTTTCTTCTTCCCCTTTGGTAGTTACATCATTGATAGTATCTTCCTTTTCAGAACCAGAATGATGATTCTGGTCAACAGCAGAATGCTCAGTCAGAGAATTGACTTCTTGGTTGTTTTTTTCTTCAACCGATAAATTTTGAAGATCAAGCTTTGCTTTTTTGACAAAATTATTTGGCTCAGATGATGATTCACTAAACTTACAAATAGGTTCATCAGTGGCTTTATAAACTAGCTCTCCTTGTTCATCAATCTCAGTCACAACAAAGTCACTTGCTGAGTTTTTTATAGTGCCATGAAATCCAACATGATCAGTAAGGAAACACAAAGAACTAAACCTGGTTCTAAAATCTGTATCCTCTTCCATTCTTAAATAACAATACCTATAAAAGACACAAAGGGGAGTTAGTTACCAGAAAGAGAAGTTGTGGCTAACAAAAATATAAAGGGCTTTATCTAATTCTCTTTCTCCCTTTCAATTCTGAGTCCCCGTAAAAACATTAATTAAATGTATTCAATTTGATTCGCCTATACTAAGGTGAATCAACAAAATTTTTCTGGCATAACTGGTGGCTTACAACTTGACTCTTCACCCACTCCGAGCTTCCATCTATAATCCAGGACTAAAATGTATCAGCTTCAAGTTCACTTTAAAAATACTATTTGTAGGGCCTCACTGGTGGTGCAAGGGGTTAAGCACCACACTTTGAAGCATCCGCAGCCTCTGCAGCACAAATTCTATCTCCGGCCTGCCAGGGAGCAACCCATATGGCACAGCAGACCTCTCCTGACTCGCCTGCTAATCCCCTCAGCAGTGTACTTCAGTCAGTCTACCTGTTCTGTTTCCTACTCTGTCTCTGGAGAATCCTCTCACCACCCACATCTCTGGCCTGTACCCCAGCTCTTGTATGCATAAATAAATCTTTAAAAAAATAAATATACCATTTGAGGCCCACAGAGAAGAGACTAGAAGAAAGGGCTGTTTACAATGACGGCCTAATATCCCCTAATCCCTAAACTTCGAAACTAAAATCTTTGTTGCTGGATTTTAATATATTAGGGGTTAGGGATAAGAGAAGGGAACTAGAGAAGACAGGAAGAAATAGTCAAAATTGATATATAAATGAATTCATTTTTTTAAGATTTATTTATTTTTGCATAGAATAACTAGCGTGTAGGACAGAAGTGCGGGAGTGAGAGGATTCACCACAGACAGAGTGGAGAGCAGAACTGGTGAATCTACTGAAATACACTGCTGATGGGAAGCAGCAGGTGAGACAGAAGAGGTCTGCTGCACCCGCTGTGGGTCAGCTCCCTGACCTGGGATCGAACTCAGGCCATAGAGGTAATAGCATGGTAGCACTGAGACTTAACCCCTAGTCCACCAAGAAGGTTCCATAAATGAATTTCTAAGTACAAACTTGCAATGAGATTGTGATTTAGGTAAGATTAAATTAGTCCTGAACCTTACACCTTCTTGAAAGTCAGACATAAACTATTACAGATACAAAGCTTCAGGTTGACCCAGAGGAACATTCCAATCAAATCACTGGCATCAGAGAGAAACCTTTACAGAGCCTTCCTAGAACTTTCAGAGCACTAAACAAGAAAGCTTCACTCACTCTTCACACAACCCATGGCTACCATACCCAATGGAACTACAAGAAAAATAAATTGCCCAGGGACAACATACTACTCAGTTCTTTGTGTTAACTACGTCTCTAGGTAATTTATTATCATCTGTACTTTCATCCCATTTCTATAATGTGAAGGAATTTAATAAGGAAAAAAGGAGTTGCTTTTGCCTATGATAATCAGTAAAGATATGATACAAGAAGTGGCCGCTAAATCCTCAAAGTGGTCCAAGAGCCAGAAATGAGGCAGACACACAGCACAAAAAATGACAACGGAAACATGCAGTGTGCAGGGGAAAAATGAACAACCCATCTCAGAACAGCAGGGGGAAAGGTTTCCTGTTGTAGTTCTGGAAAATAAAGCTGGATTAGTGCTAAAGTACTAGCACTAAGAAAGACACTGAATGCCTGATCAAGAACTTAGAATCCATTAAGTGGATTCTAATGATCACTGAAGTGTTTTGAATAGAAAAATGCCAGAATCCAAAAAGATATTTTAGTAAGATGACTAATAGCACTGAGCAGGATGCATCTAAAGAAGAGTTAGCAGTTGGGAAGAATGTGATCAAGAGCCAGGCTGTCAGATGGGCCTTGGAAAGAATAACTATCTCCTCTTTTTACAGCAAAAGGAAGAGGTTATGAAGACATGCTACGTGCAAAGGGTAGAGCAAACCTGGGAGAATATAACTAGTGGGGAATTGCAACTGAGCATCTTAGTTAAGAGTGGAAGGAAGGGGTCTCTGGTGGCACAAGGGATAGCAATTCGTAGCCTCTGAAGCACAGAGAGAAACCCACATGGCGAGGCAGAACTTTCCTGCAGTGCCCGCTGCTCCCCTCAGCAGTGTATTTCAGTCAGTCTGCCTGTTCTGCTCCCCAAGCTGTCTCTGGTGACTCCTCACACCCCCTGCATCTCTGGCCTGTACCCCAGCTCTTGTATGCATAAATAAATCAATCTTAAAAAAAAAGAAAGAAAGAAAGAAAGAGTGGAAGGAACTGAGCTGGAGAGTAGCCAAGGATAGCTTCTCGGCCTTTTGGCTAAGATCAAGTGGAGAGTAGCCAAGGAGCACATGTGGAGTTACTGTACTAACGCAGAATTCCTGAGCAACACATCTGTTAATAAGGCTGAGGGGCTAAAACTGGGCGCGATACTTGTCTGACCAGATTCTGGGGAGATCACAGAAATGGGGGGAGAGCCTTTTCCTTCTAGCTTCTCCTGCACTAATTGCCTACGTCCCGCCAAACCTCCTACTACTCTCTACATCTGCCACCAAACCTCACACCTGAAGTCTCCACGGGTTGACGTCAGGAGCGTCCAAAGGTGCCCCGGACAGCAGCTTCAATTCTCCCTCTCCCTTCCCAGCCCATCCTGTTTCGGGGCGCGATTGAAGCCCACGTTCCCCCCTCCTGGAGGCAAAGAGTGGGAGTCCCAATGCCGATCTTTCACAGTCCCATTCACAAAAACCAGATCGCACAAGAAGGTAGACAGACCAGGGCCGCGATCTACCTCACATCCAGGTGCAAGCTCTTCCTCCCACCACAGTGTGCGCATGCCCGGAAGTCTTACATTTAATTAGCCGCCGACAGAAGCACGTTTAAAGGCGCAGGCTCGCCCTTAAAGAGCCTTGCAAGACTAGGAGCCTCTCGCTCAAGGGAGGAGTAACGGGGAAGGAGGAGTCGGGGCGTGGGCGTGGCCTGAGGGCCAGTGCCCGGCCCCGCCAGCGCCGGGCGCCCGCGCAGGTAAGACCTTCCCGCCGAGCGCGCGGCATCCGCCCGGGACTGGCTGTTGAGGGGTCCCGGGCTGTTGAGGGGCGGTTTAGGAGGAAAGTCGCCTTAGCTTCAAAGTGAGAAGTGTGGGAGGAAGTGGGCTGCATGGCGGGCGCTGGCTACGGGGCAGACTGGGTGGGGCCCGGAGATCAAAAAACTAAGTGACCTGAGACGGGGTCCGAGGAGCTACCTGAGGGGTGCGGGGGTGTGGGGTCTGAGGCGGCACCTGGCGGGGATCCGAGGAGCTCCCTGAGTGGGGGGACTGAGGTGGGTCCTGGGGATGCATCTGAGGAGCTACCTGAGGGAGGGGGCTGGGCAGCGACCTGAGGTGGGGCGGGGCTGAGGAGCCACCTGAGGCGGGACCTGAGGCGGGAGAGGTGTCCCCAGCCTTGCTCTAGCGCTGCAGCCCCTGCCTCAGCTTTCTGCGCTCCAGAGCCTGTTTAGGAAATGCCGACTCTCCCTGAGAAGCAGGAAGTGCGGCTCCTCACGCTGTGAGCCGGCGCCAGATTGAGCCCCGGGCTTCCAGGAAATTAGGACGCGGAGTTGGGGTGTAGGGACCCGATAGGCGCAGCAGCCGAGGGGAGAGTGCCTGGCGGCCTTGGGGCAAGAGAGGAAGCAAAGGGGCAAAAGGCCGGCCCTGGGGGAGCGAGAACGCATTTTGACCACGTCGAACGGGAACCCATAGCTCGAGTTAACGCCTCAGAAAGTTTCTGTCCCAGCAGGCCTAAGAGCGCAGGAGATGAAACCTGCTGTGCCCTTCCTAGGGGAACCCTTGAGGAGTTTTGCAAAAAGTTCCCCTTTCATCTTCCTGTTGTCATGCTGAACATCCGTTAGAACTTGCCTTCCCTTTTGTGTGATCTTCCAGGTCAAACTCACTTCCACGGTCCTCCATCTCTGCATCAGGAAACTTGTTCAGGCGGGAAACCGTGGCGTCCCCTCGCACCTTCTACAATTTACAAACCAGCACAAGATTCTTTTTGCTCCACCTCAGAAGAGTGGTTGCCTGGGACTCTGCATCTCAGCTGACACCCTGGCCCAAGCTGCCAGCACCTCCCACTACATTCTGGGTGCGCCCCCACTTAATCATCTCTTCCTGCTTCGCTGCCCTGTCTCCAATATCTGTTATCTTAGAATCAATCAAATTTCCTCTTAAGACATGAGAGTAGAGCATGGCTCTCCTCATCTCAACACCGGAGCTGTCTTCTCATCACTCAGAGGACAAACAACACAAGGGTGTCAGGCCCTCAGAGACCTGGCCCTGACCAATCTCTTGTCCATACTGTGCCTTTCTTGCCCCTCCTCTCCAGTCTCTCTCCTTGCTATTTTGCCCTCCAATTTTTCTCACAGATATCCCAGTGTTTGGCTTCCTCATTCCTTCAGAATGTGAATCAAATGATACCTTTTATAGAGGCCTACTTTATTAAAAATGGAAACACCTCTATTTTTACCCTCCTGCTCTGGCTGGCACTCTATAATTTACTATAGAATTTGCTTATTATCTGCCTTCCTCAATTAAAGTATAAACTACAGGAGTTCAGTTACTTTTTTCCTATTTTCTTAATATTTTATCTTCAGCAATATTACATGACAAAGTAGACACTGGGTAAATGTTTGTTGAGTTAGTGGTTTTTTTCCCCAAAAAATATTTCCAAAGCCTTTTAAATTCTCATTGAGTTAAATCAATGCTTGAAAGTGATATGTTATGAATATATAGAATAGCACTATAAAATTTAGTATGCCCAGATGTTATTCATAATGATGTGTTAAATTGTTCAAAAATAAAAATTAATGACTATCCAGCATATTTTTTCTTAAGAAAGCAGGGGAGTAATGGCTTTTAAAAAGAGTATAAGTCTATTGAACAAAATACTTGATAAAACAATAGCCATCATCTGAAAAGTTTAACTATATCTTAGACTTCTTATTTTAAGTCTCTCAGTATCCCCTAACCATAATTCTGAGAGGTGAACTCAAATGCAATTGAATACATTTCTTTTTTAAACGATGATTTGAAACTAACCCTAAAATAAAATAGTAATAACTAAATAGTAATAACTACTTTTTTACTATTAAAAGTAAAATAG
The DNA here is from genome assembly GCF_964194135.1 of Talpa europaea. Taxonomy (NCBI): domain Eukaryota; kingdom Metazoa; phylum Chordata; class Mammalia; order Eulipotyphla; family Talpidae; genus Talpa; species Talpa europaea. Next base: position 43,346,854 of record NC_140083.1, on the reverse strand, counting down.
TAATAACTACTTTTTTGTCACCTATTATGTCTCAAGACTAGACCCTTTGCATTTGTTAACTTTACATGTTCAAGCAACTATTAGGTGCTACTATCTCTGTTTTTCATACGAAGAAACCAAGGTCCAGAGAAATTGAGGTATTGGCTCTAGTCACTGTAGGTTTGTGGACCAGTTCTGATCAGAACCCAGGACCACAAAACCTTCTCTCCACCCTTCTACACTCTCTTCCTCTGGCCAGAGTGCTAATGAAGCACAGTTTTATAAATTTTATTAATTCACTTGCAAAGAATTCCTATTTTGCATCAAAGTGATGTGTAAAAAATTCATTCAGAGTGCAACAAATTTTCACATGGCAACGTTTATTAATATAATTCCAGACTACACATTGCAGCTAACTTTTAGGAAACTATCTCATGTAAAGTATAGCTTAGTATCAACTACTTTGTGAAAACACTGTTAAAATACCCATATATTTATGTCTTGTGAAACTGAATTTTTTTCATATATGTCAGCCAACCAATACATTGTAATACATTGAATGCAGAAGCAGATAATATATGTTTCTACTAAGTTAAACATTAAAGATATATGCAAAACTGTAAAATGATGTCACTCTTCTTTTTTGGCAAATACGTTTTTTATAAACATGCTTGCTAACTGTTCATTTATTATTTTTAAAGAAATTAGTTAAGTAATTTTTTAATTTATCAGTGTCAATATGTAATATGTTAAATATTAGTAGTTATAACCATAAGTAAAATTTCTTTGGAGTCTAAAACTAAGAGGGTCTTGAGACCAAGTTTAAGAACTGCTGCCGACTCTCATTCACTCTTACTCTTCCTCCACTGCACAGCCAAACTTCTTAGAAAATTCATTCATTCACTTCTCCACTAAATCTGTTCTTAAGCCATCCATTCAGTGCCCTTCTGGTTTCCATAGCTAACACACACATCCAAATTATTTCCTCTCTCTGATATTTTTATGCCAAATCTCTGGTGTGCTACTCCTGATTTTCTTCTTGTCTTCATGACATATTGTTACTTTTTAAAGATTCTTCTTTCTCTTCACTCCTTTGAATTTTATATATTCCTAATAAGCAACCTCAGACTTACTTGTTGCTTCAAACAATGATTCACATATGAATACATGAGAATACTCATATAATGTGCATTTTCTACCTCACCCTATCTCAGACTACGTGCCTGGCTATTTAGTGCCAACCCCTCCAGATAGTGCCAGAGGTAGTGATTTCACATGACCAAAACGGTCATGTTTCCTCCACCAAGCCAAAAAACCCAGGAACCATCTTTGTTTCCCTCATGCTCCCTTCTAAGGCTGATCTTTCTTCAAAATGTTTTGTTTGGCTTCCTAAATCTTTGTATCTTTTTCTTTTCCATTCCCTACCCTATGATTCCTTCAGGCCCTCAGTTCTGCTGACCTAGATTATTTTAAATTTCAAACTGGTTTTCTTGCCTTAATGCACTTTGTTTCCATTTATTACCCAAAGAAAAACCACTAAACCAAATACAGCTCTGCATAACAGAATTTTCGTTAGAATCCTGAAATAGTTTTCCTGTAACTTTTAATAAAGTATCAGCCCTTTATCTTAACATATAAGTATGTAGATAATTTGACACTATCTAACCTCTTCTCATTACTTAATGATGTACTTCCTATGGCATTGCCATAGCAAACTCTGATTGAGCCTAAGGCTTACTCTCCCATCCTGCTCTCACCTATTCTCTACCTCACCCTCCAAGATGAAATTTTAGGCCTTCTCACTTACCCTTCCAACCTCCCACTCCACTCAAACCTGTCTTCAGACTGCCTCTGCTTGACACTCTGGGCACCTAAAACTTTCTTTATATACCTGTTAATAGCCTTTTTTCACTTCTCATAATTGTTGTAAATCTGATAAACTTGAAAAAAAAGATTTTCTCTTTTCAGTAGTCCTCATCACTTAGTACAGAGCCTGACATATATGCTTATAGGGTGTATAAAAGAATGAAATGTAACAATTGCTTTTACTAGAGAGAGAATGGCATAAGCAGTGTGTTGAGTTACAGAAGAAGGGACATATGGTGTTCTGTGATTTGCCTTAGGTCATACCATAACTCTTAGATACCAACTTTGTGGGATAGAAATGATAGATCTGTCTTAGTCACTGTAAGAATTAAGTGATATATAGAAACAGCACGGCCCTGGGCAAGAAAGTCATTTGTTCCTATCACTTAAATGCCAGTATCTTTAATGTGCTAGTCTCTACTTTTATATTAGTGGATACAATGCACATAGTTCTGAATTCTTGGATCCTATAGTCTAATGAGGGATGACACAGTTAAAAAACTAGGCACCTAAATATATGATTGTAAGTACATTGTGTAGTGATGAACTAGATTGACAGTAGATAGAAGGGCTAGATGTGAAGACCAAAGAGAAGAAGAGAACATCAATATAGAGGTCTAGGTTATAGGGAGAATTTTTTGCTTCTTACTCTTATAGCTGCTGAATTTTGTACCACATGAATGTATGTATCCAAAAATGAATAGTATTTTAAAAATAAAAATATAGAGAAGAGCAGGAGAATTCTTGACAGAAGAGTCTTTGTCTTGATTAGTTAAAAGGAAAGGTGTCCACCTGCTGAGGATGAGGGAATTGGAGATAATATAAAAACAAATCGAAGTAAAGGTATGAAATGGTCACTAAGGATGATGAATGAAGGCAAGTAAGGGATTAACAGCAGTGTTGAAGATGATGGGAAATGGGTTCCCATAAATTATATTCACACCAGTTTGCTCAGTTACCTGCTTCTCTACAGATGCATTCAGCAGTGCAGGTGTACAGGCAAAATAGTGAGATTTATTTCTGGCTGCATTTTTGCCAGGTGAAGTAGCAGAAGAAGAAGGGGATTGAGGAAATAAGAGTTCTGTTAGAGATTAAGTTAGTAAACCATGGGTTTGGCTTGGTAAGGAATGACTAGTGATTAGGCAGGTTTGCTGGACTCAGTGTGGAGGGGTTAGGAAGAGCACACTGTGGAAAGTAAGTGAATGAGTGATATCTTTTCATTGTTTCAGGACATTTTGGCTTTTTTGTGTAAATTTTCCTGGGAATATATCAGTGTCAGAAAAAAAAATCTAATTTTTATTGATATTAAGATATGGCTAAAGAAAAAACAAGCCAAGAAGACCATTAGACAAATAAATCATAATTTTAATTTCTTGTTCAGATATCAACTATTAGTTGACTTTGGAGTGTTCCTTTATTAATGTGTAATTTGTTGCCAGCATTTCATTAACGTAACAAAGTGTGATGTGTAATTTTACAGGTTTCATTGCTAAAACTACTATAAAATTTTAATGAGAATTTTCCATATTTTAGGAATAGAAGATGAACAAGCCTATAACACCTTCAACATATGTGCGCTCCCTCAATGTTGGACTAATTAGGAAGCTGTCAGATTTTATTGATCCTCAGGAAGGATGGAAGAAGTTAGCAGTAGCTATTAAAAAACCATCTGGTGATGAGAGATACAATCAGTTTCACATAAGGTAATGTGAAATAATATTTAAATTTTACATCATAATTTCAAATGATTAGTAGACGTAATTACTATCTAGTGTTGCGGTTCAGAAAGTAAACCTCTCCCTGTACAGATTATTATATTAAATAACCTCTTTTTTTCTTTCTCTAAACAATATTTTATTCATTCTCCAATCTATCAGTAGTTAGGCTAATATTGTGATCTTGCAAGTAAGTTTTTGGGTTAGCCTCAAGATTCCCACTTTTATTCTAGCTCTGCTTAGCAAGCCAAGTATAGGTCTACCTGCCTTACACTTCTCATTTCCACACTGAAATAATATAAGAATGTTACAAGCATCTCTAGTAAAATTAGAAGCCTTAACCTCTAGGTGTATGTTTTGGAAATTCTCCACAATGACATTTCAAAGTTGCTTATAATCATGTACATCCATGGACAGAATTATTAATTTTCAGCCATGATTTTTCAATACTATCTTCAGATAATTTGCATCTTTCTCTGTAAACCTATATACACCTATATAAAAATGTATCTTTGGAAGAAAGAGGAAAAGAAACTTTGTTGTGATTTTTGTCATTAACTTGGAAAACTTCAAGTCACAGCTCCCATGTTATTTCTTTGAGGAAGCGTTTCCTCATTAAGGGTGAACATCTTAATTACTCTGAGGAAGCTTAAGTTAAACCTTAAAAGTCAGTTTTTAAAGATGGCTTGTATATTACTGTTAAAAACTTTTGGGGAACACTTGAGCCAATGTGGGTGGGGAGAAAAAATAAATAAATATTGAAAAAAATGAAAGGGCTCCCCTGGTGGCCCAGCAGTTGAGCACTGATTACTCAAAAGTTATCAATTTACAGCCACCAATGAGTAGTTGATTCATTTAGGGCCATCTCTGGGTGCTGAAATCACAAAGTGAAAGTTTGCTTATGGACAAGATAAGCACAAGATTTCAAAGCATTATCCACAGATGACTTTTGAATGACAAAGGAGAAAGTTAATTTTATTAAAAAATCTCAACTGTGCCTTCCTAACCAAGTAATCAAGCTTTGTGTCAGCAATAATAGAACAAACTTGTCATATGTCTCCAGATGTGACACAGTGGAAAGGACACATCGCTGCCTCTGTAGTGTTCTTATCAAAAATTTATAACCTGAATTCAATCAGGAGGAAGTAGACAAATTTATACCATGGACATTCTGAAAGGCTCTGGCCTATATTCTACAGTGTGCAGTCAGAGTGAGGAAGGGAAAGAGCGCAAATATGGTAAAATATTATGCGCTGGTGATTTGGTAAGTCTATGTAAAGAGTAAATTGTCAGAAAATGAAAGACAATTACCTATAATTTCTTTGAGGAAACACTTCCTCAAAGAAATAACATCGGATCTGTGACTTGAAGTTTTCCAAGTTAATGACAAGAATAGCCAAAGCAAACAAACTGTCAAAGCACAGCAGAAATAACTTAGACTCTACGAAAAATGTGATGGTTTCCAGGGGTGGGGAAGGAAAAGGAAGTGAGAGGCAGGGGTAAAGAGGTCCATTTAATAGTGGTTGAACAGCACTAGAACTTTATGATCAATGTGATGAGGCAGAAAAGAACATACAGTTAAGATTTAAGGAATATTTCAACAAGTTTATGTGTATTCTGTTTCTTTCATCAGGATGGTTTATTTAAAATCATGTAGCAGAGTTAATAAGTCACCAGGGAAGTAATAAAGTTAGTAGGTTGAGAACACACCCTATGTCAACTAAGATCTGAACTTGTATATCAGTGTAGAGCCAGCTTATTACCTCTGAGGCTTTGGGTTCATTACTTCTCCACGCCTGGTTTTCTTATTAGTAAGTAGTGTGATAACCATATCTTAGAGAATCTTGAGAAATGAGTCATTTACTCAATAACCCACTAAGTACTCAGTAAGTACTCAGTACATATTTACTTATACAATCATCATTTGCATCATCTTTTTTCCTTCTCTGCAATTCTTTCCATTTCTCTTTCTGTCCTTTAATATTATGAGAGATGCTGTGGGTAAAACACAGTTGGGGGGAATATTCCTGATTTCATGTTAACTATTTACGTACTAATTTGGTTTCTTTGTTACTTGCATTAAGGAGATTTGAAGCATTGCTTCAAACTGGAAAAAGTCCCACTTGTGAATTACTGTTTGATTGGGGCACCACAAACTGCACAGTTGGTGAGCTCGTGGATCTTTTGGTTCAAAATGAGTTTTTTGCCCCTGCAAGTCTTTTGCTACCAGGTAAACCATGGGTGACTGAGGAATTACAATTAGGATGGAAACACAAGTAGCAAAATTGGGAACATTTCTCCTTTCTCTTACTTTTTTCTCATAGTAGACAAACCCTACATGTGAGACCTTTTATGTTCTTTCGACTCTCTCCAACTCTTTAACAAGCACCCCAGAAGTGGAGACCATAGTCTTGCTGCTGAGGAGATGGAGGCTTTATGATTGAATCTGATCCACCATTGAATCAAGTAGCTTTGTGCTGACTGTGTTATATATGTATATATTTAGATATCTAGTTTAGGCTGTAAGAATCAATTATTCTTTTGAGTTCTTCCCTTTTTTCACCTTCAGCCTCCACCCTGATCTATGATCATGATTTCCTAACATTGTATTGAGTGGGTTAGTGTCTGGTTACCTTCCTCATAACTTCCTCATTATTTTTTTCCCTTTGATGCCATTTACACCACTGGGTCTCATCCTTTAGTGTGCATAAGAAGTGCCTGTGATTCTTGTCAAACATGCAGCTTCCTGGACCCTATTCCAAGCCACATTATCAGAATTCTGGGATTGAGTTCAAAGTCTATGTGTTTACGGCTCATGGACCACTTTTTGAAAACACTGCCTCACTCGCTCCTCCCAAATTTATCCAGTGATAAATTCTTACTGGGTAGCTGCTTGTGTGTTCTGTGAAAATAAGGGGCTAAAATTTTGAAACTGGAATGATGTTAAATCAACTGGCTCCTAGTTTAACTGTTTCACAAACATCTTTTTCTTATGGAAGAACAACTTGTGTTTTATCTCATTTGGCAGATGCTGTTCCCAAAGTTGTTGATATACTACCTTCTAAAGAAACTGTAACCATTCAGCAGAAACAGATGCCTCTCTTTGGCAAAGACAGGACATCTGTGATACCTTTGCAGAATCCAGAACAAAAATACATGCCACCTGACTCAAGTCCAGAAAAAACAAGCTTAGATATTAGTGATACACGTAAGTAATATTTACAGTTTCTTCCACTTGTGAGCTTGTCGTTAAGACCATTACTGCTTATTAAATCTCTCCTGTGAGAGGGGCCCTTGGTGTTCAGGTTATGAGGTTGAAGCTTATGAAAAAGCTCCTGGAGGGCCTCCCTGGTGACCTAGGGGTTGAGTCTCAGAGCTATCACCTCTACGGCCTGAGTTTGGGTCTGAGTTTGATCCCTGGCCAGGGAGCTGACCCACATAGGGTGCAGCAGACCTCTCATCTCACCTGCTGCACCCCTCAGCAGTGGATTTCAGTGGATCTACCTGTTCTGCTCCCCACTCTGTCTCTGGTCAATCCTCTCACCCCTTACACCTCTGGCCTACACCCCAGTTCTTCTACCAAAATAAAAAAAGGAAAATAAAAGACCCAGGAGAGCTTTCTTGCTGCTTCCACCACATGAAAACACAGGAAAAGTCAGCTGTTTGCAGCCTGACAAAGAACTCTCACCAGAACCCAACCATGTTGGAACCCTGATCTCAGACTTCTCAGCTCCTAGAACTGTGAGCAATAAATCTGTTGCTTATAAGATAAAAAATGAAAGTTTAAAAAAAAATAAATCTCTACCATTGCTTGTGCACACTGGAAGTAGCTCTTTTCTATTTTTGCTTCTTCCTGATTTATTAAGCACCAGCTTCATTGTATTCACCACTGTGTTATCAGTGAATAGAAGCAATAGGACATACAAACACCCACAGAAATTGTGAAAAATATAATTAAATATTTACATAACTTGAAAAGGCAATTTACTTTTTTACTTTATTTATAGATTTTTGCATCATTGTTCATTTTTGTATGAGTTTGATTTCTCCTCTCTGGTGTAATCCCAATAAAATTACCACCACAAAGACACCTGTGAACCATCACCATAGTCTCTTGTGCTCATTCCTCCCCTGTTTTGGTCCCTCATCTGCTATGTACCTAAGATCTATAGTTTGCCTGCTAGTTTTGTCTTTTTTGTTGTTGTTGTTTGGTTCCCCTATATTCCTCCTATGAGTGAGACCATCCAATATTTTTCTCTTTCCTTCTGTCTTATCTCACTGAGCATAATCCCTTCTAGCTCCATCCATGTTGTTACAAATGACATGAGTTTATCTTTTTTGATCACTGAGTAGTATTCCATTGTGTATATAGACCACATCTTCTTGATTTAGTCATCTGTTTTGGGGCATTTAGGTTGGTTCCATATCTTAGCTATTGTAAACAGTACTGCAATAAACGTAGGAGGAAAAGGCAGTTTTTTTAAAAAAAGGTGATTACAGTTTTGAGTGGAGACTCATCAAACAGAAATCTCGAGATAAAGCTTAAAATTTGTATTTTCAAATGCTTTTATCCTCTCCCATCATGCCTAATCCAAAGTTGTGAATATTTATGTATTTCTGAAATATTTAAATTGAGAAAATAATGACATTATAAAAAACAATTTCTTTTTCACTGAAACACTTTCTTCGTTATTTTACTGATATAGGTTTCTACAGCTTTTCATTCTATGAATTGAAGAATGTCACAAACAACTTTGATGAACGACCCATTTCTATGGGTGGTAATAAAATGGGAGAGGGAGGATTTGGAGTTGTGTATAAAGGTTATGTGAACAACAGAACTGTAGCGGTGAAAAAGCTGGCAACGGTAAGTTATATTTTCAGGAATAAAAATAATTAAGGAAGTTTTACTTCCTAATGTGATATAGAATAAATGTTAATCCTTAGGACATATGTTATTTTAGTGGGTCTTTTCTCTAAATAAACATCATTCTAAGCTGGAAGTTCTTAACATTTAAAAATCTGTGGAAAGCTATTTATTCCCCCCAACACAAGTATGCTTATGCATACATACATACAATTATATATATAATTTAGGGAGATTCATAAACTAGAGAAACCCTGCTCTACACAGTGCATCCTGCATAATCAAGACTTAAATAGTAAGTAAAAATAACATTCTTTTTATTACTTTTCTCATTTAAAAATAAGATTTAGAAATTATACATTAAGAAAAAAGATGGAAAAATTTCTTACCTGTTTTCTTTGTTCCCATTTCTACTAGGTGTTCAGAGTTTATTCACTGGTTATATTCTAACAATATCAATAAAATGTATATTTATATAATAAACACTCTTTGTCATGTAGGATGAAATATTTGCAGGTTTTGTTTTTCTTCTTGCCTATGAATTTATTCATGTTTTCCATCACAGATTTTTTTCCAAGTTTTTCTACAGTTAAGTCGCATATCATTTAATTTTGTTGCCATAATAATTCAATGTTTATATAATTTATAAGATGCTTTCCTTCAACTAAACAACCCTGGGACCTTGAGCAAAAATCACTAATATTTTCCACTTTTCATTATTCTAGAAAGTGTCGAGAATAATACAGTACTATTTTAGAGAAGCAGAATCAGCCAGCACATCTCTTGTACTTCCTTCTAACTTCAAGCACAATGACCTTAGGTTATTGTTTTGTATTATATTATATTATATATTATTTTGCTTTTCCAGATGGTTGACATTAGTACTGAAGAACTGAAAGAACAGTTTGATCAGGAAATAAAAGTAATGGCAAAGTAAGTCAATGTGACAGTATGGTACAGCCAAAAAGAACACTGGTTTCTTGTGTGCCATGAACCACGGATACTCATATTCAAATTCATAAAATTAAAATAGAGAGTTTAGATTTAAGGAATTAAAGAACTTTTAATCTACAATTCTGTGACTACCTAAATTCATATGCCTATAGTCTTAAATAGTAGTGATATTTTATGTTAATTTTTTCCCCATCACCATCCCTTGTCCCTTACCCTCCCTCCCCCTTTAACCTTAGCACCCTCATAGTGTTTTTTGGTGTCCACTAGTTTTTGAACATGTTGATGTTGTCAAATTGTCTTCCATTTGAATGTCCAGTATTGTTTTTTATCATCCTGACTTAATTTGCTTTGAATAATTCTCTCAAATTGGCTTCATTTTGTTGAAAATGGCTGCATTTTATCCTTTTTATGACAATGTAATACTCCACGTTGTGTATATACTACATCTTCTTGATCCACTTGTGTTTGGTTTTTGTTTTTGTTTCTTGTTCTTTGCATAGAACTATGGTGTAGGCCAGAGGTGTGGGGGGTAGGATGAGTCACCAGAGACAGAGTGGGGAGAACAGGTGGATTGCCTGAAATACACTGCTGAGGGGAGCAGCGGACAAGACAGGAGAGGTCTGCTGCTCCCTATGTGGGTCAGCTTCCTGGCCAATGATGGAACTCAGGCCATAGTAGAAGTAGCATTGAGACTTAACCCTAGGCTGCCAGGGAGGCCTGATCCATTTGTTCATTGAAGGAGATTTACGCTGCTTCCATGTCTTAGCTATTGCAAATAATCTGCTGTGAATATTGTGGAACATTGTGGATTTTTGTTGATGGTTGCTGTGTGTGGTTCCATGCACAAGAATGGAATTGCTGAGTCATCATTTTTTAAAGATAAATTTAGTTTGCTTTCCAAAATGGTTTTATCAGTTTACATTTCCACCAACAGAGCAATAGGGTTGCTTTTTCTCTTTTGAAGATGTGCCGTTCTCATGGGTGTGAGATGTTCTCTCACTAGTTTAATATGCATCTCTTATATAAGTTACAATTAGCATTTTTTTTTTAATGTCGTTTGGCCTTCTGGATATCCTCTTTGGTGAATTGTCTGTTCATATCTATTGCCCATTTGCTAATTGGGTTTTTTTTAATTGTTGAAATGTATTAATTTCTTATAATCTTAGATATTAATCACCTATTATTTGTTGTATAAATGTATAAACCTGTTGTATAAGTATTATCTCCCATTCAGTAGGGTATCTATTTAATCTTTTTGCTGTGCAGAAGCTTTTTAACTTGAAGTAATCCCAATTGTTTTTCTTTTTAGTTTCCTTGCCACAGGGATCAAATTATTCAAAATATCTTTATCATTGATACCTTGGAACCTATGGCAAATGTTTTCTTCTATGTATTTTATTGTTATAGGACTGATCTAAATCTTTACTCCACTGGAATTTAGTTCTGTGAATGGCATTAACCAGTAATTTAACTTCATTCTACCAGTAATCCAACTTCATTCTCTATGTGTGGTCTTCAGTTTTACTAGCACTATTTATTAAAGAGACTGTACTTTCCCTTTTTATAGTCATTGCTGCTTTATCATAGATTAGGTGCTGGTATGCATGTGAGTTTCTTCTAGGGCTTTTGATTTATTCCATTGATCTAGCCTCTTAATAGGGAAGTTTATGCTCTGACCCAATTCAGTCTCTATCTGCTCTCCATTAATGAGCCTCAGATTCACGCTAGGACTCTCACTCTGTGCCCCCGCAATTCACCCACTATCATGATTTCTACTCATGTACCCTCTTATCCAGTGCAGTGCCAGGTCTTATGCAAGGGCTTTGCACTTCAGCTGCTTTTTCTCCTTGATAGTTGCATTGCTCCATTATTGTTCTAGTTCACATAAGTTTTCCTGCCCCTTTCAGTAGGGCTGGAGTGCTCATTGTATGTGGTGGTAGTCAGTTTTCCCTCAGGGGTTTACATTGATTTTGTTGTGTTTGGAGGAGGCAAGCCCAGTGTTTTGTCTTCACTCTGCCAACATTTTGCCCATGTCCTTGGCGTTGTTTTAAATCACAGCAAAGTCACATGGAATTTCAACTATAATTCATTATCGTGCTTTCTGCTACCAGAACCCATGGCAGGTAAATTGTAGTGGTACTTTAAAAAAAAATTATTTATAGAATAATATTCAGTAGATCCTTAGATATAAACCAATGTTATATGCATAAATTCTTAGAAGGTAATGACACAGTATGCTAGAAAATTATTGGATATCATCAAGAAGGGCAGAAGAAACAAATTAGGAAATTTATTCTAATAGTTATAGTGATTCATATTTGAGGTATCTAATATGCCATATTGAACAAAAATGCCACACAAAGCAATGCATTTTTCATGCATTTTCATTCAACCTTTACAACAACTGTTACAGTTCACCTCCAATTTTTCAAACTGAGATTTAGAAATTTTTAATAACTTGCCAAAGGCCACACAGCCAATAAATATTAGAACTGGGTTTCAGCTGAAGATCTGTCTGAGTCCAGAGCTTGAGCTCTTGATCTGAACACCAATAGAATTTATGAATTTACCTTATTTACACCCACTGCTATAAATCATAAATTCTAGTTGCTTTACCTCAAGAAAGAAATAAGAGACTGGAATTCATTCATTCAAAGTAAAAACTACTCATACTGACTGACAAAACAATTAAAACTCTTTCAGGATTTGCTCTCCTCTCCCTTACCCCCATTCTTCAACCTAAAAGTTATGGGTTCAAAGTGGATAATCAGGAAAATATTATTTAAATAGTAAAAATCTCAAATATATCGGTCAGAGAGAACAATTTATAATATTTCTATATACTTCATGATGTTTGAAGTTTTTTTCATCTCACTACAAGTAACTTTAGGACATTTTACAGTCTACAACATTCTATCAAGTGAGAATTATATTTTATTTAACCACTACTCCACTAGACTTGTTACTAATTTTCAGTATTACAAAATAAAGATCTTTTAAATTTCTCAGAACCTCCCTGGTGGCACAAGGGGTTAAGATGCAGCACTATGAAGCTATCTGCAGCCACTGCAGCACAAATTCCATCCCCAGCCAGGGAGGTGAACCACATGACTCAGAGACCTCTCCTGACTCGCCCATTGCTCCCCTCAGCAGTGTATTTCAATCAGTCTTCCTGTTCTGCTCCCCAGTCTGTCTCTGGTGAATCCTCTTACCCTGTACACCTCTGGCCTATACCCCAGTTCTTGTGTGCATAAATAAATAAATCTTAAAAAAAAAAACTCTCTGTACATAAATCTTGAAATGCATCTCTGCTTGTTCATCAGCGAGAGTCCAAGAATTACTGGTTCAAAATGTATGAACATTTAAAAAACAAACCAAGTATAAGAACAAATAGCTTTATAGAAAAGTTGTGGTAATTTATATTCCTACCAGCAATTTATTACAATTCCAAACTTCATGGCCCCCTCCCCACCATTGAATATTACCACTTTGTTTTAATAAATGTCAGTCCCTGGACCTTACTAACAGAATGACTTTAACCAAGTTTGCTAACTCTGTAGTCATTAGTTTTCTAATCTGTAAAATCACATAGTAGTTGTATCCTATTCTATATAAAATACCACCATTAAGTTATTGTATGGTTTAAATAAAACCAGGACAACTAATTTCCCACAATACCTTGTATAAAGTGTAAACTCAGCAAATGTTTTTTTAAAAAGCATTCTTTTTCTCTCTAAATTTATTTATTTATTTTCTTACATCCTTGTTCATTTTTGTACAGCAATTGGTTTCTCCCCTCTGGTTTGTTCCCTTAGTTATCCCACCACCACAGCACCCGTGATCCATCACCACAGTCCCTTGTAACCTTCCCTCCCCTGGTTTTGACCCTCTCCCCCTCCCTTGCTATATGCCTCAGGTCCATGGTCAGCTTGCAAGTTTCATGTTTTTCTTGATCTGTTGTTGATTTCTCTGCATTCTGCATATAAGTGAAACCATGTGATATTTAGCTTTTTCCTTTTGACATATTTCACTAGCATAATCCCTTCCAACTCCATCGATGTTGCTGTAAATGGAAAGATTTTTGTCTTACTGGATAGCTGAGTAGTATTCCATTGTGTATGTATACTAAACTTTTTGATCCATACATCTATTTGGGGCATTTGGGTTACTTCCATAGCTTCACTATTGTAAATAGTGCTTCAGTAAACATAGAAGTGCCGGTTTCCTTTTTTTTGTTTTTTGTTTTTTGTTTTTTTAAGATTTATTTATTTATACAAGCACTGGGTACAGTCAAAAGCGCGAGAGGGTGAGAGAATTCACCAGAGCCAGAGCGGGGAGCAGAGCAGGCAGAAGGACCGAAGTACACTGCTGAGGGGAGCAGCGGGCGGCAAGAGAGGTCTGCGTGCCATGTGGGACCCTCCTCCGGTGGCCGGGGAGCAGCCAGGATCGAACCGGCGCTGCAGTGGCTGTGCGCAGCTTCACAGCCCGGCGCTCAACCGCTGTGCCACCAGGGAGGCCCCGGTTTCCTTTTGAATTCATATTTTCATGTTTTTTGGCGGAATTCCTAGGAGTAGAATCACTGGATCATATGGTAGATCCACTTTTAGAGTTTTAAGGAACCTCCACACAGCTTTCCATTAGTGGCTGGATTAGATTGCATTCCCATCAGCAATGTAAAAGGGTTCCTTTTACTCCACATCCTTTCCAGCGTTTGTTTCCAAGTTTGTTTTTTAAAATGCGCCATTCTCACAGGTGACAGGTGTGATGTACTATCTCACTGTGGTTTTGATTTGCAATTCCCTAATAATTAGTGATGTTGAATATTTTTTCATGTCTGTTGGCCATTTGCATTTCTTCTTTGCAGAAGTATGTTATCAGTTCACTGCCCATTTTCAATTAGATTGTTGGCTTTGTTTTTATTGAGTTGTGTAGTCTTTGCAGAAATATGCTATCAGTCCCTTATCAGTTGTACAGAGGGCAAATATTTCCTTCCATTCAGTAGGCTGTCTTTGTTTTGATTACTGTCTCTTTTGCTGTAAAGAAGCTTTTAAAAGCATTTTTAAATTGTGCCAATTTGGTAGAAAATGGATCTCTTATCATTTTAATTTGCACTTCTTAAAATATAAGACTATAGAAAGTCCTAGTTAAAATAATGAAATGCCAGAATTATAGATCATTTTGAATGAACAAAATGAGTAAGCACTTGCATGGAATACCTATCACATACTAGGTATATTTCTAGGCACATATTCACTTAATTCTCATAGCAACCATCTTACATAATAGTTTTATTGTCCACATGCAGCAAGTAATTTCCTGAGGCTTGTTGAGGTTGTTCACTTGCCATAGGTCACATATCCAGGGGGTGGCAGATCTGGACTGTAAGCTTAGGACTTTCAACTCAGCCCAATTTTCTATTTACTGTACCTCAGATGCCTGCAATTTTTTTATACTTCACTTTTTAATTGTGCTACTCTTGAGTATATAAGAAAACTCAGATTAGGTTATAAGTAATCAGATATGATTAAAGATCAGAAATGTGTAGATTTTATGTTATTGAAGATCAGGTATCTATAAATCAGTGCTCTGCATATATTAGAAAATTCTTATAAGTGTTATCATAAAAGTTTCAACATATTTCTTGATATTTATGCTATCAGTGAAAATTATGCTAAACAAAAGCAACTATCAGCTTAAACTATCTTAAACTATATATATAAGATATTAAACTATAATATATAATATAAAATATAAAATATAAGATATTAAACTATCTTAAACTATATATATAGCTTAAACTATCATAGTTTTCAATGATCTGAACTGTTAAGCTCTTACTATTACATAGAAAGAGATTTTGCTTCTAATATTGATCAATATTGACTGAAAGGAGGAATATTTGCAGAAAATTACATAGCTAATAGTCAACATGAATAAGCAAACCATAATCTACATTCATTATAAATGATATGTTATATGTCATTTTCTTGTCTGTTTTTCTGCTAAAGCTCTAAATTGAATGACTTCCAACCTCCAGCTGAATATATGTATGTATCATAATAATTCTGAGTGGAAATTATTTGTCACAGGTGTCAACATGAAAACTTAGTAGAACTACTGGGTTTCTCAAGTGATGGAGATGACCTTTGCTTGGTATATGTTTACATGCCTAATGGTTCATTACTGGACAGACTGTCATGCTTGGTAAGGTGTTTGTTTATCACTTTGCTTGACTTTCTGTGTTGGAATACTAAAGTTCGCTGTATAACAGAATCATTTAAACTCCATTAGTCTTAGTATTTTTCTCTGCTCTGTGAAAATTGTACCTTTGATATGTAAATTGAGGTTTCTACTTTATTAGGTGATAATCTAGAATGTAAAAATATCAGCTAAGGGTACACTTTGCAGACCCTCTTGTGTATTTTTGTCACCAAAAAAGCAATGCTAACCCCCATTTGATCTTATTTAGAGATCTTTTTTAACAACTTTAAAGTAGTCATAAAATTCTTTGTTGTATATTATTATTTTCAGTAGTTTCTGGGAAAAATATTCTATTAGATATTTTGTATAGATTGTTTTTATCCTCCATCTTTTTACAAAATTGGTTCATTTCTTCTTAAGGATGATACTCCACCACTTCCTTGGCACGTAAGATGTAATATAGCTCAGGGTGCAGCAAATGGCATCAGTTTTTTACATGAAAACCATCACATTCATAGAGATATTAAAAGGTAAGTACTAGTTTTAAAGTTTCAGAAGACCCTAATTAAATAATAATTTGTTCTCATTCTTTTTAGCCACTATTGACATGCATGTCTTAACCTAGAACTTTCTGTGAAAGCTCATCTCACTAAGGACATCCACGGTTTCCTTTATTCAAAACCCAGTGGCCTGTATTTAGTGCTCTTCCATGTTATTGTGTTATTCTTTACAACTGTTGCCTGGTTGAAATTATTTTTATTTTATTTCTGGATTATAACTTCTGAATCACCTTCACCGTATATGGGTACTTTTCAGTTCTGTTTCTTCTTATTTATCTGTTTAATTAACAAATTTTAATTAAGTGCTGGCTATATGCTAGGTCGATAATATCATTAGCGAAAGTAGCATTTATAGAGTTTGACATCAGTCAAATAATCACAAAATAGTAATAGAATTTTAGTGTGCATCATTAGTATAAAAAGAGTTCCCTGGCACTCCCTGGTGGCAAAAGGGGTTAAGCTCAGCACTATGATGCTATCTGCAACTACTGCAGCAGGAGTTTGATCCCTGGCCAGGAAGGTGACCCACATGGCGCAGCAGACCTCTCCTGTCTCGTCCGCTGCTCCCCTCAGCAGTGTATTTCAGCTGACCACCTGTTCTGCTCCTTATCTGTCTCTGGTGAATCCTCTCACCCTCCGCACCTCTGGCCTGTACATCAGTTCTTGTATGCATAAATAAATAAATCTTAAAAAAAAAAAAAAGAGTTCCTGAGGAAGTCATATTTAAACGGAGATTCACACAACTAGCAAGAAATAAGAAGGCAGAATTTGAGAAGTGTTATGAAATTGGAGGAAAAAACACTTTGAGCAGAAGGCACCACATTTACTAGACTGGTAGTGATAAGGAACATCGTAGCATGATGCATTCCAGGAAGCGAAATAAATGCAGTGTGACTAAAATGTAGAAATAGAAAGAACTGTTGATGCAAAATAAAATTATAGAGGTAGGTAAGGAGCTGAAACTAAGACCTAGTAGACTAAGGTGAAGATTTTAGTTTCATCATAACTATAGTCTGATGTCATTGAAAATTATAAGTAGAACATGACATCATATTTAAGTTTTAGAATACCTTTGACTAAAGTATAAAGGACTATTTGTAAGAAGGGGTAGCTGGAGGGTATCATAGAAGTCTATCATGTTAGAATTTTGTAAGGATAGTTAGGAGGCTATCATAGAACATGGTAGTAGTTCATAGAAGAGAAGTGAGCAGATTTAGAAATTAAAGTGGTAGGATTTGATGATATCTTTACTGCAGAGGCATGAGGGAGAGTGGTATCAGGAATGACTCCTGGATTTATGGCTTCTAGAATTCATTTTGGATTGATTATGGCATGATTCACTTATATTAAAGGCACCACAAAAGAACCTGGCTGGGGTCAGGAGATTGGAGGGTGTGGACAATGTGACTTCTCCTTTTGTACACATTGTGTTTGAGATTATTTTAAGATATAGGAGTGGGAACAGATAGAATGACATACAGATTTGGAGCAGGAAAAATAAGCTAAAGATATAAATTTGTGTATTACTTGCATTCAGGTAATCATTGAAGCACGGTCATATGATTGTAATCGCTTAAGGAGAGATACAGACTCTGAAAAGATTCCAAATCAAGTCCTAAGGAATTTTATAATTTTTAATTTTATTGCCTTAAATATTCTATTGAAGTGCCATTACTTTACATCATCATTAGTGTTTTGGAAGTACAGGATCTCCCCCTTCAGGTGTAGCTACCATACCACACCCAGCGCCATAGCACCTCTGGTCCTTTACCCTTGTCCACTGTGCTTTCTCTCCACTTTGTTCTCTCTGGAACTTTAAGACTTATTCCTTATGTAAAAGAGAATTAATACCAAAAGGCATCTAAGAAAGTAGGCAGAGGTAAGATAAAAAAAAACAGAAGAATATAGTATCCCTGAAAAAAAAGGAAACAAAGTATCCATTTGATAAGTGCCATAAAGGTCATTAGAGACCGAGTTCCCTGTAGTAAGTAAGTGGGTCAGAAGTCAGGTGGTAGTTGAGCAGAGAAAGGGAACTGAGTATAGACAAGTCTTTTTAAGACATTTAGATAGTGAACATAATAACTGGAGATAGTTGTTATTCAGGAAACTTTTCTTTTTTCTTTTTTCTTTTTTTTTTTTAAGATGGACTCTTTTTTTTAAAGATTTATTTATTTATTTATACAAGCACTGGGTTCAGTCAGAAGCGTGGGAGGGTGAGAGAATTCACCAGAGCCAGAGCAGGGAGCAGAACAGGCAGAAGGACCGAAGTACACTGCTGAGGGGAGCAGCGGGCGGCAGGAGAGGTCTGCGCGCCATGTGGGACCCTCACCAGGCAGCCGGGGATCAAACTGGCGCTGCAGAGGCTGCGGGCAGCTTCGCAGCCCAGTGCGCAACCGCTGCGCCACCAGGGAGGCCCCAGGAAACTTTTCTTAAAGCTTTTTTATTTTTTTTTTATTTTTTATTTTTGGGTGGAAGAACTGGAGTGTAGACCGGAGGTGCAGAGGGTGAGAGGATTCCCCAGAGACAAAGTGGGGAGCAGAACAGGCACTGGGGAACAGCAGAAGAGCCACTGCTGAGGGGAGCAGCGGTGCCCTATGTAGTTCGGCAACCTGGCCTGGGATGGAACTCATTCTGTAGTGGTGATGGGGCTGAGATTTAACCCCTAAGCAACCAGGGAAGCCCCAGAAAACTTTTTTTTTTAGATTGTAGAGACTAAAGCATACTTGTATGCCTGTGGGAAGAGAAATATGGTGCTACAAGAGAGTAGTTTTTAAAGTGATTTACATGTGAGTGACTGTATCATTAGCTCCCAGTCCTCTATTTTCAGTACCTCCATACTAAAACACCTCACCTGAATGTCCCAAGCAACTCTAAAATCAAAATGTCAGAAATCAAATTTCTATCAATACCTCTCCCAACCCGAAGTCTTCCTCCTGTATTTCTTTGCTGATCAAAAGAAGTCACTATTGTCCTGTCTGCAAGCTACAGTCTTTCTCATGTCCCAAATCATACTAATTACTATTGAGTGTGCCTCAAAATTTGCACCTCATATTTTCCTCAGTTATTTACACCTCCACTGTCTCTTACTTGCTTTTTTACAAACCATCCCCCTCAACCTTCAACCATTCTGTGCTAGTTCTCATCTATTCATTGCCAGGTTGTGGTCCTAAAAGTCAAGTCTGATAACACCTGCTCCATACTATGAACACTTTAGCTGGTATCCTATTTCTCACAGGATAAAGTTCAAATTCATTCCATATTCCATTGACACCAGTTTCTTGAAATTGAGTATATGTTTTCTTTTTTTGTTTTCATCACTTTGTCCATGTTATCTGTAATTCCTTTCTTTCCTCAATTAATCATTAACTTCTTATAAACATTCAAGACTAAATACACTTTTCACTTTCTCTTTGGAATTTTCACAGTTCTTTCAGGCACATGTTTTTTCTTTCAACATTTTGTGCCTAATATCACCATTAAGGGGAGCATATTGATTTTTTTAAATTATTCATAAGACTAAATTATTCATAAGGCCTTGTCACAGACAAGATTCAAAGGTTTCCTCAATGCCCAGTACCAAGCTTAAATACTATAGCACATAGTAGTCCTCAATGATAAAATTTTTGTTGAATGGGAATATGAGGATATGAATGAATGCACATAAGAAGTGCATTAAGATTGGTTTACCACATTCTTTCTTCTTTGAAAGAGTTGAGATAGTACAGAAAAAAGAATAAAGAAATGAGTAATTAGGATACATTGGTTGGAAAATTGTTTTTAATGAACTAACTGAAAGGTGCAGAAAATAATTAGGAAGCTTTGAGGGAAGTTACCCTATAATAAATTATTTGTGAAATAATAAAAGTATCTCCCACTAATATGGACAGTTTCATTTCACTTTTATTCCCCTAAAATTTTTCTGTAAGAACAAAAAAGGAGGCAGTTATTTCTCTTTGGTACTAATCTAAATTCCAGATTCATTTATATAAATTTCAGGTTTTTATGGTGCATATTATGAAGTGGGATACTCTGTAAATGCATATGTACTTGTACTTATGTATCTACCTTAGACACAGTTTGAATTACTTGGAAAAAAGAACATTTCTTTCCTCTGAATTTTATATTTCTCCAGTGCAAATATCTTACTAGATGCAGACTTTACAGCTAAAATATCTGACTTTGGACTTGCACGGGCTTCTGAAAAGTTTGCCCAAACAGTCATGACTAGCAGAATTGTGGGAACAACGGCTTATATGGCTCCTGAAGCTTTGCGAGGAGAAATCACACCCAAATCTGACATCTACAGCTTTGGTGTGGTAAGTCTCATGTATTAATAACAATAGTCATTCTAACTAGGACTGAAATTGAATTAGATGTATTTTGAATATTTCTTTCTTGCTTGACTCTGATATATAAAGACATGAATTGTTCTCTTTCAACTGTAGTTAAATGAGAAAGTTATAAAATCTCTCAATTTATAAACCTTTTTCTTAGTTTTTCAAAATTACTGCAAAAATCCATTTTACTACATTATTCTCATGAATTAATATGATGCTTAAGTCATACATAAAATATACACTTCAGTGTCATATTTTTTTCATCTACCGCTCTATTCCTAGTAATTCTTAAGATGGAATGAGAGGCATGTGGAGAGGCATGGTTGCAGAAATTGAGTTCTTCCTTGTTTTAGTTTTTCATGTTTCATACATGGGAATTGAACTTCATAGAACTGTGAAATGAAGGCAAAAGGTTGTAGTAAGGTCTAAAGTTTAGAAAATAATATTCTGCTAAGAACAAGATAAAACTGTTCTTGTGAAGAGCCCCCTGCAAGACAGGAAAAGGACTGGGAGTTTCGTGTTGAGTAGAGCTGACTGTTCAGTAATTTGCAATAGAAGAAAACTATTTGTGCGAGTGAATGGATCCAAGAGACTGTGAAGGAAGAAGGGTGGTGAGGAGTGACCACAGCTCATGTGCTTTCCACTGTAGTGCCTGAAAGTGTAGTGCCACACATACACAGTGTGTGGAAATGACTAATCAGGTTTCACAGTCAAGAGCCATGCAGGTCTCCCGCCTTATACAAAATTAGAACATTCCTGCGAGCCCCCCTAGTGACCTAGGGGTTGAGTTTCAGCATTGTCACCGATACAGCCTGAGTCTGATCCTGGAACTGGCCCACATGCCACAGCAGACCTCTTCTGTCTTGCCCTCTGTACCCCTTAGCCGTATATTTCATTCGGTCCGCCTGTTGTGCTCCCCACTCTTGTCTCTGGTGAATCCTCTCAATCCCTGTACTTAAGGCCTACACCACAGTTCTTCTATGCAAAAATAAATTTAAAAAAGTATTATAACATTCCTATTTGGTATTATTTGGTAAGTTTTTGGGGAAATAACCTACCTGGGAATGCTTGAAAGTTTTTCCATATAAATTAATGGTAATAAACATTCCCAGACCCAGGAAATAACCTGCCAAATCATAACAAACAGGAACATTCTGCTCTTGCCCACCAGGAGCACTTGTCTTCCTATGTGTTGTCTTTAGTGTTATGTCAATGGATTTTTTTTTTTTTTTTTTTGGTCCTCATAGGTTTTACTAGAAATAATAACTGGACTTCCACCTGTAGATGAAAACCGTGAACCTCAGTTATTGGTAATTGAAAGTTCATTTTTTCATTCCCTTTCTCTTTGCTTTTATAATCTAAGTTTATATGAATAAATTTGGAATCTAGAAAAGCCATTTTCTATTCATTGGCAATTATATGTAGCAAACAAAAAGAACATCAAATATTTCTAATCTAAGTCTGCTGCAATTTTTTGTGAAGCTTAAGAAAGTCGTATATATCCTATGTTCTAGTTTGTGGGAAAAATCAGAAAGAACTCTATGATTTCTGTTTTCTTCTCCACTATGTTTTTATTTGCTACTTTCAGGGTGATTACTAACAGGTTTTTCATTCCAGAAACAAACAACATGGCTTTCCATCAAATTTATATTAGAGTAGAATTGCTAGGAAAATTATCGATCCATTCTTTTATAGAGTATTTTATTTATGAAATTATGTAAAGCTTTACTCAATTTGTAAAGTTAAACATTCACTGACAAGTACATAAATAGACTAACTGAACACTGAAACAATAGGGAAATCATGCCATATCCTTTTTTCATAGATAGTAAAATGTAAGAACTTAGTCTTTTTTATTAATTAGAGATTTACAGAAATATCTACTATCATTTATAGATTTTCTTAAAATCAAGTAATTACACCAAATTTACATTAATATGTATATTCTAATGGGGCAAAAGAGCGTGGCAAATTCAGACAATACCCATGCACCAAATTATTTCCCTAGAATGGAGATTAGAAAATCACAAGGGCCTGCCTCATGCTTTTTTTTTTTCCTTTTCTTTTTTTTTTTAATAGAGGCATGTTCTATTTATTTATTTATTTATCTATCTATCTATTTATTTATTTATTTGCTTATACATGCACTGGGTACAGTCAGAAGCGCGGGAGGGTGAGAGAATTCACCAGAGGCAGAGCGGGGAGCAGAGCAGGCAGAAGGACCGAAGTACACTGCTGAGGGGAGCAGCGGGCGGCAGGAGAGGTCTGCGCACCATGTGGGACCCTCCTCCGGTGGCTGGGGAGCAGCTGGGGATCGAACCAGCACCGCAGAGGCTTCGGGCAGCTTCGTAACCCAGCGCTCAACCGCTGCGCCACTGGGGAGGCCCATGCCTCATGCTTTTTTTTGAGAAGAGCAAAAAATATAATATTATGAGTGTCTCTTATAAAAAATGTACATTTTAAAATTTTCTGTGGTATACTGAAATGTAATAATGAAATATTACATGCTATATAATATTTCATATTAATATAATATTTTACATTAATATTTCACATTAATATAATATTTCACATTGATATATAATATTTCACATTAATATATTACATGCTATTAATATTTCACATAATATATATACTTACAGAACATAATATTATTATTTAAGGTTATTATTAAATTTTGGACTTTTTACACTCATACATAAAAAATCAAGTTTTGTCCTCATCAAAGGAATAAAATTTTCTGTCTCAGTGGTTGTTAGAGGTCAGGGAAGAAGATGCAGTTTT
This sequence comes from Talpa europaea, assembly GCF_964194135.1. Classification (NCBI taxonomy): domain Eukaryota; kingdom Metazoa; phylum Chordata; class Mammalia; order Eulipotyphla; family Talpidae; genus Talpa; species Talpa europaea. Next base: position 43,323,591 of record NC_140083.1, on the reverse strand, counting down.
TGAGTCATTAGTATACAGGCATAGATAAAACTTTGGGGTGGATTGGATTATACAGAGAAAGCACGAGTTAAAAATACAGGAGGAGAGCAAAAAAGCATGGAGGCTAAAGATGAAATCCAGTGTTTTACTAACTTGCAACTTAACATTTTTTAAGAAAGTCTTACTTGTCTAATTTTCTGTCCTCTTGCCTGAGATTCTTTTTCCCTTCAGAAGATTATGAAAGCCACAAAACTATAACTCAACTAAGGATGAAATACAGAAAAACACAAAATCCATCTTAGTCACAAGTACTGTGCATCATCATGTAACAGTGAAAATCATAAAACTTATTAAGGGAAGATTCTATTCTTGCACTTAATTTTTAAGATTCAAATGTGTTGTGACTATAAATTAATAAGATTTTAATATAAGTGCAGCTTTTAAAAGTGATTTTTTTAAATACCTTTGCATCACTAGATTCTGCCATTGCACTTTCTAAATTCATCCTTGAAAACTGGAGTGCTTCCAACCAACCTCACATAGTCTTTTCCATCTGTATTAGTTTCCTAGGACTGCTGTAAAAAATTTCCCATAACCTGGGACTTAAAACAACTGAAATTTATTCTCTGCTATTTCTGGGAGCCAGAAGTCTGAAATCAAGGTGTTACAGGGTCACATTACCTCTGGGTATGGCTGTCAGGGATAATGTCCCTTGTCTTCCAGCTTCCGGTGGCTGCACCATTCCTTGATTTGTGATCACATGAGGCCAGTCTCCACTCCTTGGCCATACTGTCTTTTCCTCTAGTCTGTTTTCTTCTCTTTCTGTCTCATACCCACACTTGTCCTTGGGTTTAGAGCCCACCTGGGTAATCCAGGATGCTCTCATCTGAAAATAATTTCCATCATTACATTTGCAAAGAAATTCTTCTCCAAATAAGATTATATCCACAGGTTCTGGAAATTAGGACATGGATGTATCATGTGGGGGTCCACCCACTCTAACAACCTGCTTCTGTACCTCTCTCCTTATTCACTACTTTTTCGTCCTGGCCCTCTCCAGTGTGTTGCCCTCCATCTTTTTCTTTCAACAATTTGAGTGCCCCTAAAGAATTTTGCCTGTGCAGGAAGGCAGAATCTGGGTCCAGAAGTTGCAATTGCATTATCAGAAGCACATCAAGAAACAGACCTGTGCTGGCAGCATAGGGGAGACTACTCATTGGGGCAGGACAGCTACAAGCTCAGTCACACAAATACAAAAATTAAAAGGCAAATGGCTGATGGTATCTAGAAGGTCAGTATGCATGTATGTTTGTGTGTGTTTATAAGTAACAGACTTTCTTGGCTGTCTTCAATTCTTAATAATATTATCAAAGTAGGTAACAGTACATGTTATCATAAAGTAGGTTAAACCATTAAAATTTATACTCTTTCCCTTCCATTTGAAATTCAAAGTGTTAACATTCATTTTAAAGCTGGATATTAAAGAAGAAATTGAAGATGAAGAAAAAACTATTGATGATTATGTTGATAAGAAGATGAATGACATTGATTCCATGTCCATTGAAAATATGTACGCTGTTGCTACTCAGTGTCTGCATGAAAAAAAAAATAAGAGACCAGATATTAAGAAGGTATTAATTTTTACAATTATTTAGAAAGTAAGGATGTGGGGTTCATCATTTTTTCCCCTAAGTGCACATTGCAAACCCATTATTTAATGTAGTTCTTTTGTTTTTTATTTTGTTTTCTCTCTCTCTCTCCATTTTTTTTTTTTTAAATAAAAGGTTCAACAGCAACTGCAAGAAATGACAGCATCTTAACACTTGGCCTTTAAAGTTCTTGGCTTCCCATATACAGCTCTCCAAGACACTTTTTCATTAAATTTTTTGTAAACTTTCTTCTTGTCTTTACCAAGGAATCATGTACAGCAGCAATTGTTAAAGCTTACGTGGCACCGCCAGCATATAGAGCAAACAAAAGCAGAGCTACTGTGTTGCTGCTTAGCCCTACCTTCCCACTGCCACTCCAGATCTTAGAGCTGTCTTTAAGACATCTCCTTGGAACCGCACTGAACAGTTTGTGAACTACAGGATTAGCAAAAAAAAGTGCTGAACCACAGATTCAAAGGACCCACAACTGAGACCCGACTTGACTACTAATGGCTGTAAAACTTTAGATAATTTCCAGCGTCTTTGAATCGTGGTTTTTTACTCTTGTGACTTTGACTAATATCTGCTGTGCCTCTCTGACAGATAGTCATGAAAATAAAATGATGTAAAATATATACCAGCATTTTGTAACTTGTAAAGGTGATATAAAATGTAAAGTTCATATAGATGATTATAAAATCCTATTGCCATCATGTCTGTGGTGTCATCTTCACAGTGTGCTATATTTTAAACAATCATTCACCATAAGCCCAATATGCCCTGATGGTCTGTTGTTTTAGATGCTATTCTGTGGCAAAGTTGAAGGAATTTTGCAGATGCAATTAAGGTTCCAAATCAGCTGATTTAAAGTATCCGCAGGGCGTGGTAGATAGGCCTGCCCTAGTAAGGTGAACTCTCACAAGAAATAGAGTCTGTTGGCCTTGAGAAAGTAAATTATTGTGTTGAAAAGAGTCACATTGGCTGAGACATAGGGTGGCCTTAGAGATGAGAGCTACCTTCCAGTTATCAGCCAGGAAAACACAACCATACTGTATATGGGTTTCTGTTGAGATGAATTGACTAAATCATTTTATTTTTCTTTTCAACTAGCAAATGTTTCTGCTTACTTAGTTTATAAAGGTAATTTGAAAGGAGTGCTATCTTTCCCCCAAGAAAGCATTTAGGAATGTCTAAATAATTATAGAGGATAATCATCTTCTGCTATAGTCAGTATCATCAACTCACATAATTACCTTTTTTTTTGATATGGTAAGGATATTTAAGATCTACTCCCCTAGCAAGTTCAAACATTATAGAAAGCAATGCTATCAAATAGGTCATCATGTTATGTATTACATTACGTGTACTTGTCTAATACCTGTGTTTGTACCTTTAAACAGTTTCGTCCCATACTCTATAAGGTATGTATTATTCAATTACAGAATGGACACACACAAGTATGACTTTTAAGTCATTCAAATTCTAAAGTAATAAGTAGGGAAGCAAAAGCAATGAATTTTCAAAATGAATGCAAAATTGTATACCTCAAAGAAATGGGGGGGGGGGGCGGAAATCACCTTATGAAATACTCTCACCTAAAGCAACAACTATTAAATGAGTTCAACAAATATTCCTTGGTTTTTTTCTATGGTCCAAGTGCCTGCCTATGTGCCAGGCATTTATAAAAGCAATGGGCATATAAAAATGAACAGTATATAGATTATAATTTGACTAAAGAGCAGAGGGCGATCAAGATCAAGTATCTGCAAGTCATTTGGAAGTACAAGTATTTAGATCATATGGTGCATATCCAGGCACATGCATGGATGAAACCATTGAGTAGTATGTGATGGTCACAGATATGGGACTATGGCGCTCCTCGAAACAGTGAAAGTAGAAACCCAAGGAGATGACTCAGAATCTCTTCTGTTTCACTTTCTGCATGAATGGCTTTATAAGTTTAGTGCTGATGAATTCTCATACCCCAGAAAGTGAAAGTACTTAATATTAATCAAAGAAACTTCAAGTGATGGTCACTTGGGTGGGAAGAAGAATTCTCACTGTCTAAGCACCCTCAGCGTGCTGAAGTCAAGGCAATATTCAGCAATGCAGATCTACCATGAAGAAAAGTCAGAGGTTTTTGTGATAATTGACATTTAAGATACCAGGAAAAAAGATTCCTATGAAGAACTGCTTTTTCTCTTCCTTCTGAGAAGATACTAGAATATACATCCTACATTATCTGTTGGTATGTGGGAATTTGCAGCGCACAAATTATTAAACTTTGACTTTCAGAAAAGGAAAACCAGGATACAACCTTGACATACCTTACCCAAAAATTCAAACTTCAAAGAATTCTTCAAGTGGCAAATATGGTCCTTCATTTATTCATTCCCTGTTACAGCAGCAGACACCTCACACCTGTCCAATGTGATGCAAACCCTTTAGCCTGGTCCCAAAAGGGACCACTGATGTAAGCAGCAGCCTGGAGCACCAAAGTCTCCAATCTCTTCCCAAATCCAGTTTGAAAAAAGAATAATTTGAGAATACTTACACTCAAGATTTTACCTTTCTTTCAAATTGGTTCAGACATTTTTTCCAAATGTGCATTAAGGGAAGTTGTGCTTTAGATTGTGTGAAACAGAGATCACCATCCTGTATTCTAGTTGGTTTTCTTAGAAATAGTTCTAGCTGAATTTTTGTAAGACTTCTCTAGAAAGAACACTGAATTTCTCCTGCTCTCATTTTTAAACACTGATGTATTGACAGTTTCTCAATATAAAAGAAGACCCTAAACTCCCACCTCTGGCTGACCAGGGACCTCTCTTCAAGCAAGAAGTTAAGACTAAGACAGAATCCAGACTGCCTAGTTGAGTGTGGAAAGTATCTTGACATGCATAGGCTGTCCCTGGCAAAGACTGGGACATTTACTGCCTAAAGACATTTTTAAAACTCCTGTCTACTTAGTAGCTGATGACTAAGTTGAGTAGAGGCTTCAGTGTCCTCTAAATCTAAATAATATAGATTTTACAGAATTCGTTCATTAAGCTCATGAAATAAATAACAACTAAGATAATTAGCAACAACAACAAATCTATTGAGAGGGTAATGTCTGATTTCCAGAGTCACCAGGTTATTTTATTTAAAGTGCAAAATATTCAACAAAAATATACTAGGACATATATGCAAGAAGATACTAAAACAACAAAGTATGATCCATATCCAGTGGGAATAAAAGAGTCAATAGAAACTATACTAAGAAACAGACTGGCCTAAGAGATATTTATAGAGCCTCCCATCCCAAAATAAATGAATACACATTCTTCTCAACGGCACATCAGACATTCTCAAGGATCAATCATGCTGGGACACAAAGCACATCTCAAAAATATATGAAAATAAGGCCTCCCTTGTAGCGCAAGTTGTTAAGACACAGCCTATGAAGCTGTCTGCAGCCACTGCAGCACGAGTTTGATCCTTGGCCAGGGAGCTACCCACATGGTGCAGCAGACCTCTCCTGACTCACCTGCTGCTCCCCTCAGCAGTGTACTTCAGTCTATCTACCTGTTCTGCTCCATGCTCTGTCTCTGGTGAATCCTCTCACCCCCCACACCTCTAACCTGTACCCCAGTTCTTGTATGCATAAATAAATCTAAATATATATATGAAAATAAAAATTATGTCAAACAGCTTTTTTGACCACAATGGTAAAAAGCTGGAAAGCAACCACAAAAAAGAAATCTAGAAAATAGCTAAATGTGTGGAGACTAAGCAAAATGCATTCAAATAACTCTTGGGTTGATGAAGAAATCAAAGGAGAAATAAAAAATCTGGAGACTAATGAAAATGAAAAGACAAGCTACCAGTTCCTATGGGATGCAGCAAAAATGATAGAGGAAAATACAGAGCATTACAGGAACATATAACTGAACAAGAAATATCTCAAGTAAACTAACTGTACACCTGAAGGAACTAGAAAAGTAAAAACGAGTGAAACCAAAAATCAATAGAAAGAAATTATTAAAATTGGAGTGGAAATAAACAAATAGAAATCAGATAGATGATACAAAAGATGAACAAAACCAAGAACTTTTCTCACAATAACAGTGAAACAGCCACCCCAGGAAAGAGAGAAACCCCAAATAAAAAAGAATTGGAGGGCCTCCCCGGTGGTGCAGCGGTTGAGCGCTGGGTTGCGAAGCTGCCCGCGGCCTCTGCAGCGCCTGTTCGATCCCCGGCCACCGGGTGAGGGTCCCACATGGCGTGTAGACCTCTCCTGCCGCCCGCTGCTCCCCTCAGCAGTGTGTTTCGTCAGTCTGTCTGTTCTGCTCCCCGCTCTGGCTCTGGTGAATTCTCTCACCCTCCCGTGCTTCTGACTGTACCCAGTGCATGTATAAACAAACAAACAAACAAACAAAGAAAAACATGCCTCTATAAAAAAAAAAAGAATTGGAAATGAAAGAGGTGAAATCACAACAAAACAGCTTAAGTAAAAAGGATCATAAGACACCTACTAGGAATGTCTACATGCAAAGAAGTTACACAACCTAGAAGAAATGGACAAATTTTTGGAATCATAAGAACGTTTCAAGGGCCTCCCCTGGTGGCACAGGTGGTTGAGCATCGCACTGTGAAGCTGTCTGCAGCCTCTGCAGAGCCAGTTCAATCCCAGCCAGTGGGAGAGGGTCCCACATGGCGCCACAGACCTCTCCTGTCGAACCCGCTGCTCCCCTCAGCAGTGTATTTGGTCAGTCTGCCTGTTCTGTTCCCCACTCTGTCTCTGGTGAATCCTCTCACCCTCCTGCGCATCTGGACTTTACCCTGGTTCTTGTATAAATAAATAAATAAATAAATAAATAAATAAATAAATAAATAAATAAATAAAAGAACCTTCCAAGACTGAATCAGGATGAGGTAGACCACTTGAACAGACTACCCATAAGCAAAGAAATTGAAAGATTAATCAAAAGTTTTCCTAGGAACAAAAACCTAGGACCAGATGGTTTCACTCTACCAAACCATCAGAGGATTTAATACCTGTCATTCTCAAGCTCTTCAAAAAAATTTTTTGAAGAAGAGGGAAAGTTCCCAAACACATTTTATTAAAAGGGAGGAGCAGGGCAGGAAACTACAAGGTAATGTTTCCAATGAACTCTATGCAAAAATCCTCAATTACATCTGGGCCAAATGAATCCAGCAATATATTAAAAGAATCATCCATCATGATAAGTGGGATTCAGTCAGGGATGCAAGATTGGCTCAACATATATACATAAATCAATGTCATTCACCACATTAAAAAATCACATGATTATTTCAACAGATGCTGAAAAGCATTTGACAAGATTCAACACCCATTTATGATTTAAAAAAACTCTCAATAAAATGACAATTAAAGGAACATCTCAACATAGTAAGTCATATATGAGAAATCCACAGCCAACATCATGCTCAATTTTGAAAAACTGAAAACGTTTCTCGTAAGGACAGAAACAAGGTAAGACTGTCTTTGTCCTAGCCAAAGTAATTTGGAAAGAAACAGCCATAAAAGGAATCCAAATTGGGACAAAAGAATTGATGTTATCACTATTTGAAGATGACTTGATAATATACACAGAAAATCCAAAGGCTCTACAAAAAAAACTACTAGAAATAATAAATGAATACAGTAAAGGAGCAGGATATACAACAATACACAGAAGGCTGTTTGGTGTCTATATTCACACAAAGAATTAGAAGAAAGATAAGAAAACTCTCATTTATAATTTCACCAAAAATGATGCAATACCTGGGAGTAAACTTAACAATGGAGACGAAGCATCTGAAATCTACGAGACACAGTAAAAAGGAATTAAGTAAACACAAAGAAATGGAGAGGGGAATTTTGCAAATATGACCTACCTATGTATCCACCCTTCATTATGCTTGGAATGCCCCTATTTGATTGCCTAGCAGACTCCTATCATTTCTTTAAGAGCCATTCCACAAAGTATTTTCTGATTCTCTAGATAGAAATAGGTACATTTGTGTTCCCGTAGTACTACAATAAATAATAATGATGTTAATGTATAAGCTTGTAATTTTAAGTCACATGTTACACTTTTTGTTAAACATTTATGAGCACTAGTCAAAGTGTTCTCCCTTTATTTAATCCTCATAATCCTATGATTAGTTGGTAACATTATTTATCTACATTTTACAAATGAGGAAACTGAAGGGAAGTATCTTCCAAAGATCACGCATCTAATAAAACAGAATTGGGACTTTGAACTCAGACATCTGGCATCAGTTTGAATGTTTACCACTATACTCACTTGCGCCATCAAATTAATTCTCTCTCTCTTTTTTGCATAGAAGAACTGAGGTGCGGGCTAGAGGTGTGTGTAGGGAGGTGAGAGGATTCCCCAGAAACAGAGTGGGGAGCAGAACAGGTGGTTTGACTGAGATCCATTGTTAAGGGGAGCAGCGGGCAAGACAAGAGAGGTCTGCTGTGTACTATGTGAGTCAGCTCCCTGGCTGGGGATCAAGCTCAGGCCTTTGAGGTGATGATAGGGCTAAGATTTAACCCCTATGCCATCAGGGAGGACCAATCGTTTTAAACAACTGTTTTAAACCACTACATTTTGGGGTAGTTGGTGATGTTACCAGTGTCACAACACGTAACTCATTTATAGTATATAATCTATAAGTGACAGCATTGCATACACATATATATGCACACTTAGAAATATAACCCATGTTGTCTTATCCATACAGCTTGGTAATAGAAGACCTAGAAATAAAATTTAACCCCCATTCATGGTTTGTTTCTTTCCATTAAGCATCCAGAGTTCAGTAAGAAATTACAACATGGCTGAATCCTAGCAAGTGCCGATGGTGATGGAGCAGCACAGGCAGTTGAGTAGACTGGTCTTCATCTCTCACAGTGGATAGTCCACTGAATGAGGATCGCCACCAAAATTATTTCTATTCAGGACTGGATCTGCTGTGTCTTATGTCATGGAAACCATTTTTCACAGGGTGAAGGGCTCTATCAGTGCCTGTGAGGTTTGCTTTGGCCAGAAACATAGGCCTCTGTATTCACCTACATCTGCTAAGAGTGCTCCTTTCCACTCTGACCTAGCCACTGTTCTAGCTCTGAGCTTGTATTTTAGTAGAGGAGACAAATGTTATGCGCATAAATAATTCCTCAGTGTTATGAGGAAAAGTAAAACAGGATTCATGAGAGACCCAGAAGTACAATCAGATTGGGTTCAGGGGATGAGCTGGACCTTCCTTGTGAGGAAGCAGGACATGTAGATAATGGATTAGTGACCCAGTGTCAGGGACAGAACAGTGTTCCTCAGGCAGTGAATGCACTTGACCCCTCCCTTACAGCTGGCAGGTTAGGACAGATTAGGAACTGGAGGGGACTGGTGAAGGCAGGTGAAAGGCCTGGGTCAAGTCACGCAAAACTAGTGACTAAATGGAGGGCCAGATTTTTTTTTATGTTACCATTAAGTACCAGTACTAGCAACACGTGTGAAGTTTGTTGAACAAATGGCGTTGGTGGGGTGGGGTTTGGGATTAGTATTCAAGGCAAATTATACCTGCCATGGCACATAATATGTAGTATGTTAGTTATTTGTGGAACTAAAGGATTCTGGGCCCACATACTGTATCAAAATCCCTGAATATGAAGCCCATGTATCTTTAAAAGAAAACAAACCTCCCATTCTTGTAGTTGGCTGTAGAGCAAAGAGGACCTGTGGAAGGATACAGAACAAATCACAAGTACCCGAAACACATTATTACATTTCTCAGTAGAAATTCCTTGAGAACTTAACTTTTTTAAATACTATCTTTTATTTTATATATTTTTTTACATCATTTTTCATTTTTGCACTATGTATGCATTTTCATCTTGGTTATGTTCCCCATACAATTCCCACCCCACCCCCCCTATTTTGACCCTACTCCCTCCTCCCCTCCCTCGTACTGTGTCTTTGGTTTATAGTTGCTTGTTGATTTGGTTTTTACTTTATTATTATAATTAGCCTTTTTCCTGGCCCCTTATTTAGGTTTTTTAAATTCATGCTGAGTGAGACTATCCGGTATTTTTCTTTTTCTTTTTGGCTTATTTAAATACTATTTTTAGTATCAGCTCTTCTAAGAATTTCCCCATCATTTGGGAAACTGCTGTCAAAGACAATGTTTGTAACAAATCTCTAATAAAAAGGGCCAGTTCGATACTGAATGGCACACAGGAGAGCATTCCATATTTGTGGGATGAGTGAGTAGCAAGTCTCTTAAGACTTTCATATCAAGTTGGTTGCCCTACATTAAATTGGGGTGTTTCTCTCATGGTAGAACTATAAAACTCATGGTATTTTCATTCTTCTTACAGCAGTGGAAAACTTCTCATCTAAATTAAGGTTTCCCAGATTTTAAGTTACAGTTAAAATTCTTTTAGATTTGGCCAGGCAAATTAATAAATGGATGAATGGATTTCTAATTTACCATCAATTACTGCATTATGAAGAATTATCCAAAGATTTTTTAAAAAGATTATACTAGAAAAAGAAAATACATTTAGTACACAATTTAAAGAGAAAAGATTTTTATTGCAATATAAAATGCACTTATAAAATGTCCACAGAAGGCATGTACTTCTTCACCGCTATATAAATTTATTGGGAATATTGTATTCACCTCCTGTTGTTATGATGATGCCATCTAAAACATACTGTAAACGATGAGTTATACTCTATATAACAAATGCATCACTGATTTTCAGCAATCATTGGTTTAATAATAATTAAGACTATATAATCACATCTATATTCTGGAATGTCCATTGACTTTCATGTAGTGTAGTAGAATTTAGAGTATAATTGCACATGAATGGTACATAAAAACATTCACTACTAAATTATTTTATACCTTCAAGATGGGTTAACAGTCTTCCTGGCTGAATAACAGCTTCCACTCTGTTCTACAGCACAGTTCTGGGACTTGCAATGCAGTGATTTGTGTGTGTGCACCCATGGGACAACGTAAAGTCTACCTTTAGTAAACAAGTGCAACATTACTGTTGATTGTTTTGCATGTTTCAATATTATAGTCTAATTATTTGTAAACAAAACTCCACACAAATACTTATAATTGTAGGGGGAAAAAATCCATTATTCTGATATGCTTTGCTTGACATACAATGGATTTCTAAAAGGTGCATATACTTCCTTAGATAATAAAGTATAAAAATGAGTGTTTCATACTTTATACTATGAAATGTCCATTTCTATGATCTGTTTTATGCAGCATAAAGTTTAGGTGAAGAAATTCTGAATCATGGATCTCCACAGTTCATTTAGAAAATTCCTTAAAGTTATGGCTCCTGCAGCAGGTTAAAATATGAAGTGTTCTATTTCCCTCTATTTCAAGTATCAACCAAAAATGAGGCTCAAAATCTCTGTAGATTGTAACTGAAAATGCAAAGCTTTAGAAAACAGATGTTTTAAGATACAGTATAAACTGAAACAAGCTTCTGAAGTGTTCATTTGTGTTAGGGTGGTAAGTACCAAAGACTGTTAAAAACAACTATTAAATCTGAATATATGCTCAAAAGTGATATGGAACACAATTTGCCTTTATATATATGGGTTGGGAAAGAAGTAGCATGTTGAAAACCTGTCAACACTGTTGACTTTAGTGGTGTTGCTGGGTATTAATTCAACATTCAACCCATACATAAATATTTGGCCTTATAATACTTATAATGAAATGACTTACTTTTAAAATGGAAATTTTTAAAGCACTAAAACAGAATTTACCAACGCTGTTTCAACATTCTTTCAATGTCATCAGAAATCCTGCATTATAGAAAATATCTGGTATCCTTGAAGGTTTCAAAGTGAGCTAATCTTCTGAAATTTTAATGCCATTTAAAAAACCAAAAAGTCAAATAGAAAAGACTGCTGCATTAAAGCACTGTTCCTAAAAGCTGCAGACATGATCCCTCTATCTGAGAGTTAGCACTATTCTCAGAGTAAGCAACTTTCCACCTTTTTGTAGGCACACTAAGCTTCCAGCTTAGAAAATAATATAACCTGGCCCTTAACATAATCATTATGTGTATGAGTATTTTAGTCATTGTCTTTTCCTTAATGAAAAAATCTGATGTTTCACCAAAGAGTGTCTCTTATTTTGAGACATTAGACTTTCTGTAATTGGCCCAACTGTACAAAATTTCAGAATTATGTGAAAGTGTGAAATTATCACTCTATGAAAACAGTGTGACAAAACTAAACATTACTATGTCAAACCTTTTTCGCTTTAACTCAAAAATAGAAATCATGAGTTTCCTTATAACATTAATTTTAAAAACACACAGAAGTGAAAAGTGCTAATTTTCAAAAAGTACGTTTTCCCCTACTATATATCAATATGGAATGATTTCAGTTATCCTGTACTAAAAGCTGGAGTTTTATAAAACTAGTATTGTAATACTTAATAACAGTGATTTTAATCAGTAGTGGCTTCAGTTTCAGCTGGACCCCTGATTAGTCTTCTAATTCCTCTTTTTCCTGCAGGACCTTTTGGTTTTGCAAAACTTTGCTTATGTGCATGCTGCTTGGGGTGTACTTCTTCATAAAGGAAGTCTGCAGTCAGCTCATCCCCGTTGTCTATCTCTATCTGCAAGAGATGAAATTAGTATGTACAGTGCAGTATGACAACACACAACATTCAAAACCTAATAAAAGCAACAATCCAATTGTCAGGTATGAATACTCACAAACAGATACATAATATCCATTCCAGCAAGAGTGAATCAGGACCACACACAGATAGTTTTCATTTTTTTTTTTTGGTGGAGAGAGGAGGGATGAAAGGGATGCTAAAGAAGTTGCCTGAATATACAATTCTTTCTATTTGTTTCCATTTGGTCCTTTCTTTTCCAACTTAATGTCCAAAAGTGGAATCCACTACTGTTATTTTCAAGTTGTTTTATTTTGCTATGTTCATATATATTCATAGCCCCTTCATCTGGGTCACTTGAACTTATTCTAGAACAGGGCTTGGCAAACTATGGCTTGAAGGCCAAATCCAGTCCCAAGTTAAGACCATGATTTACATTTTTAAAGAGCTGTATAAAAGAAATGATAAAACAAAGAATGTGTGACAAAGACCATATGCGGCCTGGCAAAGCCTAAAATATTTACTCTCTGGGTCCTCTTATTGAAAAAGTTAATCAGCCCCTGCTATTAAAGGTGATTCCTAAGAACCACCTTCTTAAAAAAGTGTTTCCCCTAAAGGGAATAAAACACTGGTAGTTTGTAAGGACCTGTGTTTTAAGAGTCAACAGGTTTAAGAATAAATCTCTTTCCCTATACCTCATCTGTATTTAGCAAAATAAATTCAGAAAACTGGTAGCTTTGTAGTTCCCAAAATCTATGACCATTCCCTCCTTTGCCAACAGCTGGAAAGCTCATCAATCATCCATGATTCACAGCTGTAAGTGGAGACGACCGTTCCTTATTAAGAGTCTTGAGGTAATCACAAGTAGGTAGGTCTGGCAGGAGTGACCAACAAAACGCTCTGCAGTATGGAAACAGTACCTAAGCTCTGCACTGCCCAGTACAGTGGCCAAAAGCCACTGACTAATGTACACTTGACATGTGGCTGGTGTGATTAAAAAAATGGAATTTTATATTTACTTGTTTAATTTATATTTAAACAGTCACATGTAGTTTGTGGTTATCACCATATTAGAGAGAACATTTCTATAAAGTGGGTCACAACAGGTAATCTTCAAGCACCTGAGAGGAAAAGATCCTAAGGCTTTATGATGAGAATAAAAAATTTCATCACAACACATCATAAACTATGTGGAAAAGACATTAAAATTATAACAAAAACTGAAAAGTAAAAAGTAAAAAGCTAGATATTAGATAAATAAGACAAACTAAATAAGTAGGTAATTACCTTTCTAATCACATCCATTTGGAGCTGTCTTTCTACAATTTCCAGCAGAGGGCTTTTGCAGCTAGAATAGAGCATCCGTTCTCTTATACTGCAGGTGTAGCCAGGCATTGAATAGATAAAAACTGTAAGATAATAATGAATACATGGCACATCAATTAAAGCAACTACTAAACCTCATAAACTACAACTAAATCATGCAGGCAAGAAATAAGACTATATTAATAAGCAAAGTGAAAATATGTTAAATACAAATATACAATGTATCATATTACCTATGGATTCCAAATAGTCTCCTTCATGGGAATGTTTATACACAAAGAAATGGTAACGTGCTGAATCCTTGGGAATCCTCTTTGGCAAATCTTTTAGTTCAGTATTTGTTGTGTTGGCCAAAATTATAATTTCATTTTTTATATCTATTTCCTGTTAATAAGAAGTAAAATAAATGCATTAAAACACATACATAAAAATTAAAAATTTGATAGTGAAAAACCAGGATGACAAGGATAAACATACCAGCTTGAACAAAGAACATATATTGCTTTTGGAAAATCAAAAAACAAATGAATAGGAGAATTGTAAGGTGTATGTATGAGGGGAGAAATCAATTATTGTACAAATTAAACAATGATGTGAGAAAATTGAAAAATAAGTAAATAAATAAAATAAAGAAATAAAAATTAGGAAATGAGTAACCAGGAACTAAATTTTTTAATCTATCAAAAAAAAAAAAAAAAAAAAACTTCTATAAGCCAAAAGCCACTAAAGTGCAGCAATTTCACAAAATGTTACCAATTATGTCTCTTACCAATTGCACATAATTGAGCTGTCTGTTATTCAATTTTTCCAAAGCTTGAAAAGCTTCTCGAGAAATAGGAAACGCTACTCCTTGTAGTGTTTGATGCTTAGTGTCCACACTCACGTCTGTCTGCACCTAAGTGTGACAGATTGAATTAACCAATGAAGTTACTGAATTCGTGTCATATGGCAAAAAAGACCCAACTTCTGTCAAGTATCATTCCATCCTTGCCCATTTTAATATAATTCACACTTTTAAACCATTATGAACTTAAAAAGCAAAAACTTTTTCACATTTGTTCATGTCCTGTTAGCACTTTTTACATGCAGATTGTATGATACGTCTTTATGGAAATGTTGGAAGTGAACATAAGAGTGTGTAACGTTAGTGGTGCTCTAGGGGTCCTGTTGGCTTCTAAGTTTGGTTTGGCACAACTACAATGAGTTACTCAAGTTCTTTGAAATGTCTTCTGATTACACCTTTAATTACAAATTTTTAATTGACAAAGTTTATGAACAGGGTAATATACAAACGATATGTATATAACTTTGTTCTGTTAGACACAGAATGTAACACACACACCATGCACTGAACTGAAAGGAGCACAAACAATTTACAAAGACATGACACAGCTGAACAAGTTCTACTACTGCAGGAGTTCTAAACTGAGAGCTTTCTTTACTAAGAACACGGGTATGCGCGTATTACAAGAAGAGAAGAGTATTTCAAGAAAGCTTTCAATGCACATGTTTAAGACTCTTATACTTGGTAAATGATAGCTAGTATAGGGTCTCATTGGCAGTGCTGCAACAGAAAATCAAATAGAAATTTTACTTAAAAAAAAAAAATGAATGGAGATTCTACAGCAAAAATGATATTGGATAATGAAAACATCATAGAACATATGCAGATGCATACCCCAATACGATCCTCTGGGTTCTGATTGCAAGGAATAAAACAAACTATCAAACTTGTTAAAAAAAAAAAATCACATAAAACCCCCTACTCAAACAACCTGAATTAAAATAATAGAAAGGTAGACCCTTGCTATCAGGTTAATATTAAATAATATTCAATCACTTTGCAGACTGATTTCTATTAGTTCCTCAGATTAGTGATTATTGGTTTCTGCTCTTGTCCTTTTCCATAAAATCCCAGTAGAATTACAGTGGTTATTATTATGATTTGTAAATGGAACAGCTGCAGGAATCACATTAAAAATAACAAATTATAATATGTATGAAATTTATTGACTCTAAAATGCTAAACAAGTACTCATATAGCAATCCCCATATATATACATACATACATACATATACATATATATATATGCACATACCCAGCTAAGTAGTGTAAGCACAGAAGTTAACACACAGAGCTTTTAGGAATCTTAAATGTTGTATAGCATTTATATTTTATTCTTTTTAGTAATCACTATTCTCTGAAATCACAACAAAACAAACCTGCTTCAGGCAACCTCATTAGACACAATATTCTTTGCACTAAATGGTAACACACTTTTCCCATTTGTTTATTTAAAGTACAAAATTTAAAAAGTTATACTTCCAAAAGGAAGATTTATAACTCTTTCACGTATATCTTTATAAAGGCAGGAGACAGCCATTTATAAAACTGACATAAAGTTTAATATTTATCTTTACCTTTTTTCCCTGAAAACACTTAAAGCAAATAACCTGTCTCTGAAGTAAACAGAATAAATGTAAGCCACCTAACCAACATATACCCTAGTACGTCCACACCTAGTAATTTAAAAAAATATTTTCAAACACATAAAATCTTACAAGAGTTTCAAAATTGTTATTTACCTCATTAATTTTAATCTGTCGTAATTCCTCCTCAGCTGCAGTCAATGGGGCAGGGGAAGACTGTGACAGCAAATATTTTTTATATCCATGTAATGAAACATCTTCCTGTAAGCGCAGACATAGACTGTTATCAGTTATTCAATGGAAGTAAAACCCCAGTAACATTACTTTAGGAATAACAAAATTATCAATTCAACAGAAAATATTTTAATTCTTACTTTTTTTAAAATTCTCAAACTTTAATAAGGGTTTCGGAAAATCTGAAGGGGAATCTCCACTCTTCATTTCCGGAAGTTCTATAATTATTACATCTTTTATATGAGTATGGTGGTAGTGGTACCATACCACATACAATGAGTCTGATAGTATTTCAAGTCTACAGGGACAATTACAATTAACCTTACTGGAGAAAAGCACGCCCTATAATTATCCAACAATCAACATATTCTTATATGAATTCTAAATTATAATGACTTATATAATTTCTCCAGAATGAGTCACAAAAAATATTATAGTTTTTTAAATAAAAAACATTCCAAAGAAGCTACTTTTCATTAAAATTTTGTGGTTTGGAAGACAAAATTAAGAAACTAGATGATCTCACAAATAATAGTGAAAAAGCAAAATGCTCCCATCTAATTTTTTTATCTACTAGATTACCTTCTGCATCAGAAAAGCTCTAAACAATAAAATCTGTTCAATAAAAAATTAAGTTCTCTTAATTTTTATGTATGTGTATCTATCATAAAACTGTTATTTTACAAAGTACATTCTTAATCATAATTTAACTGATTTCTAAATTTATCAATTATCAACCAATTTACCTACTTCATTGTGTTGATTTAAAGAAAATAGTAACTACTTCTATGACATGGTATGAAAATGCAAAATACCTAAAAATTACTCTTTTGAACAGTCTCTCCTGTGTCTGAGTCTAAAATGAAAAGATGAACTAGCTTGATACATTAAATGACCTCTGAGTTACACTCTAGTTATTAAAGATTGAGCTAACCAAGAGACTCCAACATATTCTAAAAGGTAAGTATGTTTCAATGATACTGATTCCTAATGTCAAATAAGTAGGAAAAAACGAATGGATTCAAAGTTACATATTCAGGTAATGGTTAATTTAACAATTATGTATATCATGATTATGTATATCATATGAAATACAATATTTTCTCTCTTATTCTTATGTTTAGATTGTTATCAACTGCCCATTATCTAGGAATTCTTTAACCATTTTAGTTGCAACATATTTCTGTAAAAATAAAAGCTAAAAATAAAAATTTTGTACCTTTATTGTGCCAAACACTTCATCTTTAATGTGGCCACCTCCAAACTCTTTTTTCAAAGTTGCTCTTGTTGCTGCATACAACATTTTTTGACGAACCTATTATTAAGTTGAAAATGTTTCCTTAGAAGTTTATAAGTTGAAAATTATCATTGCAAAAGAATGTACTTTTTGAATCTATTAATATCTTCAAGCATATTAAAAATAAAATCAACTATGAGAAAACTACAGTCCATTGGCTATAATGTGCTCAAGTACGTGATTACAAAAACCAGCGTAAACACGACCATCTAAAATATTGATGGCAATTAAGGGAGATTTCAATTTAAAAGTCAAATCTTTCAAAAAGTGGGGGAAAAAAATCTAAATTAAAAATGATGTCTCGGGGGCCTCCCTGGTAGCACAAGGGTTTTAAGCACAGCACTGTGAAGCTATCTGAAGCCTCTGCAGCACGAGTTCAATCCCCGCCAGCCAGGGAGCTACCCACATGGTGCAGCAAACCTCTCCTGTCTCTCTCGCTGCCCTCCTCAGCAGTGTACTTCAGAAAGTCTGCCTGTTCTGTTCCCCATTCTGTCTCTGGTGAATGCTCTCAGCCCCCACACCTTTGGCCTGTACGCCAGTTACTGTATGCATAAATAAATAAATCTTAAAAAAAGTAAACAGATGTCTCTCTTCACAGTATAAAATGACTTCCAGAATTTAAAAAAACTACTTAAAACACTGCTTTAAAATATGAAGAAAACAATCACTGAAATGAAGTAACCTTGATACCGACATTTTACTCAAAGCAAATCTAGATCAGACATTACTAATTAAGTTGTTTAAGGATCAAATATTCATGGCACATCTATGGCAAATTACATTCTATGAGACACAAAGATGAAAAGAACTACTATTAAAGAGTCTACAGTAAGCTACTAAAGATAAGAGCCAACCAACAGAAACACTGTCATAATCTGCATGGTGAAATCTAGTGTTCTTTTCATCATGTTACTTGGAATTAAAGGGAAGAAGATAACTTCTGAGAAAGCTCTCTAGATAACTTTAAAAAAATTACTTTCTACAAGAAACAAGAGTATCTTTAAAATATTGTGAAATGGGGCCTTCCTGGTGGCACAGGAGTTAAAGTCTCAGCACTATCAACCTACTAACAGTCTGCTGACCCACATGGTGCAGCAGATCTTTCCGTCTTGCCCACTGCTCCCCTTAGCAATGTATTTCTGTAGATACGCCTGTTCTGCTCCCCACTCTGTCTCTGGTAAGTCCTCTTACCCCCCTGCTCCTCTGGCTTACATCCTAGTTCTTATATATATAAATAAAATAAACCTCTAAAAATAAAATAAAATACTGTGAAGTATATTTGTCTTTTGTTCTATTAAATTTGTCTTTGTTCTATCAGAGTACTAACTTTACTAAAATAATATTTGTTTATTGTGTGCATCTACCACTTAAATGGTAGCTATTAATAATACATTAATATTTAATAAAACACTCAATTAGTTCTCTGAAATATGTCATCACTACTCTCATAGCAAAATAATTTTATTTCTCAGAAGTCATTTGTAACTGCCACAGATTTTTAAATTTAAGATCAGTAATAATTCTATTGATTTCATGAAAGGCAAGACTTTTGAATCAAAGCACATTATTCTTGGTTACACATAATCCGAGGATATCCGTGATCATCCCTCTCTATGGGAAATGACTGTTGGCTCCTTCCCTTTCTCTTGATCTAAGAATATTTCAGGGAAAAAAATTCTAGCATTCAGTGTAAAGAAATTACCAAAAACTTACTTACATGAGAATGATCTGGAGACCATGCAATAAATATCCATTCATATCCCTGGGCATTCTGAGAATCCAATCTGAATAATATATAGCATGGTTGTTTGTCCTCCAACAAGGGTAAAATAAAGGAATCATAATCCTTATCCCAAGTATCTGAAGGCTGACTACAAGATCCAATCACAAGTTTCTCTACGAAGAACAATTTTTAAAAAGATACATAAATTGTTGGAAACACCAGATGGTCAACTGATGAGACTGATGAACGGAAAAGTAGTTATTTCCTAATTGCTATTTTTCACATAAAGTTGAAAAGAAAAAGGTCGTAACATAAAAAGTATAATATAATGAAATATAAAAAACATTAAGAATTTAAGACTAACACAGTTAAAATATTATGTATATGTACACACACACATATATATGTACAAAAGCAAAAGAAACATGTAAAAATGATAGCTAAGTTGAAAAATGGCTTACTGATTATATTCTATTTTCCAAAAAAATTACAGCATAAATTATCAACAAAATATTTTTAAGTAAGTGTACTATCTCTCAAAGATATAATTTCTAAAATTAACATTGAATTGTATAGTAAGATATTAAACCAATGATTGAGCTCCTATTTGTCCATAATGGGTGCTCAGTGCAAATTTAAGAACTAGCCCGGAAGCATAAATGATATAGTCATTCCGAGGCTATATTTGGCAGACTCAAGACAGACTGTGAATGTACTCTACATAGAGAACCTCTTGTACTTATATGTAAAAAGGTGTTCAATGCAGTAAAACGTAATTACAATGAGAACTGAAAGTAGCCTAAAGTAAGAGATTGGACATACAATATGTGACATAGTCATTTAAAATTGTTTGTTTTTTTAAAAATTAATGAACTCTGTATCAAAACTAATCACAAAAATGTTTACAGGAAAAGAGAAAAATGTAAAATAAGATGTCCTTTTATGTATGTTCAAAAACTCAAAACAGCACTGTATTTTTTTTAGGGATACACATAGAAAACAGACTGTACAAATATAAGAACTCCTAATATATTTGCCTCAGGGGAAGGCAACAAATTGTTGACAGAGGAGGCTCATATCACAAAAACAGCTTGCAGGAAATATGATAAAACATTAGCAGTTGTTAATTTAAGGGGAGGTAGAAGTATTTGCTGTATTATTTATCTTCTGCAATTTCCTTATTTAAGAGCTTTTCTCAAAACAAAAACAACATAAAATCAGAAAATGATGTAGAAAACAGTACAATTTTCCTTTTGTGGAGATGCCAGCTGGATAAACTTTAACTTTACCATTTTAGATAATCAGAGTCACTTAAAAGTGATGGCCTTTAAAGTTTTAGCTCAATATTTCTAAACTATGCTGCTTCAGAGTTTATTTATTCCTGCTGAGTGTGGTAATATGGATAGAACAATTACATCTTTCCAAATGACTGGTAATTTTAACGTATAAGTAGAAAATGAAAAGCAAATTAGATTGACTTTCAGTTTATGAATATTTTTTCCAAAGCAAAATATTTCAAGGTATTTAAGTAATTAGGCTAATGAGCTATTTCAACATTCACTTGTGACTAAGTCATTAAAATGTTGGTTGTTCAAATGCAAATCTATCCTAACTAAATGATACTCCCATCAAACAATTACCCTGCTTATAGAATTATTTTGAAAATATCAACTTATAGTTTATTATTCTCAGAACTTTCCCAAAACAGTAAGGACATTCCTCTCTGCAGTAAAAATGGGAATCAAGTGGAAAAAATGGGGAGAGTTTGAAATCTTTTGTTTCTATTTCAAAACTAACTTTATTGAATAACAATTTTTAAGTAACTTTTTTTTTGAATATTCACCAGTTTACTGATTTTCATTCCAGAGATAAAAAGCACTTAAATTAGACATGAATTTTGTTGCAGAAACTGAGACACAAAAAGAGGAAGATATCATATCAAAACATAACTTTCTGTTTTCCTGCTAGTCAGTCACAGAATTCAGAAGCAAAGCAGAGGCTTAGAGACAAGCCCAAAATATACAGGAGCCAAGTACCCTAAAGACAAGCTTTAAACTTGCTTTATATTAGTTCAAAACACTGACAAAGAATGACAAGTTTAAAATATGGCCCGATAAGCCAAGGACAAGTCATATTTTAAAATATTTAACTAACCATTTTCAATAGAGATCTTCAAAAGTCTGTATTTTCCATTTCTTGCTTTGGCAAAGACATCTTTAACATCTTCACTTGCTGTGGAAAAAATAAATCTATTTTTATACTTCTGTATTAATACTTTCTACTGCTACTTAAATGAGGAAAAAACACCAATACCAAAAATATAATACAAATTATGTAATAAAGAAAAATTACAATACAAGAAAAAAACGTGTAGGAAGCATTTTCTTACTATCAGTAATTTAAATGATAAAACTTACTGGTGTAACAGTAGACTCAATATATAGTCAAAAAATAT
This sequence comes from Talpa europaea, assembly GCF_964194135.1. Classification (NCBI taxonomy): domain Eukaryota; kingdom Metazoa; phylum Chordata; class Mammalia; order Eulipotyphla; family Talpidae; genus Talpa; species Talpa europaea. The sequence continues at coordinate 43,301,821 of NC_140083.1, read as the reverse complement.
AAATATTTATACATCAATATTAATATATATTGAAAGTACATATATCAAATGGAAAAATGGGAGCATTTGAAATCTTTTGTTTCTGTTCCAAAACTTTACTGAATAACAATTTGTAAACTTTTTTTTTGGATATTCACCTGTTTACTAATTTCCATTCCTGAGATGAAAAGTACTTAAATTAGAAATGGATTTTGGTGCAGAAAAATATCCATATATATCAATATTAATGCCATTCTTTTTCGCTTATTTCCATTGTCAATGTAACTAAAGTGACTACAGTACTGAATCCAATAGTGCGTGTTCGAAAAATGTTGAAAAACTGCTTTTATTTTCTTCTAGTCCAATTTTCAACCTTGTGATAGACATCTTCATCAACTCATTTCCTGTATTTTCCCACTAAAAAACAGTAAACATCAGATAACTTATGCATTATCTGATTAAAATGCATCAAATCTTATGCTTCTGGTTATATTTTTCTAATTTGTATTTCTCAAAAAACTAAAGTAGGATTAGTGTGCAAATATCTATTTAATAACCTCATGTTTGTGTTCCTCTTAAAGTTTCAATTTTGTTCTCGAGTTGCATACTGCAGCAAGAACCTCTGTATTGAAGGGGCGCTCGCTGGAAGCTTCAGGCATGAAAAGTTAATAAACACGTATTTAAATATCAAAGTCCATGGGGACATATAAACAATGCTTTGAGATTTGAGACCACTTTGCTCGTGTTTGTGGGTGCAGGGGGGAGGTGTGCGACCCTTAGGAAAAAACGCCCAAGGGTCGATCTGTATAAACGTTCTGTTGTCTACCAACAGGAAGCGCTTAGGTTTATACTAAGTTTATAACTTGTGAAATGATCTCGAGTAACCGCGGGATATAGTTTTCCTTCCGAGGTGAGCCCTTCCAGACTGCTCATTTTCAGTCCAGGAAATAACCAAGGTGGGAATTAGCGCGCTCCCCGCCCGCCCGGGACGACCCGGGGCACAGACTAGACTTTTCAGTTTTCTGGGGGTCACTCAGGAGAAAGACCCAAACGCACCCCTGACTCGGGGGTTCTCAGAACACAACCCACGTTCCCATTTTGGGAGAAAATGCGGCAGAATCTGAGAAGCTTCTTCGCTGAGAAAGACTCCAGCCGCTTTCTTTTCCACAATACAAGCCCCGTCCCCGTCTCCCCGGACCAGCCCGTCTCCTGACAGCGCACGGAAGCGCAGCCGCCCCCGGCGTTTCGTTCTCCCCTACGGGACAAAAACGGGGAAACCGGCTGACCGCAGGGGCGGCGCAGGGCACGCCCCCTCCCACGGTCGCGGGGGCACCGATTTCTTTCGCTCCGGCGAACTGCGGGTTCGTCTGCAACGTGGCGGCGGCCGGGCCAGGGCTGCGGGCGCCACAGGCCGGGAGCACCCGGGACGACCCCGCGCGGAGCGGCCCCACGGCCCGCGAGCCCGACTCCCCGCCGCCCGGCCCGGCCCGCCCGTAGCCCGCCGGGCCGCGCGGCGCCTCCCGGGAGCCCCTGCCCCACGGGCCGCCCGGCCACCGTTACCTTGGATGCCGGTCTGGTGGGACATGGCGGCTGCCGCGGGCTCCCGGCTCCGGCGCTGAGTGCGGCGAGCGGCCCAGCCGGCGGCTCCAGGAAGTGGCGGCGCCCCCGCCCGCTCTTACGTCATCCACCTGCGACGGCGGCTGCCCCGCCCCCGAGGTCCACGGCGTCCTCGTGCGCCCCCGACCCCGCCGCGGCTGCCCTGCGCTGCCGGGCCTCGGCGCCTCTGCCCGGGTCCCTGCTGGGGTCCTGACGCCCGCGGCGCCAGCTCCACCCTCGGGAACCCCGCGGAACATAGGAATGTCAGGAAGGCCGGAAGGGGGCCTTGCCCTGCGGCGTCTGCCCCCGGCCACTTTGCCTACTCCGTCGCTCTCTAGCGCAGCGAAGGATGCTCCAAACCCGGAAATGACCATTTTACTGAACAGACGTTCTCAGCTTTAAAAGAGAGGTGCCCGGTATCCTTCTTGGATTACTCTTCCTGTCATCTCTACCGTCCAGTGTAAAGGGACACCTCCGCCCCATTTATTTTCCAGCGAGATTTAATATAGAGGCGGTCGCTTATGCAATGTGCCCACCCTTGTAAATGTAGTTAATCGCAGATTTTTCTTTGTTCAGTTGAGCACATTCAAAAACCTTGTTTTCTGTTCATTCTGAAGAGACAACCCCGAGAGTGAGAACATGAAACCGACTTGAGGATTCCTCTGTGGTCCATTCTACCATTGCAAACCCTAATACTGCTCTGCTTTACATTGGTCGTTTGTTCTTTAACCAATTATTCAAGAGTCACGTGTGTCGATTTGTAAGGTAATAGCAGATTGTGTTAAAAATTCTTTACCATTTTCTGCTTTTTTAAAAAGCGTTTTTCTCTTTCTGAATTTTAGTTTAATTTTTGTACCACTTTAGTGCCATCCTAGATTATAGTTTCCTAGGTAGAAAACTGGTTTTTTGTTTGTTTGTTTCTAGGGCCTTGAACTGAGAAAGACACAAAATTACAATCTCTTTATCAACTTTATTCAGGCCAATCATGTAAATGCCAGCTAGCAAAATTACTTTTCAAATACGGTATATTTTTAATTCGTTATTAACTAGCAAGCCTCCCATTGTTTTTCTTTACAAGGATCCCAGCAAACAAGGTTCCTGTGTCCTCTTCCTTGTTATCTAAACTCATGTCTGAAACAGGTCCTGATATTCCAGAATAAGCAAAATTTAAACTGACTGTTAGGGCTTGTTTGGATTTAGGAAATGTAGGGAGGTGTTTCATTCTAACCAAATTCTTTCTGACTCAACAGTTCACCCTGATTTACTAGTTTTGATTGCATTGTTGAGCACAGAGAAAATGGCCCAGTTCATCTTGTAGTTTTTTTCCACTCATTCAGGACCTGGTGAATAGGGAAATTTCATTAAGGAAATTGGCATTGCTTAAAAGCACTGATGAGAAAAAAATGTAACTACCCCATTCATACTTAGAGAAGACCACTGTATTTTCAGCCCCGAGGAGGTGGAAATTTCAGTTAAATTGGGTGGGACCCAGGAGAAAGTGCTTTTTGTCTGTCAGTTCAGTAGTTTGACTTAGAAGCTGGAAGGGTTTGGGGGACATTGATTTTGAACAGCTACATTGCTCAAAACAGAATGTGAAAAGGGAAATATATTTGTTCAGCTATAAAGAACATAGTGAGAATGACCTTTTTTTTATTATCCATCAGCATTTCTACAGGTAAACACTTTATTCTCTTTTAGTATATTCCATGTATATGCAAAAAATGGATACTTGATGCTGTCATACAATGTTTTATTAAAAAGCTTAATATTGGTAGTACAGTTAAATCTCACTAATTTATTATGTATAATGCTTATTTCAGATTGGGTTATTAAAGTTTGGGATTATATAACTGGAAAAATGGTTTATTAAGTATATTGATTAATACATATAGTTTACCTATTTCAGAGAACAGATTATAGTAGAAATACTGCTCCTTTGGTTCATCTTGATAACAACCCCTAAAAAATTCCTGTTTGATCTGAGTCCGACTCATACCCTTTAGCATCACTGTCTTCTATACTTGACTTTGTCAACATGTTAAAAAACAAATTCATTTTGTCTTCAGCAAACTAGCCCTACTTTATGCTTCAGCATTTGTTTGATTTCATTACTTTAAAAGCAAGTCTTTCTAATCTGCCACACAGCTGTCTTCAGATCTGGCAGGACCTACTTCTTTTAACCATATCACTGGTATCAGATGTAAAAGTAATGTAGATAATAATTAAAAGGCTCAAATTTGGAACTGTATGATTCAACTCTTCCAAATTCCATTTGTATTTAGTAAATCACTCTTGCCAGTTACTTCAAAAAGTTCATTGATGAATTAAACAGGCAATTAATGTTTAATAAAATTATTTCATTTACCTAGTTAGTATTTTTCTAATCTTCTACATTCAATTCATTTTACATCTGAAAGTGAAAGCCTTGAGAGTCTCTTTGCATCTTGTTGCCCTCATCATCTTACCTTTTTTTTTTTTTTTAAGATTTATTTATTTATACAAGCACTGGGTACAGTCAGAAGCACGGGAGAGTCAGAGAATCCATCAGAGCCAGAGTGGGGAGCAGAACAGGCAGACTAATGAAGTACTGCTGAGGGGAGCAGTGGGTGCAGCAGGACAGGTCTATGCGCCATGTGGGACCCTCGCCTGCGGCCTGGGATCCAAACGGTGCTGCAGAGGCTGCGGGCAGCTTCGCAGCCCAGTGCTCAACCACTGCGCCACCAGGGAGGCCCTCGTCTTACCTTTTTTTTTTAAGATTTATTTATGCATACAAGAACTGGGGTACAGGCCAGAGGTGTGGGGGTGAGAGGATTCACCAGAGACAGAGTGGGGAACAGAACAGGCAGATTCACTGAAATACACTGCTGAGGGGAGCAGCAGGGTGAGACAGGAGAGATCTGATGCGCCATGTAGGTTGCTCCCTGGCGGGGGGATCATACTCACGCTGCAGAGGCTGTGGATTGCTTCATAGGTTGTGTCTTAACCCCTTGAGCCACCAGGGAGGCCCTCATCTTCTTACCTTCTATTATTTTCTGTATTGGTCCTACTCAGTTGTCACCCTGGATTGCTTTTCAGGCTGGGAAGTTCCATGCATTCTGACCTGCATTTCCCCCCAAATATATACCAAACATGATCTAAACACTCAGCTTGGCACCCATAACCCTCGCCAGTCTTTCCTAATATGCTCCAATCCAATGGACAGTTATTTCCCCCCAACTGCGCTATATTTTCTTTATCGTCCTGTTTATCCTCCCCACTTCCCTACTATACTTCCCTACTATACTTCCTTCTGTCTTTTTTCATGTTTAACCCATCCTTTGGAGACATATCCACTTCCATGAAGTCCTTCCTCAATCTCAGTTATATAATGTCTTGTGTTTTCAAATGCCTTTAGCATTTTGTGTATCTGTGCTAGCCACCTTTCTTGCTCTTTACTGTAATCACAGATGTATATGAGTTTATTCCAGTTCTCCTATTAGATAGTCTAGTCCTTGATATCAGGAAGTTTATCAGTTCCTTGTTGGATCTCACATGTATTTAGAACTCATTAATTCATTTCTTCTTTCATTCAGTACTTTAGGTGTTCTTAAATTGAAGGTAAAATCCTGATGATGATGTTCTGTAAACTTTTCTAGAATTTAAAAGTCTTGATTTTTGTTTGAAAATCATATGAAATGGGTCTTACTAAATTACTTATCTTCAGTAGAATTATAAAATAAGGGTGCTGAATAATTTTCCATAGTTATCCAATAGAATATTTCTTTGGTAGTAAAAACAATTATACAGTTACTACAAAACAACTGTTTGGAAACAGTTCAATTATTTTATGAAACTAAAATTAATTTTTTAAGGTTTATTTTATTTATGCATACAAGAACTGGGGTGCAGGCCAGTGGTGCGGGGGAGGGACGGTGAGAGGACTCCCCAGAGACAGAGTGGGGAGCAGAACATGCTATCTACAAAATCCACTGCTGAGGGGAGCAGCGGGTGAGACAGGAGAGGTCTTCTGTAGCCAGTTCACTGGCTGGGGATTGAACTAAGGCCACAGTGGCTGGGAATAGCTTGATAGCATTACTTTAACCCCTGTGCCACCAGGGAGGCCCAAATTAAACTAAATTTCCTTTGAAATATCTACATTGAAAGATTTTTCTTTAAAAAATCTTATTTTTTTATAATTATGTTTTTAAAGTGATTGCTCAGGTATAAAAATTGCATCTTCTTCATCCTTACCTCTTTCTAAAAAAATTCATGGTGTCACTTTATTGTTGGCCCTATCAATTTACATATTCTTCCTGTTAATGACACATATAAATCCTCTGCTCTTCACACAAATATGACCTCACTTTTCCTCTCTGTTGTGTTTGTGGTTATTAAACATTTGTCAGGGCTGTGGTAGCCACAGTAACTTACATTTGCATAACAGTGTAGTTTTCAAAGAAGAGATAGAGACTCTGAGCACCAACATAATCCCACTTGACAGACTGATGGAAATGTTATCAGGTTTTATTTTTTAACTGCCCTATGAATAAAAAACAGTTACCATAGAGGGACATTGGTTTAGGTTTGGACTTAAGATTCCTGCTTTTTATAACTTGGTGGGGCTGGTGCTTAGATCATAACTTAGAAGTCAAAAACCCAAATGCACATGGAGATCAGTGCGATACTATGAGTGAAGCTGACTCACATGGCCAGATGGAGTTTGGGCCCCGTCTAAGGGGAGCTGCCTCTACTCCAGATGACTGGGCACTGAGGCCCAGGGTTGCCAATCTTCTGATTTTCAAACAAACTCAGAAATCGGGGTTTTAGGGCCTCCCCGGTGGCGCAGCGGTTGAGCGCTGGGTTGCGAAACTGCCTGCAGCCTCTGCAGTGCCGGTTCGATCCCCGGCTGCTGCCCGGCCCCGGAGGAGGGTCCCACTAGGCGCGCAGACCTCTCCTGCTGCCCGCTGCTCCCCTCAGCAGTGTACTTCGGTCCTTCTGCCTGCTCCGCTCCCCGCTCTGGCTCTGGTGAATTCTCTCACCCTCACGCGCTTCTGACTGTACCCAGTGCTTGTATAAATAAATAAAAATAAATCTTTAAAAAAAAATAAGAAATTGGGGTTTTATATAAAATCTCCATTTATATACAATAGAGGAGAATATAATGTGCACAGCATTAGTGTGAGCAGTATACATGCTTGTGTATAATATATCTTGTATGAAACTATGAAGAGTCATTCATCCAACTTGTCTCTCTGAATTGGAAACTTTTCATAGTAGGGAATGACTTTTTCTTCACCCGGGATATAATTATCGTATGATTATAATTAATTACATTTAGCTGTACTACTTAATGCTTCTTAAAGAAGAAACTCTTGTTATAGGACAAGAAAGCCAGGACAGAAAGCCATGCTGAAGCTACATGACCATGAACAAAACTTTTAACCTCTCAGATCCTCAGTGTTTTCATATGCCAATACTGATACCTTGTGATTGTTATGGAAACCAAGTATGATGCAGCTTACTAAGCTTCCAACATATTTGATGCTCAATTTATGTGAGACTTTGTATTTGCTAGTTAGAATTAAGTCCAACACAATATAATACATATGAAACTTAGGGCATATTTCAAACTGAGTATCATCAAAACAAGGCAATTGAAAAGTTAGATTGACTTTCCAAACATCAAAAGCAACAATCCAAAGTTGGTTTCTTATTCAGGCTCATAAAAGCACAGTATCACTGTTAATTGTCGTATCTTGCGTCTACATTTCCTTACATGTATAAGGCATTGAATAAGAAAAGTAACACTTGGTCGTAAAAATGAGGATTATGCAAGCATTAAGCAATATACCTTGACTAAAATGAACTTTTTTCATATGCATGTACTTATAACCTCCAACAATCCACAATAAACACCTGCCAAGATTGCTAAAACTTTAACACAATAGAATATATAACAGAAGATTCTTTCATTCCTGTCAGCTCTGTGGTATTTGAGTGGGTCACTGAGAAAACAGGACAAAGAGCTTGGGTTAAATATCATTCAAGCAAATAATTACTCTTTATTTTCTCTGAGTGAGATCTTGACTGAAATAATCTTAATACGTGACATGCACTTTCTAATGAAGGAACCAGGGAATACTTTTAGTTCAAAGGAGTTGTTGGTAATGATAAGATGCATTTTGCAATCAAAGTGCAGGAAAGCACAAAGCAACCAGCTTTTTAATGTATTATTTATAGTGGATTTTCACCCTGGTTTGGAAAAGTGCCTTTGCAACAACATCTCAAAACTCTTTCATTATCTCTAATGTCTTCACATAGGCAGGAGGTTGAAAAGGCTAATGGGAAGATTTGCAAGCCGCTTAGAAAATATAGTTCACTCTTTTTCTCATCCCGTTTCTTTATTTTTCCTAGTGATGCTAATTATCACCTCAAAAGCTCCTCTAGCATTTAATTAACATGTGCAGAAGAGCCTCTCTAATATTAAGTCCACAGTGAGGGACAACCTCTGTCCTTTTATTTCTTTATTTATCTAACTATTTAGTTTTTGGTAATTATATGAGACAATAGTCCAACCTCATTACCCTTCAGGTGATCAGTGCTGGGACCAATTTTAACATTTTTAAAAATTGTTTATTGTTACTGAATTATCATTGTTTCATATCCTTGCCAGTGTTTTGGCAGTATATCTCCCTCGGGTGTAGTCACTAATATTCCACAGCTGAAGCACCCATCGTCCCCCACCAAAGTGCATCTGCTCTTCCCACTCCCACTTTTGGGTCCCACTCCTCATTCATTCTTACCTCTCTCCCTCTGCATCCCCTTCTAAAAGTTGCAGATCTATAGTCAGCTTGGTTTTTAAGTTTGTCTTTGTCTGACCTTTTAATTGTTCTATATTCCACCTGTAAGGACACTAACTAGAATTTATCTTTCTTTTTCTGGCTTAATTCATTTAGCATCATCTCTTCCAGCTCCATTCATGTTGTGGCAAATGGCATGGTTTATCTTTTTGATGGCTGAGTAGTAGTCCATTATGTATACATAACACAACTTCTTGATCTACTCAACTGTTTGGGGGCACTTAGGTTGTTTCCATATGTTCAGTATCTTGGTTGTCATAAATAGTGCTGCTATAAACATAGGAGTGCAGGTTTTCTTTTGAATTAGTGTTTTTGTATGGGGGGGGTAGATTCCTAGGAGTGGAATTGCTGGGTTGTCTGGCACATCCCTTTTTAATCTTTCGAGAAACCTCCATGCTACTTTCCATAGAGGTTAGACCAGTCTCCATTCCCACCAGCAATATAAGAGGCTTCCCTTTTCTCCGCATCCTTCCCAGCACTTGTTTCTGTTCTTTTTGGTGTGAGGTAGTATCTCCTTATGGTTTTCATCTGCATTTCCCTGATGATAAGTGATAATAAACATTTCCTCATGTGCCTGTTGTCCCCTGGTATGTTGAAATTATTTTATGGTCACAGCAGAGGCAACTATAGCATTTCTATATCATACAAACTTATGGCTGAAATATGCAAACTGGTTGGAAGGTAATTCAAGGGGAATTGTGAAGCTAAACTATGTAAGTAGGGGCAAAGTTTTCTTATAATTTTGCTAAATAAGAAAACCCAATCAGCCTAGACCTGAAAATGTCCCTTTGTGCAAAAGCAGATACCTATGTATTTTTTTAAAGATTTGTGTATTTATGCATACAAGAGATGGGGTACAGGCCAGAGATGCGGGGGGTGAGAGGATTCATCAGAGACAAAGTGGCAAACAGAACAGGCAGATCGACCGAAGTACACTGCTGAGGGGAGCAGCGGGCAAGTCAGGAGAGGTCTGCTGCACCATGTGGGTTTCTCCCTGGCCGGCTGGGGATAGAACTTGTGCTGCAGAGGCTGTGGATTGCCTCATAGTGCGGCACTCAACCCCTTGCGCCACCAGGGAGGCCCCTACCTACCTATTCTTGATCAGATCGAGATCTGTAATCTTTTTGTAACTTTAAAGATCTGATACCGTAAGTCTTTGAAAAACATAAAAATGCCTTTTTTTAAGTATATTTTAAAAACATAGTGAGAATTTACTTTCCAAGTTTGTTTTTCTCCTTTCCCTTTGTCCTTCCTTGCCTTGTGTTCTTCCTTTTTTCCACAGCCATTGTAAGTGCCCTGATGTTTTCATGTAACTATTCTTGCTCATTAAAGCAAAGTGGAACAGGGGGGAGAGAGCCCCAGTGGACTCCAGGTACATTTTTATGGTTATGGCACATCTTAGATGGTTATAATGGCGATGGAATGAAGTGTTCAAAAGAATACAAGCCATTCCATTCCAGGTCAGGAATTGAGATGATGGATAATGTTCTTAAAGACAGACAGCTCAAAGTGAGGTAAATTGTGCTTTAAAAAATTTCAAGTCTGAGTGTGCATATGGGAAGCAGTATTTCCCTGTGGGAAAAACTCTGGCTCCTAATTTCACTTCTGTGAGAGCCTTGATATATGAGGTTGAACATGCGATGGTGACAGAGGAAGAGAGGATGACAGCACCAGGGTCATGGAGCGACATGAAGAGCCCAGCATTGTTTGTGTTGAGTCGGCAACACTGATAAACAGGGGTAGTAGAGCAGGCTACACAATGCAGGATGCTGCCCAGTGAGCAAGATCCTGATCTTTATATGATAGAATCATACAGCATACATATATCATACAGCATCAGTTATGTGGGTAAGAGGACAAAGAGGAAAAGATGACTGAAACTAAAAATGTGGTGATGTCATCTAAGACTTCAGGAAAACATGAGTCTGCTGAGCAGGTAATTCTTACTGCCTGATGACCAAGTGGTATAATCGAAACCATACCCCAGACCCCCAGGCCATGGTTCCAATCTTAACAAGGCATTCCACTGATCAGCTTCTGGGATCCCTTGTCATACATCAGTCAACAGCCCCCCAGGCATTCCTGATCATGCCTCGTGATGCAGACCCTTCCCATGGTGATCCAGCTTTCTGCTCTTGATTGATTTGAAAGGCACCTTGTAAGGTTGGACTCCTATATTGACCTGGCAATATAGGAATGCAGAACTGTAGGTAACAAAATGGTGGCCAAACACACTGCTTTGGATCAGCAGACCCACAATCTGTGGTGCTTTCTCTCTCCTGGGTGTTTCTATTCTTGCTGCTGTTCTTCTAACACTTACAGTGGTTTTGTTGTCCTTCCCAGGTTTGAATGGTGTCTTGTCCTGTCCTGCTGGAACTGGGTCCTTAGTTTTGGACACATGTTTCCACCCTTCTACCACAGCTAGCTTTTCCAGGGTCTCTCTTGTGCAGAATACTTGCCAGGAAACTGGAAGCCATGCTGGATAAGCTAATTACAGCAAGGTATTCATTCCACAGGTTCATCAAACATTTATGGAGCAACCTGGTTCCTGGGCTAGGCCAGAGGGACTGATCAAGGCCAGTCAACTGCACGGTCACCATTCAGTCTGGCAACTGTGGGCTTTGGGAGCAGGCAGTCCTGGGTTTGAATCTTGCCCTGTTATTGGCTAGATATGTCCTCTTGGATAAAATTTTACATTGCTCTTCCAGAAATCTGTTTCCTCCTCTGTAAAGTGGGGCAATAATAGCTTCTCACAGAGAGTTTTTGGTTTTAGGACATTTATATCCAGTGGCTAGCTCATGCTGGATGTTAAACAACAGTGCTTATTATGATGTTACTGGTTACCTTTACTGTATATCATTTATGGGGACCTTTAACACTGTAACTTCAGATGTCCATTATCAGCGCTTTAACCATAAGAATTTTAAGTTTTGTGGCAGGTTCCTGAGAGACCTTTTAGGGAGTTAGAGAAGTCTTTCCCTGCCTCTCACCCACAGCAGTTGTCTCGCTTCTGACAATCGAATACCCAGTATCAGCTGTCTGAGGAACTGAAGCAGAGAGAATTGCTGTAGACACAGGAGAAGTGTTATAAGGATACACAGAGGTACATTGTCAAATGAGGCAACCCAGCTCTAAAATGCCAGCAGACAGCAACAGCAGTTCATGAAGTGAAAAGTAGGTCACCTGTTTGGCATGAAGGTGTCAGGCAGCCGCTGAGGTGAAGAGCCCAAAGCCATAAACAGTAACAAGCTGTGGAAACTGCTACAGTCTACAGTCACCATAAACCACAGGGCTGCCAGCTGAGCTCACGCACACAACTTCGTCCTCGTCAGCCTGGGCAGCAGCCGTGTGAGCCCAGAGGGCAATGATAGGTCGCCAGACCTTCGCTGCCTCTGCACAAGGGCGTGAGCTGAAGTGGAAATAAAACTCTTACTTTTTCTTTTAACATTTATTTTTATTTATGCATAGAAGAACTGCTGTATAGGCCAGAGGTGCCGGGGTGGGGACGGGTAGGGTAAAAGGATTCCCCAGAGACAGAGTGGGGAGCAGAACAGGTGAATGGACTGAAATCCACTGCTAAGGGGAACAGTGGGTGAGATAGGAGTGGTCTGCTGTGCCATGTGGGTCAGCTTCCTGGCCGGGGATCGATCTCAGTCCACAGTAGCTGGCAACAGCTTGATAGCACTGAAACTTTAACCTTGTGTGCCACCAGGGAGTCCCCTTCACTTATTTTGTTTGCCACCTACATTTCTGCTTTATTTTTCAGGTGTTTATAGCTTCAAATATGAATGTGTCAAATTTCAGAATGCCGAGATGAACATCTGCTGGTGTGCACATTCTTGTCCACAGAGTGGGCCTTCTGTTAATAGGATGTTTTTGTGTTGAGAGAATTTTTGGAATGCTTATTTTGCATGCCAGTGATAAAGGACTCTGAACGCAGAGCCTGAGGCTACCATTTGAAGTGGTGTTTGAGCAGTCATGGACTGTGTTAGCCTGGGGCAGGGGGTAGACACAATACTGTTTGACTCTGAGGGATGCTAGTAGCTGTGATGTCTGCTCTGCTCCACACGCTCAGCGTCACTGTACACATTCTCGCAGCTCCCTCTCCATACTTACGCTTACCTCCTGCCCATTCCTGCCTTAAACTCAGGAGAGATGGTGAAGATCAAGAGTTGTGGGTCTGCGAGACTAAAGAGGCTTATTGGGCCACCATTCTTTGTTACGTGCAGTTCTGCATTCCTGTGCCAAGGTCAGAACTGCGCAGTCAATCAGTCATAGCCAAACCTTACAAGGTGCCTTTCAAATCAACCAAGCGCATAAAGCTTAATTGCTCTGGGAAGGCTATGCATCATGAGGTATGACCAGGAACACCTGGTGTCTTGAGGACCAATGTATGATAAGGGACGGTCCCTAGAAGCTGATCAGTGGAATGCCTTGTTGATAAGATTGGAACCATGGCCTGGGTCTGGGGTATGGTTTTGATCATACCACTTGGTCATCGAGCAGATAAGAATTATGTGGTCAGCAGACTCATGTCCCCCCGAAGCCATAGATGACAAAAACACATTCTTTAGTTTCACGTATCTTTTTCTCTTTGTTGTACCCCACATAACTGATGCTGTATAATTATTCTATCAATAAAAAGGCCAGGATCCCACTTGTTCAGCAGCATCCTGCATTGTGCAGCCTGCTCCACGACTTATGTGTATCAGGGTGGTGTTGCCGACGCAAGAAAGAGTAGCCTGTAAATAGAGGTTAGGTAAACCCTAGATTGAAGCTTGTTACAAAGAAAGAAAAAACGTAGGCAACAGACTGCAGTGTTGCACTTTGGTCATTTGATTTAGGCAGAAACCTTAGGCTCCTGAAATTCTTGGTCTGATTTCATTAATTCTTAATTTCATGGGCTTCAGAAATTAACTACACTATGATTATTGTAAAAATGACTTATCTAGGGCCTCCCCGGTGGCACAGCGGTTGGGCGCTGGGTTGTGAGGCTGCCCGCGGCCTCTGCAACACTGGTTCAATCCCTGTCTGCTCCCCGGCCACCAGAGGAGGGTCCCACATGGCGCGCAGACCTCTCCTGCCTCCCGCTGCTCCCCTCAGTGGTGTGCTTCGGTCCTTCTGCCTGCTCTGCTCCCCACTCTGGCTCTGGTGAGTTCTCTCACCCTCCCGCGCTTCTGACTGTACCCAGTGCTTGTATAGATAAATAGATGAATCTTTAAAAAAAAAAAATGACTTATCTATCATGCAATGAAGGTTCTTTAAAGTGATAGATTAGGGCCTTCCCAGTGGTGCAGCGGTTGAGCGCTGGGCTGCAAAGCTGCCCGCAGCCTCTGCAGCGCTGGTTCAATCTCTGGCTGCTGGGCGAGGGTCCCACATGGCGCTACAGACCTCTCCTGCCATGCCTGCTGCTCTCCTCAACAGTGTACTTCGTCAGTCTGCCTGTTCTGTTCCCCACTCTGGCTCTGGTGAATTCTCTCACTCTCCCGTGCTTCTGACTGTACCCAGTGCTTGTATCAATAAATAAATAAATCTTTTAAAAAAATTAAAAAGTGATAGATTAATATTGTGAAAATTATTGAAAATAAACTAGTGGTGACCCAAACCATAATGTGTGGCTGTCATTATTTTCTCTGATGTCTGATATAGATTTCTTTATGCAAAGTGGCATCATTAAAATTTCCCACAACCTGAAGTCCATGAAGAGATAAGAATAAGTTGAAGTTCTCTTGACTCTGTTAGTGCGCAGAATAAGGATTACCCTAGGACCCCCAAAGTTGCATGCTCTAACTGGGTTCTGCCACATGAAGACAAGACTTAAGAAATTTAATAGAACAGTGTGCATAGAGGAGGAAAAGAAATAGTTTCCCAATAAAACACCAACTATCTCACCTCCTAGAGGGTAAATGCCCAGCCAAACAGGGTTGGCCCAAAGCAGGACCACTGAGGCCAGAAAGCCTGCCACAGTCTAAGGCGCCTTCTGGTGGAGATCCATAGGAAAGGGGCAGAAGGGCCCAGCATGTCTGGGATAAAAGGAAGAAAATCATAGTACAAATCAAGGTAAGGGCTGCTATCAAGGTAAGGACTCCCCAGGGGTCTGTTACCCACATCCCTTCCAAGTGTTTGCACATGTTCCAACTCCATGTGTCTCCTTCCATGTTGTAGGGTAAAGAAAATATCAGGCTTTTCTGCCCTTCCGCCATCAGGATAGATGATGGATCTTTGTCCTGAATGCATGCCTGATGGCGGGCACCTGGAATAGGGTGTGGGCATAGGTAGATGGGATTCAGCTGAGTTAAGACTGCTTTTAAGGGCGGCGTCATGGGGGGACGCTAGCAGCCCCAGCCAGCAGCAGCAGAACCTGAAGGAGAAGCCGAAGCAGAAGCAGAGAACGCCAGAGAGCCCAGATAAAGACTTGCCTCCCAGCCCCCCAGCCAGCACCCCTGCCTGCCATATGCCTGGTGAACCCCAAATAAAAAACCTGCAAAAGTACTGAGGACTCTGACTCCTCCTTTACCCAGTCTGCATGGGATCAGAAAACCTGCACTGTATCCAGTCCTGACCTTACACATGTCCACCAAATCCCTAGTGTAAGTCCAAAGCCAAGAGGCAAGCACAGTTTCTTCACACATCTTTAATCCATGCATCTTCCCATCCTGTGTCTTCTTCCAAATCCTCCCCAGCTTTCTCACCTCCACTCAAATCACCCTTCATTATGTAGGGCAGGGAACAGGGAACCTCCCTTTTTTAAGGAGATCCCGCTCTGTAACAAAACTAGGAGCTGCTTAGTGGAAATATCCTAACAGAAGTATCCCTGCCCCGGCCCTGTAGAGGACCTTCAAGGAACACACTGGATTCTGCAGCATTTGAGCACATAAGGATTCTTCCCCCAATCCACATTTAAATGAAAATAAATATTAGTTCCAATGGGCTCTTTTTAAAATAAGAATAAATGATGAACTCAAATAAAAAGTTCATATGGTTTCCATTGTTAGGAAAAGTAATTTAGGAAGAATGTGCTTATTAATCTACTCTCAGCAAAGCAATCCTCATGGATCAAAGCAATCCTCATTGCATCAAAGGCATTCTCTTACCTGAAGAGATAATGAGCTAGGGAAATATATTCCTGTTAGTAAGAGTTTTGCTTTTAAAATGCAATAATTGAGGGTCCTCCCTGGTGGCCTAGGGGTTAAGTCTCAGCACTATCACCTCTATGGTCTGAATTCCATCCCAGGCCAGGGAGCTGACCCACATGTCACAGCAGACTTCTCCTGTCTCTCTTGCTAGCAGTGTATTTCAGTAGATCTGCCTGTTCTGCTCCCCACTCTCTCTGGTGAGTCCTCTAATCACCACCCTCCTCCCCTGCACCTCTGTCCTACACCCCATTTCTTCTATGCCAAAATAAATTTAAAAAAAATAATTGAATAAAACCCCTCTTGGGGAAAGAATGAGGTTGAGTTAGGAGATAATCCATTTGTTCTATGAATTAATGTACATTTGTTTATTTCCATTTGGAGTCCTGCTTTGACTTTTAATTTTAATTCATGATCTTAAATGGAAGAAGTTTAGGACCTACAGGACAACTAAGAAATTCTTGCACTGTGCTTGAAGGCAGTGGAAACTATTTTAATTTACAAGAACTACATTCTTTTGCATTTGTAGAAAATCACCTTATTTCTCAAACTACATATTATGTTAGTATTTGAGCACGATTGTCCTATATTTGGAGGAAGATTTTTAGCAGATTGGATGATTCTACCTAGCATCAATCCACAATAAATATAAATACAATTTTTTTCTCAGCTCAGGCTTAGATTGGGAAGTGTTTCTTTATTCTCCATTAGCTTAAAATGCACTTATATCTGCTAGATAAAGGCAAACAGGCAAACATGAGAATTTTATTCTTCAGAGATTTTAGTCAGTTCACTAAAATTTACAGCCACTTTTCAGTTTGTAACTCTAAAATATGGGTAAGAGGGATTCACTTTTCAATGATGCTTCAATGATTAGTTTGTAGAATCTTAAGTGTAACTTCACGATATTATGGAAAAAACGGACTGATTTTTTTTTTCTTTATGCACTTTAAAACTTGCAGATAAAGTTATACAAATAGATTCTCACTTCTACCCATTAATGTCTGATTAGTTCCAAGTGTTTGAGTGAATCACTTTTCCTGCAGGGAACAGAAAGTACATAAAAGTAACTATGCTATTATCTTCATTCCATTTACTGGAAAATAAAATGGACTTTTAAACAAATGTTTGTTTTTCTAATTCATAAGCAATCTACACTTAGCAATCTACAGTCCTCCCTTTAAACCCACTACACTACTCTTAAATTGTGTCACTTCCCTTAATTTAATAATTTTAATATTTAATAATTTTAATATCACCTTTAAGGTCTCAGTTCAGATTTGAATATATTTTTAATAGAGTAAGATATGATGATTAGAGGGACATATACTTTAGAGAATATTACTTCAAATGCTTTCATAATACTTCTAAGGAACCACACCTTTATAATACCTGTTTCCATTTTTTTTAATTGTTTTCTCTCATTTTCATTTTGCTTCCTTGTCATTTGTTCTTTCAATCAGAAATACCTCTCAATATCACATCACTCTAGCACAGCCAATGGAATTCCCACAGTTCTCTGTGATGGGCTGCCTAATTGAGAATGCAGTGCTAACAGGAAGCAGAAGACAGGATTGAGGGTAGAAAGGCGACCTTAGGTCGAGGTTACTGATTAAGTCTCCCCATTGTCTTTTGGTTGGGCTGATAATGTGCTTTCTGAGGCATGGGATAGACACCATCTGCACCAACTTTTACTTGCTTTCGTGTTCCTCATCATAGCTAAAGGAAAAAAGAATAACGGCAGCTCCCTGTCTCCAAGGCCCTCTATTTACTGCAGGTGTTCCTGATTTTCAATTTTAAAGCTCAATTGGTGGCTTTGTTGGCGGCAGACTCCACTGCAAGATGAACTTCCCTATCTTGTTTCTTGGAATGGTATTGCATCCCCCCTTATGATATTTCAGAAGGAATGTCTCACCCAACTGCATTGATTGTCCCTATGATCACAGTCATAGCTGGGTGTTTAGATGAAATCTTCAGAATTATAACACATAGCTGTAGGCTGATGCTGAATTCTAGAATGAGTTGTGTTGCTATCCTAATCATTTCTTGGTCCTTTTCTATATGGAAAAGAGATAATTTATATTTTCCAAATAAAGAAGTTGAATAAATATGGTTTTAAAAAAGGAAAGGAAAGCAACTGAAAACCTATGATTATCCACTGCATATTTTTTCAAATATTCTAGCTCTCTCATTCTTAACAGCATATAATTAAAGGTGTGTTTTCCAAACAGAACCAATGCATTGCTGTGGAAAAATATGCAGCAAGCACTTTTTATTCAGCAGGTGTGCAATTTTATGCATCTTGTCCTCTCAATCAGAAGACATCAGGAGGAAGAGTACTTCTCACAAATAGGAGACAAATTAGTTTCAAACACACAGAGACAAATACATGAGTTGAATCTTCACTAAACTGGCCTGTTTTTGAGAAATATAAAGACACAAATGAATAAAATGTGTAATTATTGCCACTTGACGTAAATGACTTGACGTAGAACTACAGGATCTTAGGGATTACTTAGGATTAATTCTTGTATAAGACCCTTGTTTTTCACAGGAAGAAATCTTGCACCTTAGTAAAAATACACATAAACACATAGAATGAAACCTGGGTGGCCATAGAAAAGTCTTAAAATCTTGAATATTAATTTCATACCCACAAATGCTTAGATCCCTGAAGTTTACAAAATTGCATTGAGGCACTGAACACATGAGATTGATTAACTCATCCAGAATGCTATAGATGGGTAGTGGCAGAGTTGGCTAAAATCCGTGTTTCCTGATTCGCATTTAATTCTCTTTTTGTTATATTGCAAATGTGATTATTTGCAATGCTACTGAATTATTGAATCATTGTGTTTCTCTAGTAGGGAAGGGCAGGGACTTGGACCTCTCAAGAAAGATCTGGTATTATGGTATTTTTATCTCATTGTGCACATTTCTAGTACGTCAGTCCAGAGGATAGAGCCCTACTTAGGGTGAGCTCATTATACCACCATTTGGGTATTGGGCTAGGATCTTCATCTTTTTAATGGGAATGACCCTAAAGACCTAAATATAGTGGACCTCAATGTAATTTTGTAAACTTTAGGAGATCTAGGTATCTGTGGGTATGGAGTTAATAATCAAGATTTCAAGAACTCTCTGGGTGCCCAAGATTCTGCCCATGTGCTTTTGTGGATTTTTACTAAGGCACAAATGTGAGTTGACATCTACAAGGAACCAATTTCCAAAAAACAGTGTCAGATAACCACCCAACACCCACATCAACACAAGATTTAAAACCAAATTACATGCTATAATAATATTTTGGAATTATAGGAATCTTTTTTCAAAAGTTTTTCTTTGTGTGTGTGTGTGTGCGCGTGCGCACATGTGTGTGTGTGTGTGTGTGTGTGTGTGTGTGTGTAGAAGAACTGGGGTGTAGGCCAGAGGTGCAAGGCATGAGAGGATTCACCAAAGACAGAGTGGGGAGCAGAAGAGGCAGATCCATTGCTAAGGGGAGCAGTGGGAGAGACAGGAGAGGTCTGCTGTGCCATGTGGGTCAACTCCCTGGGATCAAACTCAGGCCTTTGTGGTGACAGAGCTGAGACTTAACCCCTAGGCCACCAGAGAGGCCCCTAATTGAAGTACTTCCACATCAGTTCAAATGCTAATTTTCAGGGTTTTTCCTGTTCTTGTATAAAAAAAATATTTTGTGCTGGCTCACTTAAGTGACATTAACACATACATTCTCACAGCACTTAAACATGTATAGCCCTGATATTTTAAAAAATGATGATTAAATAATGAGCTAGGGAACCAAATAATGAGCTAGGAAACCAAAGAGAACTAAAGGAGGCACTTCCCAAATTGTTCTCATCAAGCAAACCCCCTCAGACCTACAGACTCTATCTGGCCAAACATGCCACCTCTGCTCCCTCCTGATTTCCCTAAGGTGAAGGGATTGCCCTGGTGCTTCTGAGGAACCCAGCTCAGGTGTGGTGAGCTGAGAGCTTGGCCTATGGATAGAAAACAGGCTTCTCCTTGGCCAGCTGCAACAGTCTTTCCTTGTGACCTGAAATTTTGGCAACTCCAACTCCAAGAAGCACTCTCTAGAATCAGAGAATAAAACTGGCAGAAAGGCTGTACCTGCTTCACAATGTTACCTTAAACCCTGTGCCATATTCAGGGGGACAGGGTGCTTTGGGACTAGAGGCTGGGGTGGGGTGAGAGGCATGGGGGAAGTTGAAATGATAAAACTCCTTGACAGAGCATCTTGTATGCCTCAAGTGCCTTCAGAGGCCTGGTCAGCAGCTTGGTGACCTGAATGACTTTAGAAGGCCCTATTGGGGCAATATTTTGCCACTCAAGGATGTAGGCTCGGCAAGGCCAGCCCTTCTAGTTCTCATGAAAAGGTAGAAATTCTACTTTTAAAAAGTGAAAAGCATTCATTTCCAATATTTGCAATTAAGTAAAAGCTTTAAAGTAGTGTTAGGGTCAAATAGTCCACAGGCCAAATTGCTACCAGTTTTCAAGTCTTGGTATAGGGCAACCATCCTTTTGGGAATTTTGGAGGTAAAAGACCTATCCAACCCCCTCTAAGAGATCCTGATTTCATTGGTCTGGGATGGACCCCAAGTATCAGATTGCCTTCATGTAAAGTCAAGACTGAGTCCTACCCATTAGGTGGTGTGCAGTGACTGAATTATTGGAACCACAGGGTCATACCAATAGTTTCCCTGGCTGCCTTTTCTCCTATTTTCTCCTTATGCAACTTTGTCTGTAGAGCCATACCATCAATAATTCCCTTTCCTTTAGTTTGTCTGACTTAAATGTGCAAATGAATCACCTAAAAGCCTATAAATATAGAGATTACTAAACTCCACGGCACGAGATTCTGATTCAGTAGATGGCTTTTGGAATTTGCTCTCAACACCCACCTTAGTTTACTGTAACACAGATGGTCTAGAGACCACACTTTAGAAACACTGACTCATAATATATGCCGATGGCTGGCACATATGTTATTTCAGCCCTAGTTTCTTGCCTAAGTTATAGATCCATATGTACAACTGCCTCCTGGAAATCTCCACCAGTTTTGCTTGGATAACTACAATTTATCATTGTCTGAATTCAAATTAGTTATTTTTCTTCAAAGTCTACACATAGAGCACCTTCCTTATAGACTAAAGGTTAAAACTCAGCACTATCACCTCTGCAGCCTGAATTAGATCCCCAGCCAGGTTGCTGACTCCATGGCAAAGCAGACCTCTCCTGTCTCGCCTCTGTTCCCCTCAGCAGTGGATTTCAGTAGAGCTGCCTGTTCTGCTCCCTACTCTGTCTCTGGTGGATACTCTCACCCCCTGTACCTCTGGCCTACATCCCAGTTCTCCTTTGCAAATGTAAAAAAAAGAAAAAGAAATAAAAACAAAACTTACACATAGTTATATTTTTTATTTCGTTGGAATGCATCATCATTGACATAGTTTGCGTGAGCCAGAATTTGCATCTGTACCTTTGGTGGGTAGGGACTAGCATTCAGACTGCGTGGAGAGGGTGAATGCCTCCATCAGGTGCACTCAACAGCTGTTGTCCTGTCCAAGCTTCACCATGTCCATGCAGTTACTCTACCTTGGCCTTTTGAGTGTAATTGAGATTTCCTGGTACAAGACAATAAAACTAGAGTTTGTTTATTGAGGTTTACTCTGCCCCAGGCACTCTTCTAAGTGTCTCATATATACTGATTCCATCTTTCCTTGAACCTGCTGAGGTCATTGCATAGTTTTTGGGAGTTCAGCATCCCTGAGGCTAGAGCTGATCCCACGTCCAATTGTCAGTTGAGGCCTCTGCTTCAAAATAGCTAACATTTCCTTTTTTAAAAAAAATTTTTAATTTATATCTTTTACACCATTGAGTATTCTCCATAAAATTCCCACCACCAGTTCACCCATGAACCTTCACCATAGTCCCTTGTGCTCTTCTCTCCTCTGTTTTGATTCCTTTTCCCTTCCCTCCCTTTCAGAATGTCTTTTGTTTATGGTTGCTGGCTAGTTTTATCATTATCGTTATTATTATTATTACTATTATTATTATTACTGTTATTTTTCCCCTGATCCCTTATTTGGTTCCCCTACATTCTTCCTGTCAGTGAAACCATTCAATATTTTTTCTTTTTCCTTCTGGCTTATTTCACTGAGCATCATCCCTTCTAGCTCTGTCCATGTTGCTGTGAATGACCCGAGTTTATCTTTTTTGATTGCTGAATAATATGCCATTGTGTATATAGACCACATCTTCTTGATCCAGTCATCTATTTTGGGGCATTTGGGTTGTTTCCATCTTACTTATTGTAAATAGTGCTGCACTGAACATAGGGGTGCAGGTGTCTTTTTGAATTAATGTTTTTGTTTCCTTTGGGTAGATTCCTAGGAGTGAAATTGCTGGGTCATATGGTAGCTCCATTTTTAGTAGTGTAAGGAAACTCCACACAGCTTTCTGTAGTGACTGGACCAGTTTGCACTCCCACCATTTTCTTCTCACCATGATACTACTCACCTAAGTATAGACCCCAGGGCCTGGGCTCCCTGCTATAGTTTTCATGGTTCCAGGGTTATCAGTGGCTGCTTGAGTTGGAATCACATTAACCTGTCTCCTTAGCTACTGTGAATCAGGTTGCAGCCTGCCATAAAGCAGGAGAGTACTAGAGTCAGGAGGATATTTTCAAAGATTGCCTTGTCCATTATCCTTACCTTATAGACTTGAAACTGAAGCTTAGATAGAGTGATTTGCTAAGGGTAAGAGAACAGCTTGAGAGGTCAGCCACCAAAGCAATAAAAAACCCTTGAAATATTACTATTGAATTGAGGTTACAAGCTAGGGAGTGGGGAACAAAATGGGGAGGGAGCCCAATGGGCTATGGTAGAGAACTGTGGGCGGTGGTGAGTATGGTGTGGTGATGTGCATTGGAGAAGGTATTGTCCTATATCTCTGAATCACATGCAGTAAGTAATATAACCAATGTCACCATGAGAAATGAGAGAGAGAGACAGAGAGAGAAGAGAAAAGGGGAGAGAGAGAAGAGAGTTTGGGGATCAAACTTCAGTTTTCTCTTTTCAAATCTAATACTAGAATGCCATTCCCATTGCAGGGGAGTTACATGATGCCGGGGAACTTTGGCTGTGTGTCTTCTGCCTGCTCCTAAAAGTGGAATAGTGCCTGGAATATCATGATTGCAGATGAATACTCCGCAGATACATCAATCTATGATTAATTGCAACGAGCCTAACAGGATACCCCTTTGATGCAAAGAACTGTAATTGCAGGCTTCCCCCACTATCCAAAAGTAGAGCCTTCTTATGAAACCCTTCCTAAGCTCCAAAGGTGTAAAACAAAGAAGCAATGGCCATTAATTAATTCATTCATTCATTAATTTTTAAAGATTTATTTATACAAGAAGCGGAGTACAGACCAGATGTGCGGGAGGGTGAGAAAATTCACCAGAGACAGAGTAGGGAACAGAACAGGCAGACTTGATGAAACACACTGCTGAGGGGAGCAGCGGGTAAGGCAGGAGAGGTCTACTTCGCCATGTGGGATTCTCGCCGGCTGGCCAGGATCGAACCCGCACTGCAGACGCTGCGGACAGCTTCACAGTGTGGCACTCAACCGCTTGCGCCACCAGAGATGCCCAACGACCATTAATTTACATGGAAATTTTTGATTATTCCACACCCCTCAAAATAACCCCCCAAATAGTACCAAATAACAAGTAAAACTTAAAATAGCACTAATAAAGCAACAGCAGAAATAATATGGAAGTGCCCATTCTGTTAAAGCAGTTTCAGGGGAAGGAACTGGGGGCCACTCGCGCTACTGGGGTCTTGGCTGTCCCTAGAACAGCTACTGCAAAATGACATTTATTTCACTTTTAAGCTTTTGTCATAAAAGCCAAGTCCTCTTTGACATTCTTTTGGTTAGTGAAACCAGATAGAAATGTAGGTTTTTCATGGTCAAGTAGCAAAAGGCAAACTTTTGAAAAGTGGGAGAAACATTCCCATTATAAGTAGGTTATGTTTAAAGAACATCTTATTTTGCTGATCACTTCTTATAAAGAAGCAATGGAGTAAACAGATGGAAATTGTGGCAGCCAGGAACTAGCATAATTATTCTGCCCACCCCGGTTATCATGTCTTTCTTGGTACTCTGATCCACCAACTTTTCTTAATAGCATAGCTCACTGTCCGAGACCGTCTCATCGTGAATTTTGTGCCTGCCATCTGTTCGCTCACTAGAGTATGCTCTGGAGAGTAAGTCATGGGACAGGTAGACAGCCCAGGCTCATAGTGTAGGGTGGGGGAGCCTCCGAAAATTAGGGGAACTCTGGAGATAAGGGCAGTAAGTTCCAAGAGCTAATAAAACATCCCTGGACAAGGGCAATAAAAAGAAAAAAAAAAACAAAAAACTTGGGCCTCCCTGGTGGCCTAGGGGTTGCGTCTCAGCATTAACACCACTAAGGCCCTAGTTCAATCCCCCCACCAGGGAGCTGACCCACATAGTACAGAGCAGACCTCTCCTGTCTCTCCTTCTGCTCCCCTCCGCAGTGGATTTCAGTTGATCCGCCTGTTCTGCTCCTCACTCTGTCTCTGGTGATTCCCTCACTCGCCCCCCCCCCCCCACACACACCTCTGGCCTGCACCACAATTCTTCTATGCCAAAAAAAAAAAAAGTTACCTTTTGGCATTCAGAAGCCTAAGATACCTCTGAAAATGCATGCAAGATAAACAAGTAGTGCCATGCTAGAGTCATAATGGGAGAGATTTGGATAGCAATATTTGAAGAGATATTGATAAAAAACAAATAATCTTTATCATTAAGTAGTGACTCCATTCATGTATTTTTGCCCTGTGCTGACAGAGTAGCTGTGTTGTAAGTGGCCATGGGACAGTTAGAGGGAGACTTGTTCACTTACTCATGTGAATGTGCTGAATTGAACAGCATCCTCGAAGCATTCTTGTCCACACTAAATCTCAGAACATGCTCCTGTTTGTAAATAAGATATTTACAGATGTAATTACTTAAGGACGTGGGGTAAAGTCATCCTAGATTTAGGGTGGGCTCTAATTCTGATGTCTGGTGTCTATAAGATGAAGGAAATGGAAATTGGCGCACACAGAGGAGATGATAAAGAAAGCCAGGAATTAGTCCTCCTGACTGGCTGAGGCAAGGAAGGATTCTCTCCTAGAGACTTTGGGGAGAATGTGACCCCATTGGCATCTTGATTTCAGATTTTTGACTCACAGAAATGTGAGAAAATGAATTTGTGTGGTCAAAGGCTCCATTAGTGGTCATTTATTCTGGCAGTCTGGGAAATGAAAACAGTAAAGGTGGGAGATATTGGCTTATTTGTGGATGGAGGATGTGTGGGCTGTGACATACATTTATTAGGCTACAATCTTTTCACGTTAAATACTATTATAATACTTAACACACATATAAATCCTTACTATGAGCAGATACTGGTCTTGCTGAGGTTCATCTTGTGAATGACCCCCTAAACTCAGAGGAGTGGGCAGGCCAGGGTTCTTAGCCCAGCAACTTTGAGAGAGAGAGACAGAGAGAGAGAGAGAGAGAGAGAGAGAGAGAGAGAGAGACAGAGACAGAGAGAGAGAGAGAGAGAGAGCGCGAGTACACAAGCACACATGAGAGTGCTCTGGAGAGGGGGGATGAAGGGGGGGGAAGAAATTGGAGGGGGAAGGGAGGGAGGTACCCCAGGCCTGACAGAAAGCATTCCAACTATTCCCTGATTTCTTCATATGAATTAGGGGGTGGGGGTGAGGGTAGGGGTATTGCGCCCTCTAGATTTTGAGGGAGGCAGAGAACAAGGTCCTTTCTGTCTATGGGTAGAGGATGGCGCTTACTGTTTTGAATTTCATGGTTGTGTGAAAACAGCACCATTTTCCTTAAATACAGAATAATTTTCATTTCTTATATTTAAAATTCCCAGTGTCAATTTTTTTTCTCTTCCCATTTTACCTTCCCCTATCCTCTCTCCCTGCCCTCGTTTTAGCTAAAATACCTGAAACTGAGGGGCCTGTGAGCCACAGCCTGGCTTTCCCTCCTTTCACAGGCAAAGTGTTTCATGTCCTACTGTGGACACAAGCATCCCTGCTCCTCCTGCCTTTTCACAGCCCCTTTTTTCTCTCCTGCACACCGTACCCCCACTCCCCCAAACTTCTCCCATGTGCCTTGTATCTGCTGAGGGCCTTCTAGGTAATGAGTGCTGTTTCTGTCCTCTCCTATCATCTCAAATTTCCTCCTTCTTCTTTTCCTGCTCATCTAAATTCTCATTATCTTTCAAAGTTTGCCTCAAGCTTCTTCCATCTGGTCTTTCACAGTCATTCCCAAGGATAATCTTATTCCTCTATTTCAAATTTCTCTAGCCCTTATTTGACCCTGATTATATGTCACCTCACAGTACTCTTTATGGTGATTATAAACCACTTCCTGTCTGCTCAATAGATCATGAGATCCCTGAGGAAACAGATATGCAGTGCTTAGTTTTGAAACCATAGCACCTTGCAGGGCTGTGATGGGCCATTTTTTTAGCTCTCTCTGTTGATTGAGTGGTGGATTTGGCACTTTCCATGAAATCAAGTGTTCTTGAAGGCCTGCCTATTTTGCGCACCCCAAACCAAAACATCCCCCTCGGGCTAAGCCTATCACATCTGTCTAAGTGGGTCTGCTAGAAACAGGTTGAAGAAGGAAACGGATCATTCGTTTTAGGAGAAACCAAGCAGGAAAAGAGAAAGTCAGCTCCAACCTGCCCAAAGGCAAACTTACCATTTCAAACTGCAGGGACATTTCTGTGGATGAAGCTGTCTCCAACCTCAACCAAGCACTAAGGCTGGAAGCAAGGCCCTAGATAGCTCTCAGGGCCTCTGTGTGCATAGGAGTGGGTGCGGGCAGAGGAGAAAGCCAGACATGGTGGGGACAGAAGCTGAAGGGAGTGGGCAATGGAATGATTTCCCTTCTCTATCTCTAAGGGAACTGGCCCCTTGAGAGGACGGTTGCATTTATGCTGATCCTGCAGGGCAAATCTCTGTCAGAGGCCACGCTGCCATCACTCAGGTGACAGTCCATTCCTGCTAGGACTGCTAACCCTCCTCGCTCCATGACCTTTTTGCTTGAAATACCATACAGAAAATTCCCTCAGCCTACACATTTATAGACTAAGAGTCCTTTAGGAAGAGAAAGTATAGCCGAGTATAGCAGTGCAGGAGGGAGATGAATACCAATGATAATGGAAAGAGCAACATTTTTTACAGAAGATTTTACATGGACCAGACTACATACTAAAGTAAAAGGAATGTAATCCTGCTACTCTATGACGCTGGTACTGCTAACGTACAGAGAAGTGAAGTGAAGCAATTTTCCTAGTGGCCTATTGCTGCTCTGAGATAGAACCAAAATTCCTGACTGCGGGTGCTGGTATTTCAAGCAGACATGTGAGGACCATCTTTCCCGAGAGAAATTCAGAACATGGGGTCTAAATGCGTCCCGGGCATGGGCTACAGTGGAAATAGACATTTACCACTCATACTGTTGAAGCACATTTGGATCACATTCAAATTTCTATTTTTTTGTCTGTTTGGCAATGAGGAAACCATACTGTTTATATGGAGTATGCAGTAAGTGTCATCTTGATGCATCTATTGGGAGTTAAAAATAATTATGCTTGGAGGCCATGAAATTGCTGATGGAAATGTTTCCTGATAGCCTTGGTAGAGATTACCAATGCTTTCAACTAATTTCCTTTTGTTTCATGGGGTCATTTAGAGAACAAACAATCTGATCAGAATTTTGACATGGATATTGAGCTGCAATATTCTTTTTTTTTAAGATTCACCAATTTTTGACATTTATATTGAGATATGATATTCTTTTTTAAAAATATATTTATTTTTTATTTATACAAGAACTGGGGTACAGGCCAGAGGCATGGGAGGGTGAGAGAATTCACCAGAGATAGAGCAGGGAGCAGAACAGACAGATCACTGAAAACACTGCTCAGGGGAGCAGCGGGCAAGACAGGAGAGGTCTGCTGCACCATGTGGGACTCTCCCTGGCCAGCTGGGAATTCAACCCGTGCTACAGAGGTTGCAGGACAGCTTCACAGCCCTATGCTCAACCCACTGTGTCACCGGGGAAGCCCTATGATATTCTTTTTTCAAAAATTCACCAATTTTTGACATGCATATTGAGCTGTGATATTCTTTTTTTTTTTTAAAGAGTATATTAACCCACTGGGATATGTGAGGTGAACAGAAAAACATTGCCATTCTCACTGATGTAAGATGGTGTCTCATTGTGGTTTTGATTTGCATTTCCCTGATTATAAGTGATGAGCGTTTTTTCATGTGCCTATTGGCCATTTGCATTTCCTCTATAGAGAAGTGTCTTTTTAGTTCTTCTGCCCATTTTTTGACTAGGTTGTTTGCTTAAACAAGACATGTTTTAAGCTTGGTTTCAGGGGTGATTGTGTATGTGGAATTGGAGAAGATAGGTCATTGGCGAGTGTGATTTGGGAGTTTCCTATTTATTTATATCATTGCCCTAAGACATGACCAGTTTGCTGAGATACTGTATAGTATAGAAATGGAGCTCTCTGGGTTAAGATATGGATAGGCTGAGTGGGAAATGTGAAACTCTGGTACTTTGCTTTCTTCCTGGGGCTATCCCATTTTAAAACACTGCTAGTCAGTACTAGAGAACTGGATAATTTCTGTGAATAAGGAATCACCATCTATGTACTAGACCAGTTGATCTTGGATCCAAGGAAGGTCTTCATGACTAGTGAGGTCTGATGGTGTAACAGGTGGTCCTCAGGACCACCCAGGGAACAAACAGTTTCCCTGTTCCACCCAAGAAAGGGTGGAACTGAGCAAGGAGGAGGAGAAGCTGGAGAGGAGGCCGGAGAAGGAAGAAGGGTGGAGAGCAAGAAGGAGACCTAGAGGAGACATGTGGAGCAGAGAGACAGATGAAGAAGCTGCACTTGTTTCTTGGTCTTGAACTTGTTGGAGCAGACGTGGCTGAGAGACCTGTGGGGAGGTTAACAATGGCAGCTTTGATCCTGACTTTGATTTTGCTCCTTCTGTCCCAAATGTGCTGAGTCCCTTCCACCCCTTTTCTATGGGTCTCCACCAGGAGGTGCCTTAGACTGTGGTAGGTTTTCCAGCCTCAATGGCCCTGCTTTGGGTCAACTCTGTTTGGCTGGATATTTACACATGAGGGGATGGGTAACTTTGGATGCTTGATTTGCAAACTTTATTCTTTCCCTTTTCTGTATTGCACAGTAATTGTATTCAACTTTTAAAACTTTAAACTTTTAAACTTTAAAAGTTAACTTTAAAACATTAAACTTTTAAAAAGGCAAATGTACTAGAGTATATTTGTTTTCATGAGGCGGATGGCAGAACCTATTTAGAGAGGGCAGGTTTGGGGGTTAGGGAGTGCTCCTCTCCCTGCCCTGAACAAGAGAAGGAAGAATGCCCTTTGTTACTCAACTGTTATACATCTAACACTGTAGCAGTGTCTTGAACACATTAGGGCATTTAAACTAACAGGTCTGTGTGGTGGTTACTGGGGTAAGAAGAGTCCAAAAAGTAGGCAGAACATTAGCTTAAATCGTGAGTAGATCTGTCCTTGAATAGGCTAAGGGGCCCACTCTGGACTCCTCAATCTATATCCAGATCTAATACCTCACCAGTTCAATGGCAGACAAGGCAGATCTAGATGTACTTATTGTAATTTTATAGAAGCAACTTGCCTGGTTTGGCAGCCAGTGAGTGGTGGAACAAGAATCACACTAATATTTTCTGTTCCAGGTCTCCCAACTGTCAAACCCATATCCCTGTCCTGGTACGTGGGGAGGAAGTATAAGATGAGAGGTTAAAATGTGGGCTCAAGAGCCACATTGCTGGCACCTATTCAGTCTCGTTTTTTTTTTCCTCACAGGCATATGCAATTGATTCTAACTGCAGTTATCTCACAAGTCTGTTGCAGAAATTAGATGTTTTAATACAGAAAAAGGGCCTAGTACTCAATAAGCCATCAAAAAGTTCATCTTTTATTACTACCTGCTATTTTTACAAACATCAAG
Source organism: Talpa europaea (assembly GCF_964194135.1). Taxonomy (NCBI): domain Eukaryota; kingdom Metazoa; phylum Chordata; class Mammalia; order Eulipotyphla; family Talpidae; genus Talpa; species Talpa europaea. The sequence goes on along the minus strand of NC_140083.1, from coordinate 43,272,137 downwards.
TGTAGAGACTGTTCCCCTGTGCCTGGTCCTTAGGTATAGCTGTCCATGTTAAGGCACATGCTTCCTGATCAGAGGTGAAAATGAGACACAGTCTTTGTTTTTCTTAAAGGAGTCTCATATGTGTGTGTGTGTGTGTTTGCATAGAAGAACTGGGGTGTAGGCCAGAGGTACAGGGGGTGAGAGGGTTCACCAAAGACAGAGTGGGGAGCAGAATACCTGGATTGACTGAAATTGACTGCTGAAGGGAGTAGCGGGTGAGTCACAAGAGGTCTGCTGTATCCTATGTGGGTCAGCTCCCTGGCCAGGGATTGAAGTCAGGGCATAGGGGTGATAGTGCTGAGACTTAACTCCTAGGCCACCATTGAGGCCCTTGAGACTTGATTTTTTTAAATTTAATTTGTACTTTATTTTTTAATAAATTATTTTATTTTATGTAATTCTTACATCGTTTGAGACATGATCTTAAAGAAAGCCTTGCTCATATCAATATTTTGCCTTGAAATGATCCTGCAGAACTATATTTAAACTTTGACACCTTAGAAGTCAAAGGAAATGTAAGTGTTGGTCGTGCTTATTCTTAAAATTATTATTATTATTTTTTAAGATTTATTTATTTATACAAGAACTGGGGTATAAGCCAGAGGTGCGGGAGGGTGAGAGGATTCACCAGAAACAGAGTGGACAACACAACAGGCAGACTGACTGAAGTACACTGCTGAGGGGAGCAGCGGGCGAGACAGGAGAGGTCTGCTGCGCCATGTGGGCTGCTCCCTGGCTGTCTGGGGATTGAACTCCGTGCTGCAGAGGCTGCAGATTGCTTCATAGTGCAGTGCTTAACCCCTTGCACCACCAGGGAGGCCCTTATTCTTAAAATTATTATCAAGGGAAGAAAGATAATGGATCTCAGAGATAGCTCTGAGAAGACAGAGATCTAAAGATTGGGTGGCCAGATGTTTCAGTTATGGTTGAAGTAGAGGCTTCTGGATTTTATTTTATTTTTTTTTTATAGAGGCATGTTTATTTATTTGTTTGTTTGTTTGTTTGTTTGTTTGTTTTGTTTGTTTATACATGCACTGGGTACAGTCAGAAGTGCGGGAGGGTGAGAGAATTCACCAGAGCCAGAGCAGGGAGCAGAGCAGGCAGAAGGACCGAAGTACACTGCTGAGGGGAGCAGCGGGCGGCAGGAGAGGTCTGCGCACCATGTGGGACCCTCCTCCAGTGGCCGGGGAGCAGCTGGGGATCAAACTGGCGCCGCAGAGGCCGCGGGCAGCTTCGCAACCCAGCACTCAACCGCTGCACCACTGGGGAGGCCCGAGGCTTCTGGATTTTAATTGATCATAGAATGGAGTGAATTCTAACTCTCAAGGAGAAGAGAAGCTGCTAAATATTTTAATCCCACTATCCTTTGATATATGATGGTTTGTTGCTTCTCAATGACTAAAAAAGGCTTTCTCTTTTTCTTTATTTTCAGGGGAGGTGGGCTAATAAGTCACAGACAGACCTCATTATTATGTTGCATAATTTGTGATTTTTAAAAATATTTTCCGGTGTCAATTATTGAAAACTCTTTAAATGGAGCTAGGAGGAAAACATAGCATATGGAAACTATGTTAACCAGCTAGACAGTGTAAAAACTCTAAACTATTTATAATTATGGGAAGCACATCTAATCAGTCTATTTATTGAGCAATTACTATAACTTCCTATAAAAGATATTGAGGATTCAATAGGAGTAAGATTTAGTTTTTGCTTTCGAAGAGTCCATATCTTAGAAGAGGAGAAAAAGATGATGCAAAAAAAGGACAGTAAAACATAAGAAGTGTCATAGTAAAATGTGCAAAGTGTTAGCACAACTGTTTCTGGGAAAACTTGCAGAAGTTTCACTCAAGAGACTCATACTCAACTAAGAGTTTCATTAAATGATCACAAACTCTGTCTACAATGTAGGTAGAAGTAGTCATTCTCAGAAACTCGAAAAAAAATGTTTAAGGAAAAGTATGACAGTGCACCCCTGTTATTCCTCTGTGGGTCAGCTCACCGCAGGAACTTCTCTTCACCTCACCATCAGCTGACATTTCAGCTCTCCCACTTCCTGCTCACCCTATACCTGAATCAAGTTACCAGCCCAGGAGAGAGAGCCTGGCTCTCTCCTATACATTTGCTACTGTGGACACATAAAGGCATTCTATTCCCACTTGACTATAAAAACTAGTCATCACTTCCATGAGCCTGAAATAACATTATGATGAATAGCAGATTTTCATACATTATAAACAGCCGGTAAACTGAGGTAGCGGTTTTTATGGGATGTGGAAGGAAACGAGGGCCACAAAGTGATGGAAAAGAGGTAACATCAGGCATAAAGGAAACCATCGAAGGCAGCCCAAGGGTCTTGTTTCTGTCCCCTTGCCAATGAATCATTCAAGCACTACAGAAGAGGCTCCTTTGAGCTTCTGCTGCAAAAAGGCTCAAAATGTGCTTATGTGTGTGTTTGCACTTAGACACGCATCTGTGCAAATGTATGCAGGTACGTGTATTTGTTCACTTCTAAATGTGCAGGCTTATCCTTTTGTGTGTTTACGTGTGCACATACTCGCATCCCGGTATGTTGCCAGACCAGACCCCCTGGAAAGAAAGTCTGTGCTCCTCACACTCCTGCGGGGTGACCTTCCCACCCCCACCTGCCCCTCGACTGAGGCAGGAAGGATGCAGGGTCACCCAGGACTGCAGTGAAAGTTTGCAGCTCTGAGGCTGTTCCACCTGGGGACCTCGTTGCTTTCCTGCAGGATGGTGGGTTTGGTAAGCAGCCTGCCGGTTCCCTGGGGAGGGTGGGGGTGCTGCTGACGCTCTGGGCCGAAGCCAGCCGCCCCCTGCACCCCGGGGCTCGGGCGGCCCCCGCCTGCGCTGCGGGCTCTGCAGAGGCGCGGGCCGGGCCGGGGGCGCGCGGGGGCGCGGACTGGGGCGCGCGGGGGCGCGGGCCAAGCCGCCGGCGGCCGAGGCCGCCGCACCCCTGGGCCTCCGCGGTCACCTGCGCGGCGCCGGCGCCCTCGCGCTCCCGCGGCGGCGGGCGGCCGGCGGACGGCGCGGAGGGCGGCCGGCGTAGGCGGCGGGGTGGGCCGCGCCGGTATTTATAGCTCGGCGACAGCAGCGGCGGCAGCGACGCCGCCGGCCCGTCTCGCCCGCTTCCCCGCGAGGCCGCCGCCGCCGCGGCGGGGCTGCGTCGGACCCGCTCCCCGAGTGCGGACGCCGGAGGCGCGCGGCCCCTCGGTGAGTGCGCGACCCGCCCCGCGCCCCGCGCCCCGCGCCCCGCGCCCCGCGCCCCGCGCCCCGCGCCCCGCGCCCCGCGCCCCGCGCCCCGCGCCCCGCGCCCCGCGCCCCGCGCCCCGCGCCCCGCGCCCGCCGCAGCGCAGCGAGCGCCCCCCGGGCCGCGCCGGCCCCCAGCGGAGGCGGAACCCCGGAGGGAGAGCGGGCGGGTGGGCGGTGGGAGGCCGGAGCGCGGGGCTCCCGGGGAGGGCAGGGGCGACCCCGCGGCGGGAGGCGCGTGGGGGACCCTAACTCCTGGACTCGGAGGGGTGGGCACCTCGCCGGCGCAGACCTTGAACTTTCCTCGCTCCAGTGATTCCTGGGGTGCGGAGTAAAAGCCTTACCTGTCATTTGCTAATTAAACGAACAGGTTGCAGCTCGCGGAGGTTTTCCTTAAAAAAGCAAACTTGAGGCTTCGGGTGTTTACTAACTTCATGGTGGCCAAATCGAGCCCTGTGAGGGTTCCTGGGGGGATCCCGCGGGCCCACAAGTGTCTGACCCACGGGTGACACTTGGGCTGCCATTATTCGCCTACTCGCTGTGGAACTGTCACCCGACCTGGGAGGGGACCCGGTCCGTTAGGGAGGGGCTCCGTGGGTCCCCCGCTTTGGCCGTCAGATAACGTATGGATCCTGGGAATAGCTACCTTTGACCACTGTTGGGGACAGAAGGGCTCAACTGCGGGGCCTGATCCCAAGCCAGGAGCTGGGTCTGGAGAACCCCAGGTCAGAATTGAGGCGAGGACTCCAGACAACGGTAAGGAACGTGGGAGCCAGCATTTACTGATGGAGTGGGAGCAGGAGGCAGCGTTGGGAGAGACCTCCTTGGGCATGAGGGGCACCCTGTCTGGGGATAGGCTTGGGAATGCATAGGTTTTAGGACTGTGGTCTGAGAACAAAAAGTTCATCTTTGTTGGCCGAGAAAATGAAAGGAATGTACACTTGGTCCAAGTTCATTGCGCAAAGGTGCTTGTTGGTGGCTGGCTTTCTGCATAGGTGTGTCCCAGGTTCCCTTTGCTCTGGGCTTAGGGTGTGCAGTTGTAGCGACCTTTGCGTCTGGCCTGGTTTCAGTTTTTCAGTTCTTTTTTCTCCCGACCACCAGCAACTTGTGGACTATCATAATGACTGTAGGTTGGTTAGGATTGTGCAGATTTTGTGAGCAATCGTCAGTTGTGGGGGTCAGGGGTTGAGATTTACCTGCTTGCCTCTGCTGAAGTGGGAGGCTTTAGGGAGTTATGTTTCTTTCTCTAGGCTACTGACAGGATTTGCATCCAGGTAGCTTAAATTTTTCTGGAGTCAACAGATTTTCTGGGGGTTTCTTGTGAAACGATGAGAAGAAAGTTAAAGAGGATGCTAATTGTTGCTCCAAGTACTGAGACCCACCCTAGCTCAGAACAATAAACTGAGCATTGCATGTGTACTTGTGCATATGTGTGTGATGGGAGTAAACATTTATGTGTGGCTGTGTGTCTATGGGACCCCAAGTTTTTCCGAGTACAATTATCTTGAATAAATGTATTTCCCTTAGTAAATTATTGCATGTCTGAAATCCACAGATGGATTTCTGGAAAGCTTTTGAGACTTTGTTTTGTCTTCAGAAAAAAGTTCTTCCATTTTATTGAATATAAAGCCTGGTAGAACTCTGTAAAGACTATTTTCTAGCAAAGTATTGAATTTTTCCAGGCCTGTATTTTCTAATAACCCTCCACTCCAATCTTTGTAGTTTAAAGGTAATGAATTGTGACATGTAGACTCAGGATTTTAACCCACCCCCACCCCACCTCCATCTGATCCTTGTGATCAGAAATCTGTACTTGTCTGTTTTATTTAATTTGCTGCTTGAAACTGCCAATCATTTCAAAAATAATTTCAGAAATGAATTTTACTTTATTCATGAGCTATTACTTTCTCTGTGTTTAGAATATTAGCGATCACAAACAGATTGTCACTGAAAAGGAAGGCTAAACATTTTTAAGTAATTCACTGGTGATTATTCTCAATTTCATGACATAAAATGACATACTTATTTTGCCACTTCAATGACAAGTTGACTAGTGTCTTTGTTAGGAGAACCTCAGACCTACTTTGCTTTCAGGTTTTCTGTTTTAAAAACTTGCAGTGGTGGGCCTCCCTGGTGGTGCAGGGGGTTAAGTCTCACCACTGTGAAGCTATTGCCAGCCACTACAGCACGAGTTCAATCCGTTGCCAGGGAGTTGACCTACATGGCACATCAGACCTCTCTTGTCTTGCCCACTACTCCCCTCAGCAGTGTATTTCAGTGGCTCTACCTGTTCTGCTCCCCACTCTGTCTCTGGTGAATTCTCTCACAACCCCCCCCCCCCCATGCTGGCATACACCCTTGTATGCATCAATAAATAAAATCAATCTTTAACAAATAAATGAATAAATAAAAACTTGCATTGGTTCAATGCTTTGCTATCCCAAGATCTGTAGGGAAAAAAAAAAAAAAACAAAGGGGAAAAGTCATGAAGAGGTTGAAACTATATAAGAGAAAGTCTAGGAAGAATTTGTGGATGTGATCCTCTAAATTAGCTAGGGTACCACAAATACCAGCTACTGATGGTGGTTTCATTGATTGACTTAAAAGGTTGCTTTTTATTGAAGAGGCTGTGTGGTTTATTGTATTAGACTAAAAAATAAGAAGTTTCAACTTCTGTTATTGTTGCTATTTGTATTTTTAAAATCTGTTTATGTAAAATGCTATGTGTCATCTCATGTCTGCCTTTTCATCTAATAATTCAAGGTAATATACTAAGACTAGCCCTACCCCAGGGTTACTTTGGGCTCATTTATGTTTGGTTTTTCTACCTTCCTGCCTTGTGTCCTTTTAGAGATCAGCATCCCATTATCGAAGTCTGTTCTCTTTGGCATGGAATCTTAAGTGTATTTTTCTCACCCAAGACTGGGCCATCATCCATCCATCACCTGTATATTTCCTTTTCATTTGTTCTTCCGTCAGCAAATATTTGCTAGGCCTGACTCATCCCTTGGTACTTAGCTTCCTTCCCATTGAAGCTTTACTCTGAATTTTATGTTTCCCAGTGTAGGGAACATAGTGGTAATGAAAGTTTTGACTTGAGTTATTTAGAGGTAGTGCTGCCTACTTCTGCTAGTCAATCATGTATAACCTTGGGCTGATTGTAATCTTTCTAAATCTCTTTTTTATTGGTAAATCCAAGGGGTTGGTATACAGAGTAATTGAGATAATGTATGAAAATTGCTTGGCAAATGTTCAACACATAAAAAACCCTGATCAGTGTTAAATATTATGGTGTATGTATCTGCTCCAATGTTGTTCATCTCAGGAAATGGCAGTTCCATTCTGGGTTTTGCCAGGCTAAGTCCACATCCAACACATCAGCCAGTCTTGCTGGCTCTTCCTTTTATTTTTCATTTTTAAAGATTTTTTTTTTTAGCATAGAAGAACTGGGGTGTAGGGAGAGGTGCATGGGCTGAGAGGATTCACTAGAGACAGAGTAGGGAGCAGAACAGGTGGATATACTGAAATCCACTTCTAAGGGGAGCAGCAGGTAAGACAAGAGAGGTCTCCTGCGCCATGTGGGTCAGCTCCCTGGCCAGGGATCGAACTCAGGCCTTAGTGATGTTAACGCTGAGACTCAACCCCTAGGCCACCAGGGAGGCCTCTGGCTCTTCCTTTTAAATGAATCCAAAAGTTGGTCTATTTTCACCCACCAGACCAAGTGGCCCTTCTGACATTCAAACCTGATTGTGCCCCTCTCCAGCTTCTCACCTCACACGACTGGAGAGCCCACCTGCGCAGTGTGACTCGAAGACCCAATTTTGCTCCCTCTGGAACCTCATCTTCTTTCATTCTCCACTCCCAATCCAGTCACATGGGTCTCCATGTTGTTCTTTAAATGCAATAATCATGGCCCCAGTATAGGGCTTTGCAATATTTGGTTCTCTGTCTGGCTCATTCTTGCCCCGGATACCTACTTGCCTACATCCCATATTTCATGTCTTGGTTCAAATGTCATCATGTAGTGAGCCTTCCTCACCCCACTCTCTCTTGAAACCTCTGTTATCTTTCACCTGCTTTAATTTTTTCCATTGACTCAAAACTTAGTAAAATAGTCTATGTTTAATGTCTGTTTCCCTCAATGAGACTAAGAACTGGGCAATAGGAGTGCTTTCTGTTAGTAACCCCTCACAGTCAGGCCAGTGCCTGGCACAGATAAGCATCTGTAAAGCTTGAACAAATGAATCATGAACGTTGTCATGGCAATAACAAATCTGGGCTCATCACTTTCTATGACTTTTAGATGGGATGCTTAAGCTCACCAAGCCTCAGTTTCAATATTTGTAAACCAAGGATCACATTCATCCTTTACCTTATATAGTTGCATTAAAATCCTTTTCCACTGAGAAGAGCATATACAATCACTCATTGAACAGTCTAGAGTTAATATTATTTACATGCTCATTTTTGTGGGTGAACAGGAGTCACTTGTATTTTAACTGTGGTCTTCTGGGTAGGTCATGACTGGGCAAGGGGAATGGATGAACTTTACAAGGGAAACAGCCATGTAGTATTCACCGTACCTCTAAGCATTTAGGGGGTGCTTCCATTTAGGATTATACTGGTGAAGAAAGGAAATCATAGCAAGAGCAAGGATTTGCTCCTGGTCACAGAGCTAGTGAAAAGCAGTCAGGTAGAACTGGACCACACTCAGATGGCCTGAAAAACAAATGTCCCAACGCCTTTGATGGTGTCTATATACTTTCTCTAGTGGTGGGATTTTGCCCATTGAAAACTCTAGGTGGCAAAAGGTGACTGAAATATAGGCTGTTAGTTTTACTGATCTGTAAGGACATAAATAATTTTAATCTCTGCCTGTCTTTTTTGTTTTAAAGATTTATTTTTACTTATTTATGCATAGAAGAATTAGAGTGTAGGCCAGAAGTGCAGGAGGTGAGAGGATTCACCAGAGACAGAGCTGGGAACAGAACAGGCAGATCTACTGAAATCCACTGCTGGGGGGAGCAGTGAGTGAGACAGGAGAGGTCTGCTGCACCATGTGGGTCAGCTCTCTGCCCTGGGATTGAACTCAGGCCTCAGGGGCTTGTGGTTGCTTGATAGCTCTGAGACTTTAACCCCTGTGCCTCCAGGAAGGCACCTCTGCCTGTCCTTTAGACATACAACAAAAAAGTGGTTAGATCCTAATGATGAAATGAAATGATTGTGAAAAGTCTTCTGTTAACTTCAAAAAACTTTATATATATTAGCAAAAAATTACAACTAGGTGATTGAAGAAAAGAGCCTTTAACTGTATCTTGTACTAATACAGTAAAAAACTGTCTAAGACACAGCTGTATGCTTTGCAAAGTGCACACCACAAAAAAAAAAATAGGGGAGGTCTTTTAAAAAATAATTTTCAAGACTGGATTCATCCTACTGATATAAAATTTATACTCTTGACAGATAACAGGTACAGTTGCCTTACAAAGCCCTTTAATAAGAGCTAGGAAGGGGGTCACAGGTGAATTATGTGACTTTTTTTTCTCTCAAAATAATGGTTCACAATGAAAACGACATATGCATGTTACCTGGTCAGGTATGACAAGCTGCTAAGGTCTCCAGTAGGAGACATACACTTTGGGTGTGGCTCATTTGTCTAGTAGTAAATTTTTTTTAAAAGATTTTTATTTATTTATTTATTTACACATAGAAGAACTGGGGTGCAGGCCAGAGGTGCGGGGGTGGGGAGGGTGAGAGGATTCCCCAGAGATGGAATGGGGAGCAGAACAGGCAGGTTGATGGAAATCCACTGCTGAGGGGAGCAGCGGGTGAGACAGGAGAGGTCTGCTGTGCCATGTGGGTCAGCTCCCTGGCCGGGGATCGAACTCAGGCCAAAGTGGTAACTGACCCTTAACCCCTAGGCCACCAGGGAGGGCCTGTTTTTGTTTTTATGTAGCTTATTAGTTCATCAGGGACTTTTCTATACATATCCATTATTTTTTTTCTTAATGCAAGTGATCTATTCCATATGCATCATACTTGTCATTATATAACACTCTCTCTGAACCAAGATTCCCACTTTGAACAGTGAAAGTCACACCCCTGAAATCCTAGTTTTCATTTATTTGTAAACACCTGAATAAATAATGAAGTGTGGTATTCTGGTTCAATCCATTATTATGTTCATTTATTAGGGTATTGATATCCTGGTCTAGGCTTTGATGATCTTTTGTTTAAACTGTTGGCGTTGCCTCTAAACCAGTCTCTCCAATTTCCTCATGTCACATATTTTTCCAACTTGGTAGAGAAATCTTTCTAAGGCCCGACTTCAATCAATTTTATCATTTTTCTGCTTTGAAATCATCGATTGATTCCCTGTTCTCTGTGCAGAACAATACAGAACAAGACTTTTGCATAATCTCCCTTGAATTAGCTCCACTCTGTCTTTAAGTGTCCCAAGACCCCTGTCTCCCAGCCTCACATAATTGCTACATCCTGTATCTGTCCCAGCCGCCCTCCTCTGGTCCTTTGCTCACAGTATCCTCCCAGCTGAAATGTCATCACTTCTCTCTCATTTTTCCTTGGAGTCTTCAGTCTGAAGTACCATGTGAAACACCGGCTTGTGTTAAATGTGTGGCATCCTTAATCTTTAGTATAAATAGAAGACCCTCAAGATGTTGAAACTCAAGATGTGCAGTTATGTGAAAAAACAAAGGTTTTCAGCTCATTAATTGCGGTATCTACCTTATGATAGCCTTACTTATGGGTGTGGTGGTGTTAATAGAATGGGTTTTTCAGTTCTCAGAGATGCAGTGTTCTTTTTTTATTTTAGTATTTATTTATATATATGTATTTTGCATCATTATTCATTTTTGTACAGTGTATGCTTTCTACTCGCAGGTGTTGCCTCCATAAAATTCCTACCACCAAGTCACCGTGAACCATCACTATAGTCTCTTGTACTCTCTCCCCTGTTTTGACTCTTCTCCCTCCTCCTCCCCTACAGAATGTCTCTGATTTATAGTTGCCTGATAATTTTGTTTTTTTATTTATTATTTTTTTCATGATCCCTTACTTGGTTCCCCTACATCCCTCCTAAGTGAAACTATCCGATATTTTTCTTTTTCTTTCTGGCTTATTTCGCTGAGCATCATCCCTTCCAGCTCCATCCATGTTGCTGCAAATGGCACGAGTTTATCTTTTTTGATGGCTGAGTAGTGTTCCATTGTGTATGTATATATACCACACCTTCTTGATCCAGTTATCTCATTTTGGCCATTTGAGTTGTTTGAGTTGTTTCCCTATTTTACCTATTGTAAATAATGTGAGATGCAGTGTTCTTTATAAGTGTAGTTAGGAAATGACAGAAATCACTGTGATACAAAAGGACTGTCATCTCCACTCAACCACTTATGCTGATGTTTCCAGAAGGGAAAAATTTGAGTGATCCTGGAGTCATTCCCAGGAGCCCACCTCTTTCTGATCTGATGAAGGTCAATTTGAATAATAATAGTCAACCTATTCATTCCAGAAGTTCTGTGAATCTTTTATATCCAACAGCTTTATGATGGAGAGTTTTCTAACTGACATGTAAAGGGCAAGATTTGGAATAGATATCTTTGTGCAGGGAGGCAGAGCAGAGAGGGTTGAGGCTAGGCGGCTTGGGTTTGAGGCCTTGCTCTGGCACAGGCTGGCTTTGAAATTTGGTGCAAGTTACTGAACTCAGAATCTCAGTTTCAGCATTTGTAACATGGATAAAATTAAGAGTCCTTTTTGCCTTGGGCAGCTACATAATCTAAATGGGGTGTTTGGAAAGCTCATTACACTGAATCTGGCAAATACTCAGTGAGCATGAACTTTGATAGTGTTAATAACATAGAACCTGATGCTGGAACTTGGAGGCTTGAAGGGAGGACATGAGGGCTGTTGTTGGCCCAGATGCCTCCGCTTTTTCTTTTCTTTCCTTAAGTGGAAGCAAAAGGCTGCCTCTTGTGCAGAAGCTCACCTTGACATTGAAGGGGGCTCCCCTGTTGGGGTGGACCACTTAGCCCATCCAGTAGATATCATCAGCTGCCCACTATGAGCCCAGGTCAGTGCTGTGTCCTCAAAGTAAACAGCCCCTTCCCTGAGGACTCTGTGGTCCAGGGGAAGAAACAAACATAAACAGAGTTTCACTGTGATGTGCTAGCAGCTAAGATCAACGCGCTTTTCTTTAAGATAAAGGCTATAATCTACAGTAGCAGAACTGAATTAAAAAAAGGAGAAGGTTTGCAGACTGTATAGATTGTGTAACATAGACAATTGGGGCAACCTCAATGCTGGACTATTAAAATTAATATCACCAAGTGATCATATCGACCACAGAGATGCTTTATGTGAACTACGGAGGTGAAAACAGTTTTGGTGCTCTGGACATCAAGCTCCTAAGGAGCTAGAAATAGGGCCAAGATGACTAAGCAAACTTGGCAACCTTGTGTAGGAAGTAAGGAAGCGGGGATAAGCAACATTTTTTCCCCCCAAGTTATTATGTAGTTTTGAAATTTTGAAATTTGTGACTCCCTCAAAGGTTTGGAATATAAGGCAAGAAAAGTATCAGCCCTGCTTAACATAAATAAAAAGACCAAATGATCAGTATGGGCTTCTGTTCATTTGACTAGTAGCTAAGTCACCAGGTCTGCTCCTGGGAAGAAAGAATAATCTGTAAATGTGATGGAAGAAACACTTCCAGCTTTGTGTTGCTTTAGAGAGATCCAGGGCTAGGGATGGGTGTGTGAATGACAAAGACAGCAGCTGCTCTTTGTTTTCTTACTTGTTACATGGGAATGATAATGGCATTGATAAACCTCGTGGGAATCAGGTCTGTGCTAGTGCAGGGTCACTGCACAATATCAGAGTTTTCTCTCTAGAAAAGATATAAATACTGGAGAGGAGCAGCTATTTGCAAACTTGTTGGAATGTTCTGATTCAATTTTGGCATGCACACCTTACATAACCCACAAAGCAAGATACTGAAATTAACAACAATAAAATCGTGTATCTGCCGCTCTAAATCCTGCTTTGATAGGGCATAGGAGGGGGGATCCTGGCTGGGGAGGCCCCTGCAGCTGAATCTTTCATCGGTAAGAGAAGCGGCATGGAAACCTGGCATAGCAGCTTCTTGCAGGAGACCCCTGCACGTTCTGATAGGTGTGGAGGAGCTATTGCTGCTCTAAGACTGACTGACCTGAGGTTACACCTCTCATGGAGGTCTTTGGCCATTTCCAAAGAAGCTGCCTGACCCAAGTTGATTCCTGACCCTTTCTGGTAGCTTTGCATGTTGGATGTCACGGGAAGGCCAGTGTTCATTTCTGCTTTTTCTAAAGTGACAGTCATCTAGGCCTCTGCTGCTATACTGAGTGATCAGCCTCACATTAGAAAAGGAAAGACTCTTGTCATTGTCACCATTCCTAAGCGATATGAGGCAGTCCCTGAGAGCAGGGACTTCACAGAATTTTCACAAAGATGACAAGGGAGATTGCTCCGGGCTGTGACTCCAAGGCAGAAGGATTATTTGTCTGAATGTCACTGTCACTCGTTTTGTGTGTCTACGTGTCTACATTAATTTTCTAACAGCGTTAAGACAAGTCTTCCTTAACTTAGTTTGTGGGTTTAGTGGACATTCATCAGCCTGGACTATGGAACTAGGACTTGGGGGTCTTGGAGCCTGGTCTCAGGTCTTTCATTGACTTGGAGCTATTTTAGATTTTGTGACTTGATCTTTGCACCTTTCTTTTAAAAAATATTTTATTTATTTTTGAATAGATTAACTGGGGTGCAGGCCAGAGGTGCAGGGGGTGAGAGGACTACCAGAGACAGAGTGGGGAGCAGAAATGATCTAATGAAAATCTGCTGAGGGGAGCAGTGGGTGACAGGAGAGGTCTGCTGAGCCATGTGGGTCAGCTCCCTGGCGGGGGATTGATCTCAGGCTTTAGTAGTAGTAACACTGAGACCCAAGCCCTCGGCAACCAGGGAGGCCCTGATCTTTATACTTTTTACCACATGTAGAATGAGACTATTTATCAAATGGACACCAGCACCCCTATGTTTAATGCAGCACTATTTACAAAAGATGAGCTGTGGAAACAATCCAAATGTCCAAAAATAGATGACTGGATCAAGAAGATTTGGTATATATACACAAAGGAATATTACTCAGCAATCAAAAAGATAAACTTATGCCATTTGCATTAACATGGATGGAGCTGGAAGGGATCATGCTCAGTGAAATAAGCCAGAAAAAAAGAGAAAAATATCAGATGGCCTCACTTATAGGAAGAATGCAGAAGATCCAGGGCCTCCCTGGTGGCACAGTGGGTTGAGTGCAACACTGTGGAGCCATCCACAGCCTCTGTAGCGCAGATTCGATTCCCGGACAGCCAGGGAGATACCCACATGGCGTGGCAGACCTCTCCTGTCTCGCCTGCTGCTCCCTTCAGCAGTGTATTTCAGTAAATATGCCTGTTCTGTTCCGCTCTGTCTCTGGTGAATCTTCTCACCCTCCCATGCCTCTGGCCTGTACCCTAGTTCTTGTATAAATTAAAAAAAAAAAAAGAATGTAGAAGATCCAAATAAGGGATTGGGGGAAAAAAGGTAACTATAATAAAGTAAAAATCAAAATCATCAGACAACTATAAACCAGAGACATTCTGCAGTGAGGGAGAAGGGAGAAGGATCAAAACAGGAGTGGAAGGAGCACAAGGGACCGTGGTGATGGTTCACGGGTAAATGGGTGGTGGGAATTTCACATGGACTATAACCAAGATGAAAATGCATACATTTTACAAAAATGAAAAATGAGGTAAAAATATATAAGATAATAATAATAAAAAGAATGAGCCCATTCATCAATGAACACTTCTTTCCCGAAGTGTTCAGGATTTGTGCAGGACTCATTCACATGCAAGTTTGTTTCCTGGGCTATAGAAGTAAATACTACAGAGCGAGTATAGTCATCTCTGGAGAGGGGTGTGTCTCCCGAAGGCATTCAGGGGATGCCATCCTGAGACTGGGCCCTGGGACTGTCCCTATAACCAGGGAAGTTGGATGGAGCAGATTTGGCTGCCTGCGGGATGGGAGGTGGGAGGTGGTGAAGGTGGGAGGCACTCAGGCCCTGGGTCACACTCAGGTCAGAATTCTCTTGCTGAGTGACTTTGGGCAATTTACATAATCTGTGTGAGCTTCTATGCCTCCCTGTGGGGTGAAACGATGGCAGTGATAATGACCTTTTTTCAGAGGGTTATTGTGACCAAGGATGCAGACACCTGCACAGCCCATCAGATGCAATGGGCTGTGGAAGAACCCCTTCCTTTTTCTCAGTGCTAAATAGATTGAGAATGGAGAAAAAAGAATTGGCCAAGTGCAGTGAAATCACTGCCTTTGTTATTATTATTATTTCACCCTGGATTTAATCTTCTATATTGCTGGAAATGAAAAGAAGCACAGCATAATCAGAGCACCCACTGAACTCACCAAAACTCACATGTGGGCAGATTTGATCCCCTGTCACAGGACTTGTGTTTGTTACGGACTGGCTGACTTCTAAAGAGGAATGAAAAAGGGGCTGGGTATGTCTTTGGAGGTGGGACCCAGACTCCAGAATTTTTAAAAAGCTTCTGTATTTACAGTGTGCTTCTGTGTCAGGGCCCAGTTCTGTAGGCACAAGACATATTTTGCTATCCTCTGTGTCACTGCATATGCCTTGATTGACTCCCTTACCTTCTTCGCTTGGAGGAAAAAATCCTACTAGTCCTTCAGCATTGCGTGGGTATGTCTCCTCTGTTCAGTCTGTCCTTTCTGCCTCACTTCCCTCAAACAGCATTGCCCAATCCATGCTGGAAGCAACTATTCGTCCACAGGAGCTATTTTATGAGGTGTATTCCGTGTTGGAATTATTTGATAACTAGATTGGTGAATGTTTTTGTGAAAGTCCACACACATACACACATCTGTCAAAAGAGAGAAAAAATTCTCAAAGTATATCCACTAGTTATTAAAGGATCTTAATTCTGAGGAAAGGGAATAGGGGAGAGGAGGACATTTATGTTTTTTTGTTCCTGTGTGCTCAGTTGACTTCTGATTGCTCTGGTTTTTAAATCACCCTGTGCTGTGATAGTACCACAAAGATAATCTGAAAGAGGAAAGTTGGTTTCTGTTCTGCATTTCTTCCTGGGATGACCTGTGTCACCTAAGTCATCACCCCAATTTTAGATGGTGTTTTGCCCTCTCCTGTCCTTCCCCCCCCACCAACTCTTTTTTGTTTTTAAAGCTTTTATTTATTTTTGTATAGAAGAACTGGGGTGTAGGCCAGAGGTGTGGTGGGAGTGGGGGTGGGTGAGAGAATTTACCAGAGACAGTGGGGAGCAGAACAGGTGGATCCACTGAAATCCACTGCTAAGGGGAGAAGAACAGGTGGATCCACTGAAATCCACTGCTAAGGGCGAGACAGGAGAGGTCTGCTGAGCCCTATCTGAGTCAGCTCCCTGGCGGGGGATCCAACTCAGGCCCTAGTAGTGATAGTGCTGAGACTTAACCCCTAGGCCACCAGGGAGACCCCCAACTCTTTTATTCTTCTTTTCTATATCCCAAGTGATCAGAGGTGTAGTCAGTGATGGGGAAGGGACAAGTTTAACTTCCACAATCCCAGACTTGTCTTGGTGCCTTACTTGGTAGGAAGAGGTGGTATTTTTCCCAACTATCTCTATTGCGTCATTGCTATGACTGAGGGGATAATAGGAAAGAGAGGCTTTGTTTTCTGCTCTAACCCTATGTGCCTTTCCTCACACAGGTGCACTACGGAGCTGAAGTTGTGAAGAAGGATGGGTAAAGACTTCCGTTACTATTTCCAGCACCCCTGGTCTCGCATGATTGTGGCCTACTTGGTGATCTTCTTTAACTTCTTAATATTTGCGGAGGACCCGGTTTCTCACAGCCAAACAGAAGCCAATGTTATTGTTGTTGGAAACTGTTTTTCATTTGTAACAAATAAATACCCTAGAGGAGTTGGCTGGAGGCTCCTGAAGGTGCTTCTATGGCTACTGGCCATTCTCATAGGACTAATAGCTGGCAAATTTCTGTTCCATCAGCGTTTGTTTGGTAAGTACCCGTGAGATGTTCCACTAATAATTATTTGATTTCTGTTCTTCAGGATGAAACTTGGTTATTTCTAAATGCCAATGTAAGATGCATTTTCATTTGCTCCCCCCTCCCCCAGCCTTAATTTCTTATGCACTGTTGTAGCTCTGTCTGTTCTTCCACTATTCTGTTTAATGTCTTGCTCCTCTATGGCCTAAGGAGAATTAGCAGGAGGTAAAATTAGTACCAAACTTCATTTCAAAAAATGGCTTTGTAGCTAAAATGAATGTGTGTGATCTCATTTAGGGAGGATGTGAAAATAGCTCTTTCCCCATAAACACAGCCTAAGTATGGCATCAGAGAGAGTCTATAAATTGTAGAGGTAACATCACATTTTCATTAAAGTGAGTTAACCGTTACCCATATATTTACACATATTGTTCATTTGGGGGAATTGCAACAGAAATTCTAACTTTTTACCTTCACTTTTTTTTTTCCTTTTTTTAAACATTGGCCTTAGGATGTTTATTGAGTTTGTTTATCCACAAAATGATATATAGGAAGCAATCTATTGGTTGTTAGCAACAGAAAAGGAACTAAATTAGTTTAAGTTAAAGAGGCAGCTTACTATAATGACATTGGTAAAATTCACAGAGACCAAGGATTCATCTTGATTATAGAGAAAAATGGAGCCAGAGGTGGATTGTCAGCTGTTCTTTGTCTTGCTTCTTTGTCATATCTGCTTTATTTTCTATTTACCCTGAAGATCAGTTTACATCCACTTGGAGAGTCTGACTTGAGTCTCCTGGTCCCAAGTTTAAACTCTCAGGGGAGATACTGAAATTAGTTTCACTGTGGGCCTACCTCTGATCTAATTGATTGTGTCCAGGAGGCGGGTGATAATATGAAACAAATTCATCGACCAGTTATTACAAGCCAGGCTCACTCTTCTGGACAGTCTCAAGAAGGCAAGGTCATTACCCTCATAGAAGCTCACATTTTGCAGGAGGCACTAAGCAAGTAAGTGCATGATACACAAAAGTGATAAATACTAATGGCAAAAGGTTTCAAATACTGCTCATTGAATTTGGAAGATAACTTAGTAACAGAACTTTGAATTTAATAATTGCAAGATCATAGGTGACTTAGCATGGGTATTTGCAATCTAGAACCTTAGAAACAGATGGCAGTGATTTAATGATTGAACAAATCAATAAATATTCATATATGTATGTGTACCATTATAAATTTGAATGACATCTATCTGAATTTTTGAGCGGTTTTCTCTGTGAGGTTTTCGTTACCTTCAACAGAACTTGAAAGATTAATCAGGGTGGGGACTGCTCAGGCTGCTGTATTGGACACAAAGGATGAAAAATATATGGAGAGTTCTAATAAAAGACTTACTGATTTGGTTACCAGGGACATTCTGTCTGGACCAGGAAAAAAGGTAAGGAGGATGATGGTCTGGGAACATTGAACAAGGGCCTGAAGGTATGGCTGAAACTGAATAGATGGAATGAGAATAACAAAGGGGAAGGGTGGGTGGGTGTGGTGATTTGTCATGTTGTAACAGAAGTATTGTCATTCGTTGGTGGTGATTCCCAACGAGGGTGTGATCTCTAGAGAGTGGGTGCTAAACTAAAGTGGGACACAGGTCAGCGATAGAGAAGATTCCTAGGAACTGGGTATTAGTTGGGCCATCCAGCAAAAACTGAACAAACATGGTGTGGTGCATAGTGTTGTTATGGACTGGAATTAATAACTACATTATTAATTACAAACCATGGCTAGATGGTTGTATTTGTGACCCTTTTAATGACTTTGTGTAGAAAACTAAGGTGAACTTCTACCAAAATACCCAGTTTGGAGAAAAGTTGCTTGCTTATAGTAAAGGCATTGAGAATCTTATCATCAATTTGCAAGATTGCAAATGGTATTAATAATAAGGTAATGGTATTAATAATAAGGGAAGATCATCTCGTTGTATAATTGCACCTTTTGTTAAGTTATTCTATTGCAAAGTTTAACTCTTAAAATAAAATCTCATTTCAAGCATGGCTTACTTTTTAGTTCTCCTGTTGGTATAAACAGTTTAGCCCTGAAAAATCACTCTAGATCTCTAGTGGTTTATTGCATGTAAGTTGTTTTAAAGTAACACAAAAGAACATTGTAATTTTTTTGGTTTACAATAGGAAATCTTTTTTAAAAATGTATTTACATATATATATATTTACATCATTGTTCATTTTTGTACAATGTTTGATTTCTCATATCAGGTGTAGTCCCCATAAAGTTCCCACCACCAAGTCACCCGTGAACCCTTACCATAGTCTCTTATCTTCTTCCCTCCCCTGTTTTAATCCCTCTTCCTCTCTCTCCCCTAGCTGAATGTCTCCAATTTATAATTTGCCTGCAAGTTTGTCTTTTGTTTTTTCCTGATCCCTTGTTCGGTTCCCCTATAGTCCTCCTATAAGTGAAACCATCTGATATTTTTCTTTTTCCTTCTGACTTATTACACTGAGCATCATCCCTTCCAGCCCCATCCACATTGCTGCAAATGGCATGAATTTGTCTTTTTTGATTTCTGAGTAGTATTCCATTGTGTATATAGACTACATCTTCTTGATCTAGTCATCTGTTTTTGGGCATTTAGGTTGTTTCCATATCTTAGCTACAATAGGAAATATCCTATAATGTAGTCAGCTTTATTGCTTCTATTTGTCAGTTTTCTTATTTTTTTTCTTACTAAAAACATATACAATTATATGGCATATTAGAAAAGGAATGATAACTTCCTGCAAACCTTGGTGATCAGAGGATAAGATCTCCAAACTTGTGATTGAGTTGTTTTATTTTTTAATTTTTATTTTTTTAAAAAGATTTATTTATTTATTTATTTATACAAGAACCGGGGTACAGGCCAGATCCGCGGGAGGGTGAGAGGATTCACCAGAGACAGAGTGGGGAACAGAACAGGCAGACTGATGAAATACACTGCTGAGAGGAGCAGCGGGTGAGACAGGAGAGGTCTGCCTGTCATGTGGGTTGCTGTGAGGCCGGCTAGAATCGAACCCTCACTGCAGAGGCTGTGGACAGCCCCACAGCGCTGCACTCAACTGCCTGCGCCACCAGGGGAGGCCTAGTTTTTTTTTTTATCATATTTTTAATTTTATATATATTTTTACATCATTTTTCATTTTTGCACAATGTATGCATTTTCATCTTGGTTATAGTCCCCATGAAATTCCCACCACCCATTCACCCATGAGCTATCACCATGGTCCCTTGTGCTCTTCCCACCCTTGTTTTTTTTTTTTTAATTTTATTTTTATATTCCCCATACAATTGCCACCCTTGTTTTGATTCTACTCCCCTCTCCCCACCCGAAGAATGTCTCTGGTTTATAGTTGCCTGTTGATTTTGACTTTTACTTTATGATAATTAGTTTTTTTTCCTGATCCCTTATTTGGGTCCTCTATATTCCTGCTATAAGTGAGACCATCCAGTAGGTTTCTTTTTCTTTTTGGCTTATTACACTGAGCATGAGCCCTGATTGAGTTGTTTTAAGGAACACCAAACATTGTCATCTCCTTCTGCTGTCTTTCATGACCATTGTTTCTTCCTTTGTTCACAGAACTCTTGCCTATTTGTTTCTCATAGTTCTCTCCTCCTCTCATTGTGACTAGAATGCTTTCCTATGTGACTAAATGACTTCTATCACTACAATAAAATGTAAACTGTGATTGGTATGTGAAATACTTTTTTAATCTACTCCTGCCTGCCGTAACACCTCGTCACTTGACATTCCACACCAAATAGAATTTGCTGGTTCTTTCCTACTCCATGCCTTTGCCTGTGTGCTTTCCCATGCCCATCCTCCTCAACCCCTCCTTGTTCACTTGACTGACTTCTCTTTTTAATTTACATCCAAGGTCAAGCATTATCTTTCTATGATACTTTTTGACTCCCTTCTGTCAGACTTAAGTTGCATTTTCTGCAGCTTCCACCTTTGTCCACTTGCACCCAAAAGAAGACAGCAGGCCACTCTGGAACTAACCACCATGTGACATTGTGGAAAGGAATCCAACATTTAATGCAAACATAAACATTGTTCTTATTGAATTGGAATGTGGTAAATGTTCCCCAATCTTCCTTGTTCCCAAATAATAAACATTTATACATAATTTATTTCTTTGGAGAGGCCATATTTAAACCTTGAAAAAGTTGTAGGTGTAAGCTTGTTGGAGGCAGCTTTGAGGGTGATGATGGTGTATGTAGATTGGGAGGAATGGAGTTGTTAATTATAAGCACAAACATTTGAGTTACAGAGCTTGCAGTGGTTTATTGAACAGAATTATTTTGTGAGGTAGCTTTATTTTTTTATTTTATATATTTTTTACATCACTTTTCATTTTTATACAATGTATGCATTTTCATCTTGGTTATAGTCCCTGTGAAATTCCCACCACCTGTCAGCTATCACCATGGTCCCTTATGCTCTGCCCAGCTGCTGGCTCTCCATACGCCATATCTCAAGACAGAGAGCTTTGGGTTGGGGAGCTCAGGAAACCTCTGTGGAACAAAGAAGGGGCTCTCCCCACAGACAGAGGTGAGCCCACACCTGGCTGTGATTTGGAGCCCAGAGGGGGAGCAATAACAATAATAGTTTCATTTTTATGGTGATTCTCTTATGAAATGCCAAATATACATTTACATAGGAAGCCCTTGCTTTTTTTTCCCATGGCCCCTTTCATTTTGTTGGTTTGAGTCTTCTCTCTTGTATTTCACCTAAAAAGTCTCTTCTTAGTAGATTCCAAAACCCCACCAAATTGCCACAAAAGCAGGTGTGAGGAAGAGTGAACGATCCTATGAGCACAGTTCATTGATTAGAAAATATTGAATGAGACTTGAATATTGTAGTTTTGTGACTATTAGTTACTAACATGAAGCCCTCTTATGAGCTATAATTTGTAGTGGGGATCATGAAATAAAAATGGTAACTCTTGCAGATTGGAAATTACATATCATCAGTGTTTTAAATACACTTTCATTAACCTCCCCCACCTTTGTTGTGTGATTGGACGAACTTGAGAGAGTGGGTTTCCTACATCTGAGCACCGAACTGATCTGAGTTCAGACTGACCATAAAGCCCAGATTTCCCAAAATTGGAAAATAACTTAGGAGCACAAATGAAAATCTAAATTGAAACATTTCAGGAAAATGTCCTTGAGTTTCACGATGAAACTTACATATTAAATTAGGTATTTATTAGGTTTTATGCAAATTAGATCCTGTTAGGATTCTCTTATATGCTTTTAATGCCTCTCTTTTCCATTTGTTTGCTTATTTTCATATAAAAAAGTATGTGTTCAAATAATGCATCCTTGCCTGTTGAAGGATTATACTTCAGTGATATTCATGAATAGAGAAAGCCAAAACTAGATGCCAATGTTAGGACTTATATACAAAGCAAAATTGAGCTTTTTCAAGAAATTATTCTTATTGCAAAAAGGAATTGAAATTATTTACAGAAACATATATGCTTAATACATAGGTATAGAAAATGAGGACCGCAGAAAAAGGTAGAAGCAGATGTTTTGATTTCTTGAGGTTTGAGTCTCCTTGGAGCCTAGGCAAAGGAAGAAATGTGATATGTTACATAGCTTTGGGTAGAAGAAACGATGAAAACGGTAAGTTCTGCAAGGAAATTTTTCTTTGTATTAAATTCTGAAATTTCCTTCTTCTAGATTTGAGTTAAGAATTTCTTTTTTCTTTGCTTTCTCCTTGAGACACTGAATGGTGAAGTGAGAAATGCAGAACGTATTTCATATTCTTGTGTCTAAAGCAAATTTTCATAAAGTTATAGTGTATCTTTTAAGCATAAAAACAATCATATGATATTTTACTCCCTGAAAATAATTTTATGAAGGGCAAAGTGATCAGGGTGTAAGTAATGTGTTCTGATTGAATACTTCTATCCAAAGATGGATCTTAGAAGATCGAGCTTACAACAAATGCATTTCTCAGACAAACTGCTCCTGCTGTCTTTCGTCTTTCCTTTTTGTTTTCTGACATGTGGCAGGAACCTATGTTAGTTGCACATTTCTTTTTAACTTGAATGGAGGGCAATCCCACTAGGAATGAATTGATATATACAGCATATGAAAAGGATTCTTAAGCTGTTACTATTGCAGACTTCCATTTCCAAAACGTAGATATTTGTATCAAGATATTCGTAAATATTAATTATTTCATTAAAGTCCACTCTCTTATCTATACACTAAACCTCATTACTGCAGGGAATATGTTATGTTGTTTATCATTTAATCCTCAGTGCCTGGAGCATAATAGTATTTGATAAAATTGAATGGATAAATTAATTAATGTCCTTTTGTCTTTGCCAGTGTTTCCTTTTTTATTGTATGCTAAAGAAATATATTTATTTGTTCATTTCTAAAATAATAGACATGGTTTCTGCTCTCAGGGAATTGAAAATCTGATTAACGCTATAAGATACGTATGTGTGAAAAATTATTTGTTATGCTCACACAAGAAATTGCATTAAAAATATCAAATGAATAACACAGATGTGATACCAGTGGGAACTCAGGAGGGTGAATTCATGGTGGGTCAGCAGATGAAAGACAACTTTGCTGCTAATGTGGGATTGAAGCTGAGCCTGAAGCATGAGTGGGATTAAGATAGTCAGATAGGATGCAAAGAATTCATGACCATTTTCAGGTCGTGGGGTTTTGGAGGAAAAACCAAGGAGGTCACGCTCGTTTTATTAATAGAGTGAAAGGTTTGTGTTCGGAACAAGCAGGAATTGCAGTAGAGCCACACTTCTTTAATTTTTAAATGCCAGTCTCATAAATTTGTTTTTTTTTTCCTCTTCCACTGTGGTATTTACATTAGGAAAGGCATTTGAATTTAGTGTGTGATGACAAAATCAGTTTATGGCACAATTAGTGGGAGTTGGAGAAGAAGGCACGAGGGGAATAGGAAGGAAGTAGGAAAGTACTTTTGGAGCCTCTTGCAGAAATTCAGACCTGAGATTGTTCGGTCTGGAAAGAGTGGGACATGGGCACAGGCTGGGTGTACCAGGATGTTGTGACGCTTCAGCAACTGATGGGGCTGATGAGGAGGGGAGGGTAAGAGTGAGATCACAGATAGATGGGACGATTGGGGTGAGGGACTATGCTATTAAAAAAAGAGAGAAAGTCATTGTTGAATCCAGGTAGAGAAGATAATGAGCTCCATAAATAATGGGTATAGGCAATAGGAATGCAGGTGGTGGCCCACTTACCTTGAATAGTGCTCAGAAGAGAACAGTGTAGATTTACTCAGCCCAACCCAGGCCCACCATTTGTTATCCACACCTTGTGTTTCAGGGTTCAGCACATGTGCCTGTATGCACCAGCCTTATGAGATGGAGGAAATACTCGGTCATCAAACACATTAACATATTTGTAGCCGAATCAATATGTATGCATGTTAAGTGGTATAAATAAATAAAGACTATAATCTGTCTTATATCAGTTCAGGTTAGCTTTTCTGCTCAGTGAACTTAGGTTTGGTCAGGTCTTGCCAACAAATCAGTTACTGAGATCAGAGTCTTATGGATTTCAGAATTAAGAGAAATTGGATAATGGACCTGCACTTGACTCTAAGCAACATTTCCTATACATCTCTGGTTCTCCCCAGATGCCCAGCTGGAAAAAAAAAATCATGATTCTTTTTTAGAAGCCCATGATTAAAAACAAGAATGGTTTGATAACTAGATATCTAGAAAAGAACATTTATTGAAAATGTATACTTCTTGTGTTTATAATATGCAAGATATTAAGGAGTTTGCTATTTTCTTTGTACCTATATCTTAGTTTTAAACAGGGAGTTCTGATAAAGCATTATCAGTACATCCAGAAATTTGAAAAGACAAAATCTAGGACTTTTTTCTTTTAACAAAGACTGCCTTTCATAAAATACTGAGTAACTCAACAATACTGTGTTATTTAATGAACTTATAGAAGTCAAATGCTTGTTTGTTTTCTGTTGTCTTTAACTCTGACTTGAAATTTTTTTCTTTGTGTTTCAGCTACACATATGATTTTATCATTTCAAAACAGAAAAGATTCAGCTATTCCAGAAAGTGTGGGCAAGATTGTCATGGTGATACAGTGTTGTGCCAGCAAGCACAGGACAAATTCACTGTTGATTTGGGCAGGCAGATAAAGTCCCAGAGCCCTCAGTGGATTTTTCAGACCTTCATGCTCTCAGGGAACCAGGCACATAGGCACCTCAGGCAGGGAGGCTGGCATGCAAGGAGGCAGGCACAGGCAGGGTAACTGAGCCTCCCAGTTCCCCATGATTTTTTACACTCTTTTCTGGGCTCTCTCTGGCATTCTCTTTCTCTCATCGTCTCATGGTCTTTCCTCTTCTATAGTCAGGCCACTTACGCTTTTGTAGCCATCCTTGAGTGATGCCACTCTGACGTCCCTGGCCTCTGGGTTCAGGTGTGCAAACCTACCCATGCCCACACCCATGTTCCAGGTGTCTACAGTCAGGCATGTGTGCCCCAAGCCCACACTCCCAAGTGACTTCTGCATCAATGTGATCAAGGCTCTAGGTGACAGCTGCAGAGACGAGTGACTTAATAAGTTTGATTAATTCACTTACCCTACATATAGGAATGTGAAACATGAAGAAACAGATTTACCCATATATTTAGGAAGAAAAATCAATCCAGCAATATGAGTATGAGCTGGCCATTTATTGAGATCTGCATAGTTGAATAGTATATATAAAACCCACAAGTTTATTCTGATAGTTGATCATCCATTAAAAAATATTTACCTATTACTAGTCAGAATGATTATCAACAATTGATATACTATGAAGGGTATAAGAACTTCATTTTGGAGGAATTCCTTGACCAAATGCCATGTGTGGCATTTGGTTTTAATCTTTGTTCTATAGAAATATAATATTTAATGGCTATGATATATATTATTTAATGTTGTATCACAATCTTCACTTCTAATCAGTATGTGCTGATTGACAGAATTTTCATTTTCCTTGACAGTGAATTGTCCATCCTTACTTCTTTTTTATAGAGCAAAATAATCTTGGAGTCAGAAGACACCACAGAATTAAATAAAAAAAAAAAATGTTGCTTCAAGCTTGTAGTGGCCTTATAACATAAGAGATAAAAAAAAGTAAAGTTTTCTATGTAAGAGATTTTTAAGGGTTACAAATGACATTTAGCATTAAAAAAATCTATAGGGCATCTTTGGTGACCTTGGGGTTAAGTCTCAGTGCTGTTACCACTATGACCTGAGTTCGATCCCTGGCCAGGGAGCTGACCCACATAGGGCGCAGCAGACCTCTCCTGTCTTGCCTGCTGCTCCCCTCAGCAATGGAGTTCAGTAGGTCTGCCTGTTCTGTTCCCCATTCTGTCTCTGGTGAATCCTCTGACCCCCACACCTCTGGCCTACACCTCATTTCTTGTATGCATAAGTAAATAAATAATTATTTTTTAAAAAAAACCTAAGCAACACATTTCTTGATGTCTAAGAGATATTGAAGCTGGTATCTCTTTATATAAAAATACAAAAACAACTTAACCTGTTACTTTAATTTTCTTCTCATAGAGCAGGGCAGAAAGGTGAGGCTAGAAATCCCAGGTAGAAGGCCATTCCTCCCACACTTGCCCATTAGGTGCCTTCATTAGCTGCACATCCATTAGCACTAAAGGACCATCATCTCCTTGTTTGATAGGATCATCTGACTGCTCTGTTCCCTCAGTACAGAGGATACAAGTGCTGTAAGAGGATACCTCAAGGACTTAATAAAATGAACTCAGTAAGAGCCTTGTAATTAAGTTATTACAAACCAGGGTACCTTCCCAGGTACTTCTTATTGGACTGGATAGAGATGAGTCATTCAGCGGCCTGGCACCCTTTCCTTACCACCCTACCTGCTGTCTCTGCAAGCCTCCTCTCACTTCCCACCTCTGGCAGGTAATGGTAGGAATTTCTTAAGAAAACGACAGTCACGCGGAATTGCAGGAGGCAGGCGTACGCACTATGCATACGGTGTAACCACTTCGCTGATGATGGTAATGTGGTCACTCAGGGTGGATTTTGACGACTGGTTAAATACACAAGAGAAATTGGAAGTTAAGAGTGCTTGATCACTGGATTCATTGAGAAATGCATTGAGGCCTCCCTCGTGGTCAAGGGGTTAAGTCTCAGAGCTATCAGCAGTGCAGCATGAGTTAGATTCCTTCCAGGGAGCTACCCACATGGTGCAGCAGACCTCCCATCAGCAGTAGATTTCAGAAGATCCACCTGTTCTGCTCCCCATTTTGTCTTTGGTGAATACTCTCCCCCCCCCCCTGCACCTCTGGCCCACACCCCAGTTTTTCTATTAAAACAAAACAAAACAAAACCCACCTTGATAGAGATCTCCTTTGTTGTTTAACAGGGTAAATCTTCCTTGCTGGGAAAAGAGCATGATTTGCAAGGACTTTGACAAGTGAAAGTTTTCCCTGGTTTGTTTTTCTACTCCTTTATTGATTCAAAGAACTGGAGTCATTTCTTGATGATGTTTTCACTGGACTGAGCTGAGCTACTGTGCTACCTGGTAGGTGTGCGATGAACTAGAATGTTAGCAATAGCCTCAAGGGCAGTCAGAGGTCCAAGCATGAACATAGGGTAAATGGAGGAGTGATTAGGCTTTTGTTCGCCTTCCTACTATTGGCCTCTGCAGCTGCCACCTGCAGTCTTGCTTTCCTCCCAGGTGCCATTGCCCACACATGATATTGTGTTGGTGCAAAAAGCTCTTGGGAGCACAAGCATGGGGCCCGTGCTTCTGTAATTGCAGACACCCCGCCCAAGAAGCCAGAGAGCATGGGGCATGCATACCTATTAGTACGGTGAGGTGAGCTGAGACTGTGAGGAAAATAGAGAATGCCAGAGATCTCAGGCAGAGAGGGAGTGTGGGAGATGGAGAGGGCTGGGGGGCTTGGTTGCTACCTCTCTCCCAGCTCCCCTGCCTCTCTCATGCCTGCCCCCCGCCTGCTGGTCTGCCTGTGTCTGGTTTCCTGCTTTAATACTAAAGCCCTGTCAAATCCATTGAGGGCTCCAGAACTCTCTTTTCTGTCTGCCCAAATCAACAGTGAGCCTGCCCACCCTGGGCCCAGCCCACCTGAGATGGTTGCACTACAATTAGTAAGTGTCGATAGTAGGAGGATGTAGGAGAATGTTTTGATATGTTTGCTGTGTTGTGCAAGATTCTGGAGAGGCAGTGTGGGGAAGGCCATTAGAAGACTTAGGGTCACAGGGGATCAGGCTGGAATAAGGGGCAGAGGACCAATTTTAGTTGCTTTATGGGGTGGCCTTGAAGCTGTACATTGAGTTTTGTGTATTGGTGGTTAAAGGAGTTCCATTGTTTGGTATTTGTATTTTTATTATGGCTGTAACCCAGACTTCTTGTTGGTGGGTAAACAGAAATGTGCAGGGTTGACCTACCTTGCTCCAAGGTCATAACAATAGCCGGCAGCAAAATTGGAACATAAATTGAAGCCTCCTGGTTCCCAGACAGGTGCCTTTCCAGGCATTGCAGATGGCACACTGGCCTCCACAGAGCCTTTACTGCATAAGGATTGGCTTGTGCTGGCCACTCCCGATAGCTTTCTTTGTGTCCAGGGATCTTTTCTGGCACCACCTCCTGCCTGACCAGCCCTCTATTGTGGGTATAGAAAGTCATTTATTTGCACAGTTCCAGGACAAAGGCTGCCACTGCTGCTGACCCAGGAGTTCTTAGCACAATGCTTCTGACCTTGCAGCTTCCACGAACCCCACGTTGTGCTAGGTTAACAGCATCCCCTTAATTCACGAGCAGCGTGTCTGTGTATACTTCAAGATTCCTCAAGGCTGCTCCAGGTCTGCTATGTTACTTTGTGTGTTCTCAAGGCCATGCCCATTGAAACTGATAGAACAGGTAAGGGCAGACAAGTGAATGTGCACATGAACCAGAGAATTAACTTGAACTCACTCTCCAGAAACCAAGGGTGTTTTGATGTTTGTGTTGTAAATTTTAAGCTTCATATTTTCCTAATGCCTTAATATACCACAAACAGGCTCCCACAAACTGGTCACCAGGTGTACCAGTGTGGTAAGATTGGCCTCTGCCACAATCCCCCTCCCCAACACAACGTGACCTAGTGGCATTCAAACACACCAGTGAAATCCCCTCACACCAGTTGCTTATGATCTCCTTAAAGATACAGACACTTGCCTATAGCTCCCTCGACACATTGCTACCCTCTCCCCCCATGTGGACACACATAATTTTCCTGCCTTCTGTGCCCTCTCTGTCACACACCTGCTTGGCCATCTCCTGAAAGAGTGCCAGGTTTCATGCAGCTTAATGACCTACCCCCCTTACTTCTTCCCGAATGATTTCTGTTGGAACTTTATCATTTTCTGACATCATCCTGACAAAAACATCAAGTATAATTTATTTGTAAGAGACAGCAACATGCTATGGGCCTCTTTTTTTTTTTTTTTTTTAGTACATTGCATCTTGGCTAAGAATATTAGCTACAGTCATAAGAAAGTACAGCTGTACTGTGTCTATAATACCAGTGTGTGATGATTTCCATGTAGGTGGGAGGGACAGCCTATTCTGAGGAAGGCAAGAAGTCATTCCCAACGGCAGCAGTCAACTAATGCTTTATTTTTTAAAAAATTTTTTTTTGCATACAAGAGCTGGGGTACAGGGCGGAGATGAGGGGAAGTGAGAGGATTCATCAGAGACAGAGTGGGGAACAGAACAGGCAGACTGACTGAAATACACTGCTGAGGGGAGCAGCAGGCGAGACAGGAGAGGTCTCCTTCGCCATGTGGGTTGCTCTCTGGCGGCAGGGGATAGAGATTGTGCTGCAGAGGCTGTGGATTGCTTCAGAGTGCAGTGCTTAACCCCTTGCACCACCATGGAGGCCCCTCAACTAATATTTTATAATAAAAGTAGGAGTTTATCCAGAACCACAGACTCTCAGGCTGAATGGCTTACTTGGATCATATTCAACCAGTCTCTGAACACCTTTTATAATGGCAAACTCACTATTTCCTAAGAAGTCTATGTCTAATCTTTGTTTCTGTAATAGTTGTTGGCTCTTAGCTAAGCCTTGACGCTCCAGTAAAATCTTGTTGGAGGGATAAGGGAGGCATCCCAAACTGGAGAAAGAGTAAGCACAAAGGAAGGGAAGGAAGGACAAAAGGAGGAGTGTGAAGGGACATGCTTCCTGCATCAGCAGATTTGGGTTAACTAGGAGGGAAAGGGACGATGCAAGGGAAATTGTAGAGGGTCTTGAAATTCAGGTGTAGGAGCTTAAAATTCATACTGAAAGCAATAGGAAGGAGACAGCCATATGAAAATCGGGAAGAAGTGTGCTGTGAATTAAAGGAACACCTGATGAGAAATTCACAGGTGGTAAAAATCATTTGCTATACTTGAGTGACATTCAGAATGTTTGTGGAGTCTGAGGAGGGAGGAAGAAGAGGTAGGTAGGACAATGAGATAAGATTTGGAAGGTTATGATAAAGAGATTTTATTTCCAAAACAGCCTTGGTAGTGTTTTGAGTAGTAGAATCATGTGATCTGATTTAAGTTTCATGGTGACTATTCAGCTATGAAAGGAATAGCTATGTGGGGGAAGGTTGACTGTTTGGAGACTAAGTCCTAACTTCTTTTTTTTTTTTATAATAAATTTTATTTTTATATTCCCCATACAATTGCAACCCCCCCCTTCTGACACCAATCCCTCCCCTCCCGCCCCCCACCCCCCAAAAAGTGTCTCTGGTTCATAGTTTTTTGTTGATTTTGATTTTCACTTTCTTATAGTTATTCATTTTCCTGGTCCCTTATTTAAGTTTTCTAGATTCCTGCTATGAGTGAGACCATCCGGTATTTTTCTTTTTCTTTTTGGCTTATTTCACTGAGCATGATCCCTTCCAGTGCCATCCATGTTGCTGCAAATTGCATGTGTTTATCTTTTTTGAATGCTGAGTAATATTCCATGGTATATATGTACCACATCTTCTTGATCCAGTCATCTATTTTAGGGCATTTGGGCTGTTTCCAAAGCTTAGCTATTGTAAACAGTGCTGCTATAAACATAGGTGTGCAGGTGCTCTTTGGAATTGATGTTTCTGTGTCCTTTGGGTAAATACCTAGGAGTGGAATTGCTGGATCCTATGGAAGCTCTATGTTTAGTAGGTCAAGAAATCTCCACACAGCTCTCCATAGTGGTTGGACCAGTTTGCACTCCCACCAAAAGTGCAAGAGAGTTCCTTTTTCTCCACAACCTCGCCAACATTTGCTGTTGCTAGTTTTTTTAATATGTGCCATTCTCACTGGTGTAAGATGGTATCTCATGGTAGTTTTGATTTGCATTTCCCTGATTACAAGTGATGTTGAACATTTTTTCATATGCCTGTTGGCCATTTGCATTTCCTCTTCAGAGAAGTTTCTTTTTAGCTCTTCTGCCCATTTTTTGACTGGGTTATTTTCTTTGTTTAGTTGAGTCTCATCAGCTCTTTGCAAATTTTTGTGATCAGTCCTTTATCATTAGTGTTGGGTGCAAAAATGTTCTCCCAGTCAGTGGGGTTTCTCTTTGTTTTTGTTATTGTCTTTTTTGCTGTGCAGAAGCTCTTTAATTTGATGTAGTCCCAGCTGTTTATCTTTGCCTTCACTATCACTGCTTTGGGTGATGTATCTGTAAAGATGTCTTTGATGTGCAAATCACGTAGTGTTTCGCCTGTATTTCCTTCTATATATTTTATGGTTTCAGGTCTTATGTCTAGTTCTTTAATCCATTTTGAGTTGATTTTTGTGTATGGTGTGAGGTAGTGGTCAAGCTTCATTCTTTTGCATGTAGCAACCCAGTTTTCCCAGCACCATTTATTGAACAAACTTTCTTTGCTCCAATGCATAGTCTTTGCTCCTTTGTCAAAGATTAGTTGACCATAAATCTGTGGGTTTATTTCTGGATTTTCTATTCGATTCCATTGGTCTGTATGTCTGTTCTTGTTCCAATACCATGCAGTTTTGATGATTATGGCTTTGTAGTAGAGTTTGAAGTCTGGGAGTGTGATGCCTCCATTCCCTTCTTTCTTTTTCAGGAGAGCTTTGGCTATTCGGGATTTTTTGTGATTCCATATGAATTTCATCAATAATTGTTCTATTTCTTTGAAGAATGACATTGAAATTTTGATTGGAATAGCATTGAATCTGTATATTGCTTTTGGTAGGATGGCCATTTTAATAATGTTTATTCTTCCAATCCATGAGCAGGGGATGTCTTTCCATTTCTTTGTGTCTTCTTCTATTTCTTTTAACAGTGTTTTATAGTTTTCTTTGTATAGGTCCTTTACCTCTTTTGTTAGATTTATTCCCAAATATTTGATTTTTTTTTGTTTCAATAATAAAAGGGATGGTTTTTTTGATTTCTTCTTCTTCAGATTTATTGTTTGTGTATAGGAAGGCTACTGACTTTTGCATGTTGATTTTGTATCCTGCCACTTTACTGAACTGATTGATGAGTTGAATTAGTTTTTCTGTGGAGTTTTTGGGGTTCTCTATGTATATTATCATATCATCTGCAAATAGTGATAGTTTGACTTCTTCTTTTCCTATTTGGATTCCTTGGATGTCTTTCTCTTGTCTTATTGCTCTGGCTAGGACTTCCAGTATTATATTGAAAAGCAGTGGTGAGAGTGGACATCCTTGTCTTGTTCCAGATCTTAATGGAATTGCTTTCAGCTTTCACCATTGAGAATGATACTGGCTGTTGGCTTCTCATAGATGGCCTTTATGATGTTGAGGTATGTTCCTTGTATCCCAAGAATTTCAAGGGCTTTTATCATGGATGGGTGTTGCACTTTGTCGAAAGCTTTCTCAGCATCTATTGATATTATCATATGGTTTTTATATTTCTTTTTGTTGATGTGTTGGATAATGTTGATTGATTTTTGGATGTTAAACCATCCTTCTGTCCCTGAAATGAATCCTACTTGGTCGTGGTGAATTATCTTATGCAAATATTGTTGGATTCTGATAGCTAAAATTTTGTTGAGGATTTTTGCATCAGTGTTCATTAGGGAGATTGGCCTGCAGTTTTCCTTTTTTGTGTTGTCCTTATTCGGTTTTGGTATTAGTGTAATGTTGGCTTCATAGAACGTGTTTGGTATTGTCTCTTCCGTCTCAATTTTTTGGAAGAGTTTGTGAAGGATAGGCACCAGTTCATCTCTGAATGTTTGCTAGAATTCATTTGTAATCCATTAGGTCCTGGGCTTTTGTTTTTGGGGAGGTTTTTGATTACCATTTCAATTTCGCTGCTTGTAATTGGTCTGTTTAGGTGTTCTATTTCTTCTTTATCTAGCTTTGGGTGATTGTAGAGTTGTAGGAATTTGTCCATCTCCTCTAGATTGTTGAACTTGTTTCCATACAACTCTTCATAGTAGTTACTGATTATTCTTTTGATTTCTGCTGTGTCCGTTGTGATTTCTCCTCTTTCATTTCTGATCCTGTTTATTTGTGATTTCTCCCTTTTTTCCTTTGTGAGCCTAGCTAGGGGTTTGTCTATTTTATTGATTTTTTTTTGAAGAACCAGCTCTTGGTTTCATTGATCTTTTGGATTGTTTTTTTAGTTTCAATTTCATTTATTTCTGCTTTGGTTTTTATTATTTCTTTCCTTCTACTGGTTTTGGGGTTTTTTTGTTGTTCTTTTTCTAGATCTTTGAGCTTTGAGATTAGGTTGTTTCTTTGAGTTCTTTCTTGTTTCTTGATGTGAGCTTCTATTGCTATATATTTTCCTCTTATTACTGCTTAGGCTGCGTCCCATACATTTAGGATATTGGTGTCCTCCTTGTCATTCAATTCAAAGAATTTTTTAATTTCCTCTTTGATCTCCTCATTATCCAGTGGTCTTCCAGTAGTGTGGTTTTTAGTCTCCATGAGGTAGGAAAGTTCCTTGCCTTCTTTTTATGGTTTATTTCTAGCTTGATGCCTTCATGGTCAGAAAAGATGGTTGGTATGATTTCAATCTTGGTGTATCTGTTGATGTTTGTCTTGTGCCCCAGTATGTGATCGATCCTGGAGAATGATCCATGTGCGCTTGAGAAAAATGTGTACTCCGTTTTTTTGGGGTTTAGTGTTCTATAGATGTCTGTTAAGCCCAAATGCTCTAGGTCCTTATTTAGAACTTTAGTTTCTTTACTTATTTTTTGTCTTGTTGATCTATCCATTGTTGATAGTGGTGTGTTGAAGTCTCCCACTACATATGTGTTTTCTCTGATGTCTGTTTTCAGAGATGACAACAGTTGTCTGATATATTTTTGTGCTCCTTCGTTTGGTGAGTATATGTTAATTAGTGTTATTTCTTCTTGAAGTATTGTCCCTTTGATCATAATGTAGTGACCGTTGGGATCCCTTTTTATTTTTTTGAGTTTGAAATCTGTTTTATCTGATATAAGTATAGCTGTTCCTGCTTTCTTTTTTGGTCCATTTGCTTGTAGGATTGTTTTCCATCCTTTAACTTTGAGTCTGTTTTTATCTTTTGTAGCTAAATGTGTTTCCTGGAGACAGCAAAAGGTTGGGTTTTGTTTCTTAATCCAGCCTGCGACTCTGGGTCTTTTTATTGAAGAGTTTAGTCCATTTACATTTAGGGTTAGTATTGATATGTTAGCATCTCTATTTGCCATTGTGTTTGTCTTTCCTTTGATTTTATTTATTCTTTTAATATCTTTTTTTTTTCCTTGCCTTCTTTCGTTGTTATTCGTCCCCCTGAGGTTCTGGCTTTAGGATTCCTTGTAGTATTTTTTGGAGTGGGGGTTTATTGGTAATGAAGTTCCATAGTTTCTCTTTGTCTGGGAAGGTCCATATTCTTTCTTCAAAGAGGAAGGAAAGCTTTGCGGGATAGAGTATTCTTAGTTGGCATCTGTTTTCTTGGAGTCTGTTGACTATGTCCCTCCACTCTCTCCTTGCCTGTAGTGTTTCTTCAGAGAAGTCTGATGTCAGCCTGATTGGTTTTCCTTTGAATGTTATTTGTTTCTTCCCTCTTGTCAGCTTCATTATTTTTTCCTTGTCCTGGATTCTTGGGAGTTTCACTATTATGTGTCTTGCTGTATTTTTCCTTTCGTCATGGAAGTTTGGTGTTCTTCTTGCTTCTTGTATATCAATTTTCAGCTCCTTCTTCACATTTGGGAAGTTCTCTTCAATTATCTCCTGGAATATTTTCTCTGTTCCTACATCTCTCTCCTCTCCTTCTGGGATTCCTATAACTCTTATATTTCCTTTCCTCATGGTGTCAGATAGTTCCCGAAGTCTTTCTTCGTTCTTTTTCCTTCGTACTTCTCTTTCCTTTTCTGCTTTGGTTCTTTTTATTTCTGTGTCTTCAAGAGAACTTATTCGTTCTTCCATTTCATCTATTCTGCTTTCATTGCTTTTCCCAGAATTCTTTAGTTCTTCCCATTAATTCTTTGATCTCCTGCATTTCTTTTACTTCCCTCTTTAGGGACTCAATTTCATTCTTCTGTTCGTTGATTATTTTTCCCTTATCATTGTTTTCCTTTATGAGTTCTGTCATTTTTTTAATCATGGCAATTTTAAATTCTCTTTCTGGAAGGCTCAGAAGTTCTTCTAAGTTACTGTCGTTGCAATCTGGGGGCTGGTTTTCTTTTTGTGGTGTGCTTCTTCCCTGAGGAGTTGCTATGTTGCGTGTGGTTCTTCTACTCCCTACTGTCTGTTTTCTAATTTGCAGTATGCGTTGCGACACTGTGTTGCTGGGACTGGCCGGCATCTTGGGTGAGCTTCTCTGCTCCCCTCTGGCTCCTCCGGGAGCCATCTGTCAGTTTCAAGCAGTCTTTACTGAAGAAAGGTCCCTGTTCTAAAATGCCGATGTGGGGACACACTCCCCTGTGCTCCTGGTTTGCCCCGGCGTTGGGTTCCCTCTCCCCCTCTGGGCTTGGACTGCAGGCCAGAGGTGTTCTGGTATGGGCGAACTTCCCCGGCTCACCTCTGGCTCCTGAGGGAGCCTTCTGCAGGCAGTCTTTACTGAAGAAATGTCTCTGTTCTAAAATGGCGATGCGGGACACACTCCCTGTGTGTCCAATCTCAGGCACACTCTTCTGCGCGCCTGGTCTGCCCCGGCTGTGGGTACTCGCTCCCCCTGTGGGCTCAGACTACTGGTCAGCAGGGGCCCGGTGTGGGCTAACTTCCCAGCTGGCCACTGGCTCCTCCAGGAGCCTCTGCTGGTTTCAAGTTGCTACGTGGCACCAGAGATCTCTCCTAGAGCCCTTGGGGAGCTGTTTTTTTTTTTTTTACCCCTTGGGACAGGAAACAGAGTGAATGGTAGGGTAAACCTCAACGGCTTTGGGGTGCTGTGTCTGCCTTGTGCCCCACCGTCGTGGAGAACCCACGCCCCGAATTTTGTGCCCCAGATCTCAGTTCCAAAGCCCTCAGGTCCAGGACGCGGGCTGTAGCCCAGTTCAGTGTCCACAGAATGGCGTCTTTTGCACCCAGCTCCCGTGCCTGGGTGCCTGGTTCCTGGATACTCAGTGAGGGACTTTCACCTCAGTGAGGGTCTTCGCGCGCGTCTCCCCGCACGCCTAGGTCGCAGGCGCGGTGACCTGGGCAGCCGCGATCCCAATCCGCGTTTGCTTTTCAACCGCGCTGCTTTTCCGCGCTATCCAGATCCCGATCAGCGTTTGCTTTTCCAGCGCGCCGCTTTTCCGGGCAAGCTTACCGGGAGGCCTGGGGCTGTGTGCTGGTCCTGGCCTCCTCCTGTGGGGCGGGGTCTCTGTTTAATGGCGCCTGGAGCTCACCTCCGCGGCGAATCCTGCAGGGTTCTCTGCAGCTCCCGTTCACGGGTGTGGTGGCTGCAATAGTTCCTTTCCACTCACAGTCCCGCTTGCTGCATAGTTTGTTCTTGTTGGTCATTTTGGTTTGTTGTTTTCCTCCTCTCTGCTGGTCGGAGAGTGCCGCCTCTGTGGGTGGGGGAGGGGAGCAGGGTTCTGCACTTTCCTCCCTTCTAGTGCTCTTTTATGGCAACTTTCTTCTTCGGGTAGTTTGCTGGAGTCACCCGTTTATCTTCCGTGTCCCAGTTCTCACTGGGACCTGCCGCTTTTCCTCCCTATTAACTTTTTTTAATGGGAGATCTTACTCGCAGCATCTCCTCTCCGCCATGTTGCTCTGCCCTCTTCCTAAGTTCTAACTTCTGATGAGATTTCGGAGTTCTTGGCAGAGGATGGTGACTTGTTTGAGGATGGTGCTGGTGGGGAGGGGGAGAAGTGGATAATGGAGTGGATATGGGTGGTAAATATAATGTTTTAAGATGGAGCTTGTGTGTGTGTCTTTTTTTTTAAGCAACTTAAAATACTGTTTATTAAAATAGATTGAAGGTGGAGAGCAAGAAGTCAATATAGATATATGCAATACTAAGTTCACCACTAAAAGTCCAATTCTATCTTTCAATGTACTGAAAGCAATGATTTCAATCCAGAATTCTGTTTCCAGCCAGCATATACTTCCAAGATGAAGGCAAAATAAAGACCTTTTCAGACAAATAAACAAGACATCTCCAGTAGGCTTTCACTACTAAAAAAAAAAAAAATGCTAAAGTAGGTTCTTCAACTGTAGAGCAGTGAAACCAGATAGAAACTCAAATATGTGGGGAGTAATGAAGAGTACTAAATATCATACATGTGGAGATAAATTAAGATACTACTTTCCTTTTTCTTAATTTCTTTAGCAAGACAACTAAACTGTTTAAAGAAAAAATACTGTGCAGCTTTATGTGATGTGAAGATATAAAATATGACCATGCCAATGCAAAGGATGGAGGAGATAAATGGAATTATGCTGTTGTGAGATTTTTATATTTACATCAAGTGGCACAATGATGATGAGTCAAGGGACATGTTTTGCAATCTCTAGAATGATCTTTGGAAAATGATGTAAAGAAGGTGGATATAAAATCTGAATAGGATGTAAATTAGAATACCATCGGGTTGTTGGAAAAGTCATGACCTATTTTTTTCTATGTTTTCTATGCCAAAATGTGTCATGACTTTTCCAACAACCCAATCAAAATTATTTTAGATCGAAAGAAGGCAGGAAAGAAGTGGCAGAGTGAAGATATTTAGATGGGACATGGATAAAACAAATGATACCTAAACCTACCCAAATAGAAAAAAACCTAAACTTTCCAATTAAAAGGTAGATATTGTCAGGCTAAATAAAAAAAGGTTTTCACATACTGTTAAACTATATTTATAGGAGAGATGCTTTAAATATATAAGACATTATATAAAATAAGGCATTAAAGAGGAAAATATCACAGTAGACCCCAAACAGGCAAAATTTTCAATGTATGCCCAGGAAATCTCACAAAAGAAACAGAGAAATTTCTTGATAGACATAGTTTTACAAAACTGACTGATGGAAAAATAATGAGTGACTGTATATATAAAAAATTTAAAATTACTATAAAAAATCTTGGCTTTCTTGGCTTCAGTGGCTCATTTCTTATGTTTGAGAAGTTGGAGGTGTTAGCTTTTAAAAGAATCAAGAACTAGTATTACCTGCCAAAAATCACCTTGTCTCATTTCCTGATGTGTATGTCAAACTTATTACCCTTATTGCAAGCTGAAAATTAAGGTACTTGTGTTTATGCTTTGTGTGTAACTGTTTGCCTTTTCTAAACTGCTTTTCTTGTTATCCTATATAATTCTATTAGTTATATCATGTTAAGTGAAGAGGCTCTTCATGCACAAAATGCATCTATGTAGCAGCAAAGTAACAGCATTTGTACATTTTCTGTCTATCTACTGATGGCAGTGGTACCTTTGTCACCTTTTGAAAGATTGGCTTTTTGTTTTTATTTTGAATTTTTTTGCTTTTGACTTCACAAAAATCTCCCCAGATTTACTGTAAAAGATAGAAAAATGGCGTGGTGTCATCCAGGCTCACCTAGAGCATTTTCATTTTTATTTCTGTCAAAACAACTGTAGTTGTGGGGAGTGGCCAGTAATAATGTGTGAAGTCTTTATACCAAGAACAACTTTTAAATTTAAAAAAATAAAAATTTAAGAGGTGACCCATTAACAAATGACTGAGTTGGAGATTTAGGGGAGGACTGTCCTGGGTTGTCTCTAAAGAGGCAAGATTAGGGTACAGGTAGCTGGCGTGTAGAGCAGTTAGCATGACCCATCGTTGTTACTTCTTACTCATTAACAATGTTGGTGCGCCTCATTATTTGTGCTTTGTTTCCCCGGGCAGTCCTGTCAGCCAGTTAATCCACCAGCTTTTAGGCGGTTTACAAGTAAAAGCAGATTTTCTTTTCCTTTTTCTTTATTTTTAAGATGTTATACTACATCTTGTTTAAAGTCCTATGAATGTATGTGTGTGATTAAAATAGCTTTTTCTCAGTTAAAAAAAAAAGAATCAAGAACTCATTTACTTGTCTATTTTGATACTACCTGTTATATGTCAGCCACTGTCTTAAGCACTTTACAGATAACTTATTTTTCAGACAAATGTATGGTGGTGTGTGAATGGAGAGATGAAAGAAATTTCAGGAATGACTATTTCCTACACTACATGCAATATACACATCAGATCTGAATGTTTTCTAGATGGTTTCTGCCCACTGGTGACAGAAATTTGTGGATAGATTGCAGTGTTTCTTTCAAATGTGCACTTTGAT
Organism: Talpa europaea; assembly: GCF_964194135.1. NCBI lineage: Eukaryota > Metazoa > Chordata > Mammalia > Eulipotyphla > Talpidae > Talpa > Talpa europaea. Next base: position 43,232,949 of record NC_140083.1, on the reverse strand, counting down.
GGCAAATACAATCACTCAGTGTCTTTCCCTCATTTATTCTTTGTGTGTGGAATAGAAAACAATTGTTCAAACCTGGGATGTGAAGCCCAGTTGAACTTTGTGTTCCTGTTTTTGGCATTATCATTTTCCTCCTTTCAAACTCATGCTGTCTGTTGCCTTGTATCTTTACATGCCAAATCTTATCTGTTCTTCAAAATTTATTTCAAAATGCTACCCCTTGATTTGTCTTTGTATAAAACCTTGTCATCTTGCATATTGCAGGGGCTTCATAAATATCTCTTGAGTGGCTTCTGGGAATAGATGAAGACATGAAGGCAGCCGTTATGTTACATGATAGGAAGAAGCAAGCTCTTGTTTGCAGCTTCATCATCACTGCTATCATGGTTTTGTGGTTGGAAATGAATGCCAAATAAAATGTCTTGTTTGTCTGCACAGTAGTGACTAGTGTTTAGCACAATGGTACATGCTATTGCAGCGAATTTTGTGAGACTTGAGAGTAGGTTGGCGTGTTACTGATTTAGTGACTGCCAACCAAGGCAGTGTTTCACAGAAGATTAATGGGATTATTTTTCCACCATTTACTTTTCCACCATTTATGAGGAATCTGTGTGTTTGCGTGTGCACAAGTGCACATGTGAGTGTGTGTGTGCATTTGTGTGTGTGTAACACTGTAGTAAATCCTTCAACAATTTATCCAGGTATTGCTATGATAAAAAAAAAGAGACAGTTGATGGACTTTCTGGGTCCTTTCTTAATTCCTTCATTCTGTAGTCAACATATTTGTTAAATACACAGTGTTATTAAATACACATTTATTAAATACATAGTTTTGTATCAATCCTAAATGGTGACTTCTCAAGGTGACTGGTCAAGTGGGTGTGGCAGTGCCTGCTCTCTCATGGGGTGAATTGTGCGTAAGACATTTCAAAGGTTCCTATCTTCAGAACCACCTGCTATTTATCTCAGCTGCAGTCTCATCATTTTCCATTTTTGGTTTTTCTGCTGTGGTAATGAAGAATTGGTTTGGAAACACTGTTGGCACTGACCATCGTGATGAGCACAAATATTATTCTAAAAATAAATGAAAAAAGTGCCTGTACCTCTAACCGTAAAACATCTATGACTAAGGCCTTGTATCTCCTTGGCCTAATGTGAATCTCAGTGACACAGCAGTTAGTTATTAAGCAGCTGGGAAATGAGTTTTTGTGAAGTAGTTATTTTAGGCATCTAACTTGCTCACTTTTAGTTGAGATCTAAATATATTTATTACAGAGTTTTGTAATGTTTTAATGTTACCGGTGAATTCTCTTCCTCAAGAATGGGAAATTATAAATCATTGAATATTATATAGGAAGAGATTGATATTGGTGGATATCTGCCCAGTTGCAAAGGTGATTTGGAATTTTCCCATCTTTAAATTATAACACCTTACATAATAATGTTCTTCCCCACTCGCCGATCAAGTAGTATGTTCTCTCCCAGGCAACAGGAAGATCTAGTGATAGTTACCGTCGAGACAAGTTTGTAATCAAAACTACTTCCATCCTATCCTTCTTATAGAATGATGGTACTTGATAGATTTGAATGCTCAAAGAACTATCCCACAGTCAGATATGATGATAATCTTCGTTTTTCTTCTTTTTAATAAGCTTAGTACAGATGAAGCAGGCACATTTAACAAGTGCTGTGCAGCATAGAGATTACTTTAAAAGTTAGTTTGACAAAATAAAAAGGCAGCTATTAATCAGAGACACTCTACAGGGGAGGAGGAGGGAGAGGGATCAAAACAGGGGAGGGAATATATTCTTGCACAAGGGACTATGGTGGTGGTGCACAGATGATTTGGTGGTGGGAATTTTGCGAGGACTACACCTGGGAAGAGAAAGCATGCATTGTACAAAAAGGAAGAATGATGTAAAATATATATAAGATTAAAAAAAAAGGATCAGAAAAAAGAAAAGGATACCCTCTTTGACCACTTCTCTTCCATATACTACTGGAAATTCTAGCCAGAGAAATTAGCAAGAAAAAGGTGGAAAAGTATGCAAATTAAAAAATAAATGAAATTATTTCTTTGCAGATAATACTATCGAATATGTAGAAAACACTAATTACACACACACTCTCACACACACACTGTTAAAGCTGAAAAATTCACCAAATTTGCACGCTATAAAATCAACACATAAAAACACCTGCATTTATGGGCAGTGGCAACAATACATTTACAATAGCATCAAAGAGTAAAATGCCTAGGAATAAACTTAAGCCGGTAGTTGAAAGATTTGTACATGAGAAAGTACAAAACACTGGTGAAATAAATTAAAGAAAGTTATTTGAGAACCTACTTTAATAAAAAGCTTTTCATCTATGGGGGTATATTTACACTTCAGCAATGTATCTGAAATTCTGTTTATTATAATATGGAGAGAAATCAAGCTCATTCAACATAAATGAAAAAAGTGATAATGAAGCTTCTAGTTAACAATTATTTTTGATATTATAAATAATTAAAATGTTGAATCGGCTATTGCGTTTGCTAAGCCTGGATATTAACTAGAGTCTTGAGTTTTATGCTGAGGCAAAAAACTTTTTAAATTTTATATCATTGAAAAAAGAAGTCCTCACTTTTCATTCTTTTAAAGGTCTTTTCTTATTGTTTCTACTGATTTTTTTTACTGTATCTTTTTTTCCCAATTAGTTTTTCATTCCTTTTATAGTCACTTCCTCTATTACATTTTGAGTTGATTTCTTGCCCTTTGCCAATGTCTAGCATTTATGCTTATGTTTTTCTATTTTATTTTTGTTTCTTGCTTTCTTTTTTTAATTTTAATTTTTTTAAGATTTATTTATTTATACAAGCACTGGGTACAGTCAGAAGCACGGGAGGGTGAGAGAATTCACCAGAGCCAGAGCAGAGAGCAGAACAGGCAGACTGATGAAGTACACTGCTGAGGGGAGCAGCGGGTGGCAGGAGAGGTCTGCCCGCCATGTGGGACCCTTGCCCGGTGGCTGGGGATCGAACCGGTGCTGCAAAGGCTGCGGGCAGCTTTGCAACCCAGTGCTCAACCGCTGTGCCACCAGGGAGGCCCTCTTGCATTCTTTTTATGTTACCTTAAAGCTTTCTGAAGATAATTGTTTTCTCTTTAATTTTTTTAAAGATTTATTTATTTATGTATGCAAGATCTGGGGTACAGGCCAGAGGTGCGGGGGGTGAGAGGATTCACCAGAGATAGATGAGGAACAGAGCAGGCAGGTCTATTGAAATCCACTGCTGAGGGGAGCAGCGGGCGAGACAGGAGAGGTCTGCTGCGCCATGTGGGTCAGCTCCTGGCCAGCTGGGGAATGAACTCGTACTGCGGTTCAGCATGAAATAAAGCATTTCATGTCTTTATTTTGTTCTTGTGTTTCTATACTAGTTTTCCCCACTTTGGTAACTGTTGGTACTTTTCTCTCTGGACTAGTAAAACTGAACTTTCTTACTTCGTAATATTATAGGAGGGTATGAAAGCAGTGAAGACAAGAGAACAATATGCTTTTCTATTATAATAAATAGGAAGCAGTAATGGACCTTTAACTTTTTTCTTCTTTTCAGAGGTAGGAGGCCAAGAAGATTTATAAGCCACATTAAATCTTGGAAGGTAGCTTTGTCTAGAGTGTCTCCCTTTTTCTGTTTTTCTGGACTCCGTTTTTTGGTTTTTAATTTATGCAGGTTCTTGGATAGTCCATTCTACCTTCTTTGTTTTCATTTTACCTTGGCACATCCTTCAGTTTGTGGTCTTTGTTAGTATTTGGTGCACAACAATCTGTGGGTATGAGTTGAGTTCATTTAGTTACTAACACACTGACTTCTTCACCATCTGTATACACTCTCAAGCTTCTGCTTTTTGGAAGAGTAATGTGATGTCAACTTGGACCCTGTGAGCTGGAGTGAAGCCAGGGCGAATACAATCCCTCAGAAATGCAGATGGGGACTATGTTTCCCCAACAGCCAGTGACATTTGATATTTGATATTTTTTTCCTCTTAGTTTCTCAAGTAATAGTAGTTCCCCCAAGGAAACTAAACCAGTTAATACATATTGTGTTGCTTCTCCTCTGTAAAGAACAAGTTAGCTTCAATCACTTAAAAGATGCAAGTTGCCCCAAAGTGGTCTTCTAAATAATGTGTTTTGAAAAGGAAAATACAGATAGTTTCTTTGCCAAAGCCTATGATAAGAGGTTGAAAAGAATGGCAAGGAAGTGTGTGTGTGTTGGGTGTGTGCGCGTGTGTGTAGTGTGTGTATATGGGGTGTATGCATGCATGTCGTGTGTGTGCATGTGTGCACATGTGTATTTTATGAAATATGTGTGAAAGGATCTAGAGTCTGGCGGGGTAAGAGGATGAGCAGGAAGGGCTTAGTCTAAGCTGCCTTTTACCAGCAGCCCATCTCCCACTAGTGGTATTTCTGCTTTCTCAGACCCGGAACCAAATTTACCCATCTCTTTGAGATACCTGGAAATTCATCTCTGAGCTTTGGGGATGTGTTTCTGCTGATGACTCAGCAATTCAAGCAACATACCTTGGGTTATGTGTTTCTCCTTTCCACTCTACAAGTCATACACAATCATGTCCAAAAGTTTTTCTCCATCAGATCATTTCTCAGCCTCGTCATCATTTTCGTTGCCCTTTGCATGGATTGATCATCCAGCTGCTTAAAATTCAAAGAATCTAATTTGGACAGGGCCTAGAAGAAATACATGTTGGGTTACTTTATTGTTAAAGGAAGAAAGACAAATTATCGCACTGTTACTGGGCTCAGCTAACAGTGAGCAAAGGAAAAAAAAAAACAAAATCCTGAGGACTTTTAGCTTTGCTTTTGTGTCTTCCCTCTTTTCCAGTATACCCTTCTCACTTGGTCAGAATGATCAGGTCCCGTAAATCCAGTCTACATGTAGCTGGAAGCCTCTGCATTTAGTCGCATTTTGTAAACTTATTCCTCTGGAATCTTTGAAGAGCTAAGACTTTTTGTCTGTTAAAACTCAAATACCTCATTGGGGTAATTTGGGTTGACTTGGCCACTTTGGGTAAAAATCCTCATTTTCTCAGGTTTCGTCTCCTCCCTCTCCAGGATGTCAACAGGGGCCTGGCAGAGAAGTGTGCATGACTTTGCCCCTTTCATCCTGGCTGTTCATCTTGCCGGCGATGGTGCAGAAGATTAGCAGTTGCTGTAACTCCAATTAGCTTCTCTGAGGTGCTCAGGTGTTACAGGAGTCCCTGATTTGGCGCTGACATTTGTCTGTTGGCTTCTAGCCCAGATGTCCCACCTTGACCTCATACAGGCGTTGAGCTGTCATAGTCAAGATGTGGTTCTCAAAGGTACCCTGCTAATTAATGTCTGGTTTCCAGATGGAGGATAAGAGGATGAAGAGGTATACTTGCTTCTTACTCCCTTTGACTGGCATAGCCTACATTATTTCTACTTATACACTATTGGTGAGAACATTTGACTCTTAAGAGCTGAGTCTTGAATCTTCTATCACTTATTTTCTCAGCAACTGAAGGAAATTTAGACAACTTTTGTAATATACAGGGCATGGTAATATCTTAAAGACTTGTTGGTAAGAAAACATTCATTTTTTTGGCAAATTAGTACAATTTTTTTAAAAAATATATATTTATATCATTGTTCATTCTCCTCTCAGGTGTAAACCCATAAAATTCCCATCACCAAGTCAACTGTGAATGTCACCATAGTCCCTTGTGCTCTTCCTTCCTATTTTGATCCTTCCCTGTTCCCTAATGGATGTCTCCAATTTATAGTTTGCCTGCAAGTTTTGTCTTTCCTTTGTTCTTCCTGATCCCTTATTTGGTTCCTCTATGCTCCCTTTATAAATGAAACAATCTGATTTTTTTCCCTTTTGGCTTCTTTCTTTTTTTTTTTTTTTAAAGATTTATTTATTTATTTATACAAGCACTGGGTACAGTCAGAAGCGCGGGAGGGTGAGAGAATTCACCAGAGCCAGAGCGGGGAGCAGAGCAGGCAGAAGGACCGAAGTACACTGCTGAGGGGAGCAGTGGGCGGCAGGAGAGGTCTGCGTGCCATGTGGGACCCTCCTCTGGTGGCCGGGCAGCAGCCGTGGATCGAACCAGCGCTGCAGAGGCTGCGGGCAGCTTCGCAGCCCAGTGCTCAACCGCTGCACCACTGGGGTGGCCCCCTTTTGGCTTATTTCACTGAGCATTATCCCTTCTAACTCCATCTGTGTTGCTGTGAATGGCATGAATTTATCTTTTTGATGGCTGAGTAGTATTCCGTTGTGTTTATAGCCCACATCCTCTTGATCCAATCATCTGTTCTTGGGCATTTAGGTTGTTTCCATATTTTGGCTATTGAAAATAGTACTGCGATAAACAGAGGAGTGCAGGTTTCCTTTTGAGTGAATGTTTTTGTGTCCTTTGGGTAGATTCCTAGGAGTAGAATTGCTGGGTCATATGGTAGCTCTATTTTTAATAGAGTGAGGGTCCTCCACATAGCTTTCCAGAGGGTTGGACCATAAAATTATTCAATTTTTACTTTTTTTTTGGAATCCTTAACATGCCCTTTCCAGCTCCTAAACCCTCCCCCGTGCCTTTTCTGAGCCCCTATTCACCTCCTTTCCTTAAAGACACAGAGTAATTTTCATTTTACTGCAGTTTTCACATTATCATACCATGTTGGCTAATATGTGGATACAGAATAAATGTCCATATTTATTTTGCTTGTTAATTAAACAGTGGAAAGACAAACTTATTGAGTGAAAATTTCTACTTAGTCTTAGAGAAATAACTAGTAATTGCATTTGATGTTTCTTTTCCCTCATTATTCATCTCTATACTGATTTATGACAGTGAAATTTAATTAAACATCTTTTTTTAAATTTAGCAATATTTTATAAACATCTTTCCATGTCAGTAAATATATATTTTCATAATTTTAATGCATACTCAATTTTAATTTATGCTTAGCATTCCATCATGTATGTGTGATGTGTTTATTTAAGAGTTTACTTGGATTTGCAGATCATCTTTTATAAATGGTTTAAATAATATCCATGTACATACATTTAAATAAATTTATACTCAGAACCAAGTTTCTTGTTCTTGACAGCTTTCCTCATCAAGAATTTAGTAGCAGGGCCTCCCCGGTGGCGCAGCGGTTGAGCACTGGGTTGCGAAGCTGCCCGCGGCCTCTGTGGCACCAGTTCGATCCCCGGCTGCTCCCCGGCCACCAGAGGAGGGTCCCACAAGGCACGTAGACCTCTCCTGCCGCCCGCTGCTCCCCTCAGCAGTGTACTTTGGTCCTTCTGCCTGCTCTGCTCCCCGCTCTGGCTCTGGTGAATTCTCTCACCCTCCTGTGCTTCTGACTGTACCCAGTGCATGTATAAACAAAACAAACAAACAAATAAATAAAACATGCCTCTATTTAAAAAAAATAATAAAAAAAAAGAATTTAGTAGCAGCAGGTATACTTAATATCATTTTGACATTTTTGTTAAATGTTTCTGAACAGTGTACTTTGAAGTCGGAATCACTCCTTATTCATTTTCCTAATTCCCCCTTTGCTCTTTATTGCACCACAGTGATCAAAAATAAGATCTAACTCCCCATCCACTGCCAGCAAAACCCGGGTAGGCTCTTCCTGTGAGCTGGGGAAGGTTTGCCCTAACTCATAGGGAATGAATTGCTGCTGGATCTGACTGTGAATGTGTTACCGTGTGTGTGTCTGGACTACTGAATAAAACTTACAATGCTTAATAAAAATCTGTATTCATGACTGTAAAAATCTATGCTTATTTGCTCAATTATTTGAGAAAAATTAGTAAGTGTGTAAAGGATATGCACATTTGACTCCACTTATTACCTGTTTGTCATTGGAACTTTGATTTCCAAATTGAAGGATGCCCATTTGTTAAAAAGAAGCTGTACTCTTTGACCCATTCATCAGAAGATTTTACCTATAGAAATAAATGATTTTATATGAAATATAAAATTGAATTGCTGCATGTGACCAAACGTAAGAAAAAGTGAATACAATGTGAGCCCTCCTTACAACATAATCCTACTTAGCTACCAGAAACATCTATGCTTGTTGCCTCATGTTTTCTGTGGAGGAAAACAAAATACAGGTGCCACACACAGTCACACCTTATATATGTATATATTTTGTTTGAACTTAGTCTACACTGAGTAAAAAGAAACAGACGTGTTTTTAAACTTGATTTTAGGCAGTGTATGTGAATGCATTTTTGTACTGTTTCACATGCTACAACTTTTACTATTGTAAGAAAACTTTTGTAGCAAAAGGAAAAAAAAAAAAAAACAACTAAGTCCTAAAAAACTGCTCTTTTCTGCAAAGTGCTTTCTGAACTAGAGCTTCTTGAAGCCCCCAGGGGGTTTGGGGAGCTTTGAGAGAAGACCATCACTTTGGGCAACTTTTAGTTAACTTCATTGGTTTATCATTTTATGTAAGGTTAACAGCTAAACTATGGGGATTTCTGCAGTTATTGATGTTCTCAGCGGTAATCATTCTCAGAACAACTGCTGAAAATATTATCAGCTCAAATCCTGGCCTGGTTCATGTCAAACAGCCAATTTGTCCAAAGAGGAAATGGAGGATGAAATAGCAAAGTATATCAATTTAGAAAATTGTTTTCAGAAATAATCTAAAATTTTTGGTAGATAAGAGAATGGAATAAATTTTGTAGTGGCTAAAAATATAGAGTCAAATAGGGTGGGAACAATAGGCTGTACTTAAATGTGTGCTTTTGGTCAACCACTAGATTTATAGAGATTCTGATATCTTCTTTTTAAGGGAGAGCAATAGTATAAAAAGGGAAAAAAAAAACCCAAACAATCAAGTCTTTTAATAGCTTAGAAATTATGGCCTGTTAGCACTATTTAAATGTTATTTTAAAATTAGAAATTTTTAGCCATTTAGAGAAATGTAAAGCTAGTGTTTGATATAGAAAAGTAAACTTTGTTATTATTTATGGATAAGATCTTGATAATTGATAGGGCTTGGACAGAGATGGTAATACAGTAACTTAAATATCACAGCTTTTGGTTTATATAAATGCATGCAGTGATATTTTGAATATTTTTTAAAGATTTATTTATCTATGCATACAAGAACTGGGGTACAGGACAGAGGTGCGGGGGGTGAGAGATTGGTTTTGCCGTGTGGGTAGCTTCTTGGCAGGGGGTTGAACTCGTGCTGCAGTGGCTGAGGACAGCTTCTTAGTACTGTGTCACCAGGGAGGCCCCGATATTTTGAATATTAAAAGGAGTTCTTGGGTCTCCCTGGTGGCACAGTGGTTGAGCGTTGGGTTGCAAAGCTTCCCGCAGCCTCTGCGGTGCCAGTTCAATCCCCGGCCAAAGGGCGAGGGTCCCACATGGCGCACAGACCTCTCCTGCTGCCCGCTGCTCCCCGCAGCAGTGTACTTCCTGTCTGCCTGTTCTGCTCTCTGCTCTGGCTCTGGTGAATTCTCCACCCTCCTGCACTTCTGACTGTACCCAGTGCTTGTATAAATAAATAAATAAAATCTTTAAAAAAAAAATAAAAGGAGTTCTTAGGAGACTGTTTATACTTAGTCAATAAACAAAATAGGTTTAACTTAAATTTTAAATCCTAATCATAAATACTTATCCTAATGATAAATACTTATCATTGGAATTAAACTTGTTGAACATTACCAGACCTGGGTCCGAACACTCTGTAGTTGACATTATTTTAACACCAGGCATCTGTAGCTTTAGCCAAAGCATGTGATGAAATTATTCTGTTCCGCTAAGAGCTTCCAAATTGAGGGGGTATAGCTCAGTGGTAGAGCATTTGACTGCATATTTAGACTGCTGTAATTTCGACATAGTTCATAAGTAAGTGATCACAGTTCCATAAATAAGGCAGATTTATGTATATTTAAAAAAAAAAAAAAAACTTTTGGGCCTCCCTGGTGGCCTAGGGGTTAAGTCTCAGCTTTTTTACCACTAAGACCTGAGTTCCCTGCCCAGGGAATTGACCCACATAGGGAGCAGCAGACCTCTCCTGTCTCTCCTGCTGTTCCCCTCAGCAGTGGATTTCAGTAGATCCACCTGTTCTGCTCCCCATCTTATCTCTGGTGAATCCTCTCACCCCGTCCCCCTGCACCTCTGCATAAATAATCTTTTTTTTTAAAAAAAACAAGCTTACTCAAGTTATAGAAGTGTCTCTGGCATCTTTCAAGTAGCAGATTTTTTCATGTTTCTAGTCACCTTTCAGAGAAGAGTTTCTGAGTCTTTGTTTTCTCTTTTAAAATTAATAATACCTGCTCTCAGTGCTTTGCTTTAGAGAGGCCAAGTAGGGGGATGTGAAGATGCCTGGAAATTAGAAATGTGTGTGTATTATAAACACGTTTCTTTTCTTAGTGTATTTTTTGCCTTTTTATTGCTCTTCATGACTTGAATTACATATACTACTGCTTGAACACAGCAATATAAAACCAACCGTATTACATGGTTAGAGGACTTCTTGAATTTAATTCCCAACTAGCTTGCATTTTTACCCCTTTCATCTTTCCTGTGCTCATCGAAAACCAGTGTCTGATTTCAGAATCATTTTGCACGACTGAATTGTGCTGGCTTCGCATGAGCCTGGCTAGCGAAGTCACTGCTGTGGATGCTGGGTCTTCTGGGTCTGTGGTTCTGAAAGGAAAAGCTGTACCGCTCAGTTTCAGTGTGCTGGGCTGGGCTCAGGTGTGGGTCCTGAGACATGTGCACGCCCACCAGTGTGGCCCGGGAGCCCCCCACGTGCGGAGCCAGAGAATGCTGGGGCCCCGAGTTGCTTCCACCCTCAAAGTGATTGTATTTCACAGTGCTCGTAACCGTGTCTCCTGAGTGAAACAAGGTTGTCTTTACTAAGCCTGTGCTCCTACGGGACAAGAAAAAAGAAAAATAGAACCCTGTTTACTTTCAGGCCCTAATGGCTCAAAGGCCCTTTTCATTTTTGTTCAGAATGCCCTGGTATCAGCTGTCCATGCTTCTTGCAGAAGTACAGTATATTATGAAGGAAGAGAATGAGGTCATAACAGGCTGTTGATGCTGCGGCTCTCTGTGGCTCAGGAAGTTTTAGTTAGCAGAGCTGGTTAAATAGAAAATTCTAAAACCTGCAAGAACATGTTTGTTGATTTTTATTTCCTCACAGCAGTGATTTCATTAGAATGACATCAAGCATTTGTTAACCTCTTCGAGGTTTTGTTTATTAAAAAGTCAATTTTAAATTCACTTTGGGTCAGTGAACATTGTGTCACTCAGCTGTGTACAGAGAAGGCTCCTCTTGGGGTGAGAGTGCCGTCTTGTGGAATGCACTGAAAACAGCAGCTGACTTGGAGTGCTTAAACAAAATTGTTTTTAATTAATTAATTTATTTATACATACAAGAACTGAAGTGTAGGCCAGAGGTGTGGGGGTGAGAGGATTCACCAGAGACAGAGTGTGGAGCAGAACAGAAGGACCTACTGAAATCCACTGCTGAGGGGAGCAGCTGGCAAGACAGGAGAGGTCTGTTGCATCATGTGGGTCAGTTCCCTGGCCAGAGATCGAATCCAGGCTGCAGTGGCTGGCTATAGCTTGAGAGCATGGAGACTTTAACCACTGCACCACCAGGGAGGCCCAGGAGTACTTTTTTTTTTTTTTAAAGATTTATTTATTTATTTACACAAGCACTGGGTGCAGTCAGAAGCGCAAGAGAGCGAGAGAATTCACCAGAGCCAGAGCGGGGAACAGAACAGGCAGACTGATGAAATACACTGCTGAGGGTAGCAGCGGGTGCGGCAGGAGAGGTCTACGCTCCATGTGGGACCCTTGTCAGTGGCCGGGGATCGAACTGGTGCTGCAGAGCTGCAGGCAGCTTCTCAGCCCAGCGCTCAACCGTTGCGCCATCAGGGGAGACCCAGGAGTACCTTTTTTTAAATTAAAATTTTATTAAGTTTTTTTCCCACTTATATCATTGTAGTCCTCATAGTTATACTTTCAAAAAATGCAAAGCTTGCATTTTTGGACTATTTTATTTCTCCCTCCAGATTTCCAACTGGGATTTTTGTATTTTGTTATAAAAAGCAGCAGAGTTTATATTTTGTATCTTTCCTATGTAAAAATTGAGGATGTGTAACCCATACTAGTAGGCTTTTTTAGACAAATGAGGAAGAAAAGTTCTATAAATGATCATATTACACAACAAGAACTGATGTTTTCTTTTCCCTTGGAAAAGCAGCAGTGGCAGCTCTCCTGCCCACCTGTGACTATGCAGGTGCCTCTTTTTCTCCTTTCCTAATAAACCTGTCCTTTTAAAATGTAAAAAAAAAAGTGGGTTTTTGGAGACATACTTTAAAATGACAAACATTTTCAGAGTCTAGGTCATGTATTTCTTGTTTTTGTAATGTTTCTTCTTGTTTCTTCTTGTTTCTTTTGTAATGTTTCTTCTTCTTGTACATACAAGGATGAATTCTCTAACTCATATCTCTTTACCCCCACGTTTTACATTCAAAGCACGGCCAGGGGACTGCCAGGTCACTGAGCTCTCCATCCCGAGAACAGAATAGATTTCTCATGATTTGGAGTCGGATTAACCAAGTGCAACAAAGCATGTAAGGGATGAGCTTGTGTCCAGCCAGTCAGCTAAGTTTTCTGAAGAATTTGTTTGCCTTTTCAGCCTGATGTAAAAAGAGCAGCTGTCAGGGTGTTCAGAAAGCGAAGAACCAGTTGCTGCTCACTTTCTGGCGCCAACTGTGGCAGCCTATATCTAAACTTGTACCTGCTCTGTACATGTTGCTTTCTTTGGAATCCAACAGTAATATGAGAAACAATTCTGATTATGTTATGTTTGAAAATACTTATATAAGAAACAGTTCTGATTATATTTGAAAACATCACAGATATGCCAGGACAAGACAGACAAATTCAAAAAGTCAGCCAACCAAATCTATCTTAAGGAAGAAAATGTAGTAAGAGTGACTTGTAGGGTAAGTGATTTAATCAGGCTTTTTACACCACTGGCCTCTGTGGCTGTCACCTGTGCCCTTGATCATGTTGATGCAGAAGGTACTTGGGAATGTGGGTGTGGGGCACACGTGACTGACTATGGACACCTGGAGCATGGGTGTGGACATGTGTAAGTGTACACACCTGAGCTAGAGGCCAGGGATATAAGGACAGCGTCACTCAGAGACGGGATAGGTATGACGGACAAGCAGCTACAGAAGAGGCGAGACCATGAGAGAATGCCAGAGAGCCCAAGGAAAGAGCATAGAGATTCTTGGGGGGACTGGAAGGCTCAGTTGTCTGCCTGCCTCTTAGCTGTCCCCCTCCCCACCTGGCCTGTGCCATCCTCCTTGCATGCCAGCCTCCCGGCCTGGTGTGCCTGTGTACCTGGTTCCCTGAGAGCATTAAAATCTGAAAAGTCCACTGAGGGCTCTGGCACTCTCCTTTATCCATCTGCCCGAATCCACAGTGAACCTGCCTTGTGCCTGGTAGCATTAGAAACATATTCCATGAGCAAATGGAGCTAAAATTTCCCTATAAATTCTCGAGAAAAGATTCATTCAAATCCACATCCCCTGTAAAAGTCAAATTTAACATCAGTTTTGTTAAGAACTGTTGTTCAGTTCTGTCAAGCCTTTCCAAAAACCTGTACATCAGAAATCAGTAAAGGTCTCTGTTGATGAGGGATCTCAACTCAGTGTCCTTTCAGGAAGAAGAACTTTTTTTTTGAAGATTTGTTTATTTGTTTGTTTGTTTGTTTGTTTATTTATTTATTTATATAAGGGCCGGGGTATAGGCCAGATGCACGGGAGGGTGAGAGGATTCACCAGAGACAGAGTCGGGAACGGAACAGGCAGATTGACGAATTACACTGCTGAGGGGAGCAGCTGGCAAGGCAAGAGAGGTCTGCCACGCCATGTGGGACCCTCATCTGCTGGCTGGGATTGAACCAGCGCTGCAGAGGCTGCAGACAGCTTCACAGCACTGTGCACAACTGCCTTGCCACTAGTGGAAGCCCAGGAAGAAGAAATTTTTTTTGGGTAGGAAGCATCCATTCAGGTGAAATCTTCCACCCAGCTGTCTCCCACCTCCTGTGCTGTCTCTCTGGTACCTGCCGTTTCTGGTTTCCTATCTCTATCCCCATTGTAAGAGCAAGGTGGGGAGTCAAGTATCACCTCGTAGATTAATAGCGAACACAGTCACTTGAGCTCAGGATTGCCGCCTGTCCTCCTTTGGCCAGAATAGCTAAGCTTTCTGGGTTTTTGGGTTTTGTGGGTTTTGTTGTAGCCTAGGTGCCCTCTGTCAGGATGCTACCTGAGATCAAGGTGCACCACACCTGCATCAGCCTGCCAGCAACATGTGAGCGCTTCAGAGAGAATAGGATGTGGGCCTGCCGGTAGCCTAGGGATTAATTCTCAGCACTGTCACCATGATGGCCTGATCCCCAGTCAGGGAGCTGACCCACAGAGGGCACAGCAGACCTCTCCTGTCTCATCCGCTGCTCCCCTCAGCAGTGTGTGTCAGTCATTCCACCTGTTCTGCTCCCTACTCTGTCTCTGGTGAATCCCCTCACCCACCACACCTCTGACCTACACCCCAGTTCTTCTGTGCAAAAATACAAAAAACAAGCAAACAAAACAGGGTATAGTTGCCCTCCTTACTCTTCCCTTGCTCTTGATAGACTTAGGGGCCTTGCCTATTTACAGGGAGGGGTCGAATGTTGCACCTGCTGTTGTTCTGTCCCCAAGCAGGAATTAGGACTCCTCCTTGGGACAAAGCTGAAATCCAGTCCTCAAGAGATGTCCTAGGAGAAATGTTATTTAGTGTCTTGTAAATAGCTTTTCTCTTGGGAGAGTAATGATTAACGCTGGCTGAGCCTAGAGAATGTACTTTTCTTCCTGCTGTTTCCTGCAGTGTACACAAAACTGATTTTAACAAATCATCGCAGGTTGTTGAAATAGCATCATGAAAAATTAAACAGTTGGAAGACAACCTTTGGTGGCAATATAGTGGCTTTTATTAGAACCAAACTAAATATGTGCTTGTAAACGGTGCGTTTGGAGTCTGTTTAGTGCTTGTCTGGACAGAGATCTACTGTGCGTCAGAAGGACCCTCTGCCTGCAGTAGCTTGTATGTGCTGATGCTACTGTCAGCCTGGAGGACAAGAGGGGCACAGAAGGTGCACTTGTCTGCAATTGGTTTGTGAGGGATTTAATACTCTCGTGCCAGGAGGCACGGGACAGGTTTACTATAGATTCGGGCAGATGGGTAAAGGAGAGACCTGGAGCCCTCGTTGGATCTTTCAGGGTTTAATGCTCTCAGGGAACCAGGCACACAGGCACTCCAGACAGGGAGGCTGGCATGCAAGGAGGCAGGCACAGGCCGGGCAGGGGGTGCTGGGAGACAGGCAGGCAGCTGAGCCTCCCAGTCCTTCATGAATCTTTTCCCTTTTTTTCCTGGGTGCTCTCTGGAGTTCTCTCATGGTCTTGCCTCTTCTGTAGTCACTCATCCTCCTGCAGCTGTCTGCGCAGCCTTCTTCTTGCCACCATCCTCGAATGACCCCACCTTTATATCCCTGGCCTCTAGTCTTAGGCATGCAGATTTACGCATGCCCACACCCACGATCCAGGTGTCCACAGTCAGGCATGCATGCCCGCGCCCACTCTCCTAAGCACCTTCTGCATCAACATGATCAAGGCTGCAGGTGACAGCCACACAGGTTAGTGGTGCAAAAAGCCTGATTATTTCACTGGCCCTACAAATACCTAAGACCAGTCTATGTGAGGATGACAGTGATGAGATTCCATGGATGGGACAAGGAAGTTAAGGGGCCATGGGATTCAAGGATAGCTCGTACTACAAAAATGCAAGAACTATTTGCATCTTTCTCAGTGAAGGGCAAACCAGAAGTTACAGACTACTTTTTCCTGCTGTATTTTACAGGTGATTGCCCGTAAGTTGGCTCTCTGGGGCTGTGTGTAAGTGGAACGCCAGATCTATCCTCTGTTTGGGGCAAGTCTGTTCCAGGGGAGCAAGGCAAAGGATATACTATAGTGTAATACAAAAACTGAGATGTTGAAAAGCTAAGTTCAAATATTGGTTCTGCCACTTAGTAGTGTTGTAACTGTTGACCAGTTTACTTCATTGTCTGAGCCTTACCTGTCTCATATGTGTAAGTGAGATATAATATTGATTTCTGGGTGTTTTGTCTTGAGGATTTGATCCACATGGTATCTGGCATATTGCAAAAGCTCAGTAAATAAGTTATTGTTATATGGCATAGTTTATATAGTATGAATAATCTTTACTCATCGTGCTGGTTCGCTATTTCATCCGCTAGTCATACAGCCATCCATTAACCATACAACCATAATTACATGCTTTTAATTACCAGGGATTTAAAGATTTCTGGTTGTTATGGGAAAACAACTCTAAACTAAAGCTCCCTGATAATGCATGGAAATGGAAGAAGGGACATGTATTTGTTGGGTCCTTAACTTCCCTTTCTGATGTCACCTTGTAATTTTATTATCACAACCACTTAATGAGATTAGTCTTCTTTAACAGTGAATTTCAGAAAGCTTAAGTTGCCCATACTCCATGTGGATAATTAATGGTGGAACTGGAATAGGTATTTTTGAAAGCAAGATTTAGGCTTTTTCATATTTCCTTTTTAAAATAGAACTTTATTCAAAAAGTTAAGTTATTATAATTTAACTATTTTTTTCAAATTGTGAAAGAAGCAATACATAGATTCCATTAACATTTATTCTTAGGATGATGGGTAAAGCACTTCTGGACAACCCCTGGGTAATAGCTGCTCTGGGAAGGGGCGTGGCCCCAGGGGAGGCCACTCTCTTCAGAAAAGGGCCAGAATAGGGCCATTGTTGGAGGGCTTGGGAACTTAGAACAGTCAGCTCACAGTGGTGCCAGCAGCTCACAGCAGTCCCAGCAGCTAGTAGCAGGGAAATAAATCCTTCAGTTTTGAGAGTGGGGGTTTGAGGAAGTAGACCTTAATCCACAACACCTTCTGTGATGCCAAATTCAGAAAAGAAGGAACGTGACCTTTAGTTTAGGAATATCTTCTTATTTTCCATATTCTGTTTTGAAGCAGTTGTAAAATAAGCCATTTGATGGCTAATTTTTTGTGTTTTCCTTTCAAATGCTGGCAGTTTCCATTGCAACTGTTACGTGAGGTGGGCTGTGTCCACACTTTGTCTGTGCGCTCAGGCTTCTACTGAACATCCGTTAGTGAACCTCACTCTTCACTGAATCTGAAAATACGTTGCTCTCCTAGTTGAAAAGATGATCTGGGTGTACTATCTTTCTGGATGGGTTTCAGATTAAAGTAGTGTCTTTTTCATTTGGTCTAAGGTTTATAGACAAAGAATCCACGTAAGGGTTATTTTCTTTGAATCCTATAAAAGCAGGTATTGATTCAGTTCACGTCAACTAGGCATCCTGTTACATACAGTCTAGAAGTATTTTGAGCATTTATTTGACTCTTATTTTATCTAAAGAGGAAATCTGGTTCGGAAGACAGAGCTTTATTTTTGTTATTTTCTTATTGATTCGTTAATGGTTTCTCTGGAGAGGGGGGCCATGGATATTCCTGTTCTCTTCAAGGACTGTCTCCTCTCCACCCAGCCACTTTGTCCTACTGAGAAACAACAGATAATCATATTTGACATCTCTCCACTCTCTTCTTCCATCATTCAAGATGTCTGATTAATTTTTGTTCTTAAGATCACCCCATAATGTTCCCTTTGACAAAAGTCTCTTGAGTTCTCAAGCATTCTACAATGCGTCCTAAAAATATATTTATATCCGTGCACCCTAATATAATTTTGTCATAATCAGTGTATCTTAAACCACTACTCTTCCTAATTTTTTCTTTCCTTGTTTCAAAGAAGTCTGTACTCACTGTCTCATGTCCCTTAATTCTCCTTCATTCCTTAACCTTTTGTAATCCAGAGGCTTACCTTAAAATTTCTCTGGGGAATATATTTCTCTCTTTCTGCATCTACTGCTACCATCCTCACCTCCCTCTTGGAACACCACAGTAGTTTCTTTCCTATGTGGCCTCTTTGGCCATCAGTACTTCAGTTTTCAAATTCACCTTATAAGCTGCCAGCAAGATCTTCCTTATGCTGGAATGTCCCCAAATCTAATCCCAGTTCTGATGATTCACCAGGAGGACTCGTGGGCTTCAGCATATGTTAGTGCTCAGTGCCTGTGATTTATTACAGTGAAAGGACACAAAACAGAATCAACAAAGGGAAAGGCATGTGGAACAAAATCCTTGGAGGGGAGGGACCAGGCACAGTCTTCCAGGGGCTGTTCTCAGAGAAGGCACACAGGTCTCACTTATTCTCTAGCAAGGAGTTGTGACCACACATGTTAAACACGTTGCCAAGGAAGAAAACTTGTTAGAGATGCAGTGCCCAGAATTTTTGCTGGGGGTTGACCACGTAGGCACCCTTTGCTTGGTACATACTCAGATTCCATATTTCTAAAAGGAAAGCAGGTGGTTAGCATAAGTCATAGTGTTGATACAGTTTAGGCTCAGTGCAATAGCCTTGCTGTTTATAGAATGTTCAGTGGAAATTCCCACATGCCAGCCAAGAGCTAGCCTTGCCTCAGGCCTCTCTAAGGAGCAGTTCAGAACTACTGTGTTAACTTCTTTCTGTGTACTCCTTCTAAAGTGTAGCTATGACAGAGACCATAAATTCATTCATTCATGAAATATTTATTAAGCCTCTATAATACACCAGGCGGTGTTAGGCACTTGAGATCTAGAGGTGAACAAAATAAATAAAATCCCTGTCTTGCGTTACTTTTCATCTAGAAGGGGGGCTAGACTAGAAAAGAGATTAATAATTAAAAAAATGTGTAATATCCTATCAGGCATCTGTCAAGCTTCTGAGATAAAATAAAGGAGTTTAATGAGATGAAGAGCAGTGGAGTAGGCAGGGCACTATTCAGAAGGAGTCACCAGGGGAGGTGAGATTTCAGTGGAAACTAGAAAGAAAAACCATGTAGAAGGAGTAGCAAGTGAAAGGCCTGGTTGTGAAATGACCTATGTTTGTTCCAGAAGCAGCAAGACTAGTATAGCTGGAGTGGAAAGTAGAAGGTAGAGAGTAGACAGTGCAAAATTTGAGATACATGGAGTGACCAAATTACGCAGGTCATGGTAAGGAAATTGAATTATATTATGAATGAGATAGATATTTCTCAAAGTGTGTTGAACGGTGAATGACAATCTCATTTATATTTTTGAGTGGTTATATTGGTTGCTGTTCTTCCCATAAAGCATTCTCAATATTTCTTCTTAGATACTCCATCTTTAAATCAGTGAAAATCTCTGGTTATTAATTATGCTAAGTTTTCTCACTTCCATGATTCACTTTAAAATTATACCTTTTTGTGAAAAATTAGAATCCTGATGTGCTGTTCTTTTGCATCCAAACATTACCTGTTCTTCAAAACTTCCTTTTCATGAATCCTTCCCTGCATTCTGCATTGGAATTCATTTGTATATTGAAGGTTAAGTCATTACTTTTATCTTACTCTATCACTGAATTCTCTGGTCAGCCCAGAGTCTGAGGAGTGGGAGAAAAGCTCCTTTTTTGTTGGGAGAAAAGCTTCCTTTTTGTTCTGAGAAGAACAAAGAGCAAAGGAAATGGCTGCAGTTTTGGAGACAGCTATCACACCATAGTACTTTATTCAAATACGTATTTTCATAGTGTTCTTTCATACATATATATATATATATATATATACACACACACACACACCCACTCACACATACATACATATGTACAGATGTCTCATATTCCCTTACTGTATTGTTCTTTGAGGGAGGAAGTGAAGCTTCCTTTTTTTTAAAGATTGATTTATTTATGCATGCAAGAGCTAGGGTGCAGGCCAGAGATGCAGGGGATGAGAGGATTCCCCAGAGACAGAGTGGGGAGCAGAACAGGCAGACCTACTGAAATCCTGCTGAGAGGAGCAGCGAGCGAGATGGGAGAGGTCTGCTGTGCCCTGTGGGTCAGCTCCCTGTCCGGGGATTGAACTCATGCCGCAGTGGCTGCTGATAGCTTCATAGTGCTGCATCTTAACCCCTTGTGCCACCAGGAAGGCCGTCAAGCTTCATTTTGTATCACTAGTGTCCAGTCTGTTGTCTTACATATCATAAATTTCAATGCCATTTCTTCTTCTTCTTCTTTTTTTATAGAGGTAACATTGCATTATAACACCATAGAAGTTTCAAGTGTACATCATTTTAAATGAACATCTATATATATATATATGTTAAATCCATACTAAATATTCAGTTCTGTCCTTCTTCACCATACAAGTGACCCTTTATTTCCAGTTTTTACCCCCCCTTTACCACCTTCATTTATGCTAATCGCAAACTCAGTCTTATAGTCTGAAAATTTATTTCTCTAAGCATCATACCTTCTAGGTTTATCTATGTTATTGCAAATGGCAGGATTTTATCTTCTTACAACTGAGTGATATGCCAATAGTCATTGGATAATTTTTGAAGTACTTCCTCACACTTAGTCATATGAATCTGAATTCTCAAAAATTTTGACACTCCATTAATTATTTTTTTCTCTTAGTAATATAGCTGTATTTTATAATAACCTCTGGCAAATTTCAGTGTTAAACTGAACTTTCTGGAAATATTATGATTAATAATAGGCTCTATCTGGGGTTCCCTAGTGGCCAAGGAGTTGAGTCTCAGCACTGTCACTGCTACAGCCTGAGTTTGATCCCCGCCAGGGAGCTGACCCATATAGGGTGCAGCAGACCTCTCCTGTCTTGCCTGCTGCTCCCCTCACCAGTGTATTTCAGTTAATCCACCTGTTCTGCTCCCCATTCGTATCCGGTGAATCCTCTCACCCCTGCACCTCTGAATTACACCTCAGTTCTTCTTTGCAAAAAATAATAATAATAGACTCCACCTGAGTAATGATTAATAATATTTTCTAGACCTGGGGTAGGAATAGGAAACTATTTCATCTCATCTGTGATCTGTTTTACATATCTAGGATGCAAGAAAACAGAGGCTTCAGATTCCCAGGGCTAGTGTGTCTTGTCCTAGTGCTGTGTCCCCTGAGCCACTCTCTGCTGGTGTAGAATGACCTGCCCCATACTGTCCAGCACAGTGGCCAGTTGTGCTCCACCAGAATGCTTCTTTCACAACCCTTTTCTTGAAATTCAACTGCTGAACTGATTTGTTAGCATCTTCAATAGCAACGTAGTCTGAGGAGATTTACAAAAAGCAGGACAGGCTTCAAGACAAAAGTGGCTGTAGAAGTAGTCGGGGAAGTAACCTAGTTGTCTGCTCTGAGAGTTTCCAGATTCCCACTTCAGCCAAAGAAGGCAGTCATCTTCCGCCTACATGGAGCACTCGCTACTCACCAGGGAGCTACCAAGCACATGCAACATGCACATCACCAAGCCTGATCATATGCTCAAAAAGCTTTTGAGAATGAAGCCCTTTCCCTGTCACAAGAATCTTTTAGAATGTGGAGAATTAGTGCAAGTCCTATTTCAACCTCATGAAAGCTGTTGCTGATGATGCTGTTTTGTTCAGGCGCATACTGCTCTAAGTTTGGTCCTGAATATGTTTAAATAGGATCTATGAAATATTTTACTTATTTCCAGATGAGGCATCCTGTTAGTAATGAGCTTTGTATGGCATGAAATAATAGTTGGGTTATCAGTAGGCTGGAGCACTTGACTCAATTTCTCTCCTAGTGGGTCATCTATAGAGATCACAGGGGCAGTTTATTTATAATTTGTGAGAAATTCTTCTGAAGTATAGAAAAGATCAGCTTATTTTCTTTTTTTAATATTTGTGGGTTTTTTTAATTAATTAATTTATTTATACAAGCACTGGGTACAGTCAGAAGCACGGGAGGGTGAGAGAATTCACCAGAGCCAGAGTGGGGAGCAGAACAGGCAGACTGATGAAGTACACTGCTGAGGGGAGCAGCGGGCACAGCAAGAGAGGTCTGCACGCCATGTGGGACCCTCGCCTGCAGCTGGGGATCCAACCGGTGCTGCAGAGGCTGCAGGCAGTTTCGCAGCCCAGCGCTCAACTGCTGCGCCATCAGGGGAGGCCCTGATCAGCTTATTTTCTTTATATGCTAGAGGATTTTGTGTATGCACTGCAGTCCATGTTTGGGTGTTTTTTTTTGGGAGGGGAGGGACTTTGGATTACTGTTTCAGTTTCCTTGCATAAATTGGCATGTTCAGTTTTCTGTTTCTTTGTGATTCAATCTTGGAAGTTTGTCTGCTTCTAGAATTTGTCCCTCTATCCTGGGGTATCCAATAAATGGACATAAAGGTATTTATAACATTCTCTTGTTTGTTGTAACTTCTCTGTCATCCCTGATTATATTTATTAGTGTTTTCTCACTAAGAGAGTGAGTCTAGCTAGAGGTTCATCTGTTTTGTTTATTGTTTTTACACCATCAACTTTTCTTCATTAATCTTTTGGACCCATCGTTTTTTGCTTTGGTTTCTTCTCTGATTTTTATTATTTCCTTCCCTGTATTGGCTTATGGTTTTGTTTGTTCTCTTTTTTTCTATTTCCTTAGGTGTGCTTTTAGATTGTTTGAATGCTCTCGTTTCTTTTTTAAAATTAAAAAAAATATTATTTATGTATACAAGAACTGGGGTGTAGGTCAGAGGTGCGGGGGTGAAAGGATTCACCAGAGACAGAATGGGGAGCAGAACAGGTGGATTGACTGATATCCATTGCTGAGGGGGGCAGCAGGTGAGACAGGAGAGGTCTGCTGCACCATGTGGGTCAGCTGCCTGGCCAGGGATTGAACGCAGGCCTTAGCGATGATGGTTCTGAGACTTCACCCCTAGGCCAGCTGGGAGGCCTGTTCTCTTGCTTCTTGATGTGGGCCTTTATGTCCATAGCTTTCTTTCTTTGTACTGCTCCGCTGAGTCCCCTAGGTTTAGGTAGTTCCTGTCTTTATTTTTGTTTGTCTTCAGGTATTTTTTTTTTTTTTTGAGAGGTAATTTCTCCTCTCATTTCCTTGTTAACCCAGTGATCATTCAGTAGCGTGTTGATCAGTAGCCATGTATTAGAGGTTTTTCTCCCTGTTATTTTACGGTTTCATAGCAGTGTGATCAGAGAAGATACTTGATACAATTTCAATCTTCATTAGTTTACTGACACTTATTTTGTGATCCAACATGTGGTCTAGTCTCGAGAATGTTCCATGTACCCTTGACAAGGGTGTCTGCTTTGCTTTTCTGGGATGCAGTCCCTGATAGATGTCCTTTAAGTGCCTGGGATCTAATTCCTTAATTAAGGCAATTATTCTCTTATGTTTTCTGTCAGTTTCACCCTTGTCCGTGATGAAAGGAGGGTGTTTCTCTCTGAGAAAGTCTTGCAGGATGTATCAACATTGTGTTGCTGTCAATGTCTGTTTTCAGATTTGTTAATATTTGCCTTAGATATTTCGATGCACCTTCATTTGTTGCATATATATCGATGAATATTACGTCTTCCTGATCTGTTGGTCCCTTAATCATTACATAATGCTATATAGATGATGCCTGTCTCTTGATAACCTTTTCTGCCTGGAAGCCTATTTTTATCTGATTTATGGAAACAAACAAAACCATAAGCCAGTACAGGGAAGGAAATAATGAAAATTAGAGCAGAAATAAATGAAATAAAAAGCAAAAAGACAGTCCAAAAGATTAATAAAACCAAAAGTTGATGATGTAAAAAAATAAGCAAAATAGACAGACCCCTAGGTAGACTCACTCTCTTAGTGAGAAAACACTGATCAATATTATCAGAAACAAAAGAGAAGCTGCAACAGAACTCAAACATACATATATTGTCCATATATTTAATTCTAGAATAGATGGAAAAATTATGGGACCCCTCCCCCTGCCATTTTTGGGGGGGTTCCCATTTGTTTGTGGGATTGTTTTTCAACTATTTACTTTAAGGCTATGTTTGTCCTTGCAGCTTAGATGGATCGCCTGGGAGCAACAGAAATTAGGGTTTTTCTTTCTGACCTAACCAGCTGCTCTGTGCCCATTGATTGGAGAGTAAAGTCCCTTTACAGTTTGGGTGAATGGTGTTCTGTGTGGGCTTGCTGCTTTAGTCCTATTTCCTATTCCATTTTTTTTTTTTAGTTCATTTTCCTCTGTTTGAGGAGCAAGAACTCCTATAAAAACACTTCTTTTAGGGGATGTTTAGTGTTTTGTAAATGCCTTCAACTTCTGATTGTCTTGGAAGACTTTTATTGCTACCTCATATATATATATATATATATATATATATATATATGTATATATATGAGAGAGAGAGAGACTTACAGGAAGATTATTCTTGGCTGGCAGTTTTTAACCATGGAGTATTTTCAGCATGGCATCCATTCTCTCCCTGCTTGTAGAGTTTCTGTGAAAAGTCTGAAGTAAACCAATGCATAGCAGCCCCATTTCTTGAGCATTCAAAATAATTAGAAATTTACCATTTCATGAATTCACAATATTAAATTCATGTGGAAAATTGTGCTTTGTTTTCTTAATAAGCTAACTCAATTGACAGAAGACTTTGTAGTTCATTTTGAGTGTATTTTTTCTCACTTTTTAGTAGTTCTAACATTTTAACTAAATAAATGTACAAGTAAATTATTTGCACTAAATTGTAGACTAAAATACTGAAGACCTTTATTTTCTGGTTGGTCTTTCCTGGAAAACTTATGTGGTATTGATAGAATATTTAGTCCGCAATATTAGTTACTTTTTGTCTGATCAATTTAGTCTCCTAAAATTTACTTGATTTTATAAATTCTGGTTAAATTTAGAAGAAGCATAAAATATTTATTATACCTCTCTTGGTGCTACTTGTCAGGGACTTTTCAGAGTAAGTATTATATATATTTTTGGCTACCAGATAAGGAAAGGGATACCATGAAATTATGAAAAGGAAAATCTGATTTCTCTAGTGCTGGATAGGAAAAGATCACAAAGTATTACTAACTACTGTTTCTACCATAGTTTTAATAAGAACTTTTCTGAGAAATTGAAAGTAAGGACATGAGGTCAATTGAGAACAATAGAGAGTCATGAATATAGAGTAGAGAGAAAAATGCAAGTTAGCCAAGAAGAGGTTAGAATGAGTCATCCCACTATTCTTAAATAGGGATGTCAGTGCGGCAAGGAGTGTTATTAGACTGATTGTCTTGTGTTGCATTAACATTTTGCATTCATGTAACTGAAAATTATTATAATACTTGAAATTATAATTCACTGAAGCTGGCAAGGCCATTTTTGGATAACGACACAGTGAAGAAGTTGTTGACAAAGAAACATTTATAACCCAAGATGTGAGCGTTTGGGAAGCCCTGACATTAGAGAAAATTTTCAAGTGTTTGCTATAACTGCACTTCTTAGAACATAATTCCTGCTGTCAGGTTTTTTTCTTTGGAGAGTATTCAACTCAAGTCACACTCTTTTTCTCTCAGCTCAGCTCAACCTGGGTCATTTATATCCCTAGCCGTGGTTATCTGACCTCTTGGAACAGAATCCTGTCCTTTTTGTTCTTCCTACCACCAAAAGTGGTCAAACAAGTGTTTAATTCTGCCTCAATAGCTCCTTTATGCGCTCAAATAGCATCATTCTGAGGTCTGAAGTTTTTCTGCAAAATGAAACAAAGCCCTGTTCTCTAACTTTCATCAGTATCTTTATTCAAAAATCATGCTTTTTACAGAGTATAGTGTTCTGTCTAAACAGATGTCAGGTCATTTTACCAGATAGCATAATTTAAGAAAAGAAGCATTACAATTTTTCTGAAATCAACTTGGCCTTAACATTTGACATCTTCACAGATGAAAAAGAATGGTTTTTAAAAATGGCTTTTCAAAATTATGATAACCAGATTTTTTTTGAGCATATTTATTTATTTATTTTCTTGCAATGTTTGCTTTCTCTTCTCAGATATAGTCCCCATAGAATTTCTACCACCAGTTCACCCATGCACCATCACCATAGTCCCTTGTGCTGCTCCTACCCTCATTTCGATCCCTTTCTTTCTCCCTCCTCTGTAGAATGTCTCTGATTTATAGTTGTCTGTATTTTTGTTTTGTGTTTTTTGTTATTATTATTCCTTGATCCCCTATATTCCTCCTACACGTGAAACCATCCAGTAATTTTCTTTTTCCTTCTGATTTATTTCACTGAGCATAATCCCTTCAAGCTCCATCTATATTGCTGTGGATGGCATTAGTTTATCTTTTTTGATTGCTAAATAGTATTCCATTGTGTGTATGCACCACATCTTCTTGATCCAGTCAACTATTTTTGGGCATTTGGGTTGATTCCAAGTCTTACCCATTATAAATAGTGCTGCAATTAACATAGGGGTGCATGTATTCTTTTGAATTAATGCTTTTGTGTCCTTTGGGTAGATCCCTAGGAATGGAATTGCTGGGTCATATGGTAGCTCCATATTTAGTAGACTGAAGAACCTCCATATGGCTTTCCATAGTGGTTGGACCAGTTTGCATTCCCACCAGCAGTGTAGGAGAGTTCCTTTTTCAACACATCCTCACTAACATTTGCAGTTGCTAGTTTTTTTTATAGTTTTTTTTTTTTAAAGATTTATTTATTTATTTATACAAGCTCTGGGTACAGTCAGTATCGCAGCCCAGCGCTCAACTGCTGCACCACAAGGGGAGGCCGCAGTTGCTAGTTTTTTTTTTTTTAATATGTGCCATTCTTACTGGTGTAAGGTGGTATCTCATTGTGGTTTTAATTTTCATTTCCCTGATTATGAGAAATAGATAACCAGATTCTTTAAGAAGTTCACTAAAATAATTTTTTAAAAAGATTTATTTATTTGTGCATACAAGAGCTGGGGTACAGGCCAGAGGTGTGGGGGGAGGCGAGAGGATTCACCAGAGACAGAGTGGGGAACAGAACAGGCAGATTGACTGAAGTACACTGCTGAGAGGAGCAGTGGGCGAGTCAGGAGAGGTCTGCTGCGTCATGTGGGTTGCTCCCTGGCTGGCCGGGAATCAAACTCGAGCTGCAGTGGTTGCAGATAGCTTCATAGGGTGGGTCTTAACCCTCCCCAATTTCTTTGGGAGGCCCAAAGAAATTTTCTAAAAAACAACTTCACATTTAAAATCATTTATGTGGGCCTCCCTGGTGGCGCAAGGGGTTAAGCACCACACTGTGAAGCAATCCGCGAGCCTCTGCAGCAGGAGAATGTGAGGAGGGGCTGCATAGGTCACCCCAAGGGGAAATGGCTATTCCAGGACTCAAGCCTTGGTGGTTTATCTCTGGAGCCCTTGCCTTTACTTATTGTGCACACCAAGGACATATGCATAGTGTTTAGGGTAAAGTTGCTGGACCAAAGTAAAACCAGGAAGGTCCATAAATCTTCCCTGCCTTTTGAAGCCTTTTCAAATTGCTTTATTGATGTTTAATTTTAGGTTTCCTTTAGATTTTTACCAGTCAAATAGCAAAAAAAAAAAAAAATACTAGGATCTGTAAACAACTAGAATGTTGAAGCTGGAGTGATCCTCCCTTTTAGCAGTACAGACGTGGTTGTGATTTCAGACATTGGCTAGTTGAGGTTGATTAAGGTTTCTGTCCTAGTCCTAGATTCTCTTCTGATCTCTGTTCCAGCCAATGGTCTGTGGTGTTGAGTTATTCTCACCCGTTTGTTGGATTGACACCTTCCTATCATTCTTTCGTGGGCAGGGAGATCCCGCAGCTCTTTTTTCTGCTCCACCAGAACACGCTTGTCATCGAAGACACAACCTGTAATGGGACGTGACTGTCAGACACATTCACATTTATGTGTCAAAAACACTGCCTGCTCGCTCCTGGC
Source organism: Talpa europaea (assembly GCF_964194135.1). Classification (NCBI taxonomy): domain Eukaryota; kingdom Metazoa; phylum Chordata; class Mammalia; order Eulipotyphla; family Talpidae; genus Talpa; species Talpa europaea. Next base: position 43,205,022 of record NC_140083.1, on the reverse strand, counting down.
AGAGTGCTGTGGTTGCTGCTGTTACAGGGCCATTGTTTTTTCCTTGCCTGTGCGTTCTTATTTTTATAATTGGCAGGGATGCCCTTTCTGTGTATGCAGTCTCCATCTGGCGTCGTCTGCTTATGTTGATGGTTACTTTTATGTCATTCACAATCATGTTTTTGTTCCATTTTTAGAATGTCTCTTGCAGGGGTTTTGAATTTTTTTTTATTTCTCTTTTTTAACTTGTCACCAAATTCTTACAAAGGTTAACAGCAAAATTTTTCAGTGACACCCTCACCAAGGAATGAATCACCATTTACACAAAAGGTTATTTCACTGTGTGAGTCCTTTTGGACAACTTTCTGCAGCTGAGTAATTAGTTAATTAGAAATGAATGTTTACTTAATTTTTCAATAGAAATTCTTTTAGGCTCTAGACCTTTTCTTTGAATTTCTTTTCCTTTGCTTTCCTTCCTTCAAACTAATTTGGCTCCCTGCCTGCCTTCTCTCTCTCTCTCTTTTTTTTAATCACGTAGTTTCTTTTTTTAAAATTTTATTTTATATATTTTTTTACATTTTTCATTTTTGCACAATGTATGCATTTTCATCTTGGTCATAGTCCCCATACAGTTACCACCCACCTAATTTTGACCCTAATCCCTCCACTCCCTCCCCCTCAGTGTATCTCTGGTTTATAGTAGCTTATTGATTTTGATTTTTACTTTATTATAATTGGTCTTTTTCCTGATCCCTTATTTCAGTTTTCTAAATTCCTGCTATGAGTGAGACCATCGGTATTTTTCTTTTTCTTCCTGGCTTATTTCGCTGAGTATGATCCCTTCCAGCTCCATCCATGTTGCTGCAAATTGCATGAATTTATCTTTTTTGATTGCTGAGTAATATTCCATTGTGTATATGTACCACGTCTTCTTGATCCAGTCATCTATTTTTGGGCATTTGGGTTGTTTCCATAGCTTAGCCAAAGCCCTATTGATGAAAACAAAGGAGAAAGGAGGTATCACACTTCCAAACTTCAAGCTAAGCTACAAAGCCATAATAATTAAAACAGTTTGGTATTGGAACAAAAACAGACACACAGGCCAATGGAACTGAATAGAGAGCCCAGAAATAAAAACCACACTTATATGGACAGCTGATCTTTGACAAAGGAAAAAAGTATATGCAATGGAACATGGACAGTTTGTTCAATAAATGGTGCTGGGAAAACTGGACCACCACATGCGAAAAAAATGAAACTAGACCACTACCTTTCAATGTGCACAAACATTAACTCAAAATGGATAAAAGAACTGGACATAAGACCTGCCTTCTCTTTTTTCTTTAAAAGTGTTTGTGTGTGTGTGTGTGTGTGTGTGTGTGTGTGTGTGTGTGTAGAAGAACTAAGGTGTCAGCAGACATGCGGGGTTAAGCGGTGACAGAATTCACCAGAGACAGAGTGGGGAGTAGAGCAGGTGGATTGACTGAAATCCACTGCTGAGGGGAGCAATGGGCCAGATAGGAGAGGTCTGCTGTGCCTTGTGGGTCAGCTCCCTGGCCAGGGTTCGAACTCAGGCCATCGTGGTGATTTCACTGAGACTTAGCCCCTAGACCTGTGCCTGCCTTTTAAACACTGGGGTTTATTATCTATGAAGTCCAGAGTGTCTGCTATAACCAACACTCCAAACCACGTTAATAGTCTCACTATGCTTCTGAAAACACTTCAGATTCCTTCCCTGACTTCATTCTCTTTGACCTATGTACACTGGATACAGTTATCTGTATTCTCCTTCTTGTTTCATTCTTTGATTTCCATGATGCATGTTACCTACCCTATTATTCTGCTTTTTTGGGGAGATATGTCATATTGGTTCTTTAACTTCCAGTTTCTACGAGTTTTAAGTGGACCAAAAAAGGCTGCCGCTCCCGTGGGTCACAGGCTCTGGTGTCATGTCTCTACTGCCCCTTTCCATCCTTCTCTCTTTCCTCACTTTATGCTTTCTTTCTTGCTGACTTTATTTACTTTCAAGAACTTATTGAACATGTCTAGCTTCATGCAGTTTGTATCTCTCAGTCTAACATCTCATGACATTCCCGTCTCTTCCTAAGGTCTCTTCCTTCAGCTATTTCAGTGAAACTACAGATTCAGAATAACCTTTCTCTTCTTCTACTACACAATGCCTGGCCCAGCCCAGCAGTCACACCTCACATTGTCCCCATTTCTGTTGCTTCAGTTTGAAATCCGGGAGCTCTTCTCTGACCTCTGGCACTTTTATTCTCAACAGGCTACCAGTTACCAAGTTTTACAGACTCTAGATTCTATTCCTTAAACAGCTTTATGCCTCTTTCTCTTCCCCTTTTATTCTTTTTGCCATCATGCCAGTTCAGACCTGGAGTCCTTTTCACTGTGCTACTTCAGTGGATTTTCAAGAGTGACCTTTACAATGGGGAAACGGCGTGCATTTATCATTTAAAACTTAATTCATAGAATAACTCTTCTGGGCTTGAAAACCTAATTGTTTATTGTGCTCAAAATTTAGTATAGCAGTAGCCAGTTGTGTGTAGTCTTCCACGACCTGATCGCTATCTACTTTTCTGCTTTTCTTTATTTAGTACACTCCTGGCATCTTACACTTCAATGATAGTTTTGGTTTTTGTTAGTCTACCATCCACATTTGCTTTTACCCTCTGCATTTTTAGTCATATTGTTCTCTGTAATTGAGTCTCTGGCTTCATTTATAATCAGCCTGCCCACCTTTCCATCTTTTACCCCATCCTTATTGATTCTCTTAAAATATGATCATTCCTTATTTGAACCTCTAGGATTTCCTGTTTTGTTGTTGTTTCTGTGACACTTTCCTTACTGAACTCTTAATTTTGTATCTGTTTGTCTGTTTATTCATTCATTCATTCACCTGTTTTTGCTAATCTCTAGCTTAGAAACTTCAAAAATATAGATACATGATTTTCTTTGTGATAATTTTCTCCTAGTATATGCATGTACTCAGACAGAGCAGATATTTCATAAACCTTTGGTGGATTAATGAATGTATTCTGCTTATTTTCCAGTGTTTGGTTTCCTCTACATAGAGTTTCTTACAGAAAAATCATTGCCTGGTCGAAAGAAAAAATGGTCTGGAATATGACAGAGCTAGAATGAAGTACTTGATAGCTGACTTACTAGCTCTGCAACCTAGACACATTGTAGAATCTGAGTCTTTACTTTCTCATCTATAAAATGGGGAAAATCATGTGTACTTACTCTGATATTTATTTATTCAAGAACTTTACTTGCTTTATTCTATTTTATATTCATACCAATCCAGCAAATTGCATACAGTTACCACCCGCACTTTTGGATGATTAAGCAGAGATGTAGAGAATCAGAGCAATTTCTCCAAGGTCACTGAGCTAATAAGCTTTGTTCTCCAGAAGTGTGAACAAAGAGCTTTTTAAACACTGTGCCAGGCATTGTTAAAAACAATATATATGTATATATATAAACTATATATATAAAACTATATGTATATATAAAATTTGAGGTAAGAGTAGTTTATTACACTATGTAAAAAAACAATTTATATTTTTAAACTCAATTATATCTCCATGATAACCATATGAAGCTGATTCTCTGATCTTCCAATTTATAGAGGGGTAAGTGAGGCCACGGTGAGATTAAATAACCTCCCATAGTCACACAGAGAAGATAAAATGAAGTTATAGTTTGAAGGAAGCCTGACTAAGCTGGCACAGGATTCTTCTACTCACCCTGCCCTTCCAAAAAGGTGAAGTAGGACCTCCCTGGTGGCGCAAGGGGTTAAGTCTTAGCACAGTGAAGCTAATTAGCAGCCACTGAAGCTCTCACTAGTTTGATCTCTGGCCAGGGAGCTGACCCACATGGCAAAGCAGACCTCTCCTGTCTTTCCCGCTGCTCCCTTCAGCAGTGGATTTCAATCTGTCTGTTCTGCTCCCCACTCTTATCTCTGGTGAATCCTCTCCCCCCCTAAGCCCAACCTCTGGCCTACATCCCAGTTCTTGGATGCATAAATAAAATAAATCTTTTTAAAAAATGAATATAGGGCTCCCCGGTGGCGCAGCGGTTGAGTGCTGGGTTGCGAAGCTGCCAGCAGCCTCTGCAGCGCTGGTTCGATCCCCGGCCGCTGGGCAAGGGTCCCACATGGCGCGCAGACCTCTCCTGCTGCCCGCTGCTCCCCTCAGCAGTGTACTTAGGTCCTTCTGCCTGCTCTGCTCCCCGCTCTGGCTCTGGTGAATTCTCTCACCCTCCCGTGCTTCTGACTGTACCCAGTGCTTATATAAATAAATAAAAAGAAACAAATCTAAAAAAAATGAATATAAAGTAATAAAGCAGAAGATATCTGACCATTCTGCTGGAGGCACTATCTTACCATGATATTTAAATGAGCTGTTATGGGACAGTTCTTGGCAGAGGAAGAGAGCAGTAAAAGTTTAATCTTTCCATTCACTTTCCTCCATGTTCTATATCCTCTTCTGTTACATTTCCTGTATAATTATTTAATCACATTTTATTTTAATATAATTTCCCTTTTGTTTCTGTGCATTTCACCTCCCCAACTAAATGTCAAGTACCTCGAGGGAAGAACAGTTTTGTGTTCACTGCAGTAGTTAATGAGTACATAGAGAGTTGCTCAGTAAATATTGAACAAATGAGTTTCACATTTTTGTTCAGCTGACAATCTTTGCATTCACTGATTTTCCATTTTAACTACTTGTCCATCTTTAACGTTGTTTGGCTGTTTTATTTTTGTTATTCCTGGGTCTTCCAAGTGCCTGCTTTCATACTCTCAGGGTAACCTTTTTCCTGAACTTTATTGGAAATAGTCCTAAACCCTTCCTGTCTTCAAATTTTGCCCACAGAGGCACACCTATTGTCAGTAGGTTCAGAAAAATACACCATGAAGAATATTTTTGTAGAATTTAACTAGGGAATCAAATCTGTCTCACAAGCTGGGTTCTTTCACAATTATGTAGTCTTTCCTTTTCTTTGGTATTAGAAGGCAGCATGCCTGGAATAGATTCTCTTAATAGGAGAGGATAAAATTAGAGATTGGAGTAGTATTGATAACTGTCTATAAAGGTGGATTCTGAATTCTCATTATTTCTAATTTTTTGTTTGAACTTAAGGACAAATTAGAAAATGAAGTATTCCTGATAATTTCCTGATAGTGACAGAAAATAGGGAATGCTGTGGACCTGAAATTAAATGCAGGCATATTTAGCCCTTATTTGTGCTTTTGGTTTAATTGGATTTAATTACTTAAATATATCTGTATTTTTGAAGGCAAGGACTTCACAATAAGGTGATTAATTTGATGATTTTTGGTTCTTGTGTTAGCTTGACATCATCTTATTATGTCATACTTGGTCTGAAAATCAGCTTTGCATTGAGATTTTCTTCATCACATCATATTAGTTTATTGGCTTAATTTCTTTGAGTCTCCTTTTTGTAACTTCAAACAATATAGGTAGTGTAAATGAGTATAAAAGTTGGAATTCATGAGAATGCTGGATAGTGTCTGGGTATCTTTTTATAGAGTATCTGGTTTTTCTCATCCCTCATGTTTGAAGTCCTTTAGGACTTTCTACCCAAATTCTAAATAAATTAAGAAATAAGACAGAAATAAAGATTATAGAGGCCAAACTCTTTCCTTTAATTGGAAAACTATGTGTTAGAGAATGTGGCCTGTGTCTGCAGATAAGGGGACTCCCTGATAATAAACTCCAGAATTGAGTAAACTTTCCAAGACCCTGGTCATATGGTACTAACTTACCTGCTTGGGAAGAACAGAGCAGAATTTGGGATGATCTGCAGGAGAGATGGCAGAGAAAAGGTGCTAAACACACATCAATATTCTTCTAAATTGACCCATTAGAAATTTATACGGAACTACAGAAGACCTTAAGTAGCAAAAGTAACCTTCAGAAAAAAGAAGAAAAGTGGATGTATCGCTTTACTTGTCTTTAAACATTTTTATAAGGCAGCAGTACAATGGCATTGGTCCAAAAGTAGATACATGAATCAATGGAACAGAATTGAAAGCTGAGAAATAAATCCACGTTCATACCAAAATCTAATCTACAATAAACAGCAATGTCCATAAAATGGGGAAAGGAGAGTCTTTAGTAAACAGTGCTAGGAAAATTAGAAAATCACAAATAAAAGAATGAAGTTGTGTTACTCACTAGCAATATATACAAAAATAAATTCCAAATGAATGAAAGATTTAGTCATATACATCAATGTAAAAACATAATAACAGTACAAAACACAACAAAACAAAAACAGACAATTACAAATCAGAGACATCCTGCAGGGGAGGAGGAGGGAGAGGGATCAGAGGGAGGGAGGGAAGAGCACAGGAGACTGTGGTGATGGTACATGGGTGCCTTGGGGAAGGAATTTCTGTGGATACTCAACCTGAAGGGGAGGGGAGAAGAAAATATTGTTTTAAAAAATTTAAAAAGAAGAAAAGAAAAAATAAAGAAGAAAAAAAAGATTTAGTCATATACAGAATGATAAATGCCAGTGATATTTAATGGTAATTAAATCAAAGAGAGATGTACCTGTGAAGTTCAGAATGGGAAAGCAATTTGCACTATATAAATATTAAGTAATTATAGCTATCAAAGGCTAGGATAATGGCTACACAAGTTACTCTTTAATAAAAACACATAGCTTAGAAGACAATAACACTATATATTGTCTATTCATTAAGAACTAAATAAAATAGTGGATTTGGTAGGAATGGGATTTCAAGCTAAAATGGTGTGGTGGATTTTACTGGGTTTTATATCTTTATTTTATGTAAATGCAAATTGTTGGCTATCCAAAGTGGTGTGCCATCTTATTTGTTTCATTTGTTTATTCTTTCTATACCTGAGAGAAGAACAAATCTCAATAGATTAAAACTTGAGGCATTATTGCCTGTGTACTTAAAGAAACAGAACAATAAATACTGAAATTTATATGGAACTACAAAAGATTTTGAATAGCAAAAGTAACCTTCAGAAAAAAGAAGAAAGTGTGTGAATGTAATGGTTTGTTATTCATTCAGTTTGCATAGATACTGCCCATGTAAAATAATTCCTCTGTCAATTATTTTATGGGTAATATAGAGAACAGAGCAAAGACCAAAAGGATATAAAATATTCTAATAGTATGATACGTTATATGAATTAAAGTAGAAATCAAAAGAAAATACCATCAGTGACATTTACGACATAAAGGTTGCCCTTTGCAATTATTTAATTACTTGAACACTTTCATGATGTGAGGTTTACTTTTGCAAAGCTTCTTTTCCTCTCTGTCATCATAATGCCAAGCATTTTGTTAAGGTAAAGTAAGCATTTACACTATGAATATTATACTTTTATATTTCTATCATTTGGGCTCAGTTCTTTTCTCATAAAATCATATGTTAGATTTTGTTATTTCCATGCTTCAGTTTTACTCAAGTGGTTTCTGTTACCTTTTAGAAATACTGAGCATAAAGTCATGTATCTCTGAAACAAATTATACCCAAAGTTGGTGGTTGAAAGCACAGTAAACATTTGTGATCTTACCCAGTTTTCCTGGGTGACTAATTTATAAGCAGCTTGGGATCCCTCACGAGGTTCTGTGAATCCATCCACCATAGCTACAGTTATCTGGAGGCTATACTGGAAAGTTCTCTTTCAAGATGGTTATCTCAAGTGGAAGCCAGGTTGATGCCAGTGATGGGCCGAAGTCCTCACTTCCTTCATGTGGATTCTTCATAGGACAATTTGATTGTCTATAAGATAAGACAGCTGATTTCTTTCTATTAAGAAAGATAGACTAAGGTGGAAACTGCAATTACTTTTATAATTACATTTTGGAAATCACTTGTTACTCAGCCATGTTTTATTGGTCATGGGTACTGCTTGAGTTGGAGGTGAGACTCAGTCAGGGCCATTTTGGAGGCTGGCTTCTACACTGCCGAATGTTTGTTGTGGTTAAAAGTATTCAGGGTCCCATTAAGATGCATACACTATTTCACTGCATCTTTGCTGTCTCTAGTTTCTAGCCTTCTTTAACATCTCAAACACTTATTTCTTGGAGTCCCCAGGAATGTATCAGAGGAACTGATGAAATCATATTCTATTTTAGAGACTTCTGTTGAGATCTCCTGCCCTGGGGTGGGGCTGTTTGAGGCTGTTGCTTCACTTGCTACAGTTTCAGGATTTCACCTCCTTGGTGTGGAGACCCATGCTTAGGGGTGTGGTTTATCAGTGACCCCAATTCAGAAACTCTCAAGAATTTAAAATAAAGATGCATTCCATGAAATCCTTTTTCAAAGTTATACTTACTGCCACCCCAAGGGGGAACATATTCCTTTATGCATTTCTGAATTGTTTGTTTTATCCCTGTGTGCTAGAAGATTATGTTTTTTTTTCCTTGTAGGGCTCAGCCATGGATCCACAGGCACCCCATGTAACTATCATATCCACCAGCCATGCCTTAAATGCATTGTTGTCTTGTCCATTTTACTTCATACCTCTCAAAAAAACTTATTGAAATTATTGGAAATTCTTTTCTTTCACTCTGTCAGACCTGTTCAAATCCTAGGCCTAGGCTCAAACCAAATACCTGCCACCAATATATTACATAGTACATGTTAGACATATGTGTCTCCAATAATTTCAGTAGCTGCGTATATAATACTTAATACTTTAAAAGTATTGAAGTTAGAATATTGTTAATCTATATGCTTATTAAATATGTGTTTAAGAAAACCCAGGGTGCCTAAGATTTAGCTCCAGACATCTCAGAGTTATTCATTGCAAATATATAAATTCAGTTCAAAATTGGCCGTGTGAAATTTTTTTTTTTTTTTGCATAGAAGAACTGGGGTGTAGTCCAGAAGTGTGGGGTGGTAAGAGGATTTCCCAGAGACAGAGTAGGGAGCAGAACAGGTGGGTCTGTTGAAATCTACTGCTGCGGGGAGCAGCGGGTGAGACAGGAGAGGTCTGCTGTGCCATGTGGGTCAGCAACCTGGCTGGGGATTGAACTCAGGCCATTGTGTTGAGAGCACTGAGTCTAACCCCAAGGGAGGCACAAAGTGTGAAATTCTTGCCTAAGCTCTGTAGAAGCTCCCTGGAGGGTTTAGTACATGGTCAATTTTAAAAGTTTTCTATGAAGCATGTTGGAAGAGAATATGTATTTTCTACTTGTTGCATGCAGGGTTCAAGTTAACTAAATCACATTTTAATTGCGTTTTATTCAACTGTTCTGTTTCATTGATATTTTGTTTGTCCATCTGACTTATCAATACATAAGAAAGAGATGTTAAAATACCACTCTCTGTTAATGAATTTCTTAATTTCTCCCTATAGTTCAATTAGACTTTGCTTTAAACATTTTGAACCCATCTATTTGGTTCACATGACTGTATGTACACATGTTGTATGTAACTGCAGAATCCTGCTACCATTTGTGGTGTTTTCTATTCACACAGCTTTTCTATTCCTTTCTTTCCACTTTTTGTGAGGAGGAAGCCGATTTAATTTGGTCATTTGTTCCTTTCATCTTTCTATTACTCCTCAACCCTTCCATTTGGTTTATATGTTTTTTATTCAATATCAATGCTTTCAGATGGTACCCTTGAAATTTTACTTTGCATATTAAGTAATCTAAGAAGTGAGCAATGTCTTAATCATCTCCCGAATGATGACCGTCCTCATCAAGTTAACTAGGCTTAACCTTTCCTTACTAACTTAGGATTGTTACATATTCTAGTTCTTTTTTATCCCACAGGAACATTATTCTACACAGTGTTTAGATTTGATACATTTTGATTAGTTTATTTTCTCTCCATTCCTTCTTGTCTCAGATATTTTTTTCTGAGATTATTTTGGAGTCAAGTTCATTTTCTTTCTTTTTTTTTTTATAATAAATTTTATTGTTATATTCCCCATACAATTGCAGCCCCCCCATTCTGACCCCAATCCCTCCCCTCCCGCCCCTGCCCCCCTAAAAGTGTCTCTGGTTCATAGTTTTTTGTTGATTTTGATTTTCACTTTCTTATAGTTATTCATTTTCCTGGTCCATTATTTAAGTTTTCTAGATTCCTGCTATGAGTGAGACCATCCGGTATTTTTCTTTTTCTTTTTGGCTTATTTCGCTGAGCATGATCCCTTTCAAGAAGATGTGGTACATCTATACCATGGAATATTACTCAGCATTCAAAAAAGATAAACACATGCAATTTGCAGCAACATGGATGGCGCTGGAAGGGAAAGTTCATTTTCTTGAAGTATGTCATTTAGATTTTTAAATGAAGGTACATAGTCGATATACTTTCTCATTTTTATTTTTCTTTCAATTTAATGCACTGTGACAGTTTTCTTTTAGTTGGAATACTTAGACTTGTGCACTTACATAATTAGTGATATCTTTGGGTTTATGTCTATCGTTTTGCTATAATAGCTTTTGATTATCCTTATCTTTCCTACGTTCTTTTCTTTTCCTCCTCTTTGCTTGCCTCTGGATAAATCAATTATTTTTTATACCTAATTTCCCCTACTCTATTACTTTGTTAGTTATACATTTATTCTTTCAGTGATTACTCTAGAGACTAAAACATGATTGACTAATTAGCATCTACTTTTAATTAATATTTTGAACTCTTTCAAAGAACCTTAATTTTTAATTCCATTTACCTGTTCCTTTTGACTTAGTCTTGTCATAAACTTAAATTCCACTGTTCTTAATCCTAAAAAATTTATGTATAGTGGACATACAATGAACTGCACATATAAAGTGTACAGTTGTGTAAGATTTGAAATGCATATGTCTGAGAAGCCATGAGCACAGTCAAGATCACTGTCTTGAGCCTTCCTAGTGGCCTAGTAGTTGAGTCTCAGAGCTATCACTGCTACAGCCTGAGTTTGATCCCTGGCTGGGGAGCTGACCCACATGGCGCAGCAGACCTCTTCTGTCTCACCCGCTGCTCTCCTCAGCAGCCTGTTCTGCTCCCCACTCTGTCTGTGGTGAATCCTCTCACCCCCACACGTCTGGCCTATACCCCGGTTCTTCCGTGCAAAAAAACCCTGTCTCTTTATCTTTTTATGTAAGTGTGCCCTACAGTTACCCCATCTGACTTCCTGGAGAGGATTTCTAGCTTCTGTGCATGAAAAAGGGGTCAGGAAGCTCCTGGGGGCTCTGTGAGCTGAGAAGATAGTGTTGGGTGTGTGAGGAGGCAAGACAGCCAGAGTGCACAGGGAGGGTCCAGGAAAGGAAAGTGGAGCACAGAGGAGTCATTCCAGAGATCTGCAGATCTGCCTTGGTTCTTTAGTCAAGTAACCATCAGGCCTTGCATGGGAGGAAATCCCCAAGGGCAGGGGACGGTACCACTCAAAAAGAGCAGGGACAATTCCTCAGTGGCCTGGGAAGAGAGGAAAGACCTTCAATTTATGGTCCATCAAGTAGAGTATTCAGTACCCTAGAAAGCATTACCCTGGGCTTAATAATAAGTCTAAAAGTAAGTCAAGGCTCATCAGGATAAAACTATTTCCAAGTAATTTAAATGCACCTTAGAACAACATGCAAGAGTAGTTGTAAAAATACAAAAATACCTACCATCGAAGAAAGTGAAAACTTGTGTCTGGTATCCACTAAAAAAACCCAGAGATTGAAATCATGCTATTTGCAACAACATGTGACCTTAAGGGCTTTATGGCCAATTAAATAAGTCAGGAGGATTCAGAAGGATAGATACTGTATGATCTAAAGCACACAGTGGAGTCTAAAACAAAACACAGGGCTTGTAGATGTGGAGAACAGATTGCCTGTTGTCAGAGGTGTGGAGTGAGGGGTGGGTGAAATGGATGAAGGTGGGTGACAGGGACTCTTCCAGTTATAAAGCAGTTCCTGGGAGTGTAAAGTTCAGTGCGGTGAGTAGAGTTTTACTACCCTGTTGCAGATTTGAAAACTGCTAAGAGAGTGGATCTTCAAAGTTCTCATTGCAAGGAAGGCATTTGCTAACTATGGGTGGTGATTAATTAGACTTATTGTGATAATCATTTCATCATATATAAAATATCTGAGCACTGGTTAATACCTGAAACTAATATTGTTTGTCAGTTATAAATCAATAAAAAAAAAATCAGGCAGGCAAAGATGCAGAAATATGTGATACCTGATGGGAAGGAAGTAAATGCATCAAACAAAGCCATATATTAGATTGCTGATATAACTAATTGATATATTAAAAATATAACTATAATTCATATATTTAAGAAAATAGAAAGATGCTTAAGTATAAGACATAAAATTCTCTGTTGATAATTCCAATATTCAAAGTCCTTCTACAGTTTGTCTTGTTTGTGTTTTTGTCAACTCTCATTCACAGCCACATTTCTTTTTGTATTTGGTGAATTTTTACTGTGAATTCCGATTTTAATAGAATAATCTATAGTAGTTTCTATGATTGAAGTTAGGTTTGTTTCCTGCAGCATGTAGTAGGATATGCCAAGTTTAGAATTCAGGAGACCTGGTAGTTTGGGGACAACACTGACCTGGGGTGGGAGATTCCGGCTCTCTCCCATATGCAATCTGTCCAGGTGTAGTGTGGGTCACTGAACCCAAAGTAGCCCTAGATTTAAAACTCGCTCACTAGTAGCCTTAACATTTTAGATAACTGTTATTCTTGCATCCTGCTCTCATTTTGAGCAAATGACTTAATGAATAGTAATTTTTTAAAATTTAACTTATTTTTGTGTAAAAGAACTGTGGTGTAGGCTAGAAGTATGGGTGGGGGGTAGAGGATTCACCACAAAAAGAGTAAGGAGCAGAACAGGCAGATTAAATGAAATACACTGCTGAGGGGAGCAGTGGGCGTGACAGGAGAGGTCTGCTGCACCATGTGGGGCAGCTCCCTGGCCAGTGATTGAACTCAGGCTGTAGAGGTGATAGTGCTGAGACTTAACCCCTAGGCCACCAGGGAGGCCCTATGTTACCTATTATTAATCTTTCTATTTATAACCTATGTAAATAGATGAATATATTTATGACATACTTATAATAATTATATGGAAATTTGCAAATCTCTGTTTTCCAGGCCTCCCTGGTGGCTCAGGGGTTAAGTCTCAGCACTTTCAAGCTATCACCAGCCATTGTGGGCAAGGGAGCTGACCCACATAGGGCACAGCAGACCTCTCCTATCTCGCCTGCTGCTCCCGTCAGCAGTGTATTTCAGTAGATCCGCCTGTTCTGCTCCCCACTCTGTCTCTGGTGTATCCTCTCACCTCTCCACACCCCTGGACTATACCCCAGCTATTGTATGCATAAATAAACCGTTTTTTAAAAATCCCTGCTTTCCATAATTAATGATTCAGATGGTTGGCTAGTTCTATAAGGCTCTCATTTGAAGTGCTAGTATCACTTGTTTCATTATAAAGTTTTCCACGTTCCCTTCTATTTATATTTTCACATCTCCCCTCTGCCCAATTTTCACATTTACCCTTTGCTTTCTCTTGTGCAAGCCGAGAGACAGGACAAGGTCAAAAATCTCCCTTTTTGGCTCTGTTTAAAGTTTCAGCTGGAACAGTATTTTTGTTAGTGTTGGTTTCCAAGTGCAATCTAAAGTGCTAGGCACCAGGTTAAGCTTAGTAGTTAAATCTTAAAAGATATAACTGTCCTGTGTTCATAACTTACTGTGTATGAGTGCTCCTGGCTGTTGCTAGAGAGATAATTCTCAGGTCAAAGTATATATATTCATGCAACTTCTTCGCCATTGCCTTAAGTGGTTTTTGTATGAATGAATAACATGTTTGTGAAATAGAAAACAGGCAGCAGTGCTCTGATTCATTCACATTAATGCCAGCACAATAAGCCATCTCTGGAGATGAGATTCCCATGTTTACGTGGTTTCTTATGGGTGTTGTAGGGGGCATCATCCATTATCATTTATTTACAAAAGAAAAAAAGGGAAATTAGAGAGTGGTTTCAGCCCTGGGGTTTTCCTCTGGCCAGGATGCTGACATAACAGAGTGACGTAACAGAGATTCTCTACAAAAGCAGAGTGGTGCGCGGGTGAATTGGTTGTGGGATTTTCATGGGGACTATAACCAAGATAAGAAAGCATACATTGTATAAAAATGAAGAATGATGTAAAAAATATATAAAATAATTTTGAAAAAGCAAAAGCAGAGTGTGACTTGTGAGTTACAAAAACATTGATTTTTTTTCATGTACAAGAAGATATTTTATTTTATTAATTTATTTTTATTTATTTATTTGTATATATTTTACATCATTGTTCATTTTTCATCATTTTTTATAGTGTTTTCTTTCTTTTCTCAGGTGTAGTCCCCATAGAATTTCTACCACCAGTTCACCTGTGCACCATCACCATAGTCCCTTGTGCTCCTCTCACCTCCTCTCAGTCCCTCTGCCTCCCCCTCCCCTGCAGAATGTCTCTGATTTATAGTTGTTTGTTTATTTTTGTTTGGTTTTGTTGTGTTTTTCTAAAAAACAATAAACATTGATTTTAATGTTGTTTAATGATGTTTATATTGCAGGAAAATTGCTCCGGTTAAAAATGTTTCGAGAGGACCACGGGTCCTGGATGACAATGTTCTTCAGCACAATTCTCTTCCTCTTCATCTTTTCTCACATCTACAACACGATTCTTCTGATGGATGGGAACATGGGGTAGGTGATCTTTCCCCTTTCTATTGTGGTGAGTGTTCTGTTTGAAACTTGTAAGCATTCAAGGGGAGTTTAGTGTGCTGAAACTTAAATCTCCTTCACTAACCTTTCATCTGAAATACGAACAATTTGTGCATTTTTCACATGTAAAACATTTAGTCTTTTTTTCCCCTGAGAAGCTTCTAGCATCGTTTGTTATGTGGTGTGCCTTATTCTCTAGGACTTTTCTGGGGTAGTTTGAGAGCAGGTGTTGATTTCTTTATAGAGACAGACAGTATGAGAATCAGGAACTCTTATTGACTTGTTGACACTCACACAATTAATAGAATTGGCTGAGATGCAGGCCTCCAGTTTTGCTATCCCATTGCTTTACAATGTCTGCTTAAATAAAAGTGTTTGATGCTGCTAACATTTTTTCCCCCAGTCTTTTGATAGTTCCAACAGAGAGACCTTTGTTATATTGTTATAAATGGGTCATTTTAAAAGTAGGCCACCTGTATCAAATCCAGGGTTGTAATCTATACTTATCAAATCACCAATCAACTCACTGTGGCATGAGGATGTGATAGCAAGTAGGTTTTTTTTTTTTTTTCCCTCACAGCTTTCTCTATTTCTTGGTTTGTTCTCAGTAAGTATTAAGGCCAGAATATAAGGAGATTGGCTTAGCCTACAGTGTGAAGAATTAAATTAGTGACAATAATAAACAACTTTAGATATTTATTATGCACAGAAATAGTTACCAAGGAAGGTGTTGCTCAGCTCTCCTCAATAAGTGGGAAGCTAGGTATTTATCCTTCTCTTCGAAGGAGAGGGTAGGTAAGGGTGTCATTCCTTTCCACAATGCAGCTGTTGTGATGTTTATGTGGATTTAGTCACCGCTGTTCATTGATAAATTAAATAGTGATACATTAAATAGTATATAAAGTATATACTAGATATGCAGTATATAAAATATAATATATAAAATAAAGTATTTGCTTGGAAGTTGACTTTTCATCTAATTTATTTGTTTTCTTATGTGGAGCTAACACAGTCTGTGCTAGCTGAAAGTGCATATCCTAAGGAAAGAAGCAAGTTTAAAAGTAATAAATAAATTAATAGATGACCCCTGGCACATTGCACAATGCTCAATAGTTAATAAAACCCATCCTAATGAGAGCAAATAGTTCCTGAGCACGCAGTGCCTGACACAAATTGTCTCAATTAAACTTCACACTGACTCTGCAATAGGTATTTGTAGTATCTTCATTTTTCAGAGTGAGAAACTGAAGACCAGGGAGATTTCATCATTTGTATAAGAATACATTATAATTAAATATTGTAAGCAATAATTGAGAAGTGATTGTACTAAAGTAGTGAATCCCCATGATACAGTCTGCTCTGAAGCTAGCACAGATTTGATTGATGGCTGATTCTGTTGCTTTTTCTTTGTATTTTTATCATTCAAGCTGAATTGAAAAATTAAAGGAAGTAGGATGTACATGCAGAAAACTAGAGAGGAAGTAGTCTGGGTTTATGCATATCTGTCTTAACTAAAATTGAACATGATTATTTTATTCTCAGCCTAAATACAGTATTCCGTAGTCTTAGGTAACGCCTGCACTCCTCACCAACGTGCCTCATTTTTGTTGGAAAAGGATCTTTAACCAAGAGGACATCCTAATAGTGCCATAATCTAAAGCAATGAAGAAATGGCTTAATTTTACACATAAAAGAAAAAATTACATGGCCATGTATAAAAGATGTATTACCAAGATTTATGACTCACCATTTGAATTTGTGAACACTTTAAGACAGGAATGTATACCGGATGGTCTCACTCATAGTAGGAATCTAGAAAACTTAAATAAGGGACCAGGAAAAAGAATAACTATAAGAAAGAAAATATCAAAATCGACAAACAACTGTGAACCAGAGACACTCTATTGATGGTAGGGGGTGGGGAAAGGAGGGCTTAGGGGAATATAAAATATAAAATTTAAATTAAAAAAAAGACAGGAATGTAAACTTGGAGGAAAGGCAGTTCTTCGAGCAAGCATAGCCAGTTGTGCTTTTGGGGTTCTCCAGGAGATGCCATGTTATCTGAGATGTGTTTTGGTAGGACTGGGAGTGATGGGTATGGGGGTATGGAAAGAATAGTGGGCACCCAGTCATTAGGAGGACTGGTTTTAGATCAGAGTATTGCTGCTGGTGGCTGAGAATTCAGGATTCTTTACGCTGAGTCTGATTTGCATTGAGGATTTCAGAGTCCTAGCTTGTGGGTCCCTCTGGGAATGTTGTCAAGCGCCATTCTGGAAAGGCTTGGGACGGCTCTGCCTGTGTTCATGCTGTTAGAGCTTTCCGGAACCGCAGGCTTTCAGGCCTCAAGTGAGTGGATTTAGGGTTTCAGAGAGGAAAAAGGGAGTTCCCTTGGAATGATTTGCCTTTGCCCCCTGCAATTTTAGGATTGGGTATAAATTTAGGTGAAGCCTCAGTCCCTTAATCCCTACTTCCAAAGAACAAAACCCCTAAGTTTATGTGATTGGAACTGGAGATTGGCTGGAGAGTTTCAGCCAGTCTTCATTCGACAAGCGTCAGGTTGCTTGCTCCTGGCTTTCTATTGCGGTGAGGTCCCTGGAGAGGGCTCCAGCTCTTGCGGCCTGGCGGCCCCTGGGGAAGTCAGCTGAGAGACAGTCAGCTGGAGTGGGAGAGAGACAGGTTAGCTGGGAGGACTGGAAAGATCCAAGGCTCAAACAAGTTGTATTTCTTATATCCCTCTACCTGGCTTCTCTTTTTACCCCCTTAGCTGCCAAAATGCTGCTCATGGTAACTTCTTTTCTCCTTTAAGTCTCCAAGATGAAACCAAATTCATCCTTTATCCTCCAATGCTACTTTGTATCTATTTTGAAATTTTATTTATGTTTTTATTGAAGTAGCAGCACGGTAGAGGCCTTGGAGGAGCAGCTTCACACTCCTTCAGGTATATGACCACACCACACCCTCCTCTATTCACGCACAGCCCTTTACACTGACCACTGAGCCCCCTGCTTCTGTGTCCCCAACCCTTCCCCCAGGAGCCTCAGTCCTGCAGTCGGATTTCTATGGTGGGTTTTGGTTCAGTGTAGGGTAAGGAAAAAATGTCAGGCTTTTCTGCCCTCCCGCCATCAGGATAGATGATGGATCCTTGCGGTCCTGAATGCATGCCTGATGGCGGGCACCTGGAGTAGGGTGTGGGCATAAGTAGATGGGATTCACCTGGGCTGAGAAAGGGCTGTTAAGGGCGGCGTCACGGGGACGCCAGCAGAAGCTGAAAGAGAAGCCAAAAGAGAAGCCAAGAAGCAGAAGCAGAGAACGCCAGAGAGCCCAGAGAGAGTGAGGATTTGCTGGTGGCTGGGAGGACTGCCAGCCTCCCGCCCCCCCCAGCACTCCTGCCTGCCACATACCCGCTGAACCCCAATAAAAGACCTGCAAAAAATCACTGAGGACTCTGACTCCTCCTTCACCCGGTCTGCATGGGATCAGAAAACCTGCTCAGTGGCCAGTTCCTGACCTCTACATTCAGTGTTGTCACTTCCTTTGTTTCTCTGGATTCCACATACAAGTGAAACTACCTGGTGTGTATCTTTCTTCCTCTGACTTATTTCACTTAGCTTGGCTTTGCATTTTCGGGCTCTGACCAAGGGGTGCAGGGAGGATGCTTCCTGCGAGTGTGGGGAATGCAGCATGATGAAGCTGGTAGCTTGGCGTATGTAGGCGCCTGGAATGATAGTGGAGAGTCCTGCTGCTGAGAAGTTTCTCAGCATGGGCAGAGTTTGACATCTGGACACTTTATCAACATTTTCCTTTTTACAAGGAAGCCGAGGAGGTAAGACGAACTCTCCTCTGTAGTGTCCTGGGAAATGTTGGAAAATACAGTGCAGTCTGATAGACTCTATTAATTCATTAGCTCATTCATTTTCTGATACTCTTTTTCTCAAAGGCAAACCTGAGCTTACCCAAAGGTAAGAAAGAAATCTCAGATGTCAAATGAAGAAGGACTTAGAAGTCAGAGCAGTAAGCTGATGGAGAGGTTCTCAAAGGCTGTGACTTGGGGATTTGAGTTTTAATGCTCATGTTAGGACCAGAACCTGAAGCAGAGCCCCTGCAGTAGGGGGCTGCAGAGTGCTGCAGGGACGGTGGTCTGGAGAGCATGACATAGCACAGGTGGCCCCCAGGAAGCGGGCTGTGGACTGGGCTGTGGGTGGGTGGGGGGAGACCTCATGGTTCTAATAGAGTTTCCTTTGAGTCTTAGGACCCCTGAAACATTCCATTTCCTCCTCCAAGAGTCAGGTGCTGACTCTCTGGAGTGCCCCTACTAACTTCCAGAATTCTTCTGACTCACTATAGAGCAATTCAGTTATCTTTTGTCTCAATTTCTGTCCTCGTGGATTTATCTAGGACTTATCCTTTCATAGCCCAAATCACGTGGTTGCACTTTCCAATCAGAAGACCTGGGGCTCTGAGGTAAACCTCCTGTCCTGCCTTCTCAGAACACGGTGACCTGCTGCTATAGTGTTTTGGTTTTGTGTTGCTTTCAAACAGCAATTGTCCTTTTTCCTCTCATTCAATCAGTATTTAATTAACTATATCTTGGCAGAGAAAAGGGAAAATGCTCCAAGAGAAAGGGGCAAAGCAATCAACTAAGTTAAGAGGAGGGCTGAGTGGTGACCACACTCGAACAATATGCTGTATTGTTTACCTACAGGGCCAAAGGTGGTGTGTAAGGGAATGAAAGGAGGGGGAGATGGGTGAGCACACCCTGGGTGACATTCAGAAACGATTCTGAAAAGCGCCACTTGGTGGCAGCAAAAGCGTGTTTTTAGCGCTGATTTTTCTCAAGTTTGTTCCAAGGCAGATTTTTTTTTTTTTCCTCAGAAGATAATCTTCCCCCTGAACTCTTGAAACTTGGTGTTGAATTATTTGCCTTACTAGTTGTTAATGGATTTAGAAGAAGAAATCCGCACGACAAGGTCTGTAATAAATACCATTTTGAAATGTGCTTACCTCCGTTTTAGGTGTGGAAACAGGTTTCAATAATTGTATATATTATATCCCATTATTCCACATATTATATCCCATTATTCCAGTATTCCAAAGATAAGTATCATGTCTTTCAAGGAGGAAATTAGGCCTTGACACACTGATAAAAATCCCACTGCTTACAGGAATCAATTTCCAAAGAGTCTAAGCTCTCTAGGGCAGGATGCGAGGGAGCCATGTCAGTCAGTTGTGTCAATCACCAAGCAAGCTCTTATTTTTTTCTGATACACAGAATTTTCAGAGTTTACCACATATTAACCAGTAGATCAATATGTGTTAGATACTACGGAGTCAGAAATTGAGAAGTTAGACAAAGTGATTCAGGCAATTTTGAGCATCTGTGTAAGCTTTCACATATAAGACCTGGAAAAAATGAAGGTCAGAATTAGGCAGCTGGAATAATGAAAATGAAACAGACTTTGTTTCTCCTCTAAGTTTTAGCAAGAAATTATATGGGATGTTTGCTGAATGTCTGAGATGAGTGCCCTTAGTGAGCAGAGTAGAGGGCTGGTGGGCAGGGAGAGGTGCAGGGGGCAGCATTCAAAGCAGATCCCCTCCTCCCATGCACTTCCCTGTGTACAGGAAGCAGTGAGCACCCTCAGATGCTATAGAAGAATAAACAGGTGAGGGTGGCACAGCTTTGTCTGTGAGCTGCATGATGCCATTCAAGACCTAAGGCTGTGTAGGGTCCCCCTGACCACTGAACTGAGCCAACCCCAGGCAGAGGGGGGAGGGGTGAGAACAGGGAGGGTGTGAGCACAGGGGGCAGGGGCAGGGTGGGTGGAGGACAGGGATGTGCTGGTAGGCGTGCTACAGGCGCTACAGGGGAAGGGGGAGATCCTGTACTTCCAAGACACCAGTAAGGATGCAAACAGTGGTGCTTCAATTAAAATAACTAAATAGATGAACAGACAAATATCATGTGTTCAAAGCACAGCCCTTACCCTGTCATATGCTTATGCCCACTTTTAAGGAAAGATTTATTTATTTATTTTTATAGAGGCATGTTTTATTTATTTATGTTTGTTTGTTTGTTTTGCTTATACATGCACTGGGTACAGTCAGAAGCGCGGGAGGGTGAGAGAATTCACCAGAGCCAGAGTGGGGAGCAGAGCAGGCAGAAGGACCGAAGTACACTGCTGAGGGGAGCAGCGGGCGGCAGGAGAGGTCTGCGCGCCATGTGGGACCCTCCTCTGGTGGCCGGGGAGCAGCTGGGGATCGAACCAGCACCGCAGAGGCCGCGGGCAGATTCACAACCCAGCGCTCAACCGCTGCGCCACCGGAGAGGCCCCAGGATTTATTTTTATTTATTCATGCATACAAGAGCTGGGGTGTAGGCTAGAGGTGTGGGTGGGAGGATGAGAGGATTCACTAGAGACAGCGTGGGGAGCTGAAAAGGCAGATCTACTGAAATACATGGCTGAGGGCAGCTGCCCACAAGACAGGAGAGGTCTGCTGCACCCTATGTAATTCAGCTTCCTGGCGGGGAATCGAACTCAGGCCCTAGAGGTGACAGTGCTGAGACTTAACCTCTAAGCCACCAGGGAGGTCATGTTTTTTGTTGTTTTCATTTTCAGTGGTGTGAAGTTTATTTTAAGAAATGGCAATGAAAAAATTTTAATAATCTTTGATAATGCTAAACCACACAGTTTTTTATGCTCTAAACTGACAAACTCACCTAAGTACAAAGTGATAAATTTAAATGATAGTAAATGATAAAAAAGAGATGGTGTCATTTTCTAAGGTGTATAATAGAACGCTGCATGTGAATGGAGAAAGTGTGGCCACCTGGGGCAGGAGTCAGGACCAGGGGTGGGGAGAAAACATAGCTGTGGTGAGTGTTCATCGAGTCTGGAAGAGTTGGAGCCACTAGCTGAAAAGCTGCATTGCTGCTAATACAAGGCTGAATGCAAATTCGACTGGAGTGGTGCTCTAAATAATTTGTTGGCTTCACTCTTAATTAGGCTAAACATTGACTTGCTTGTACGATTAATTCACAATAATAGCACAATTAATTACCAAGGCTGGGTGTGAGGGGCAGAGCTGATTTTTGGGAAGGGGCTAGCGAGAAGAAAAGCTGGAAATGAATGGCTGAGTCTGGACAAGAGCAGTGACCCAGGGAGGTGCCAGTGAGAGGAGGGAGAGGGGGGAGGAGGGCAGCAAGAAGCTGGGGGAGGGGAGACCGAGAGAGAGTCTTGCTTAACCAGAGGCAGTACCACCATGGGGTGTGGTTCGCTTCTTTCAATATTATTGTTTTTGCTTTTTTTTTTTTTTTGATAGTACAAAGGTAAAATAGTGCAGCCTATTCAAATTATGACAAGTTTTCAGCTAGTGTTGTTTTAAAATGTTAATGGAAAACATAATATTGCATCTTTATTAATATGCCTTGGGACTGGGTTGTTACCTGTCCAGAATAATGCTGATTTGACATATTTAAGAGCTATTCTGTGATCACTGTTTGTAATTGCTTATTTCAGCTCACTCATTTTATAGTTTATCAGCTTGTTGCAGAGAGAAAATTCTGATCCAGGGTCCTCCCTGATGGCCTAGGGGTTAAGTGTCAGCACTACCACCCCTAAGGCCTGAGTTCAATCCCCCGCCCAGGAGCTGACCCACATGGCGCAGCAGGCCTCTTCAGCAGTGTATTTCAGTTAGATCTGCCTGTTCTGCTCCCCACTCTGTCTCTGGAGAATACTCTCACCCCTGCACCTCTGGCCTATACACATTCTTGTATGCATAAATATATAAATAAATAAATTTAAAAAATATTAAAGAATCACAAGACACTGGACTGATAGGGAGTTCCTGTGTTTCGGCTGCGCTCTTGTTTACAGCTGTGCATTCTAAGTTGATGATGGTGCTTCTCATGCCGTCAATGTTCTGAACACTTTATTATCATCCCGGGGCAGTAGAGATAAATGAGTTAAGTCAGTGAACTTAGGAGAAAAGACCAGGTCAGAGGGACCATATGAATAAATTGTATAATCAATCAAAGGAGTTATGAAATGTTTTACATTCTCGTTTTTTCAAATTGCATTTAAAAAAATATTGTGTAGAAAAACTGGGGTGTAGGCCAGAGATGTAGAGAGTGAGAGGTTCACCAGAGACAGAGTGGGGAGCAGAATAGGTGGATCCACTGAAATCTACTGCTGAGGGGAGCAGTGGGTGAGACAGGAGAGGTCTGCTGTACCATGTGGGTCAACTCCTTTGCCAGGGGATCAAATCAGGCTGTAGTTGTGATGGCGTTGAGACTTAACCCCTAGGCCACAAGGGAGACTCTTACATTCACATGTTTACAAAACTGAGATGAGTTAAGAACACAGTTAGGAGAAGAGAATCCAACTCAGGTGGAGCCTATGTGCTGCTCCTTGTGGCTCTGGGGCCAGGCCCCTCTTCCCACTGTAGCAAGAACACAGTGTGAGTTAAATAATGATTCCAGGTAATGAAATGTGCTCAAGTCAGCTCCTAATTCCCGGAAAGTCAGGGGAGGGGTGGAGGAGTTTTCTAAGAACAAGGCAAAGAATGAGGGCATGAGTGGCAAATAATTTTCATTAAAAAAGAAAAGAACAATTCATTTGAACCCGAGCTTGAATGTTTCCGGGCACAGCATACAGCAGTGTTTCTTCCCTGACTTTGGTGGAAGTCAGAGCAGGTAGTAAATCACATGGTTGTGTAGCTACATTTGTCTTTTCAGAATAGCCCAGAAAAAGTCCTGAGCTGGGGAATTGTGACTTGTGTAAACTTGGGGCCGTCTGCTGTGTTGCCTGCTCCCTGCTGCTCTTACAGTCACCCCAGAAGTCCTCATTTCTCCAGACAGATCAGGAGGGAGTCCGAGAAAGCTTGCCTGTGCTTTTCTGTGAATTGAGTTAGCTTTGTACTTTAGTGTTGTCCTTAGGTGCGTCTTGCCACTGCCAAACACAGCTTCTCAAACTCTGCTCAGCATGTGTTTGTACACCGTCACTTGGAGAACTGGGACGGGGAAGCATCAGCAATGGGGCTTCCTCTTTCAATCCTGCTCTTCCTTACTCTGAACCTTCCCAATTAGGAAAAGAAGAGGTTGAGAGGGGCTCCATCTGTTCCACTCTCTACTTACTACAGCTCCCTAAACAACACCTCCCCCACCCCCGCAAAATAAGGAAACAGTAAGGAACACAAGATTCCACTCAGCATCACCTAGAAACAGCACCATTTTCTAATTTATTACCCAAACCAGGACACTTTTGAAAATAAAAGGAGTGCTTCAGTTAACAGGAGCAAAAGAGAAAAGACATAAACTCTAATGTCCGGGGCTAATTGAAACCTATTTTCACTGCCAGTAGCAGTAGAAGAAAAGCTTGCGTTTGATACACCTGAGTGTCTCTGTAGAGTCATTAATAATTTGAGGCCAAGTTCAAGTTCTAGTAGGGGCCATCAGGCTATTTTCAGATACAAGGGTCTCATTGCTTTTTTCCAGGGGTAACTTTGTATGATGTTAAAATGTAGCAAGAATGACTTATTAGCAAAAAATAAAGTTCAAGGAATGACTTTTGATAATGAAGCCTCAGGAAAGGCCTCCATGCCCGCATCTGTCTGTAGGGTCTTTATTACAGTCCAAAGGGCTGTCCTCATTGTGGTCTGGCACCCCTGAGGAATTTAGCAGTTTTCAAGGAGCACGTCTTGCATCTTGGACTTTTTCAGCAATGTCAACCATCATGACAAAGGCTTTTGTCAAATTTCTTCTGCAGGTTGATGGTTTCAAGTTGTAGTTGATCAAGGAAAAAGTAGTTGGCAGGTAAACTTTTTCCTAGCTTTATAATTCCGTGATTTGTTGTGTGAAACCCCCTTTTCAGTATTTAGTACAAAAAAGAGAAGTTTGAAAAATCCACTGAAAGAAGGTTACGTCCAGGACACACTGTTCCTGACTATAGGGGCAGCTAAACCTCTTAGCGGGATCTTTCTATTTCTCTCTAGCACAGTTAAAATTCTTAGTCATAAGATTATAGGTATTGCATACCGCTTGAAGAATAATGCTATAATGCTCTTTTGGTTAGGGATGAGAAAGCTCCTGTATTTAAAACTATTTCCAGACATGGTGGTTTTTACTGCAGGCTGTGCATGGGCAAATCGTTCTTCCTAAAATCATTTTCTTGCTTTCTTGTGAGCTCTTGTGATGTGCTGATTTATATGTAGATCCTTTCCATAGGAAATGAGTTGGATTTTACTTTAGTAAGTAAGAATGATATTGCAAATGGAAATGTAAGAAGATATGATAAAACTCTTTCAGCCAGTCATGTCAACTACCCAATCAAAGAAAGCACAACAGAGCCATAGCGTTACAGGGCAGGGAGAAGGGCACCCCAGAACCCCTAAACCTGCCTCCTCTAAATAGGTTCTGCCATCTGCTGCATCAAAACAAAACATATCGACCTTTAATGGAAAGGAACTTTAACACAATTAGTGTACAATATAGAAAAGACAAAGGATATAGTTTCCAAAGCAAGCACCAAAAGGTACCCCTCCCCTCATGGATAAAAGTCCATCCAAACAGGATTGGCTCAAAGCAAGGCCCAAAAACCTACCACAAATCTAAAGCACCTTCCAGCAGGGACCCATAGAAAAGGATCAGAAACAGCCAGACAAGTCTGGGAGGAAAAGAGCAAAATCAAAAACAAGATCAAAGTTGCCATTGTTAACCTCCCCACAGGTCTCTCACCCATGCCTGTTTCACTCAGTCCAGGACCAAGAAGCAAGTGCAGCTTCTTCACCTGTCTCTTTGCTCCACATGCCTCCTCCAGGTCTCCTTGCTCTCCACTCTTCTTCCTTCCTGCTCCAGTCCTTTCTCCAGCTTCTCCTCCCCTCTGCTCCACTCTACCCCACCTTGGATAGAGCAGGGAACCTGGAATCTCCCCTTTCCCTGAGGACTACCCTGTTACAATAGGAGTATCCTTTAACTCTGCAGAATATTTTTTTACTTTGCAGAATGAAGCATAACATTCCCTTTAGTGGCTTCAACAAGAGACAGAAGCAGTCCTCTTTGTGGTAGATGTCCTTTAGTGTGCAGCAGACATTTATAAGATTACACTCTGAGGTCCCCGCCCTATAAAAACCTTCTTTGGCTTCTGGCTTTGGCTTTGTACTTCCTCCATCCTGTCTTCTGGCAACGTGCTGGTCACACTCTCTCACATACTTTTGGGCTTTTGCACCTGTCTCGGTCTTGCAGTCACCTGGGATGACTCCCCCCAAATCACGTGGTCACTGATGACCATTCAGTGGGCACTTCTCAGTCTTATATTTTGCTTAACCTCTCTCCCTCTGGCACTTGGCACTTATCCCCTTCCCTCATCGGGAAATGGTCTATTTCCCTGGTTTCTCCTTCCATATATTCTCCTCCTGTCTTCATTCTCTCCCCTGAAGCTACAGTGTTCTAGTTTTCTTTCAGCTGTCATCATGTGGGGTTCTAATCTGATTTTCTTACTCTCTCCCACCTCCTTGTATGAGCCGTTCCTTCCTGACACAGTGACTGTGTTTTTATACACCTGTCTTTCTTTCCTTCTTTCTGTTTTTTTTTTTAAATTTATTTATGCATAGAAGAACTGGATTGTAGGTGAGAGCTGTGCAGGAGGTAGGGTGAGAGATTCCCCAGAGACAGAGCAGGGAGCAGAGCAGGAAGATCCACTGAAATCCACTGCTGAGGGGAGCAGTGGGTGAGACAGGAGAGGTCTGCTGTGCCCTACGTGGGTCAGCTCCCTGATAAGGGATCGAACTCAGGCCATAGTGGTGATAGTGCTGAGACTCAATTCCTAGGCCACCAGGGAAGCCCTGGAATATAGATTTTGTGACAAACAGGGCAGTGCTACATTTTTCTCTGTATATTTTTTGCTCTTCTTTAAAAAAGTGAAAATGGAGGGTGGGAGTGTAAACACTGAAATGATTGCTAATTAACATCTCCATCACCTCATGTGGTTGTCTTTGTGTGTGATGAGAACATTTAAGGTCTGCTCTCGGCAACTTCCAAGTGTGCAATACAGTCCTGTTATCTATCGGCATGAGCTGGCTGAGCACAGGACATCATTCATCTCACAGGAATGTAACTTTGGACTTTTTGACCAACATTTCTCCATATTCTCCAACCCCATTCTAGTCTCTGCTTCTATGAATTCATCTTTTTTGATTTCACATAGAAGTGAGATCAGGCAGACTTTGTCTTTCTGTCTGGTTTATTTCACTTAGCATATTGTCATCAAAGTTTATCCGGATTGTCACATGTGTGGTGTGTATAGTGTGGGTCCACTGTCAACAGGAATGTAAATATAGTTTACATTGTGTGTGATATATAGTTTATGTGGTGGGTGTGGTGTATGTGTGTGTGGTATGGGGGGTGTGGGTTGTGTGTGAGGTGTGTGGAATGTGTGGTATATCTGATATTTGTGGCGTCTGTGGTGTGTGGGGTGTGTGTATGTGAGGTGTGTGTGGCTGTGGTGTGTGTTTTGTGTGGTATGTGTTTTGTGTGGTGGTGTGTGCATCATCTCTTTATCTGCTCATCCTTCAGTGGTCCCTTAGGTTGCTTCCGTATCTTGGCTACTGTGAATAATGTTATAGTGATCATATGAGTACAGGTATATCCTCAAAGTGATGATTTCCTTTGTCATACCCAGGTATGGTGTTGCTGGATCAGATGGTAGTTCTATTTTTAAGTTTTTTAGGAAACTCTGTCCTGTTTTCCATAGAAGCTGCACCAGTTTACATTCCTATCGACAATGGACCAGTTTCTCCTTTCATCAGATCCTTACCACTGCTTGTCTCCTGTCTCTGCTAACATCTAGTCTGACAGGTGTGGTATCTCACTGTGGTTTGGATCTTTATTCCCCTGATGATTAGTGGTGTTAAGCATTTTCCAGCTTTGTATCAACCATTTGTGAATTTATTTTTGAGATTTATACCCTTAATAATATCGATGTGTCTGTTACCTATGTTATGCCAATTAACCATTTAACCTCCTGAATGTCAGTCTCATGAAAATGTAGGTGCAACACAAAGACTAGGAAGGTTTGAGAGGTATTCAGAACCAGGGCAATCACAATCAAAGCCCATCAGGCCTCCCTGGTGGTGCAGGGGTTAAAGTCTCTCTGCTGTCAAGCTATCACCAGCCACTGTGGCATGAGTTCAATCCCCAGCCAGGGAGCTAACCCAAATGTTCTGCTCCCTACACTGTCTCTGGTGAATCATCTCACCACCCCCCACCTCTGGCCCACACCCCAGTTCTTGTATGCATAAATAAATAAAAATAAAAAATATTTTTTTTAAAAAATCAAAGCCCATCAAAATCAAAGCACCGTTCAGCATTTTTCCACCAAGACTCGTCAGCAAGTTAATTTTTTCCTGCCTTACAAATGCCCTGCCCTGAGTTGCTGCTGGTCTGCCTTGTATCTCATCTTTCCTGTGAACTAGTTCTTAGCCTGGTTTTTGTCTTTAAATTATCATCATAAAATCTCTAACTGGGCTTTGACTTCGGTTGCTTTGTTCCTTTTACTAGTCTCACATTCTACTTTCATTTTTTTATATTATCTCAAAAGATAACATCAGAAGACAAATGTATGTTCTAGGTGAAAAATAATTCCATATATCCTTGACTGTATGTATTTTTAGTTGCTTTGGGGTCAAGTTTAGATCCTGCTTCTTGCCTTAGGCATTGATAATTATTGGTAATAATTAATTATCAAGACCTTATTTGTCAGGTACTGTTATCTGACTCATGTCCCATTTTATTAAATGCTTATGAAAATTTTAGCAGGAGATGCTGCTTACAGAGGCAGTGACTTGTTAACAGTTGAGCAGCTGCTGTAACAGGCAGAGTCAGAATTTAAATGTGGGTTCTTGGTCTCCAGTGAACCTGCAATTTTAGGCATATTGAGGTTTCCCAGCTATAAAATAAAAATGACAAAACCTACTTTGTAGGATTCATTTGGTGTTTAAGACATTTAATGTCTGAAAAGTGCATCTTTTCCAATTTAAAAAATCAACCTTTCTACATCAAACCTTGGCTGACAGATTACTGTATTTTCCATTAAACAGGGAGGACTTTTGCTAGAAACCCAATGACATTGTGAGAGAGGTTCATTATTATATAGTAAAAAAAAAAAAAGGCAGGGAGTGTTGTGGTTGTAGGATGACATATTCTAAATTTATAAAAACAAATATTGATTTGTAGCTATCAAACATGCACTCCATTTAGGAATGTAACAAAAGAAATTTCCCATTGTCCAAGAACTTGAAGAAAATCTCTGCCATAGATTATCTAAATGATTGGTTTTGGAATGCATTATAGATTTTATTCTTTCCTTAGCTCAGAGGTCTATCGCCGTCTCTGGTGGTGTCCCTGAGCTCTGGATCTGCCCCTCTGTATCTGCCTGTCAGTAGTTTGGGTGATGGTAAAGAAATTGAGGAAAGGAAGCAGTGAAAGCCATCAACATTTAGAAGAATTGCCCTAGATTTGAGTTTTGGGGTTGAAAGGAGCAAGTAAAATTACAGACAACTTTAAATCCTACACTTGTGTTAAAGAGCCTACCAGAAAAATATAGGTTGTATTCTATGTTTAAAATTTTGCATAGAAGAACTGGGGTGTAGGCCACAGGTATGGGAGGTGAGAGGACTCACCAGAGACAGTAGGGAGCAGAACAGGTGGATTGACTGAAATTCACTGCTGAGGGGAGCAGCGAGCGAGACTGGAGAGGTCTGCTGCGCCATGTGGGTCAGCTCCCTGGCCACCAGGGAGGCCCTTAGGTTGTATTCTTAATATCTTAATAGAAGGTTTTTTTTTTTTTCCTTTTAGTTAAGCTCTAAAAGTTTCAGTTCAGTGAGAATTACTGGTGTGGCATGACCGTCAGAGGCAGCGTCATTGCCCCAAATGAGGAAACGAGTAACAGTACTGTACAGTATCAGACTATGTCTAAAACATTTGATCAGATCTTAGTCCATATGCCGAAAGGTTCATTGAGCATCTGCTTGGTTCGGAGGCCAGGGCACACGACTAAAGGATGTTCTGACTGTTTTATTTGAGGAACTGTTAAATCTGGGTTTTTAGCCTGGGGAGTGTTATTCCTATCTTCAAATACTTGCAGAGCTGTCATGTACAATTGGGAGTAGACTTCATCTGTATAGTGCCAGAGGGCAGGAAGAGAAAAGATGAATGGATCACAGTATTGGAAATCAGTCTGGGCTCAATACAAACAAGAATGTGTTAACTATGAAAGCCCTCTGAAGCTAAATAGCCCTTTGGTTGGTAAAGCAGTGAGCGAGTTCAGCGTCTGTACAAGTGCTTGAACAGCTTCCCTGTATCCAAGGAAAATATAGAAAAATCTTTTACTTTTGCCTAAACCTGATGACCTCTCCTCACACGTTGATTTGGCAGGTGCCCTTTTTCATGGGGACAGGAGGAAATGGGTCTGACCACAATTTTAATTGCTTCAATTAAAAAAGAAAGAAAAAGAAGTCCACACACGTGTTATCTAGCCAGTTCTAATTAAACACATTGAGGAGCCTCCCTGGTGGTGCAGGGGTTAAACCTCAGCACTATCAAACTATCTCAGCCACTGTGACCTGAGTTCGATCCCCAGCCAGGGAGCTGACCCACATGGCACAGCAGATCTCTCCTGTCTCACCCATTGCTCCCCTCAGTAGATCCACCTGTTCTGCTCCCCACTCCGTGTCTGGTGAATCCTCTTAACCCCTGCACCTCTGGCCTACACCCCAGTTCTTCTACGCATAATTAAAAAGACAAATCTTAAAAAAAAAAACAAAATAAACACATTGAAAATGATAGCTTAGATCAGGTTATGGATAAATCTTCATGTCTTGTGGTTATTTTTTAAAGAGACTTTCTTTTTGCCTGGATCTGATATGTGTGTTTAACTGCCCCGATTTCTCATGAAGTACCTTGTTGCCTTGACTAGATTTCTCTAAAATATTCAGGAAAGCCAGTGACAAAGTCTCCTTTTAAGTTGAGAGTGAATTTATGATTTAATTTTTTTATGTGACCATAATTATTTTGTCTACTTACTTACATACACTTGACAAGTTTTTGAGATCGCACGTTCGCAATTGCTCTCCTTCTGATAAAAGGAGAAAAGGTCTACTTTTCCTTTTCAAAATCATTTTCTCTGTCTCTCCTCTTTAGGAGAAGTAATACCCCAGATTTCGCAGCCATAGTCTGTCTTGGGAGGCAATCTGTGAATAAAATATCCTTTCCTTTCCTTTTCCAGTTCTAATGCCAGCCAGAAAATTGAGTCTGTTTGTGATTATGTGTCCTACTTATGAGTTCAGTCACCAAGGACTTCAGCTGTATGAGTTTCTTGAAAGAAGTCTTTTGGCCCCTTTCCTTAGTGAAAGGTTTCCTAAACTGTCTTCTCAAGTAGATGAACAAATCTAATTTTTAAATTCCTACTACAATTTTTTTTTAAATGATCGCCATCTCTTTTTTTTTTTTCTTTAATATTTATTTATTTATTTATACAAGCACTGGGTACAGTCAGAAGCGCGGGAGGGTGAGAGAATTCACCAGAGCCAGAACGGGGAGCAGAGCAGGCAGAAGGACCGAAGTACACCGCTGAGGGGAGCAGCGGGCGGCAGGAGAGGTCTGCGTGCCATGCGGGACCCTCCTTCGGTGGCCGGGGAGCAGCCGGGGATCGAACTGACGCTGCAGAGGCCGCGGGCAGCTTCGGAACCCAGCGCTCAACTGCTGCGCCACCGGGGAGGCCCCCTACTACAAATTTGAAAATAATAATGGAGTTGAAAGAGTGGCACAATAAAGCACCTCCAAGTTTAGTGACGTAAAGTCAGTTTATTTAGTGGCCTAATAAAAAGATGTTTTGGGCCTCCGTGGTGCCCTTGGGGTTGAGTCTCAGCACTGTCAGTGCTTTCACTGCCATGGCCTGAGTTCAATCCCCTACCAGGGAGTTTCATAAATAAGGCAGATTTTATTGTATATTTAAAAAAATGTTTGGGCCTCCCTGGTGGCCTAGGGGTTGAGTCTCAGTGCTATTATCCCTATAGCCTGAGTTCAATCCCTGGCCAGGGAGCTGACCCACATGGTGCAGTAGACTTCTCCTGTCTCACTTGCTGCTCCCCTCAGCAGTATGTTTCAGTGGATCTGCCTGTTCTGCTCCCCACTCTGTCTCTGGTGAATCCTCTCACCCCCTGCACCTCTGGCCTGTACCCCAGTTCTTTTACATGCACACTCAAAATAAGTAAGAGCTGCTTGCTCATGGATCTGTGGGGCAGCATTTCTGTCTAGAGCTAGCTGGACACCCTTTTGCCCAGCTTGTAGCTGCCCAGTGCCATTTAGGCCTTAGCTGTCCATCTGTGTTTTCCTGCTGGTGGCTAGACCCAAGGTCCCTAGTGGGTTTGCACAGGCTTCATCTGGGAACAGCCTCCAGGAGACATTGCAAGTTCCAGGAGGGAAATGACATCCATTGAGAACTCATGGTTCTGAGACCTGCCCACATCTCATTTAATTTGTAAACGTGGAGTGAGAAAACAGATGCAGGGGAGTAAATAACCTGTCCAGGGTCACAATTAGCTAGTTTTGTTCCAGATTTATGGTCTCAGCAAGTACTAAAATACAAACAGTGGAAGGAAGATATCAGCCATGGTGCATATTAAGGATATGCATGTATAATGCATATGCATATTTCAATTCTCGCCATGAATTTTTTAAAATAAAGACTTGCAGACCATTCTCTTATCACATTTGACCTCCCACAAGCTGGGAAACCAGAATGCTCACCACTAGGGGATATTACCAATAATAATTGTTTTTCCACTCCTGATTTATCTGAAAGGTGTACCTGAGCTACTTCTTATACTGACAGTGTTTTAATCAGGTAATGAGTATCTGACTTTTCCATTGCAGTTATTCTTTTTTTATTAGCACCTACCAACATTTTATTTTTTTATGAATTTTTTAAAAAGATTTATTTTATTTATTTGTGCATACAAGAACTGGGGGGTAGGCCAGAGTTGCAAAGGTGAGAGGATTCTCCAGAAACAGAGTGGAGTACATAACAGGCATTTTTACTGAAATCAGGGGAGCAGCGGGCAAGACAGGAGAGGTCTGCTTTACCATGTGGGTCAGTTCCCTGGCCAGAGATGGAATTCAGGCAGCAGTGGCTGGCAATAGTTTAATAGCGTTGAGACTTAACCCCTGTGCCACTAGGGAGGCCCTATTTTTTATGACTGAAAGAAAATCACGACCTTTGGAAATATTTGCTATGATGAGGTGGGAGAGATTGGCAAAAATAAAGAACAGAAGAGGCCCTGAAACAGTTTGGATTGCAATGCTGTGTGTTTGAATCGAAATATTTTGTTACTCAGACCTTGTGTCTGAAAGAGGTCATAGAAAGCATTCTATCATAGCCCTCCTATTTCTTTAACTCCTTTTTTCTCCAATCATGCAAAATGAGATGTTAGTCTTCAAATCAGCCCATATCCTGAAATGTCTACTTTTATTTGCAAAATGGAGCCTTTCCATAATAGTTGGTGGAGAAAGAAACTTTGTAGGATATATCAACAAAATAGGAGTATTTCCAGTGGAAATTTCTTTGACTTGAAATAAGTCTCTACCTGATTTCTTTATTTGAAGCTTCTCCATTTGAGATTGTTTTTTCATAGTCAGTATGAGTAAAGATTGCAAATTAATAATCATTTGATGGAAAACAATACAAGGAAAATGTCCATTAAATTCCTACAAATCTCTGCATGCAAAGAATTCAAACAGGAACTTGAAATTCCAAAAGAGTGCTTTATGGATTGATTACAGATTTTTGAAAGCCAGTATCTTCTGTGCTCCCTGAGTAAAATGTGGGCTGGAAAGTGATTTTAAAGTCATTTTATTGCAAGGAAAACAGCAGGATTCAGCCAGAACCCAAATGCTAGTAAAATTGCAATGAAATGCTGAAAATTACAAGGTCAAGGCTTTATATTTATAGGGAAGTCATATTCAGACTCAAAAAAAAGGTGTGATTTTTCTCATATAATGGCATATTCAAAAGAAATTTTGAAAGACAATGTGACTGATTTTTTTGTCATGCAATATAATAGTCTATTACGATGATTCCTCCAAATTAAGAAATTACAAGGATGCATATGACTTCTTAGATGTCAGTTATGGTAGTTTTCATTTCAAAAGTGCTGGTGCAGTATAATTGTGGTGTGATTTTTTTTTTTACTGATTCTATTTTCAAATATTGTTTTATAAATGGAGTATATGTTTAAGACCCGGTAAGTTAATAAAAGTAGATGATAGAACCCGAACGTGAAGGTGATTTGGGGAAGGTACTTTGCAGAACTAAGATTTGCAGCACATGGAGGCCTAACACAATGTCTGCCTTGGCTTATGGTCCTCAATTCTGACCACTGCTTTCAAAGTTCTCTGGTGTTTTGATTTTTGACAGTTTGATTATATATGTTCAACATGTCTTTCTTTAAGTTTATTCTTCTTGGGTTCTGTTGCACTTCCTGGAGCTGGATATCTGTGTTCTTCTCAAACCTACAATGCTTTCAGCAGTTATTTTACTCATTTTCATACTTTTTTCTCTTTCAACTGGAGTATTCTCATGGCCTATCTTTCAGTTTGGTAGTTCTTTTTTTTTTTTTTAAATGTATTCTAGTCTGCTGTTCAGTTTTTCTGATGAAATTTTCAGTTAATTATTGTGTTCTTAAGTGCTATGATTTCTTTTATGTACTTTATTTTATTTTATTTTTTTAAAACAACCATTACTTTTTTTTTTTTTTAAGATTTATTTATGCAAGGACTGGGGTACAGGCCAGATGTGGGGGAGGGTAAGAGGATTCACCAGAGACAGAGCGGGAAACAGAACAGGCAGACTGATGAAATACATTGCTGAGGGCTGTAGCGGGCGGGACAGGAGAGGTCTGCCGTGCCATGGGGGACCCTTGCTGGCCAGCTGGGATTGAACCGGTGCTGCAGAGGCTTCGGACAGCTTCATAGCACAGCGCTCAACCACCTGCACCACCAGGGGAGGCCCTCTTTTATGTACTTTAAAAATATTTTCCAAAAAAAAAAATATTTTCCATGTGTTGAAATTCTCACTTTGTTCATGCTTTGTCCTCTTGACCTCAGGGGTTATCTTTAAAGATTGTTATTTTGAATTCTTTTTCTGGTAAATCATGTAACTCTTGTGAAGGTCTCTGGAGATTTTTCTTGTTCCCTTATTTGTAACAGTGCTGCCTGATTCTTCCTTTTTTTTTGGTGGGACCCTTGCCGGCGGCCAGGGAATGAACCGTGGGCAGCCCCACAGCCCAGCACTCAACTGCTGTGCCACCACCAGGGGAGGCTCTCTTCCTTTCTTTTTTTTAATTTTTTTTTCTATAGATGAACTGGGGTGCAGGCCAGATGTGCAGGGATGAGAGAATTCACCAGAGACAGAGTAGAACAGAACAGGCAAATCCACTAAAACATGAGCAGCGGGCGAGACAGGAGAGGTCTGCTGCACCATGTGGGTCAACGCCCTGGCCAGGGATCCAACTCAGGCTGTCGCAGTGATAGCGCTGAGACTCAACCCCTAGACCACCAGGGAGGCCTGATTCTTCTTTTCTTGACTTAATTGCATTAGGGCCCCTGCTAGCAGCTTTGTACAGAACAAACACCCAACCAATTGCCTGGACGGAGTTTCTGGAAGCCTTAGAACTTTCCCTCCCCTGGGAGAAGAGGGAGGTGTGCTTGTGGTCTGCTTGTTCTGTGATCAGACCACGGAAGTGGCGTCTGCCACTGTCAGTGTAAGCTGCCTTCTCTGTTCTCTCTGGAAACTCAACTGTCTGACCTATCAGAACTTCAAAGCTGGCAAGACAGATGCTGGTATTTTAGGCATCTTCAGAGAAGTTGGAACACTAGATACTTAGACCAATACTTTCTCTCCCCAGAGGGAACCTGAGAGCCGGAATTTTCCATCTGCTCATTCCATGTTGAACAGGGGAATCTCAGTTGAAGCTGCCATCTTCATCTCTCCTAAGGCTGCTAGACTGTATGTGACACCACCAGAATCCTGTGATGGGGAGCACATATGCTTGGTCTTTGTGAAGATCTGGAGAAGCTGGGTCTCAGGGCACATAGGGCAACTCTTTCTCTCCTTAGAGGAAAGCTGAATTTTCATCTGCATTGAGCACAGGGAGAATATACAGTGTCTACCAGCCCAAGTGACCATCTCTGTCTTCCCCTGTGTGACTCATTTGTGTTGGACCCATCAGAGGCCATTTCTCTGGGGAGCTGCAGGTATATGCATGAAGCAACCCCTCTTCTCCCCTGGGTGAAGCTAGGAGTTCTGGGGTGTCTTCCTGATCATAAGGCATTGCAATAAGGACAGGGATTCTAGCAAGAGGGTAACCCAAATTTCCCTGCTGGCTTCAGTGAGTATGTCTAGGGTGCAGAGGCCTTTCAGTTAGGTTCACAAAGAGAATTTTTCTGTAAATTGTTGCAGGGCTTATTCTGCCATTTTTACTGATGTCATTTCCTGTTTTCTAGTTAATTGGTTTCCTGGGAGTCTTAGTGTGTCCTAGGTCAGTTGAAAGACTGTTAATTAATTAATCCAGTGGACAAAAACCAAACACATTTTGATTTGTATTATTTTGGATATGAGTCACTTAGAACTTTTCAGGTTTACTTACTATATGCATTTTTTCTTAAAAGTTTGGGTCAATGTTTGTTTGTTTTTTCATCTCCTGGAAGCAAAAGTGAGGGCTTTTATCAGCTTCCGTTCCGCTCTGGTGATTCAGTGCTGCCTATTTCTAAGCTCTGTCATGTTCGCAAGCTCTAAGTCTATCTCAGCCTCTCCAGGAAGCTGAAATATTCATTTCTGTGTTTGGCAGGAAAACACATGAGTGTGTGAAGATGTGGTGGAATCTTGTTTTCAGCTCTATTTAATACCTGAAGTTAATCACAAAAACTGCCAATTTCTACTTGACAGGGTATTGTTGACATATTTGAATATTTTCTGCCAATTAAAACAGCATACTCTACTTTTGGTAGAAATACCTTTAGAATCTTAGACTAAGCTTTAGGAATATATTAGCACTATTAGCACTATGGAAAACCAGAACATTTGAAACATTGTAATAGAAGAGTTAAATACTCTTATAAAAGAATAAAATAAGTTACTCTTATAAAAGCATAAAATAAGATTCTGAGTGGCAATAGGTCTCCACTTATGTAAGTTTAATCGAGATCTGCAAAATTAGGGTCTAGATGTATATGTTTATATTTTGTAATTATTGATTTCTCCCTATTCACAAGAAATAGAAGTGATTTGCAAGGTTTAGCTTATATGAAATAAATAACTATGGCACACATTTTTCACATTTTAATAACTGAAACTTGGTAATATAATTTTTTATTACATTCATATGGTAATAATTTAATTAATTGAAATTATTGTTAAATTGTTACAAATTAGAATCAAAGCATTTAGACTTGAGGGAATAGGATAGATTATAAGGCACAAGAAAATTCTAGAAAGAATTGGTCCAACTACTTAACAATTTTTACCAATGGGAATTGCACGGGGGAAGGTTGGGAGGTCAATTAGAGGTTGCACTAAATAACAACTGGTATTTTTCAAAACTGCTATAAGCAAGTAATTTTTTTAACCAAATTGCTGGCTTATTATAACAGGATATAATTCAGGAGCAGCCAGTTGGGGGAAATGATTCGGGAAAGGTATGTGGGAAGGGGTGTAGTTTCCCAGCCCTCCCTGGCAAGCCATTCTCTCCAAACCACCAGTGTTTGCTACCTGGAAGCTCTCTGAACCTTCTCTTTTTGAATTTTTATGGAGGCTTCTTTACATAGACTTGCTTGATTACACCATTGGCCATTGGCAATTGAATACAATCTCCAGCACATCTTCACTTCTTGGAGGTCTGGGATAGGACAGGAAGTTCCAACCCTCTAATCAAATTGTTGGTTCCAGTGACAACTAGTCCCTACATTAGGTATTTCTCAAAGGTCACCTCATTAACATACACCTCCGTTGTTTTCTATAAGTATGTGTGTTTGAGTGTTTCCTCAATGTAGCGTATCAATGAAAATGACTGCTTTTCAATTATAAGCAAGTCCTTTTTTTCCTTATTAGTTTCTAAGTTGGGGATATGTGTCCCTTTAGGCCCCAAAGCCCTTGATAGGGAGTCACTACATGGGGACTGGATTTTAACAAGGATTCAGTGAGCCTCTTTAGTGTGAACAGAAGCATTTTTCAACAAATGATGTTTACTATGGACAAAGTAAAAGAGAGGGTTGGTATTGGTGTGGGTGTAACCCGGCCCTTCCCTGGTGCTGTAGAGAGAGCATGTTACATCCAATTTTGTATATATTTGGCCCTGATAAAATATTAAAAAAATAGATTTACAACTGGGTGCAACTTTATTCTTTCCTACTTTATTTTCATATTTCTGAGAGAGGTTTTCCGATTTTGTGACTCTTGAGCATACATTTATATTATTCATTGCTTTCTAGTCACTGCTCCTGACGCAGACCTTACTGGAATGTGAATTAGGCCAACCAGCAGCTCTGCAGTTCAGCTTTCCTGATAGCTCATTTGTATTTGAAATTTAATTTTGGTTTCACAAATGTAAGACTTAGACTCTCTCTACTGCTACATCTCCTTTAACTGCAGTGTTCTTCTGTATTCTATGGTTCATTCTTCTCTCTAGCTGATTTCCCTACCCTTTTTTAAGATTTTATTTATTTATTTATTTTTTGCATAGAAGAACTGGAGGATTATAGGCCAGAGGTGTGGGCGGGGGGCTGAGAAGATTCCCCAGAGACAGAGTAGGGAGCAGAACAGACAGATCTACTGAAATCCACTGCTGAGGGGAGCAGCAGGTGAGTCAGGAGAGGTTTGCTGCACCCTATGTGGGTCAGCATCTTGGCCGGGCATTGAACTCAGGCTGTGATGATGACAGTGCTGAGACTTAACCCCTACCCCACTAGGGAGGCCCTGATTTCTCTACCCTTTTGAAAAAACTGCTTGATATCTGTGAAAGTAACTTAAAATTTGGGCATTAGAGATATCAGCTCGGACTTAGAAGATTCCAGTCAGATTGATAAACTCTTTTAACTTGAAAATGTTTATTTTTCTGGACAGTTCTCTTTGTTAGGGGATTCTGTACTTAACCACTTAAGCCTTTTAGAATGTTAAAGGTCTTTTTTGGAGAATTCCAACTCCATAGAACCTAACCTTCTGTGATGAGGATAAGGATGTTGACAAATTTATGCCTATGATTTCATCCTTAAATTTCAAAAGGGAATAATTAACCTTCATTTAGGAGTTTAGATTTTAAAAGTTCTTATTTCAGGATCAGCGGCATTTCCTCATTGGGTTCTGTGCTATTTCTGCACTAGAAGTGCAATGAATTGGAGGGAGAGGGTGACTATGGTGGTGTCATTAGATGTAGCATTTGGCTTTTCCTCTAAAATGGGAACTTGGCCATTGCTAAGACAAACTAGAACATAAGTCAAAGCTAATCTTTTCTAATGTGGAAGTTTTTCTGCCTTAAGGAATATTGTTTATTAAAATGGATTAATGTCACCAATTTATAGTTTGCTTGCTAGTTTTGTCTTTTTTTTTTCCCTCCTATTCCCTTGTTTGGTTTCTCTATGTCCCTTCTATAAGTGAAAGCATCTGATATTTTTCTCTTAAAAATAAAAAATTAAAATTAAAAAATAAAATTAATTAAAACACTTTTATTTATATTTTTTAACTTTTAGGGATTTTTAAACATTTATTCTTGATTGATCAAGGCATTGGTTTACATTGTATATGATTTAGGGGTATAGGTTCATGCCTCTCCAATTGTATGTTATCACACAACACGCACCACCTAAGCACCCATAATCCTCCATCAGAGCCCATTGGGAATGCTCATCCTTTTGCTCTTTAACTCCCATCCTTCCCCTCTGGTATGTTCCACTCTAAAGTCAGATTTTTGAGGGCTTTTTTTTATTAAAACAAACAGAACAACAGCCTACTGAATGGGAGAAAAATATTTGCTCATCATACATCCTGCAACAGGCATATATCCAAGATCTAAAAAGAACTCACACCACTCAACAAGACAGCAAACAACCCAATCAAAAATGGACGGAAGTGCTAAATAGACACTTCTCTAAAGAAGACTTGCAGATGGCCCACAGGCACTGGGAAAAATGCTCATCATCACTTATCATCAGGGAAATGCAAATTAAAACCACACTGAGTTACCACCTTCACCTGTGAGACTGACCCATATCAGAAAGACCAGAAACAAGTGTTGATGATATGTGGCAGGAAAAAGAACCCTGATACACTATGTGGGAATGTAGCTGGGCCATCCTCTGTGGAAATTTCTCAAAATATTAAAATTGGGACTGCCATATGACCCAGCAATTCGACATCTAGCTGTTTACCAAAAGAATGCAAAAACACTAACTTGAAGGGATATTTGCAAGCCTATGTTTACTACACCAGTATTTAAAATAGCCAAGTTATAGAAACAATCTAAGTATCCAAAAACAGATGAGTAGTTAAAAAATATGTGGTACATATACATAGAGGAAGAATACTCAGCTGTAAAAAAGGTGAATTCTTGCCATTTGCAAGAATGTGGATGGAACTAAGGGGATTATGTTAAGCGAAATCAGTCAGAAGGAGAAAGCCAGATGCTGGATGATTTAACTCATTTGTGGACTATAAAGAAACACAGCAACGAAATGGATTTTAAAAATTTGTAAAGGCAGTTCTTGTAATGGAGATTGTTAGGGCTATGGATCACCATGCTTTAGTAGAGAATTCTAGCATTCCTACTCTCTGTTAACCATCTGCCTGCTTTAAGCCCACATGAAAAATGTGCACATACAGAGGTATTGAAGGTCAGGTAAATCTGAGGCCTTTTCCTTAGGAGTTTCAGAAATTAGACTAGACCATTTTATTATCCAAAGTTGGCTTCAAGGTAACTCCACATTTCCCTTTGAAATGGCAGCATGAGATATTTCACTCTCCTCTGGGGTTTTAGAAGAAGAGATTTAGCACTACTAGCCTATAATCTAGAAGGTTAGAACTTTTATCAAATGATCTGACATCTCAATGTTTCTACACCTCACATGTGAAAGTTTTGTGTAGTTTATTATATCACAGTCCCTTCCTCTGAAGTGTGTATAGTAATAAGATTTGTGTGCATCTTTAATTCATTAAAATTGATTAGCATTTAATATGCTGGGCCTTTGATCCAAAGATCTCAAAGCATCTTGCCTGTCTATATTAACTCATTATTTTTTCAGTGTATCCCTGTGAGGTAGTTGTTAAATATTATTCCTTATTTTACAAATGAGTTACAAATGAAGCTGAGAAAGACTTAAGGGACTCTCTTAGAGTCCCAGAGCAAGTGAATAGCAGAAAAGCAATAAAGGCACTGTCCTCTGACTTCAGAGATTTTCAACCTTTCCTAGGAATATATCCCTAATTCCACTCTAAAATGTTTCATTGTCCATGAAAATTAACATTTTATTACATGCCCAGTGCTTTAGGAAATTAAAATGGACCTAAGAGGAATTTAATAAAATATCTTCCTCTTCATTATGCATTGATTAGGTTTCTGGGGAAATATGTGTGATCCAAGTGTCCTTACTGCTCTTAAGTAGGCATAGCCTTTCATCCAGTCACAGAAGGAGAAGAAAAGAGGGTATTGGAAATAGTGGCCTGAGGACAAAGTGGGGCTGCAAGTATGTCAGAGATCACTGGTGATTTCCTTACAGATGGACAGCCTTACAAGTTCAGAAATTTTCCTATTAATTAGGAGTTTGAGCATCCTTCAAATTAACTCAGTCGCAGAGTCCTGGGAATGTTAGTGTTATTAGGAGCCTTGGGATTTTCTGGGACTAACTTACACAAAATGGAGAATCCATTCCAAAGCATGCTGGACAGACTATCAGGGTGTTTCTTTCGGGGAACTTTGGTAGATGGGACATTAGCTTTTCCTAAGAAACTTTGTTCTACTGGTGAATAGCAGTCATAACCAGTCCATATTTATTGATAGGTATACATACATATTTGCTAAGTTATGTGTATGTGTGTGCATGAGTATGTATTTGTTATTTTTTTCCTTGATGACATCCAAATTCTTCATGCTCTCTTTGTCTGTTCCCCCAAGAAAACCTAACCTCGAGAACCTTGACCAAGTTAATTTCTGAACCTTGGTTTCTTCATCTACATAGTGAGGAATTGACTTGTATTGAGAATTAAATGAGTCAAATAAAGATCACTGAAGAGATAGTCTGCTGCATAATAAGTCCTTGATAAATGTTACTTCTTTATCAAGTAACATTGATACTTGATGAGAGTAAGGTACTTAGCTTTCATTTCATCTCCCTATTTTATTTTGTTCTCCATCCCATTGCTTAGATCCTCTTGGCATCATTTCTTTATTTTTATTTTTATTTTATATATTTTTATATCATTTTTCATTTTTGCACAATGTATGCATTTTCATTTTGGTTATAGTCCCCATACAATTCCTATCCCCCTTGTTTTGACCCTAATCTCTCCTTCCCTCCCAACCCCCCGTAGCGTGTCTCTGGTTTATAGTTGCTTGTTGATTTTGATTTTTACTTTATTATGATCAGTCTTTTTCCTGGTCCCTTATTTAGGTTTTCTAAATTCCTGCTATGAATGAGCCCATCTGGTATTTTTCTTTTTCTTTCTGGCTTATTTCGCTCATCGGCATCGTTTCTTACTTGAATTAGGGCAGGGGCTTCCAAACTAGTGTCTTTGTTTCCAGGCTTAGCCTTTGCTGTTTATTTTTCCATACTGAAACAAAAGAGAATTTCATAAACTGCAAGTCTGAACATTTTAATCACCATATTAAAGTTCAGCGCTCCGCAGTTTATAGGGCTGCCGACACCCCTGACCATCCAGCTGGAGAGAGTCTCCAGAGGCTTATTAGACTTTGCCCTTCCTCTGACTTCATATTCCAAGTTCTGAGGCGTGGCCGGCCCACCAGCCCTCCACGCGCCGGTGGCCCTTCCTGGTTGGGCTGCGCCACTTCCCGTCACGTCTCTTCCTTCCAGAAAGCATTCTATCCTTTCATCAAGGTGCATGTATATACCTCCTCTTGGAAGTTATTTTTGATCCCTAAAGTGCCTTCAGAGACTTTCATGCCTACCTTCTTACATAGTCACCACGTTTGACTACAATAACCTTTTTATCCCTCTCCACCTCTCAACTCAAGGTCGGGGCCTGTGTCTGGTTCAGTGGTCTTACCCCCAGGTCCAAGGCATGGTCCATGGTAAATATTCAGTAAATGTATGTGGGATGAAGAACAGGCACAACAGTGTGGAATACTTGATCAATAATTGCTTCAGGCAAAGAGTTAGAGAAAAGAGACACCATTTCTGACTGTAGACAGAGACAGAGTCATGAGATCACCAGCTAGACTTTTTTTAACTGATGTTTCTGGATAAAAGCATTCTGATAAAACTCCAGGGCAATAGTTTCAAATGCATCCTTTGTGCCTGAATGTAATCCCCACTGAGTCTTTTCTTCACTGTAAGGTATAGGTGTCTAAAATGGACGTTATAGTTTTGTCGTTCATTGTAACACAGACTTCAGTTTGATTAAACAAATTCTTCACACTCTAGAGGGACAGAATATGGGGGTGGTCACGGGTCTTCCCAAACCCCATGATTGGGAAACAGATACCCCTTGAGTGTAAACTGTGTGAGGGCTCAGGATGGAGTGGAGAACTGTTAAGAAGATGGAAGGCACCAAAGGTGTGAGGAGAGAGAGGTAGGGAAATGAAAAAATGAATCACTAAAATCTCACCTTTGGGAATAGATACAGATGGAAGAGATGGAATTCTTTTAAAAATATCTGTGGTTGGGCCTCCCCTCATGGCACAGGCGGTTGAGTGCCGCTCTGTGAAGCTGTCTGCAGCCTCTGCAGAGCGGGTTCAATCCCGGCCAGCCGCGGAGATCCCCATGAGACAGGGCAAGCTAGGGCTATTAGGCAGTTTTAGGGATAGTGCAGGAGGGGACCTCTGAAAAATTTAGGGAGGCTTCAGAGATAAGGACAAGCAAGCGAAAGTAACCCATTCCATTAGGAAAAACAAACATGCCAGGACCAAGGACAACATTGTTAATGCTGGTCCTGGTTTCCTTCAGGTGGTAAAGGGAGGCGGAGATTGGAGAAATGGCTAGTGGTTTAATTTATGGTCACATTAGAAGGGCAGCTGTTTAACTTCAATGCAGGGATGCCCATCCAGAAGACTGGGCCATAAATTTAAAGATGCAACAAATGGGGAAAGAGAAAGCTGTTAAATAAGGAATGTGAAGATCCCCACTCAGTAGCAAATTGAGTGAGACAGCCGAGAACTGACCAATCACAAAGAGACTGGGGCAGCTTTAGAATAATGAGGGGAAAAAAGGTATATATTCCCTAAGACACAACTCTACTTTGGCTTCCTTGCCCCTCCCAGGCCTGGTTCCCTGGCCTGGGAGTCCCACTTTATTTCTGCTCTTTTCCTCCTCAATAAACTTTTTCTTTCTATAAACGAACCTGCCTCTTCTCGCTTGCTTGCCTGAGCGTTTGCGAAGTTCCTGCTGCGGCTTCGTGAGACACCAACCCTGGGGGGTCTAGTGGCTGGGACTCAGCGCTGCCCTGCAGCCTGGGATCTGTTCCTGGCTGGGAGACTAGGCCTGACAATTCCGGTATCACCCACATGGTGTGGCAGACCTCTTCTGCCTTGCCTGCT
The DNA here is from genome assembly GCF_964194135.1 of Talpa europaea. NCBI lineage: Eukaryota > Metazoa > Chordata > Mammalia > Eulipotyphla > Talpidae > Talpa > Talpa europaea. Next base: position 43,160,511 of record NC_140083.1, on the reverse strand, counting down.
GCTCTCCTCAGCAGTGTTTTCAGTCAGTCTGCCTGTTCTGTTCCCAGCTCTGTCTCTGGTGAATCCTCTCACTCTCCTGCGCATCTGGTCTGTACCTCCATTCTTATATGCATGAATAAAATAAATCTTAAAAAAAAAATACCTGCAGCCTTTCTTCTTGGTTATAGTCCCCGTAAAATTCCCACCACCCTTGTTTTGATCCTACTCCGCCCCCAGAGTGTGTCTCTGGCTTATAGTTGCCTGTTGATTTTGATTTTTACTTTATTATAATTAGTCTTTTTCCTGAACCCTTATTTGGGTTTTCTAAATTCCTGCTATGAGTGAGACCATCCGGTATTTTTCTTTTTCTTCCTGGCTTATTTCACTGAGCATGATCCCAGACTATAAGCAAGATGAAAATACATACATTGTACAAAAATGAAAATTGATGTAAAAAATAGATAAAAAAAAACAAAAAGAAAAACAGCAAATTGCTTTAAGAAAGAAAAAAAATACCCGTGGCTAAGAGATTGTTATTAAACTAGTTTTATCACGAGACAGACCTAAGTGTTGTTGTGAGAATGTTTTCATGACAATGAACATGTTCATGTAGGCTATTTAGATATTCATAAGCTGAGTAAGCTGGGTAAGCCAGGTACTGGCTTGGTTCTGCTGGGAGGCCTCTGAATGTCCTCTGGAGGTGGATAAATCCTTGAAACTAAAAAAAAATACCAAATTTCATAAATGCATTTGTCTTTTCCAGAGGAGAGAACCTATTATACTCTCAAAAGATTCCATGGCTTGATAAAGGTCAAGAATTACTGGTGTTTTGTACATTTTTCCAGAGTCAGGTAATCAGCTGTATCTCTGAGAAATGGATGTATATTTATTAATAATAGATCCCTCTATATCTTCTTATTTTCCTATTACTGTTTATAACAAAAGAAATCTACTAGACCAATTCAAACTTAGCATTTAATAATGTACAAAGATCTTCCCATAGAACAACCTTCATATAATCATAAGCTTTATTTTGGAGGGCCAGAGATTGGAAAGCAAAGCCAACAAACATATAAATAAATAACAGTAATGACAATCACAAAACAGCAGGGAAGTCCAGGATTCAGGCATTAACAACAGCTACAAAGCCTAGACATTTCATATTTTTCTTTTCTTTTCACCTAGCCTTGCATTTTAAAGATACTCTGTGTTTCAACTTGAAGATTCCCCACTGTCCCTTTATCACAGTGAATATATATGTTAAAGGAAGATCTCATTTTGCATTTGTTTATCTGAATCATGATGATTGATAGAAAATGGCCTTTGTTGGGCTGGGGAGAGGAGAGAAAAAGAGAGGTTGGGATGGCAGTTGAAGGAGAAAATGGATTTTTGATGAATCCCTACTATGTGCCAGTCTCCTTAGCATGGGCACTCTCCTTCAGCCCATCCAGGAGTCCTGTTACATCTTAGAGACACAAACACACCATCATTATAGTCAAGATGCTGAGGCTTCAGCAGTCAGAGAATTTGCAGGAGGTCACACAGCTTGTAAATCTGGCTTTTAAACTCAGTTTACTTAAAGCCTCTGACAGCCCTCCAACCCATCCCTTTGCAAAACCTAGTACCTTCTACAGGCTTTTTCAGATGCCATATTATTTACACAGACCTGCCATTACTGTTATTAGATCAATTGGAACCATTTAGCCATACTCTTTGAAGAGATAGAGTAACCTTCAAAGATGAAAGCATTAGCTCTAGTTTTTTTCTCATTAATTGGAGGTGCAAAAGTAATAAATGCAAAAATACAGGCAGTAAGAAAATACTAACAATGCAAACATCATGAAAATAATAATGGAAACATGGTATTAAAAATAGCCAGAGAACAAGCCTATGTCATTTAACAGGTCATCTCTGAACATTCATTTTTTTATAGCGCTTTTCCTGAATAAACACAACACATAGATGCTCTAGACAACTTTCACAATCCCTGTAGAAGTAGCACAAAAGCTTATAAAACTTTCATGGGTCCCTAGGGTGATTATAAGGATTATAAACTGAGCTGGGTATGAACCTGAGTCATAAGTATGATAGAATTATCTGAAACAACTACATATATTAAAATAACAATAACAGTAGAAATCCTTCATTGCTTTCCATCTAGTTATAAAAATTACATAAGCCTCGGGTCTCCCTGGTGGCACAAGGGGTTAAGATGCAACCTATGAAGCTATCTGCACCCACTGCAGCACTAGTTCGATCCCCAGCCATGGAGCTACCCACATGGCGCAGCAGACCTCTCCTGACTTGCCCACTCAGAAGTGTATTTCAGTCAATCTACCTGTTCTGCACCCCACTCTGCCTCTGGTGAATCCTCTCACCCCCACATCTCTGGCCTGTACCTCAGTCCTTGTATGCATAAATAAATAAATATTTTAAAAAAAAACTACATAAGCCTCTACTAGAAAAAATGTGGTATGGTAGAATATTTATAAGAAACTGAAAATTTTCTGTGACTTGTGATAAACTATTCACATTTTAGTGCATTTTCTTATAGTGACTTGAGTATTTATTATGTATTCTGAAGTTGAGATTAAAATCTATTTACAGTTTTATGTCCAGTTTCACTCAATGAATTCCTTTTTGCTAAAACATATCATAAAATTTTGTTACAACCATTACCTTAAGTAGTCTAAAAAATACTGATGTACTGGACAGATATGGGATTTTTTTGCCTTGTTTCATCCTTCCTCCTGTCTCTATCCTCCTTTGTCTACATGGATACTATAGGAACAACCATTCTTAAATAGCAAATCCCACTGGCAGTATTTGGTTGAATCACAGCTGGGCACTTGGTCAAACTTAGCTAATTGCACGACTTCCACAGAAAATGTCTAAGCTTGCGACCTCCCTGGTTGCAGTTGGCCCAGTTTGTTGGTCTTAGTGAGGAAAGAATCCATTGATAGTGCAGAAAGCACATGTAAGAGTCAGAAGAAAAAGCACTCAGCCAGGCTCCTTCCTTCCAGTTGTTCTTGAAATACAGCTTTGGTTACCATGACTCATCTGTTCAACCTTTCTTTGCATGCCTGACAGCAGTAAGCACGCTTTCTGTTGAAGCTCATTTGGGTTGGATTTTTGTTAATTTCTACAAAACATTCTGACCAATGCATTAAACCTTGGGAGATTTTTTTTTGTTTGTTTTGCATAGAAGAACTGGGGTTTAGGGAGTGAGAGAATTCACCAGAGGCAGAGTGGGGAGCAGAACAGGCAGATCCACTGAAATCCACTGCTAAGGGGAGCAGCGGGTGAGACAGGAGAGGTCTGCTGCGCCATGTGGGTCAGCTCCCCGGCCAGGGATAGAACTCAGGCCAGAGGTGACAGCACTGAGACTTAACCCCTAGGCCACCAGGGTGGTCCCTTGGAAGATTCTAGAAGAAATGAGGCCCAGAGAGATTAGGTAAGCTGGAAAGTGGTAGGACTGTGATAGAACCCAAATACATTTGACTCCAAACCTTGTGCACACTCAGTTGTTGTCACACTCCTGGGCAAATCTTTCCTGGGACTTCTCCTTTGAGACTCTCTCCAACCAAAAAAGAGTGAGCAGAACAGGAGCGCGGATGCAGAAGCTCCTGTTTGCCTTCTTTTTTGTTTTTTCTTTGGTAGGAGGAGAGAAAGCTGAACATACACAGAGTGACAAGATCCTCTTTTTCACTTTTGTATCTCTGTGCTTCAAGTTGAAAATCCCCATTTCCTACTCTCAGCGTGTACCCCATTTATAAGCATCCCTACTGCTTAATCAGGCAGGACTAGTTATCAACGCTTGTTAAAGATGCCTGGCTTCTTGGTTCTGCCTTTGCTTTGCCCATTTCTCCATTTCCCCTCCGGCTTTAAAAATAAAAATGCTCCTGTAGGCTTGTGACAGCTCATTATCATCAGCAGCATTACTACTGACATTAATTTTTACCGAGGGATTGTCGTGGGCCTGGCCGGAATCAGTCTGTCTGTTTCCCCCCATTTAATTTTTCTTTTAAAGATTTATTTATTTATTTATACAAGCACTGGGTACAGTCAGAAGTGTGGGAGGGTGAGATAATTCACCAGAGCAGGAGCGGGGAGCTGAACAGGCAGACTGACAAAGTACACTGCTGAGGGGAGCAGCGGGCTTGGCAGAAGATATCTGCGCACCATGTGGGACCCTCGCCGGTGGCCAGGGATCGAACCGGTGCTGCAGATGCTGCGGGAAGCTTTGCAGCCCAGCGCTCAACCACTGCACCATCGGGGAGGCCCTCCCCCAATTAATTTTTACTGTAAGTTTTTGTAGGCATGTCTGATGTGACTTTTTTTTTTATCAATGTCATTGTTGTTTTTGTTCATTTCATATCACAAAGGAAGAAACTGAGATTTAGAGTGACACTTTTCCCAAGGTCACAAATCTGGAGCCCAGATTTGAATCCTCTCCAAGCCCACACACACACTAATACATAGTTACCGTGGGTAAGAGCATCGGTTTATGCATAATAGGAAATAATAAAAGCAAATCTAGAAAGGTATTGTTGGGAAAATATAGGGCCCAGTTTCTGAAATCCAACTCCATGAACATGAACTTTCCCAAATATTCAAAAGGAGAAACACTGTAGGACAGTTGATTTGCAGAAGAGGTGGATAATACTGGGGTACCCGAGCTGTATTCCAGGGAGTTGGATCAGTGGCTGGCAGTGATGCTCGCTCATTTCTGTTTTTGCTGCACCAAATGTTGTTTTGATGTTTGTATGTCCTGGGAAAATATGTGCTTGGTTTAGGGCTTCCTTGTTTCTCAGATTGTTAGGAAAACTGGTAGTGTGACAGGTGGTCCCCAGGAAACGGGGGGGGGGGTTCCCAGGTTCCCTGACCCACCCATGTGAGGGTGGAGCTGAGCAGGGAGGAGGAGAAGCTGGAGAGGAGGCTGGGGAAGGAAGGAAGGAAGCAGGATGGGGAGCCAGAAGGAGATCTGGAGGAGGCACATGGAGCAGAGACATGTGAAGAAGCTGCACTTGCCTTTTGGTCATGGACTGGTTGAAGCAGATGTGGGTGAGAGACTCATGGGGAGGTTAACAATGGGAGCTTTTACTTTGCTTTTGTGCCTTCTGTCCCCCAGACATGCTGGACCTCTTCTACCACCTTCCTATGGGTCCCCACCAGGAGGTACCTTAGAATGTGGCAGGCTTTTGGGCCTCAGTGGCCCTGCTTTGGGCCAAACCTGTTTGGCTGGACATTGCCCATGAGGGAATGGGTGACTTTGGGTGCTTGATATGGAAACTATATTCTTCCAGTTTTTTTATTGCACATTAATTATACTGAAGTTCCTTTCCATTGAAAGTCTTACGCACTAGAGTATGTTTTGTCTTGATGTGGCAGATGGCAGGACCCATTTAGGGTGGGCAGGTTTGGGGGTTCTGGGGTTACTCCTCACCCTGCCCCGTAGAGGTGACTTTCAGCTTTTATTTGCAAATTTTCTTGAAAAAAGAGCTGGTAGCGCTGGTCCATGGTCCTCGAGACCAGTTCACAGCACACTGCTCCCAGTAGAGAACTGGGTGAGAAAGTGGAGGGTGATGAAGCTGAGACTCCAAGTAGACACTCAAGGCCATCTGCTGGTGCTGGATGTCTTCTGCTACATCTGTCCTAAGACTCCACCTGCCCACTGGACCCTGTTCTGGTCTCTTTTAACTTTGCCATTGAAATTGTTTGCAAATTCAACTCCAGCACTCCGAGCTCAGTGACAAGACTTAACTTTCTCCCTTTGTATTAGTTACCATCTGATCCATCATCAAATTTTTATGTTGTGTATCAGGGATTGAATTGTGAATCCTCCACAAAAAAGGTACGTGAGAGTTTAATCCCTGTAGGGTTTTTATGGTGGCAACCGAATTAAATGAGATCATTAGAGCGTGCCTGACCCAAAATGACTGGTGTTCATAGAAAAAGGGCAAACAGAGGCACAGAGACAGATCCACGGGGAGGAAGGTGATGTAGAGAGATAGAGCGACCAATGAGACAATTTCTGTCAAAGCTCCCTGTGTGTATGCTTTGTTACAGCAGCCCTAGGATGTGAATAGTCGGTTTATGATTTAAAGTGTGTTTTACTCCAATTATAAGTACAATTTTAAGTGCAATTATAAGTACAGGGAAGTAAGATTTTTTTTCACCCATTTTTCTGGTTTCTGAGCATGTAGAACAGTGTTTGATACATAGTTAGTCATAGTTAGTGCTCAATAAATGTTTCTTTAAAGCTGGAATGAATGAATGCTTGCCCTTAAACACCCGTTTTGGGGTGGGTGTTACTGTCTTTTCAAAGACAGAGGAAACTGATACCTAAGATCAGGCTGCTCAAAATCATTTCAGGACTTGGACTTCTGAAGTCTTCCTCTAATGAAGGTCAGTGTTTGCTTTAATCTTGCAATAGATCTCAAGCTTCAGCATGCATTAGAATTACCCGGAGGACTGTGAAGCCCTAGACATTCTCATCCAGAAGGTATGACTTGGGGCCTGTCCAGTTCTATCAAGTTCCCAGGGGAAGCCAGTGCTGTTGATTCTGGTAGAGCTCTTTGAAAACTGCTGTACTGTACTATACCTTCTTCCTAGCCTTCTGTCATTTGATAAATAGAGGTAGCTCGACACGTGATCAAAGGAGGCATCTCATTCCCAGAGGTTGAGACCTTTGGAAAGCTTACGGTTAATACCCTAGAGGTAGCAAGGAAAATAAATGGACACTTGTGTTTCCATTGCTTGAGTACCTCTGTTTTATTTCTTTAATGTTGTGCTTTTATGTTGGATGTTTTATTTTCTTTCTCCATTTGTTCTTTGTTCTCCTTTGATCTTTGTAACCTCTACTTGTTGTGTTGTATTTTTTTCCCCACATGTTCTATGTGAAATGCTGTAATAAGTGTGTGAGAATAACATGATTTAATTAAACATAAGGTGAATTACTTTGTGTTTAGCCTGGGAACAGCACAAAACCTTTCATAATTCCCATTATTAGCTTGACTTTGGATCAAGGTTTTATTTGTGGAGGAGCCTCTGAAAAACCTTAGAAATTCAGTTCAGAATAAGCTAATTGGGGGACTGCAGTAATAATGTATAAATCAGATCTTTCAGATTTCAGATACATGCAATGAAGTTACCATGGGAATTTTTTTTCCCTCTGTTACTACTGTGCGTCTCGCTATAAGATCTATCCAGGAACAATGCATCATTAAAAAGGGGGAAGATGGAATTTAAAAAGGAAATTCAAATCAGAAAAATATCTTTTTTAAATCAGGCACTAATGTTTCCATACTGATATCCTTAATTTAACAAGGACACCAGGGACCTTCACACATGGGCAGTGATTACAGTTACTGTAGAATAAACTCAAATGATATTTTTTAGTACGTCCCATACAAAAAACTCTTGGCTTGTATGGTTTCGAGATTTTTTAAATACATACATTTTTTCATAAAATGGAAAAGCTTTTCCTCAGAGAAATTTCTGGTCTCTCTGTTGAAATAATAAAACAGCTAGAGGGCACTGTGGCTAAACATTTGCACCTGGGAAAAAAGGGAAAAAAAAATCCATATAGGGGATCTAGCTGCCTGATTTTAGTTGTTCAGGAAGTCCCCAATTACCCATATCTACTGATTCAAAATTTTGCACTTAAATTACTTTGTGGCCCTCAGAATGCATTTTCCTCATAGAAACAATAAAATAAGTGATAGTATGCTCCCTAAGTTAACTCCCAATAGTCTGTTAAATGTATATTGTAATTGAGCTTTATTTGCTATATAATAGTAAACAACAACAACAAAAACATCACAAAAAAACCCTCCACAACCCAGTAAAATGATACAACTCATTAAGATATAAGCAGCTTAACAAATCTGAATGTAGACGCTATTTGGGGGTGTGTGTGTCCGGGGGCGAGCTTAATTACAGAAGCCTGCTAGCTTGGAAATACTACAAGGCTGCAATCTCTGTTCTTTCAAAAACAATGAAAAATACTCAGTGATGAGCTGAGTGTTAAATAATCTGTGGGTCCTGGTGCACTAACCAGGTTGGTAGCCTGGCTCTCTCCTCCCAGCTCCCTTCTGTTGTTGGAAAGTTGGGATTGGCAGGTTCTACTTTCTCCTAGAGCCAGCTTGGCTGCTTTGCTTTCCAATGACCACTGCCTCGGACTCCGTCCGCCTCCCCTCCTCGTGCTGCTCCATTGTGGTTCGTGCTTCTTTCCTTTATCTTAAAAGGTAGCCAGATGTTCAGTCAGCCCCAGCCACTGTGTGGCGCTGTTTCCTCCTAGTTCCAAGCTAACGAGGGTCTTGGCATTTAACATTAGTCTTCCCTCTCCCCACCCCATCTTGTTTTGGAAATTCATTCAACTCACTTCCCGTGTGGGAACAGCACCTCCCCACAGACACAGCAGGGTCTGCTTGCTTTCTTCTGTCCCTTTTACTCCTTCCCCTTTTCTCCTTCCCACTTCCACTGGCTCGCCACCCTCCGCCCCAAATTGATGACCGCCTTTGGATTATCCCATTTTCCTTTTCTCCAGAAATTTCCTTCCATCGGTCTACATATAGCAATCAATGGGTATTTTCAAATAGAGAGGGAACTAAACATTTCTTGCCAGTTAACGTCTCACCCTGGTTTCTCTCCACCCTCCTTCCCTCGCTTCTTCAACCAGAGTTAAACATCAGTGTTCCTCTGTTTTCAGAGCTAATGTGAATGGTGTGCAAAATATCTGATGGGATGAGAAGCTCTTTCTCTCTGGAGGATAAAGTCAGTGGGTGACCAGAACCAGGCCTCCTAATTGAAGATGTTTCTCCATTACCTGGGAGTGCTTGTCAAAAAAGCAGGTTTCCAGAGCTGTGGAGTTGGTCCAGGGAGGTACATTTTCAACAAACATACATGGTGACTCAGGTGAGGGTGTTTTTTTGGCCACCCATTGATAAATTATGTGGTAGGCCCTGTACCCCCAGCCTCCTTCCAAATGTGGTTTTTAAGTATTATTTTTTGTTGTAGGGTTTTGTTCTAAGACAGCCAATGTGTCACTATCCCCGAGGTGACAGGGGAGGCAATTGGTTTGTTTGGCGAGGTTCTAAAAAAATAATATTTAGTAAAGACGGACACTGATCCGACCTGCTGGTTTAGGAGTGTGCACATAGTTCCCCATTACACTTTCACAAAAAGAGAAAGCATTATTCATGAAACCTTCTGTGTGCATCTTTTCAGTTAATAAATAATTGAATGTAAAGTTTGGCACCAGTATGCCATGTCAAGCTTTTTATCCCTTTCTTCTTTTAAGGCTAATGAGGAGACAGATGGTATTTTTTTCTATAGATGCCAAAAACAAAAAAAAAAAGGCTTCCAAATCTCAGTTATGGAAGCAGATCTTATGTAATCTCCCAAAGAAGACATTGGATCCAACTGGCCTCCAGTCTTAGCCCCTGAGGACAGCAAGTCACCAGGAGAGATTTGCTATCATGAATGTCTCTCATCTGATTGACTAGACAGAGGGGCTTTTGCTGTTGTTTGAAACCAGAGCTAAGTTGGCAAAAGCCAAATACACAAGAAGTGAAAACAAATGTGTACATATAGCTGATTACTAATGGATACATTTCAAATATGTTGGGGTTTAAGTGGGTAACAGGAGCTTCTCTACCCCTCCTCCCACATACACATTTCAAACTCCTGTATAGCTTTAGGGTTTATAACCTTTCATGACACCAAGTGTAACATTATTACTTAAATAGAAGAGGACCTCATATTAAGAAAGGATCAAACAAGTTCTCCAAGATGAATTTTGGCTGGATAAATGGCCCAAAATACCTGTTCTCTGATGCCTCATTTTTAAATAGATCATGGAAATGACAGAGCTTTGATTTTTTCATTGTTCTTTTTAACATAAGTCTAAGTGCTTCTGTCTACCTAAGTCACATACTAATTAGTAATTAACCACTGTTATTTAATTAGACCATCTCGTTGGTGGATCACACATTAATCACTCCCAATTTGGTGTGTGATGGCTGCTTGTGGTGACGGGGTCACTCTGCTGGGGTTCATTTCATGCTGTGTAGTGCAGCTGAGCCCAGATACAACCTTTTTCCGTGTTTATCTTGAATCTAGACAAGGAATATAAAAATGTGGGATGGCATAATCCTATAGCTAGCTAGAATTATGAAATGGTAACAAAAGACAAAATTGTATCTTGGCCAAGTGAATACAGCACTCTTCCATTCAAGAGAGTCATTATGTTTTTTTCTTTCGAAAGCATTGGATTTTCTCTCCGATCTTTTGAAAATGACATGTGCTCTTTAAGGAAAGGTCAAATTATATTGCAGACCTACTGGATTTGCAGGAATGATAAGCATGCAGTAAAAAATCTTAGACTCCCAACTCTTCTCAAGTGTTTGGTGCATAAGGTGTGTTAAATAAATATATTTGAGAGGATTTTAATTTGAAATCACCCCCCTAATTAAGAGGCAGTTATTCTGATACAAAGTTGCATTTCTTAGTTTCTGAAACTCACCTCTAGCACTTCATATTCTATAGGTGGTATATAAATGGAGACTTCTGTTTATGAATTTCTCAAGCCATACATTGTGTCTTGAACAACTGCTCTTGAGAATTCACTCTCCACTCTCATAGCTGCACTTAACCATAAATAAACTCCATCTAAGCCAGTGATTCTCAATTCTGAGCGGAGGTCAGAGAAGGAAATAATTTATTTATCCAGACAGCCCAAGGAGCCTTTTTCCAACTTAATTGTGTTTTTGTATGGAAGACTGTTGGGGGTGGTAGGACTTCCTGATGAAGGCTGGTGGGTTATTTATTTATTTATTTTTTAACACATCTGGTGTGATCCAGTTCATTTCCGCAGAATATGGAACAAGGGAAGCCTGAGACAGAAGTCATGTCAGGCAGATCTGAACAGTGGTTCCTTCCCTAGACTGGACACAGGCAGCACCCTCTGCCCAAAGACCCATTATTTTTCCAAGCATGCTCGCTCAGGGCAGTTCTGAGGGAGAGGCTGTATGGAAAAACAGGCTTCAAGAGGGCAGTGACTCCTTCAGATTTGCACAGTTAATAAGCCCTAGGGGCCTCCTTGGTGGCCTAGGGGTTAAATCTCAGTGCTTTCACTGCTGCAGTCTGAATTTGATCCTGGCCAGGGAGCTAACCCACATGGCAGCAGACTTCTCCTGTCTCGCCCGCTTCTCCCCTGAGCAGTGGATTTCAGTCAGTCTAATTGTTCTGCTCCCTACTCTGTCTTTGGTGAATCCTCTAACCGCCACCACCCCCCACCCCACCACACACACACACCTCTGGCCTATGCCCCAGGCTTGTATGCATAAATAATAATAATAAAAAACACCCTAGAATTAGGAACAGATCTCAGTTCTTTTGCAGCTGGTCTGGGATTCTCTTCAGTGTACATTTATTCTCCAATTTACATTCCTCCTTCTTCTTTCTGGATAAAGGCATTTAGATAAAGAAACTCAAGTTTAACATGCTGGTTATTTCAGGTTTTATATAATAATTTCTTTCATAAACCTAATTCCTTACTTTCATTCATTTAAGCCAGCCAAGTTCAACCATTAGTGTAAATATGTATCGATTATAAACTAGCCAAGTGGTACCTTTTATACTATCCAGATGTAGAACGTCTTTCCATTACTAATTATTAGAAGATGGAATTATATCTCTGAAAATGTTCAGAGGTATTTTAATAAAGCCTTTATGAACATGAATAACAAATACCCCCAAACTGTCTTGGATTTTCTTATTCCATATGCGATAATTCCACCTGCAGAAAAAAAGCTGCTTTGAACAGAATGAAGGTTCTGGTTGCTGACATGTTGTGATAGAATCTGGCTGGTGATAATAATTAGCAAACAGAAATCCATCCCTCCACTACCACTCTGTATGTAACAAAGGGACTATTTTCATCAGTAATGGCACTTCATTAGAAATTTCCAGTTAGCAGCTATGCATAGTAAAATAAAGGAAGAATGAGGAACAATCTGGGATTGAAGAATTCCAGGTCTCTTGGTCAAATCAAATGGGCAAGTCTCTGAGGCTTTGAGGGGAGAAACTCTGTCAATGAAAACATGGTAAGAGTGTTCAGTTATCACAATCGGAGAACCACTATTCCCTCATGAAGTCATTTTATGTCTCTTATATTAAGTGATGCACTAGTCTGCCCAGAATCAGTGATCTAACAGTACACACAGATGTTCCACCTCATCCTGTCCATCTTTCTACATGCTCTTCGCTTGGTGAAGGACCAGCTGTGGAAGATTTTTAAGTTGGTAACATGACCTGGTAGAACTCAAGATTCATTTTGCATCTCAAGACTCCTAACTTCTAGTCTTACTGCCACTTAACTTTGTGACTCTGGGACATCGTTTATTCCCATCTGTAAATTCACCTATCATTATTCTTTCTGTCTTCCCACCCTATCATTATTCTTTCTGTCTTTCTGTGAATATTTAAGCAAATTGGCTTAAGACTCTGGGCATACACCCAGTCTATAAATGCTGATTTAAACCTGGAACTAGGGAGTTTTACATTTTAGTGACTTTATAAACATTCTGAAGTTCTCAATAGTCAGGATATTTCAGGGATATTTTAAGGATTTGACAATTTTCCAAAATTAGCTAGCAGCTTGAACACAACCCACAATCTCTGCTCCATTGGGAGAATGCTAGAAACAGAATGGAGGCTACCATCCATAGAAATGACAAAATCCAAAATTGTTCTTCAGTTTACAAATCAGTTTATGAAACAAATAATATATGCACGATTTCTAGTGCTAACTGAGCTTGGGGATAAAATTGCAAGGCTTGCTAAATTCAGGCATTTTTTTTTCTACTCATGGTCTAAAGTCAGGGTGGAATTTATCAGTTATGTGTTAAGAATATAAACAGGAGGTAAACTTAAGTATTTAACTGTTTTTTTTCCCAATGCACAAATTAATTGACATTCAGTCTTTAGATTGGAAACATATAGTTATGTAAGTGTATTTTTACATAATATATGTAAAGGTGGCTTCTATGTATTAGCTGAACATGACCCATGTTGCCTGCTTCTTTGTAGCTGTCCAAGGATGTTCACCCGGCCCCAAACTCAATTCTTATAAATATATATCTGAGTATATTATTGAAAAGTAATAAACCAAATCGGTTTGCTTCTAACTGGGCATGAAGTAAATGAAGCTAGATAAAAGAGGTGCTAAGAACTGTTATTCCTTCCTGGTGTGAAATAATAAATAGTTTGGTTGCTCTTTTAATGTGAGTATTGAAAACAGCGTTGATAGAGTGAAGGCACAAAGAAATTAAACTCAAAAGCCTTGAGTTTGGCCTTGGCTATTTATTACTCTGTGTCTTTGGACAAGTCCCTTCTCTTTACTGAGATTCTGCTTCAGAGCCATAAAATACTGAAGTCACTACTTCTAATTCTTTTTATTGCCCTCACTATAATGCAGAAGTAAGAAAAAATAAAATGAAATAAGTCAGTGAACTCAAAGGACATTGTAATTGTGAATGTGGGTGCTTAAAATCCTGGCCTTATACTTAGGTGGTCTAGGGAAACCCCTCTGAAGCTCATTTTCTTTATCATTCAATGAGGGTTATAGTGCTGATTCCATCACAGGATTGTTCTGTAGATCAAAAGAATTCTCCTTCAAATGTTTTTTGTGCACAGATACAAACATGCATTATATATGTGTGCGTCAATGGTGAAATGAAATGAAGTCTAATTATCACATAAATCATCTACTTGTGTCATGAGGAATTGTGAGCACTTTATAGAAACCAGATGGTTAAGAGCAGGTGACATTCAATTCTAAAAACCATTGGGACTTTGGGCAATCACTCTGCATTTCCATGGAAAACAGTGCTGGAACGTGAACAGTGGGAAATTGTAGAAGGAAATAATACTCAAGAAAAAAATGTCTTCTCAGATGATCAAACTAATTCTCCTATTTTCCTTTTTCACTGTTCACATATAGTTCATGTAGTGTATCAAGTAATGACAATGTTACTCCAGGATGGAGATTGATTAAAAAAAACAAGAAGGTGTCCTGTTTTAATTTAATTTCCAGACAGTGAATTACATCAGTGAGATCTAGCATCTAATAAACAACTACAAATAGAAGGAGCGGGTTAATTATCAGAGGCCATTCCGGGGACTGCAACATGATACAGAATGAGTGCTTTTCACACGTGTCAGGGTGGCGAGACCTGTCCTCCCAAGCAGCACAGACTGTGCATGAACAACACAGGAAGATGAGTTAGTCTTCCTGATACTGTTCACAGGAGTCAAGAGCCTAGAATGGCACAGCAGGAATGGAATATACAATGAGCCAGTGACATTTGCTCTCTGAGAGCTGATGCATGGTACAGCCAAGTGCAGCCGTAGGGAGGGGGCACAATGGGCTGGTGCACTGCTCTAGAGGGTCATGGCAAAGATAATGCAGCTAAAATGAAGAAATCTATGGATCCATCTCCTTGGACTATATGATGAGCATCAGAAATGCCTTCACCAGAGAATGAAGGTAAAATAAGGTGAACTGGAGGGTAGAGGATGGAAATTTTATTGCTGCTTGGGTAGATGTGAAAGAGAGCCCCCACCCCCGCCAGCCTTCCAGAGGATCTAGAGAATGAGCTAGAGATCTAGAGAACCCTAACCCTAACTAGTCATTAAGAAATTAGAACTAGTCATTAAAAAAGAAGAACAGGAGCTTGGTTTATGTTCCCTCGTATGGCATATAATGTTATTGTTCTTTGGGGGAAGTAAATACAGTAACAGCCGAATGAATGAAAACAGGAAGAAAAGGAGAGAGGGGCAAAAACAAATAACAAATGAAAACAATTCAAGGTATATGGTGATTGAGCCTTGGATTAAAGGCTAGATTTCCAGTTACAACCAAAGGATGACTAGGTTGCTCCACTACTTATTCAACTTAATAGGCCATAGTGGCCTCACTACATAGTAATTGAGTGAGTGACAAATAAGTTGTCTTTCCTAGTCTTTAGTTTTCCTCTTAGATAGACTTGGAAATAAAGTGCTTTAAATGGTTTTTTTATGAAGTAGATAAAGCAATGCAGGTAATTTTTTTTTCTCTTTTTTTTGATTTTTTAAATTTTCTTACAGTGTTGTTCATTCTGTGCAGTATTTGATTTCTCCTCTCAGGTGTAGTCCCCACAAATATCCCACCACCACATCATCTGTGAACCATCACCTTAGTCCATTGTGCTCGTCCCTCCCGTTTTGACCCCTCTCCCCCTCACCACTGCTCTAAGCCTCAGATCTACAGTTGCCTACAAGTTTTGTCCTTTTTTTTTGATCTTATATTCAGTTTCCTTATATTCTTCCTCTAAGTGATATCATCTGATATTTTTTCTTTTTCCTTCTGACTTATTTCACTGAGCATCATCCCTTCCAGCTCCACCCATGTTGCTACAAATGGCATGAGTTTATCTTTTTGATGACTGAGTAGTATTTCATTGTGTATATAGACCACATCTTTTTGATCCAGTCATCTGTTTGGGGGCATTTAAGTTGTTTCCATATGGAAATTTGGAAATTAGCTATTGTAAATAGTGCTGCAGTGAACACAGAAGTGCAGGTTTCCTTTTGAATTAGTGTTTTTGTGTCCTTGGAGTAGATTCCTAGGAGTGGAATTGCTGGGTCATATGGTAGATCCAGTTTTAGTAGTTTCAGCAATCTTCACACAGCTTTCCATAGTGGTTGGACCAGTTTGCATTCCCACCAGCAGTGTAAGAGGGTTCCTTTTACTCCACATCCTTGCCAACATTTGTTGTGGTCAGTTTTTTAAATGTGGGCCATTCTTACCTGTGTGAGGTGGTATCTCTTTGTAGTTTTGACTTAATGCCTGTAAAATGTTGATGTACACTAAAGACTAAGTTTTTCATCATCATCACATGATCATCACATCATCATATGATCATCACATCATCATCATCACAAGCAGCAGCAGCAGCAGCGAGGAAGAGGCGAGTTGAATAGATCCAGTCTCTCAGCCCTTGACCAGCTCACTTAATAGTAGGCAGCTATGCAGATTCATGCAGTACTGATTTCTATTTAAGAAGGAATTAGATAAAGCCTAAATTTGCTTAACTTTCCATAAATATTCATCCTAGTCACACTTCTCCTTCTGCTTATATGAAGAGAGGCAGAGTTCAAATTTTAACACATGGGCGAATTTAGGAAAATAAACCAGGTAAATAAAAGATACGGAGAAATGAGTAAATATTAATATTCAATTAATTCCATTTAAAGGTAAACAACAAGAATATAGAGAGAAATTCCTCTTTTTTGTTACTCTATTGATTGGTGGTAAAAGAACTTTTCATGAGTTTAAGGATATGTAGTAATGAAATGTCAAGACAATTTGTGAATTCCTTATGAACTCGGATGTTGTATTTTAGGAAAACAGTGTTGCTGGCAGATGTCGGAACATTTCATTTTTTATTCTACTAAACTTGTGCTAAAGAATCTTCTTTTCTTGAGAAGAGGAACATTTCTAGAGAAGGTTTCTGAAGTTTAAATATGATAACAGATGGTATTTCAAATCTTCTGTCAATTACATATGTGATAGAAATCCAAATTTAGATTCATTACACAGTTACAATTCTTGGCACGGAGTTTATAAAATTCAGGTACAGTCAAACAAACATCCATCCCCCACGAACTCTTCTTATATCCCTGTGGGGGATTTTTAGATGCCTCTGGTCACTGGTCTTTCCCTTTCAAAGATGACTCCAGGGCTGGTTACTGTTGAGTTAGTTGTCAGCACAAATTAGCATTGGGTCAGTAATATTCCCCACTCTGCCTGGTGAAGCATGTGGACTTGTTTGAAGCGTTAGCAGGTGACTCTGTTATTCTATGGCTCACAACGTGGTCCTTCGTCGATGATTCTAACTCACTGAAGTGGGGGGCGTTGGCTTTCTTCCCGTGTTGGCTATTTTCTGGATGTCTACAATGGTAAACTTGTTTGAAGCACGTCCATATGTCCAAAATAAAACCACTGACTGTCTGATTTATGCTCCTACTGCTTTGGTACTCTGCTGCCATATTTTTTTTTCTGTCTTTCCTTATAAATTCAGATCATGATTAAAAATCGGAGGACCTAAGCACATGCTGTCACATATGTCTAAGACACAGTCCCTGATCTTTATGTTAGTTGTTTCCACTGAAACCTTTCTGTCTATATCCATGAGTTCTTACTTAAACATTGTGGGTTTTTTTTTTTTCATAGCACTTCTCAAGATTTGTATCATGTATTTTACTTGCTTTCTTAGCTTTTTTCCATGATAAATCACAAGATTAGGAACCATATCTACCTAGAACACTTTTATGTTTCCAGATCCTTGAATGACAAATACTCGATTATATTCTTTTTTTTTTTTTTTTTGTGGGACCTTCACCGGTGGCCGGGGAACGAACCAGCACTGCAGAGGCTGCGGGCAGCCTCGCAGCCCAGCGCTCAACCGCTGCGCCACCAGGGGAGGCCCTCGATTATATTCTTAGCATTTTATTTTCAATAATCTAGAAGTTATAAGGAAGCTGCAACACTAGTACAAACACTCCCATGTATCTAGATCCACTATCAATACTTTTACCATATTTGCACTATTATCATCTCTCTTTTTAACATTCTGTTTTCCCCATTTTATTGCTATATAATTTAGATACATTTTCCTTTCATATACACATATTATTTGTGTATACCCCTAAATATATTTATATCTAAATATTATGTATTTAGAAAATACAATTAAAGTTGTATCAATGACTCCACTGATATGATAAGAATAGATAGTCTGCAGCCCACAACGAGATTTTGACAGCTGTTCCACTGTCTGCCACGGTGCTGTTGGAATCAGACTTGCACTGTGTTCCTGCACCCCTTTCTTTTAATCTCAGATCATTCCTCAACCTTTTATAAGCTTGAATGTCCAAAGAGGACAGATCACAGAAGGAAAGAGAAAAACATTGGATGGCCTCACTTATAGGAGGAATATAGGGAAACAAAACAAGGGAAGAGGGTGAAAAAAACCAACACTAGCAGGCAACTATAAATCGGAGACATTCGGCATGGGAGAAGGAGGGAGAGGGAGCAAAACGGGAGGGTAGAGCACAAGGGACCGTGGTGACAGTTCAGGAGTATCTTGGTGGTGGGAATTTTATGAGGACAACATCTGAGAGAACAGAGTAAAAAATACATAAATTAAAAATAAAAAAAAGAGGGCAGGCCAGTAATCTTACAGAGTTTTTCTTAATTTGGGTTTATTTGACGTGCCTTTAAATTATACTGACACCACATTTTCGTTGGAAAAACTGCATGAGAGACGCCATGGCAAATTGTCACATTTTAATATAATCTCTTTAAAAAAAAAGTGCATTCTGGGCCTCCCCGGTGGCACAGTGGTTGAGCGCTGGGTTGCGAAGCTGCCCGCAGACTCTGCAGCGCCTGTTCGATTCCCCGGCTGCTCCCCGGCCACCGGAGGAGGGTCCCACATGGTGCGCAGACCTCTCCTGCTGCCCGCTGCTCCCCTCAGCAGTGTACTTCAGTCCTTCTGCCTGCTCTGCTCCCCACTCTGGCTCTGGTGAATTGTGTCACCCTCCCGCGCTTCTGACTGTACCCAGTGCTTGTATAAATAAATAAAAAAAAAGTGCATTCTGCCCTCTTAGGATATTTCAGTTACATAATCCTGAATTATCAGATACATCCTCAGGCCTTACTCATTTCATGGCTGAAAGTTTGTAGCCTTTACCCAAACTGTCCCTATTTTCCTCCCCCACCCCCCAGTCACTGGGACTCCCCTTTTTGCTCTCTGTTCCTAGGAGTCTGACTTTTTGTTTTTAAGAGTCCACATATAAGTGACACCAAGGAAGCGTTTGTCTTTCTCTGACTTATTTCACTTTAATCTGATTTCACAGACATGAGGGAATGAATGGTTTAGGGCTGATTCTAGGGGTGCAGACCTGTTAATGCGGATGTTCAAATGTAGAGCAGCATTGTATGTGAATCCAGGCCCCTAGAGCCCGTCTGTTCAGTCTAGAGTGTTAGATGTGCATATGCACATATACATATAGGACCTAAATGCATTTATGACCTAAATGATATATATACACTTATATATAACCTAAATGTTATATATAAAACCTAAACATTATATATACATATTTGAAGTAAATGCTTGTTATTAACTATCACTAAGCAGTTTGACTAAGTATAGGTTGTTGTTTATTTATTTATTTTTAAAGATTTATTTATTTATGTGTACAAGAACTGGGGTACAGACCAGAGGTGTGGGGTTTGAGAGGATTACCGAGAGACAGAGTGGGGAACAGAACAGGCTGACTGACCTCTACTGCTGAGGGGAGCAGCGGGCAAGGCAGGAGAGGTCTGCTGCGCCGTGTGGGTTGCTTCCTAGCGGTCTGGCTGGGGATCATACTTGTGCTGCAGTGGCTGTGGATAACTTCACAATGCTGTGCTTAACCCCTTGCACCACCAGGGAGGCCCCTAGGTTGTAGTTTTTAAAAAGATAATGTGTTTACATCATTTGGGTATCTGGAGCACAGGCATGTGGTAAATGAATAAATAAAGGAAGGAAGAAGTGACCACGGTAGCATTATTCCATGAAAATTAATCCTTCGATTATTTCTACAATCTGTCCCTGGCAGGCCTGTAACGTATCATGAGCATGAAGCTGCCTTCCACTAGCAGAGGGAACACTGGATCCCAGGATCGGGGGTTCTTCGCTGCAGGTCACACATGTGCGATGTGGACCCAAACATTTTATTGACCATCATCTGAGATTTTAATCTCTCCAGCGGCAAGGACTTTCTAAATGTTGACGCATATTTTGATGTCAACTTGTAGGTTTCCTCTTTCTCCTTTAGGGATGACTGAGTAGAATTTAGTAAGGGTGTTTTTAGTAACTCTCTGTGATTGGTGGTGAATAATGTATGAGGCTCTTCCAGATGGATGTTACTCCTCTCGTCTTAGGTCAGGATCTGTGTGATTTTCTCAGGACAGAACCAAAGGCCATTAGCAGAATTGGATGCTTCCTCAGTTCGGGAGGGTAGAAACTTGTAAGAGACTTTGTTTCTTGTGATTCTCATCAGCAACAAAAATTGTCCAATTATTGTATTATCCACTCATTCCATGAAATTCATTTCTGAGAGTTCTGTTAACATTTTGAAGCCCCTCAACATCAGATGAGAAAAATCAGGAGATGCCAAATTCTTTCTTTTTTAGGAAACAGCTTAAATTGCCACTTGCTGTTCTGATAGGTTTCCCATCAGAGAAACCCTCTTGCTACAAACATCTAGAAATGCTGGATGAGACACAAGAAACATCCTTAAGAAACTAAAGGAAATCCCCAGAGATGAAACAATTAAAAGAAAATATTGAAAATAGAGGAGTAAAGGGCTCTTCCTTGGTTTTAATGGCCTCACATGTAAATCGGTAACACTTGGTCTTCCATGTTATAGCTGTAGTGGTAGACATAAATAATAGATACAAATAATATAAATAATAGTTGCTAAATTAGCCCAAATAAATATAAAATATGTGTATCTTTTTAAAAAATGATTTTATTTATGTTTGTGTAGAACTGGGGTGTAGGTGTGGTGAGGCGGAGAGGATTCCCTAGAGACAGAGTGGGGAGCAGAACAGGTGGAGCTACTGAAATCTGCTATTAAGGGAAGCAGCAGACGAGACAGGAGAGGTCTGCTGGGCCATGTGGGTCAGCTCCCTGGCCGGAGATTGAACTCAGGCCTTCACAGTAATCATGCTGAGACTTAACCCCTGCGCCACCAGGGAGGCCCCAGGATTACCAGTTTCATAATCATTCCAGAGGCCTTGCTTTGGGCATGGTTCACCAATAATTTTTGTGTTATGTTTTATTGGTTTCTTCTTTTATGTTCATTACTTCACTTTTAACTCTTTTTTCGCACTTATTTTACTGTTATTTTTATAACTTTTTGAGAAGCCTATCTAGCTCATTTCTTTTTGGCTTTTTCCCTTTTCAATTACTTACGTTAATGACCACCTATTCCTAAACATTTTCATGGCAGCTTTAGCCGAATCTGACACATTTCAGTAAATACTAGTGACTTGCAAATCTTTTTCTTCAGGTCCTGTGGATCAAAATTATTTTTATTGCACAATGCACAGGGCAGGATGAGAGGCCATAACTAAATAAGCAGTCCATCTTTTGAACTGTTCAATCCCTGGCAATGTGCTGTGCCCACTGGCTGAGAAAGGACATTAGATGCGGAAGGAGCACCAGCTGGCCAAGGCCATGTGAAGTGTGTCAGTCCCAATAACTGTCAGCGGTAGTTCAGAGCATAAGAAATACAAACATTCAGACCATAAGAATAACATTCAGAGCATAAGAAATACAAACACACACTATATAGGGTATTCATTTCAGGAAAAAGAAAACTTTTAGAAACGTAACAAATCAGCACTCCATGGGAGTGGCCTTTAGTGCTGCAGTGGCCTTTGTCACAGCGTTAGCCCATTCCTGATGCCCGGCCAACATTTGAACAGTGTATTGAGCAGTGGGTGATTCTATCGTAATTCTAGTGGTGGTTGGGGAATCCCTGTGTTAGCCCTTATTCTTGTATTTCTTTCTTTTTTTTTAAAGATTTATTTATTTATACAAGAACTGGGGTACAGGCCAGAGGCAAGGGAGGGTGAGAGAATTCACCAGAGACTGAGCAGGGAACAGAACAGGCAGATGGACTGAAAACACTGCTGAGGGGAGCAGCGGGGGAGACAGGAGAGGTCTGCGGCTCCATGTGGGTATCTCCCTGGCCACCGGGGAGGCCCCTGTATTTCTTTCTTTCTATGTGGTAAGTTAGGTCAGAGAAGAGCTGATGAATTTACAGCTACTCATGCCTAGGAACATGATGGTTCTTCATTGCTTTACAAAATAATTCACATTCACTTGTCAATTGTATGTAACAACTTATGATGCCAACAAGATATATTTGAGAATTATTGGAAGAAATTAACAATAATAGGTAACTCTAGTTTTATGAATTGTTATTGGGTGTTCAGAGTAGGAAAAGAATATGAATATCTAATAGTTCTGATATTTTGAAGGACTCATTAAAACACTGCATCCAAAAGTTAGATAGTAATAAAATATTACTAAGATTGTGGAAAACTTAAAGAAAATGGAAACAAAATTTATTTTAAATAATCAGACCATTCAAGAAACATGACATCAAGTAATCATTGGTGCCCTTAAAATAAAAGGATGTGTTAATGGCTTTTCCTTTGGACATAAAGGTCAAAGAAATTAATGTAAGAGCTCATCACCTTGCAAATAACAACTTTCCCAGAGGCAGAAATAATCAATGCTCAGTGAGTCACAGGTTTTCACTTTGCTTAACAATTTTAACAGAAAAGTTAGCTACCGTGAATATTTGGTCAACCTGGGTGTTGGATGGACTGACAGGCAAAACCATCAGTGATTCAGTCCATCACAGATTGAAGGGAAGTGAGAAGTGGGGTTGAAAGAAGAGTGCAGCCAGTCAACACTAGGAGCTGGGCAGGGGAGCATGGCTGCTGGATAGTGGGGGATCCAGACCTCCAAGTTTAGCAGAACTTCTTAAGCAGATTGGAACTCTGAGAGTAATCAGGGGCAAGTAGGAGGTGAGAAGCTGGCATGCCAATCAGTTTCTTATTGAGCCTCTTGCTCAACTCTTGGCCACATCTCTAAATCTGTTTCTATTCTCTCCTTTTAAAAATCTAATATTTACAGAACAAGCATATGTTAAGGCTTTGTGCCGTGATCTGGAGGAATTTTCAGTCTGGGTGAGAACTCTACCTGGACCTCTTGCTAATGTAGCTCTAAAGAGAGATTTCTTAAACCATTTTTACCTGTCACCTTTTGTTTCACAAAGAATATCTTATATTCCCTTGAGTGAAGAATTTACATCAATAGACTGAAGATTTAATTTTGCTGACAGCCCTAAGGACTTTCAAGGGCAGTATCACCCATGTCCCAGGAAGTTTAGTAGTGAGAGCGATGGCATATATTAAGGATATTCAGATTGCAACTTCTTCTAAATGAAAATTCATTATTTCATTATTCCTTTGGCTTCATTTATTATGATCCTTGGGATTTGAGATAATTGAAGACAACAATAATAATCCTTTTATGTGTTATATGCTGTGGAGTCATTCATTTGAAGGGTTCCCAAGTGTGTCACAGACTGCATAGAAAGGTCAGGGTGGAGAGCTCTGGAATGGCGAAGGAAATGTGCATGGACTCCCACAGATGCCCTTGATGTCCTAAAGGGAACGTGTAGGCTCAAAATAAGATAGATCTTGTAGAATGTCAGAGGTGTTGCAGCCCACAGTAGCCATGGAATCAGATGCTGGAGGGGGCACAATCATCCTGATGATGATAATAATAGGGAATACCCACATCTGTACTAATGAACCATAATAGCAAAAACTGTGTTATGTATATATGCAAGAAATGTCAGGCTTCTTTTCATTTGTCAGGAATAAATGAATAACAAAACATGCTTGAAGCCTAGAGGTATATAATTAAAAATTATTGTAACACCAGGCTCTGGCAGGACTCATGTAAGAGAAAAATTGCATATTATGTATTCGTTCACTAAATGTTTCCCTTCCTGTCAAGTGGTAAATCAGATAACCATTTAAGGACAGCTGTTTAGATTTGCCATAATCAGGTTGTTGATGGGAGAAATCATATCACCTTAAAGAAATTGAGATGCATAAAATGGACAACATGGGGTGACCTAAGGACTGTGTGATGGGGTAACGGTGAGACAGAGGCAGCAAGGGCCCAAGCGAGGATAACGTGGGGACATTAGTACTCAATGGCTGTGCCCTGCATGCATTTGACCTCCCCAAAGTTGTTATCCAAGCAAAGGAACCTAAATATACAGTAGCAATGTTAGAGGAGGTCACATGGATTTGCTAATCATTATCCATATTTGTCAATATGTTTTTAAAGACCTACATCCAGTTGGCAAGTAGACATGATGCATTCATTCACGGTACCCTCTAAAGTCGGAGATCTGGATTCAGATACTAGATCTTTGATGCTTTCTTTCTCTTTCTGCACATGGATGGCTGGACACTTCTGGAATGGGCATAATGGGTTTTCTCCCTTACCAGGTTGGGGTCGCTGCGTGCCCCTCATTCATGAAGTTTCATTTAAAACCCCTTTCTTCCTGACCTGGGTTGCTTCAGGCTGGCCTTGGGAAAGAGCCCATGGTTAGCCATTTTGTTCACCACCCGGTGCTTTGACTCCCCAAATTTCTCTGCTGCCTCTGGCTCCTCTAGCAAAAGAAAATCAAGGAGGTCAGGAACAAGAAAAGTCATAACTGAGTATAACTGTCATGGTCGGCCCCACTGGGGCTCTTCGGAAGTTGTGGGTGCATCCCTTGATCCTCGGGCAGCGTTGCTGGGAGTCTCTCCTGTAAGTTCCCTGTTGTAAGCAAATTTATCTGTTCTGGTTGGTCCGCTATATTGGCCAGAATCTCAGAAAACCCCTCCTAGTGCTCTCGAGCTTAAACCACCACCGATGAGGGGAAGCCATTGTAGCCTTTGATGCAACATACTCTGTGTACGCATTTCTACCCAGTGCTGGGAACACTCTTGACAAGGCTACCAGACAAGGCAGCCAGCCTACCTGTGTGGTAATTTCACATGGTTAAATTTTCTTTACCAAATTAGATGATTATCAGTGAAAGGAAATGATGCAGCTCAAAGAACTTATTGAAAAATTGCCTCCTTGATAACCAGTGACATTCTTTTCCTCCAGATTTCTCAGCCTAATGTGTCACCTTAGTTTTAAGAGATGCATTTGAATCTCTAATACTGCCCAGGGCTTAAAGTGCAAGGACATCATTCCCTGAACCCAAGGAATACCAACATCTCTTAGTTTTAGCTCATCCTTTCAGTGTCTCCAGACTTAGCGGTGGTTGTCAGGGTGGCAAAGGAGGTTCTTGACCACTTCCTTCAAGCCTCTTTGGAGATCTTGGTGTCCTGCAGTTCAGTTCTGACACTCATTCCCGGAGTAAGTGGAGAACCCACAGGCTAAGCGTCTTGATCTCAAGACTGCCATTTCAGACGCCAGCCACCAGTCCTGGACTCCCATGCTGCCCTCACTTCTGTCCAACTTGGCTACTAATTCAGGGGCTTCTAAAGCTCCGTCCGGGTTGGTAAATTCTCTCAGGTAACACAGAACTCAGGAAAGCATCACACTTAGAATCACTATTGTATTATAGAGAATACAAAGGAACAGACAGAATGATACTTAGGGCTGCAAAATCTGGAAGGGTCTTGGACACAGAGCTTCTGTTTTCTTTCCCGGCATATCAGCTACCTCACAGTCAGTGTGTTCACTGGCCAAGAAGACTTTCAAGCCTCATTTTTGAGAGTTTTTCTCTAGATTTTATTACACAGCATGGTTGACCAGCTTGTTGGCCAGAGGATTGAATTTAATAGTTTCTTTCTCTTCCCTGGAGGTCGGGAGGTGGGTGGGACTGGAAGTTCTAACCCTTTAATCAAATGATTAGCAAGTTACCCTCTGCATCCTGGAACTATGTAGCCATCGCCAACACCCCCAACCTCCGACATGTTGCTTTGCCACCATAAACTCTGGTATCACTGAAAGGGGTTTATATGAGAAACAAGACTTCTCTCACTTAGGATTTTACAAGGGTTTTTTTGAAGCTCTGTGCTGGGTACCTGGGCAAAGACCAAAATAATTTTTAAAAAATTATCCTACTCCCTTGGATCTTGGGAGCAACTGGTATCTAATCTAAGAGTCCCAGCCAAAGCTGAGACAGGAAGAATCCTCTTTGATATTCTGTTATACAGTGAAAGTGCTAGGGATCTATTTCTATGTAAATGTTAGCTCATACAAGACAAGTGTGGCCTTTAAATTTGGGTGGGATAACTTTAAAGGTACATGGAATTTTATTTGCCAGGTTAGATGATTATAAGTAAAAGGAGATGATGCAGATCAAATAACTTAAAAAAAATAGCCTCCTTGATAACTAGTGACATTTTTCATGTTTGCTGTGAACACTATGAAGGTCTTGCCTTTGGTGCACCAATTTGAATGTGAATTCCCTAGGTACCAGAGCCTTGACAGCAATCTTTCTCAATATATTGAGAAAGATATTCTCCTATTTGGAGAGGTTTGTATTTAGAAAGAATCTGTGTGCCTATAAATCTTGAGTGAGGATTGGAAAGGAATAATTTATCTGATAATTTGTAAATTTTCAGAGACATGTGAAAAACTAAAGTGCTTTGAATTTGAAGAACACCTTGGGGTTATGTTGAGAATTCTCGGAAGGCTGCTCTTTTCCATAATCTGGAAATCGATTTCCTTACAAATCTCCTTGAATATATGAACAATCAGTTTTGAAATTCAACTGAACTGTGTCAAAGGGTTGGTTCTGACAATTGTGAAGGCTGCATGGAGAGGTTATCATAAAAGCCATATGGCTTATTTCAAAAAAGATGTCTATAAATAAAATTTTAAAGCCTTGGAATTCTTTGAAAACTATGTTTTAAATATCAGAAGTACCTTGTTAGCACTTGAAGCACAATTTTCCTTTAGATTTGAGGCTTATGAGTTAAGTATGGTGATGAATGACATTTTCCTTTCAGCTAGTTACAGGGTTGTGGATATTGACTTGCTTTATTCGCCAAATAAATAAATAAATAAATAAATAAATAAATAAATAAATAAATAAAAGCACTGCCCTGAAACACCAGCATAGCATGCAGACTAGCTGTGATTAACATCTGTGTTAATGATCAACAGCGGTGTTAATCCTACTCAGCTCTTTTAAGAGAGTTACATGATTTTTACTCTATATATTTATGAAAGCTAGATGATTAGATGATATAAATTCAAACTGTTAGCAGAAAACAACCTCAAAAAAGGAAAGTATAAATCTGTGATGTAAACTCTATTAGAAAACAAGACCTGTATGGTTACAGAAACTTTATTCTGCCAAAGTTAAATAGAAATAGGAGCATGTAGACACAAGTTGTATTAAATACAAATTCTGAATATCTTTAGTGGTTATTGGTTCTTAAGACAGTTTTTATGAAAAAACATGCATACTTTGGCAAAGAATAAACACTATACTGTTGGGAACAATCATCTAGCCATGGTAATGCTGTTATCCTTTATCTTCTACAACACACCTGGAATCACTTTGCTCGTAACAAAAATAATAGAAACTTGCTATGGAAAATGAAGAAAGTATAGATAGTCAAAAAGCCACTTTAGGGGCTAATATCCAACATCTGCAGTGAACTCATGAAACTCAACAATAGGAGAACAAGTCACCCAATCAAAAAATGGGCAGAAGAGCCAAATAGACATGTCACCAGAGAAGACACATAGGGGGCCCATGGTCACATAAAAAAATGCTCATCATCACATCACATAAATGCAAACCAAAATCACAATGAGAGTCTAGCGCACACCTGTGAAAATTTCTCATGTGAATGATCAGAAACAACAAGTGCTGGTGAGGATGTGGAGAAAAAGGAACCCTCTTACATTATTCATGGGTTGTGGACGAGTCTGTCCCTATGGAAAATGGTATGGCAGTTTCTCAAAATAATAAAAGTAGACTTGCTGTATGACCTAGCAATTCTACTCCTAGGTACCTGCCCAAAGAAAGTAAAAACACTAATTCAAAGGGATATGTACACTCCTGTGATCATTGCAGCGCTATTTATCATAACCAAGTTGAAGAAGCAACCTAAGTGTCTAAAGACAGATGAGTGGATTAAGATTTGGTATATGTACACTATGGAATACTATTCAGCAGTGAAAAAGAAAACACTTGCCATTTGTAAAACATGGATGGAGCTGGAGGGGATGAAGCTAAGCAGAAGAAGTCAGAAGGAGAAAAGCGAATACTGGATGGTTTTGCTAATATGTAGGATGCAGAGAAACAAAATAAAGAGTCAGACAAAACCAAATCTAAAGTAAACACTAGGAGTCTGACTGTAAAACTGAAGCCACTAGTGGGAAAGGTGGAGATGAAAGGAGGCACGGGGCACAATGGGCTATAGGGGAGGACTATGGGTGCCTTGGGGGTGGGTGTGGTGTGGTAACATACATCTGAAGAGGTATGATCCAATATCTTTGAGTCATGTACAGTGTTGTAAACCAGCCTTTCCTCAATATTCATAAAAAACCTCACGTTAATGAATTACTCCATTTTTCTGGGTCTCCACCACATATACTGGAGGAATCCATGTTAGTAAAACTCCTTTTTTTTTTTTCTCTCATGAAAAAGTACGTGGCAACTTCAGCTGGTAGAAGGGACTTGAGATTGACTTTTTTTTTGTATCTTAATGCTAAATTTTCTGAAAGAGCATCTGTGGGAAGTGTGGCATAGGGGAAATGAGCAATAAATTGTCCATTCTGACTGTTCACAAGAATAGCTAACACTATTTGGCAGGCACTGTGCTAAGTGATGTGTATATTTTTAACATGTGTACATATATGTAGAAGTACATATTTAATTTTAAGTCTTCATAGTAACTTTGAGTCAAGCTGTATCATCACAATTTTACAGAAGAGACAGACATAGAGAGACTGTATAACTAACTCAAGTGTCTATACCTGTAAGTGATGAAATCTTGATTTAAATCCAGCTGTCAGACTTTGGAATCAGGACTTGATATATATTGCTCTTGAAAATTCCTGAATCCAGGAATCAATGAAGAGAAGTTACATATTTTGGGTTTGGGAAGAATTTGCTTCCGAAAGTGGTGTTATAGGGCCTCCCTGGTGGCCTAGGGGTTAAGTCTCAGCACTGTCACTTCTAAGGCCTGAGTTCAATCCCGAGCCAGGAAGTTGATCCACACAGGGCATAGCAAACCTCTCCTGTTTTGTCTGCTGTTCCCCTCAGCAGTGTGTTTCAGTAGATCTGCCTGTTCTGCTCACCACTCTGTCTCTGGTGAGTCCTCTCACCCCCTACAGCTCTGACCTACACCCCAATTCTTCTACACAAGAAAAAAGATAAAGTCAGAAAGTAGATGAAGCCCACGACTTGTTTCCAGTATTGAGAAACAGCAACCTGATTTCGGTCACTTGGAGACTTAGTGAGCCAAATATGAGTGTGGTTTCGGTCTTACTAGGTTTGGCCTGAGCTATTGTGTGGAGCAGAAGGGGGTAGGTACCATGTGCAGGGTGGAGGGTGGCTGCAAAAGCCCCGAGAAAGGCAAGTCTTACGGTTCCTGGGGACAGAAAGGAGAATCCGTTCCCCCAGCCCCAGGTGATCCTCAGTTGGCTCATGTCCATGCACACACTAGCATACTCAGGCTGGCTGGCTCACACCAGCATATCCGTCTAATAAGTGGCCGTCATATCTTAGGACGGCTGTGTCTTGAAGATTACTCCTGGCCATACCTATGGTGCAGAATCTTCTCAATAAAATGAAATTGCTTATCAATTGTAAAAAATGCAAATGGCATGCTTATGAGTTATCACTGACTCTTTCAAGAAAGCTCAACTCTATTTGCAACTCAGAA
Source organism: Talpa europaea (assembly GCF_964194135.1). NCBI lineage: Eukaryota > Metazoa > Chordata > Mammalia > Eulipotyphla > Talpidae > Talpa > Talpa europaea. The sequence continues at coordinate 43,130,924 of NC_140083.1, read as the reverse complement.
TTTTTGAGGAAAATTACTTCAAATGATGGCTACCTTCCATTTGTATAACTTAAAAAAGTTATAGTGGCTGTGTTTCGTGACTCCCTGACCTCATTAGAACAGTGACTTGGTAAGGATGTCTTCTTCATGAATCTGTTATTCACGAAAAATTTCTTGGTCATCTACTGTGTACAGTTATGATCTGCTATGGTCTAGAGATCTGTGCCTAAATAAGACAGAAACCCTGCTCCTGATATCAAGTAGGAAGTGTGTAATGTACAGGTAGACAAAATAACATCAGACTGGAAATGAATACTGTGAGATTACAAGGAGGACAAGGAGGACATAATGGAGTCTTATGAATTCCCCTGACAAACTTCAAAGATATACCACTTTAATCTCTTAAAAAAAAAGAATGAAAGGTTTTCCCCTTTAAATTAGGAGATAGTGACAGAGCAAATCACAAAAGTCCAGAAAAAGTTTGCTATAAAATGTCAGTGCTGTGATGAAGCATTTTGGATAAAAAGATAAAAAAGTACATGGATAGTTTATTATAAAATTGAGCATTTGCAAAAAAAAAAAATGACAACTACACCTTAAATTATTGAGAGCAAACTAAAAAACTGTTTAAAGTATCTAGAGACCAAGAGTATGGCCCTAATTCTGCCATGGATGAGCTCTGTGACTGTGGGGGAGTCCATATGCTTCTTTGTTCCTTATTTGTTGTTATTTTCCCCCTCTGTTCTTTATTTGTCTAGAAGTGGAAATACAGAAAATCTGTCAGGATAAAATGGAATAACAAAACTTGCATGAAACTGATTTGTTTCTCATTAAATGGTGTCTGCCTTTTAAGCAGTGGTGCCTGGATCTGGTTTACCTAATGCCTGTATTGGCTTCAATTCAGGGTAGGATTGCACCACTTTTTCTGATTTTATTTAACTGAAGTTATTCTATGTAAATCACTGCTGTAACATTTCTTTTTCCCCCAATTATGTTGTTAAGAAGCCATTTGAAAATAGCTGTTTCAGGGCCTCCCCGGTGGCGCAGCGGTTGAGCGCTGGGTTGCGAAGCTGCCCACAGCTTCTGCAGCGCCGGTTCGATCCCCGGCTGCTCCCCGGCCACCGGAGGAGGGTCCCACATGGCGCGCAGACCTCTCCTGCCGCCCGCTGCTCCCCTCAGCAGTGTACTTCGGTCCTTCTGCCTGCTCTGCTCCCCGCTCTGGCTCTGGTGAATTCTCTCACCCTCCCGTGCTTCTGGCTGTACCCAGTGCTTGAATAAATAAATACATAAATCTTAAAAAAAAAAAAAAGTTACAAACAAAAATACATTAAAAAAAATAGCTGTTTCATTATTTATTTTTATTCAGTATTTGGAGAAAACCAGCCATGTAGAGATGCAGGAAGTACAGATATCCTTTCTGGAACAATCATCAAACTTGTTATTTTATATGAGATACTGGACAATTTTTCTTGCTTAAAATAATACATTTTCCAAGAACCTCAGCAGTTTCTAGTAAAAAATGAAAGCTCACTTATACAAAAAGAGATAGTCAAATCAGTATGACAAAATCTGAAACCTGTATTTTCTCCCTGAACCTGATTGCCTATAATCACATGAGAAAGCCGTTTCGCCAGGAAGACATGGGTAGGTAATATTAACTGGATCAGGTCTTCTATGCTGTGAATGCCAATTTAATCATTTCTGCAGGTTTTTGTGTTTTTCTACAGTATAGTTTAAAGATGAACCAAATGCTGCTGCTTGTTTCCACTATTCTCTTAATGTTGTTTCAAGGAGTTAACAAATTCATATACTGAGGGAATAAAAGTTGTCATGGTGATTAAAAAATGCCCACAAGATATAATCATTCTGGAAAGTGTTTCTTCTTTTAAAGAAAAGTGGTTTCTGTAACGTGCATTTGATTATTGCAGTCAACAGCCCTGTGGATACCGAGCAGGTGTAATTTAAGTTCCATAGCTATGGTTACATTTGGATTCTGCCATTAAACCTGCACGTCAGGTTTTATGTTCACTGAATTTTGTTCAAGTATCTTGCACAATACCCCCCTGCAACTTTTGCAGATCAGAGAAATCAACTGTAAGAACCAAATTAGAAAAATGCATAGTTTATTAACATTTTATAAGAAAGTGGCCAAATGACACTCATGCTCCTGTCACTTTATTAAAATTGCTTAAAGATAAAGAGGAAATATATAAATAACTGAAAGAAGTATGGATCACACTTTTTTTTTTTCAGAGTCCTTGTTGTGAGAAGCTTGGCTCTTGAGACAATTCTGCCAACAGTAGTTTAAGAACATCTGATAACCTCACCCTTTCATTTTGGGGAGGTATTTACTTAAAAAGACTGTGTAAATGGGTTATGGCAACCATTTTGTAAGTCATTTTCAGAATCTTGCTCCATTTTACCCCTTGTCACATTGAAGAAGTAAGGCATAATTTTCATTCTGTCAGCAAGTCACCCCATGACAGGCAAGTGCCTACAGAGTGTAGATAGCAACATTCTCTAATGGATTGTGGGTCCCACATGAGAACTTGCAGCATGCTCATTAAAATTATAGCAACAGAAAAAGCAGAATAAATTGCCACCAAGCATTTGACTATGACACTTCTATGTATGTCTTCTTGACATGCCTATGGGCATGTCACTGTAAATTGTCCATGAGGATGGTCGTGACAGCTTTATGGACTAAAGTTAGAAACTCAGCTTCTCACTTGGCTAAATGGCGACAGCCTAAATAAGAAGAACATAGTGCAAATAGCTGATGTGTAACTGTATAATTCTGTTATGATACATTTTAGGCTTAGACTATCCCAACTACCTTGGGAATTTGAAACAAAGAAATGAGACAGTGAGTATCATCAAATGATTTCCAAATATGACAAGTCTGAAAGCTCCCTAGCCCTGGAATAATTACATATGCAACAATAGTACCTACCTCTCAAGAAAATTTTAGGATTAGTGAGAGTTCAGACCCAGGAGATAATGACTGGGATATAAGGAAGGCTGAAAATTGCATTTAATAGTTCTAAGAACTTCCAAATACACTTTTTGAGGCCAACATTATCCTGATATCAAAAGGAGACAAATCAGACAAGAGTCTCTCTCTCTCTCTCTCTCTCTCTCTCACACACACACACACACACACACTCACACACACACTCACACACACATGCACACTCTCTCACACACACCCCCAATATCCCTGATGAATATAGATGAAAAAATACTCAACAAAATCTTAACACACTGAATTCAACAATATATGTGGGATAATACACCATGCCCAAGTGGCACTTATTCCCATGATACAAGCATGGTTCAGCCTATGCAAATAAATCAATGTAATTGACCACATCAACCAAAGGAAAACTAAAAATCCTATGATCATATCAATAGATGTGGAAAAAGCATGACAAGATCTAACATCCATTTTTGATAAAAATTCCCAATAAAATAGAGTAGAAGGAACATACCTCAACATAACAGAGTCCATATGGGACAGCTAGCACCATTCTCAATGGTGAAAACCTGAAAGCTTTGAGATCAGGTACAAGGTGAGGATGCCACTCTCACCACTATTTTTCATCAGAGTATTGGAAGTTCTAGATAATGTAATTAGACAAGAGAAAGAAAGAAAATAAATCTCAATTAGAAAAGAAGGAAAACTATCACTTTGTAGATGGCATGATAATATACATAGGAAACCCTAAAGAATCCACTGAAAGTCTGTTCAAAACAATAAATCAGTAAAGTAGCACTTTGCAAAATCAATTTACAAAAGTATGTTACATTCCTTTATACAAACAATGAGCTAGAAGAGAAATAAAGCAATCTAATTTATAATCAGAACAAAAATAATTAAGTACCTAGAAACTAACCATTGATATGTTGCTTTCAGAGGGGGATGGTGAAGGAAAGAAGTAAAAATGGGAATTGGTGAGAGCACAATGGACTAGGGTGGAGAATTATGGGTGGTTCAGTGGTGGGGGTGCTATGGTGACTACAGCAGTGGGGGGATATCTTATACTGTCAAAACACTAGCAAGGATATATAATAATGGTATTTCAATAACAATATTGAATTAAAAAGAAATTGAATGACCTCTGTGAACAAAACTGTAAGACATTGTTAAAAGAAATACAAGAAGATACAAGGATATGGAAGCATATTCCATGCTCATGGGTTGGAAGAATTAACATTGTTAAAATGCCCATCTTATCCAAAGTAATATACAGATCCAACGCAATTCCTATCTAACTTTCAAGAAAATACAGCAAACATTATTGAAATTTCTATGGAGCCACAAGACCCTGAAAAGTCAAAGCAATCCTGATAAAGGTAGAACGGAGGTATTAAGCTCCTGAACTTCAAATTTTTTTTTCAGAAGTATATTTTTAGTAAATACATGCAACATTTTAGTTAAAATATGCTAGAACTCAACTATTATTTTATTTTATTTTTTGCATCATTGTTCATTTTTAAACAATATTTGCTCCCCCCCCACCTCAGGTGTAGTCCCCACAGAATTTCCTTCATCAATGCACCCGTGCACGTCCCTTGTGCTCCTCCCTCCTTCCCTCTGATTCCGCTCCCTCCTCCTCCCCTGCAGGATGTCTCTGATTTATAATTTTGTTTTGTTTTGTTGTGTTTTGTATTGTTATTATTTTTTCCCCTGATGTCTTATTTGGTTCCCCTATATTCCTCCTATAAGTGAAACCGTTCGATATTTTTCTTTTTCCTTCTGACATATTTCACTGAGCATAATTTCTTCTAGCTCCAAGCATGTTGCTGTGAATGGCATGAGTTTATCTTTTTTGATTGCTGAATAGTATATATACCACATCTTCTTGATCCAGTCATCTATTTTTGGGCATTTCGGTTGTTGAACTTCAAATTATACTGCAGAGCAGTAGTAGTCAAAACAGTAAGGTAGGGCCTCCCTGGTGGCACAGCAGGTTGAGCGCCACTCGTGAAGCTGTCCAAAGCTTCTGCAGCACAGGTTCAATTCCCAGCCAGCCAGGGAGAAACCCACATGGCACAGCAGACCTCTCCTGCCTCGCCCACTGCTCCTCTCAGCAGTGTCTTAGGTCTGTCTGCCTGTTCTGCTCCCTGCTCTATTGCTGGTGAATTCTCTCACCCTCCCACGCCTCTGACCTGTACCCCAGTTCTTGAATAAAAAATTGAATTTTTTTAAAGTAAGGTATTGGAATAAAAATAGACACACAGATCAATCGAATGGCAATTTTAGCCAGGAAACAAATTCATAGCTATAGGGATAGTTACTTTATGATAAATGAACCAAGAACATGCAATAGAGAAAGGAAAAAATGGTGTTGGGAAAACTAGACAGCTACATGCAAAAGAATGAAAATAGACCACTATAAAATAGATAAGTGAAAAAAATAGTAAAAGCACTCTCTGTGTGATATCATAGATGCCTTTGAGGCCCCACTTCCAATAGCAAGATAAATAAGTATAAAAATATGCAAATGGAATTACATCAAACTAAAAAGCTTCTGCACAGGAAAGAAACAATCATTAAAATGAAATAAAAAGACTATTGAATTGGAAAAGATAGTGGTACATCTTGTACTTGGCAAGGGATTAATATCCAATATCTATAAAGAACTCATTCAACTCAACAAGAAATAAAATAACCCAAACAAAAACTGGTTATTATAGCTAATTAGATACTTCTCCAAAGAAGACTTACAGATGGCCAACAGGCACATGAAAAAAGTCTCATCATCACTTATCATCAGGGAAATGCAAATCAAAACCTCAAAGAGATGCTACTTCATACCTTTGAGCATGGCCAATACCAAAGAGACTTGAAACAAAAAATGCTGGTGAGGATGTGGAGAAAAAGGATTTCTCTTACACTGTAGATGGGAATGAGGACTGGTCTAGCCCCTATGGAAAACAGTATGGAGGTTTCTCAAAATAGTAAATGTTAAATTGATCTACTCTGTGATCCAAAAATTCCTGGATATCTACCCAAATAAAGCAAAGACACTAATTCAAATGAATATAGGCGCTCCTATATCCACTGCAATGTTTCATTTAAATAGCCAAGTTATGGAAGAAACCTAAGTGCCCAAGACAGATGAGTGGATAAAAATGTGGCATATACACACAATGTAATACTACTCAGTGATTAAAAAAAAGATGAAATCTTGACATTTGCTAGAACATGGCTGGAACTGGATGGGATTATATAAGTGAAGTACGTCTGAAAAAAAAAAGGGAAAATAATGGATGATCTCATGCATGTTGAATATAAAGAAACAAAGCAAAGAAACAAAACAAACCCATGAAATATGACTACAGAACTGTGGCTACTATAGTGGAGGAAGTTGGGTTGGAAGCAAAGTGTGGATGGAGCCCAGTAGACATGGTGGAAGATTAGTGGGGCTTCAGTGGTGGACATGATGTGATAATACATTTGTTGAGGTGTGACCTGCAGCCCTGAAAAATACAAATTTTTTTTAAAGATTTATTTATTAATTCATACAAGCACTGGGTACAGTCAGAAGCACGGGAGGGTGAGAGAATTCACCAGAGCCAGAGCAGGGAACAGAAGAGGCAGACTGACGAAATACACTGCTGAGGGAAGCAGTGGGTGTGGCAGGAGAGGTCTGCATGCCATGTGGGACCTTTGCTGGTGGTCGGGGATAGAATTGGCGCATCCCAGAGGCTGTGGGCAGCTTTGCAGCCCAGCACTCAACCGCTGCGACACCAGGGGATACCCCAAAATACCAATTATTGTAATCTGACATTACTTCAATAAATATTTTTAAAATGGTTCTAGGAGTACACAATAAAAGTTGGACCAATCGGTTGCTTTTGGTAGTTAGGAGATGTTGGTGAAGTTTCAGAAAATCATTTCAATTGAGAGTTGAATCAAGATTCATTGCAGGGAATGAAGGAGAAGTTTGTGCAAAAAAAAATCAGATATTTTCTGGAGAAACTATGTAGTGCAAAACAGGATTATGATGGTACACCTTGGTATCTGAGGTCAGAGAAAGTTTTTATGCAATAATGTGGAAAATATATTTTTCTAAGACTCATGTGAGAATATTTTTGCAGGATTAGAAGACCCTTTCTAAGAATATTATTAAAAGGAATTTATAAAACAGGGCTGTTTTATATTGAAGTAAAAAAAAAGTTTTTTAGTCTGAAAGATAAATGAGATAAATGAGGTGGGGAAAGAAGGGCTGGTGTTAGCACTTCCCATTGGGAAGATTGTGAGGTAAGAAACACAGTGGCTTGGAGGTTAAGGAGAGGGAATGAAGAAACCATGTATTTAATGGAGATTTTCGAGTGAAAATCTATATTTTGTGTGTCATAATACTTCCTCTTATCCTCACACATTTCAGTACAACTTCAAAATCTAAGATGTACTTGGCATTATTAGCTTTTTTTCTTTTTTTTCTTGCAAGATTTATATCCATGTTTGTGAAGTACTGAAAGAGTCACCCCATGAGAGTCCATATTCATGGGCATTTAATTTGTCATTGTTGTTTTATATTGCTTTAAGATTCGAAAAGTGCAGTCAGTAAATTTATGGGGTGGAGGAAGGAAGCAGTAGAGTGTGAGAAATTGAAGGTACAGAAGTGAAATTAAATGAACTCAAAGAATAGGTTTTTAAAGGTTGTGAGTTAGAGGTGGTCATCTTTTCCCTAGAGACAGAGGAAAAGGAAGAACCTTATGAAACATAGAACAGTATTTTAAAGTGAAGTGTTGATTGTGTCTAGGAGAATTTGTAGGGGGATACTCAAGACAAGAAACCGCAGTAGCTGCTGAAATGGAAAGGTGGTTCTGAGTCTACTTGTGATGATAACGGTGAGACAGCAATGATGCCAGGTCTACTTTCTAAAGGAACCTGAAGATGTCAGTCTAAAAATATCATTTTAACAGTTTGTTTTAACTCTCCAGCTCATGGATAAAATAATGTATTTCACCTGCTGTAGGAGCTACACTATACCTCCTCACTTGAACAGTTGGAGCAATTAGCTAAAACAGAAAGTCCTGTCCTTTTGCAGAAAGTGATGGCTCAGAGAAATCATGAAGAGATACTGAGGACTGAAGATCCTGTTTCTAAGAATCTTTTATCATCTGATTTACTAAAACATGAGGAATGTATCTTTTCATTATAAAATTATTTCTATTTTGAAGCAAGAAAAGAGCTTTTAAGGGTATGAAAGAATATCGTAGTGCCATTAAATCCATCATTGTCAGTTTGTGTTTTCTGCATAACCTTGAATCTTTTATTAGCCAGTTTGTTTTTCAAACCAGTCTTGCTGCTCAGTGTAACCTCCAATATACTTTCCAGTTGAAAAAAAAATTAATTTTCAATGTGGTTAAATAGCATACACCTTTGTCAATTCTGTTTTTATTTCTATACTCTGTACACTGTTCTTACACCACTTCATCCTTGGAAGATGTATAAAGCCAATTAAAATTATATGCAATTTTCTGATATTATAAAGGATGTATGTATGACCCTGAGGGAGAAAAGTGACTAAACGTGGTTGCTTGGGCAACCAGTAAAAGAGGCTATAATTGAATAGACTTGCTTTTTCAAATGTGGCATTAATCAGGTGGAAGGAGGGAAATTTACAAGAACTTCTTAGAAAAGTAAACTCATCTCATGTTAGGTAGATGCACAAGATGTTTGTTCAATGGTGGGTATGGTGGGGACATACATCTAAAGAGGTGAAAGCCTGTACCTTTGAATTATACAGTATTGTAAGCCAACACTACCCAAATTAAAAAAAAACAAACAAAGAAATGAGAGGACACCGTTTACATCAAAATCAAAACAAAACACGTTTGTTTGCCAATGTGAACTCATGGACCTCTTGCAGAGGGAGGGAGCTCTTCTTGAAGAGATTACTGAGCAGCAATTCTAGAGACTCCTATGTCTTGCTGGATCAAAAAGGAAAATCACAGAGCATGAGATGGATCCTCTAAAAAGAGAGAAAATGATAAACTTCTGACGTCAAGTCAAAATTTAGCAGGTCAGCGAGGAAAAGACTTCTTAAAGCTTTCAGTACAGTGCAGATCAGTTGATGTTATTTCTATTTTGTTTTCAAAAAGTTTTAAATATATCTGCTTAAAATGGTCTCCCAAAGAAGGAAGGGGCAGATATATCAGATAAAATGGACTTCAAGCTATAAAAGGTGACAAGAGACATAAATGGACACTATGTAATGATCAAGGGGATAGTACACCAGGAAAACATAACACTCAGCAATATATACTCACCAAATGAGGACGCACCAAAGTACATTAGATAATTACTATGATCTCTGAAAACTGACATTGGAGAAAATATCTATGTGGTAGGAGATATCAACACCCCACTTTTACCAATGGGCAGAAAAACACACACCTTCACACACAAAATAAACAAGGACACAATAACCCTAAATAAAGATCTAGACCACATGGGTCTAACAGACCTAATAGACATCTATAGGACACTATACTCAAAAAATCCAGAGTACACATTTTTCTCAAGTACACGTGAATCATTTGCCAAAATCAACAACACACTAGGTTAAAAGACAAATACAACAATTACATGAAGATTGAAATCATACGAAGTATCTTCTCTGACCATGAAGGCATCAAACTAGAAATCAACTAAGAAAAGAAAGCAAGGAGATTGCCCCTTGCATGGATACTGAACAACATGCTAAGTTGTGAGGAAATCAAAGAAGAAATTAAAAAAAAAACCTGAGACAAATGACAGGACACAATCTTCCAGAATATATGGGACACAGCAAAAGCAGTATTAAGAGAAAAGAATATAGCAATACAGGCCCACATCAAGAAACAAGAAAGAACCCAAAGAAAAACCCAACCTCCCATCTTGAGAACTAGAAAAAGAAGAACAAAAACTTCCAGAAGCGAGTAGAAGAAAGGAAATAATAACAATTAAATCAGAAATAAATGAAATAGAAATTTAAAAAACAGTGCAAAAATCAATGAAACCGAAAGCTGGTTCTTTGGAAAAATAAACGAAATAGACAAGCCTCTAGCTAGGCTCATAAAGAAAGAGAGGGGGAAAAAACTCTTTTGGGTTCATAAATGAAAGAGGAGGAATTATAACAGACAAAGCAGAAATCCAGAGGATAATTAGAGATTACTATGAACATTTATATGTAAACAAGTTCAATAATCTAGATGAGATGGACAAACTCTTAAAATTATACAGTCACCAAAGCAGAATAAAGAAAAAATAGAAAACTTAAACCAATTACAAAAAGTGAAATTGAAACATTAATCAAAACCCTCCCCCCAAACAAAAGCCCAGGACCAGATGGTTTCACAAGCGAGTTCTACCAAACATTTAAAGACAAACTAACACCCATCCTACAAAGCTCTTTAAAAAAATTGAGAAAGAAGGAACACTACCAAATACATTTTACAAAGCCAATGTTACACTAATACCAAATCAAACAGACAGCAAAAAAAAAAAAAGAAAACTGCAGGACAATCTCCTTTATGAACACAGATGCTAAAATCCTCTATGCGGTTTTAGCAAACTGAATCCAACAATGCATCAAAAGGCTAACACACCATGACCAGGATATAAGATGGTTCAACATCTGAAAATCAATTAACATAATTCACCACGTCAACAAAAAGAAAAATAAAAACCATGTGATCATATCAATAGATGCTGAGAAAGCATTTGATAAAGTCCAACACCCATTTATGATAAAGGCCCTCAACAAACTTGGAATAAAAGGAACATATCTTAATATAATAAAGTCCATATAGGACAGATCCACAGCTAACATCATTCTCAATGGTGAGAAACTGAAAACCTTCTCATTAATATCTGGAATAAGACAATGATGTCCACGCTCACCATTGCTTTTCAACAACATACTGCAAGTCTTGGCTAGAGCAATTAGGCACGAGAAGGACATCAAAGGAATCCAAATGGGAAAGAAGAAGTAAAGCTATCATTATTTGCAGATGATATGAAAATATATTGCGAACCCTAAAATAATTCATGGGAAATCAGGTTAAAAGAATCAGTACACAAAAATCAGTAGCATTCCTAAATGCAAGCAATCAGTCTGAAGGTGAAGAAATTAATAAAACCATTCCATATATATAGTACTAAAAACTTAAATACCAGGGAATAACCTAACAAAGGACATGAAAGACCAATTCAAGAAAAAAAAAATACAAACACTGTTAAAAGAAATAGAAGAACACAAAGAAATGGAAGGACATTCCCTATTCATAGTTCAGAAGAATTAACATGATCAAAATTGCCATCCTACCAAAACAATTTACAGATTCAATGCATTCTTCAAAGAAATAAAACAAATATGCTGAAATTCATTTGGAGTCACAAAAAACCCTGAATAGCCAAAGCTCTCCTGATTAAATGGGGGAAGAATGAGGCATTAGATTCTCAGACTTCAATCTATACTATAAAGCTATAATAATAATACAGCATGGTATTGGAACAAAAGCAGAAACACTTCTGGGACTCTACCCTTAGAACACAAAAAACATTAATTTGGAAGGAAATAGGAAATCTTCATTCCTATTTACGATAGCCAAGATATGGAAATAACCTAAGTGCCCCCAAAACAGATGAGAGGATCAAAAAGATGTGGCTTATATACACAATGTTATACTACTCAGCTATCAAAAAGATAAACTCATGCCACTTGCAGGAATGTGGATAGAGCTGGAAGAGATTATGCTCAGTGAAATAAGTCAGAAGGAAAAAGATAAGTATCATATGTTTTCACTTCTATGTGGAATATAGAGAAACTGAACAAAGGGTCAGGAAAAAGACAAAACTTGTAAGCTGACCATAGATCTGAGGCATTCAGCAGGGGTAGGGGAAGGAGAGGAGCCAAAACAGGGGAGGAAAGTGCATAAGGGATTGTGGTGATGGATCACTGGTGCTGTGGTTATGGGAGAACTATGGGCACTACACATGAGGGGGAAATCAAATACTGTGCAAAAATGAACAGTGTTGCGAGAAAAATAAGTAAATGACTTAACGAGAGTAAAATTTAAACATACATGTGAAAAAGGAAAAAGTGTATCTGATTAAATATTGACATTTTTATTAAGTTACTTTACATTTTAGCTATTTGCATAATGTGTATGTTTTTAATTGGAAAAGGTTTGGAAGCTCTAACTAATTTACTTCTTCAATAAAGTTTAGGGCTTGCAATTTAGACCAAAAACAAATCCATGATTCCAATATTGGTATTAAGGTTATTTAAATTGCAGGGGTATTTTATTAAGTGAATTTTGAAGAAGGAGTGCTTCTGTCCTGCTGGTCTGCTGGTGGAAACGTCTACCAAATGTTTTTCAGTATCATTAGTATAATGACTCATGATAAATTTCTTTTCCATCCATTTTTTTAAAGTTTTCTCTCCTGACTGGCACCGTCAACAGTATGACATGATAAATGATAGTTTCTGTCTTTGACTTTAGCAGTAGGAAGTTTTTGCTTAATTTAGTGTTCAATTTCAATAACCAGTTTCATTTATCTTTAGTAATATGAACCAATAAAAATAAGTCCATATGCAAGAGTAATAGTAAACTATAAACTCCACAAAGCAGAGGCTTTTGCTATTTCACCACTACCCTCAATGCCCAGAACAGTTCCTGGAATGTATTTAGAATTCAGTAAATATTTCTTGAAAAAAAATGGATAAATATTTTGTAGAGAAATATATTTGTGACTATGGTAGCTTATACTTTATTTGAAAAGAAGCCCCACCAAATTAAGAATTTTTTTTTGGTAAAATTCCATGTAAAACAGCCAGAAATTGTCCAGATGGGTAAGAAAAAGAGAATGTGCTAAAAAGACCTATTTTTGTACAGATAAGCAAAGTAGCTGAAATCCAGTAAAGTGACTCATAGTTTACATTGATATTACCTGTGGAAAGGGGTCCCTCTGTTAATGTGTTATAAGAACATGACATGCAAATGAAGTAAACAGTAAATAAGTTTTGAGATTCAATTAGGGTCTTTGAAAAAGATCAGGAGAGGAGTCTGGCATGAGTCTGAGGGGTAACTCAATGAAGTCCTGGTGACTGGTCTTTGCTTGAGAAGAAAAAGCTAGTATGCTAAGCATTCTCTGAACTGTTTGGAGAGGTGTTACATTTCATGTCGACTTGTTGAACTAGACTTAACAAACTAAATATTTTTCGTTACCTGTATCACCTGTTCTGATTTGAAATCATTGCTAGAGTACAGGAATCCGTGGGCTTTGAGGAATGTGGACTTTATTTACTTGATGCAGGTACTTTTGTCAATGGCATGGTTCTCCTTGGAGGCTGTCAATTGTGCCAGTTAATTAATTAATCAATCAATCAATTAATTTTGCATAGAAGAACTGCGGTGCAGGCCAGAGGTACAGGGGATGAAAATACTCACCAAAGACAGAGTGGGGTGCAGAACAGGTGGATCTACTGAAATCCACTGCTGAGGGGAGCAGCGGGTGAGACAGGAGAGGTCTGCTGCACCATGTAGATAGCTCCCTGGCCGGGGATCAAACTTGTGTTGCAGTGGGTGTGGATAGCTTCATAGGTTGTGTCTTAACCCTTTGCACCACCGGGGAGGCCCTTCCCTCCCCTGTTTTGACTCCTTCCCCTCCCCTCCCCTGCTGTATGTCTCCGTTCTATAGTTTGCCTGCTAGTTTTGTCTTTTTATCCCTCTGACCCTTTGTTTAATTTCCCTATATTCCACTTATAAGTGAAATCATCTTATATTATCTTTTTCTTCTGACTTATTTCAGAGCATAATACCTTCCAGCTCCATCCATGTTGCTGCAAATGGCATGAGTTTATCTCTGTTGATTGCTGAGTTGTATTCCCTTGTGTATATAGACCACATCTCCTTGATCCATTCAGCTCATTTTGGGCATTTGGGTTGTTTCAATATCTTGGCTATTGTAAATAGTGCTGCAGTAAACATAAGAGTGCAGGTTTCCTTTTGAATTATGTTTTTGTGTCCTCAGGGTAGTAAATCAGCTTTTTGAGTGAAACCTTTAGTTTGCAGGAAATACAGGCGATTGGCAATATATTAATTTTCAAGTATGGATAAGTAATGCGGTGCTGGGTGGGGGGAGGGGGAGTTGTTGCAATTTGAGATAAGGTGGAATTTCAGGAAAGACCTGGCATATATCTAGGGGAGGAACATTCCAGGTGGAGGAAATAGTAATGGAAAATAAAAAAAGATTAGAGTCAGCAGTGTGCCTGGTGTTTGGGGTCAAGACCAGGGAAGGTGATGGAAGTGAGGTTGGGGAGCCCACAGAGTAGTCTCTGCAGGGCATTCAGGGTCTTAGGAAGACTGCTTTTCTTCTGAGTGAGGTAGAGAGTCATTTAAAGGCAAAGATGTGTTGTCAGCTGACTCAAATTCTAAGTGGATTGTTTTGTTTTCTATTAGTCTTGGTATTACATTTGGCTGCGAGCAACAGAATATCTGACTAATCACAGCTTACGTGAACAGAGTATTATTTTTCTTTTTGATGTAGGAGGTTTCTGGAATTGGTCCAATATATCCATGATGCCTTCACAAACCTAAGCTCTTTTTATTTTTCTTTTCCACCATCCTGCTCTCTTTAAGGGCTTGGAGACTGTGACTATTTTGTGTGTGTGTGTGTGTGTGTGTGTGTTTTATCTGGTTATCTGAGATTTGAGCACCTTGATGCAATACAGAAAGCCAAGGAGTAAGGAAAGGCAGTTCTTCCAGAGCAGAATCAGCCCACAGACACAGTGGAAAAGTTCTTGTAAATCCATGGCTGTGAGATATCTGCAGAAACACTGAAAATGCATCAGAAGACCTCTCTCTGTAAAGAAAGTATATTTTCATTAGTCTTGTGATGTGCATATTATTTTATGAAATTAACAATTATCCCGTCTTGGGACCGGGTCAGTGGCTTTCTAGTTAAGGTTTATTTCAAGCTGGGTTTCTGAGCAGCCCCAAGAAGAACAGCTGCACCCCAGGCCCAGTGGGTCTCTTTCCTCCTATCTCGGGGTGAATAGGGGAACAGGCACCCCTGCTCCCCAGGCCATCTCCCATGCAGGTGTGCTTATGCCTCTGCTTCACAAGATTGATGTTGTTTCATCTTCGAGACCTTGGAGCTGAAAGAATTAATGACCTAAGGCTTTGGCTTGTCTCTGAAAGAGTACAGCCAAGCTTTCAGTTTAGACATAAGGAAGAAAAATGTTGAAGAATGGGGATTTTAACTTATTTATGATGCTGGGAACATAAAGTATCTAATCTGAACAACAATGTGTGTGAGATCTTACTACTTTTATTACCAGTTCTGTGTTATTACTCCTGCATTAAAATTTAGAGATAATTAAGTTACTTAAGTGATAACCAGTAATCAACAGCAACATCAACAACAAAATTAGGAGTTTTATTCAAGCATGTTCTACTTATCCAGATACTAATAGCTTTTTATAGTGCCCCAGACACACAAGGGTAACTCTAAGGGAAAATTAAGAAAGGTGATCGAATTCCAGGGGGTATCAGTGTATGTAAACCTTCAGTGGGATTGTTTATGCCTAGTTCAAGGTGAGTGTGGTGGATTCTCAAATATCTGTGAGTTTAAAAAATCATTGAAGGAGTTTACTTTAAAAAGTAGGCTAATAAACTCCACCCTGAGGTTCTGGCTATGCAGGCGTGAGGCAACCCGGGAATCTGCATTTTAGTAAGTATGTAGCCAACTTTTTATGGAGGTAACATTGTTTACATCGTGTGTTAAAAATGGAGGATCTCCCCATCAGGTGTTGCCATTACACCACCAAGACACCTCCAGTCCCCACCTACTGTGCATCACACCCCCCAGCCTGCTTTCACCCCTCCCCCAACCCCCTGGCACCATAAATTCTACAGTCAACTTTCCGGACAACTTTGGTGCAGGTATTCTGCGTCTCATGTTTCAAAAAATAATGCTCGAAAATGGAAATTCAACAGTGAAAAAAACCGCACTGGAGACTTCTCACTTCACATTCAGGAGTTGGTAGAACTCAGATTGGTGGGCAGTTTAGGAATGAAGATGAACGGGTTTTCTCCAGCAGAGAATTTTTCCATTCACCCCATTGATAATTTAGGTGAGAGGACAGAAATGACAAAAGATACAAACAGGACAAAGCATGATACCTTTATTTAATCTCCCCCCCCACACACCCCCCAAGTTTGTTCTGTAATTTTTTGTTGCTATCGTACAACCAGACACACTAGAAGATTCTCAGAGGAAGCTGAAAACACTGACCTCGGCACGATACAGGTCACACATGCGCTGCTTGCTTGCTTTCTGAATATTTAGCAGAGAAGGTGCCTTTGTCATTTTTGCTCTTTCTGTTGGAATTAGCTTGCTGCGTTCTGTGTTGCTTTTTGACAGGTTCTGACCTCTTTGCTCAAATCCAGCCACTTCTTGTTGAGTCCAAGCGTTTAGGTCTCCTGGATGTTGCCCACACCCAGCGTCAAGTCCAGGATGAGTAAGAGTTTTCCTATAAATAGGAGGCTCAGCCTCACCAAGAAAAGCCCAAAACACAACGGCAGCACCGAGGCATGTCCCTGGATATAAGTTTTTTTCTGAATGTTTGTTGAATGTCTCTTATTTGTCAGATCTGCACCAGGAGCTGAGCCAATAATTTGTGATTGAAAGAATTGATTTAGAAAACAACCATGTGGTTTCCTGCTGAAAACCTTCTTTTAAATGGCCAAAAGGGGAGGTTTTTATATTAAAAAGGAAAGGAAAGGACGCTTGTGCAGAGTCAAGCAGGCAGAAAGAGTTGCTTTGGGAAAGAAACACCCTCATAGTCACTGGTGGGCTGGAGAACTGCCAAGAACCTTGACAGTTTGTGCACCTAGTCTGTGTTACGGCTTACTGGATCATTTTAATAAGTCAGCAAGAAAATAAATAATTATGGAGTATTTATGATTTTTGCTGGCTAGAGAAATCCATGTTTTAGACTGTGTAAAGGAGAGTAGTGGAGCCCTAAGAGACAGACCAGAGAGTCAAGCTGCTCGGAGCCAGGTCTTGCTTTTGTTTCCTGTGAAATGAGGGAACTCAGGCAAGTTCTCACTCCCCTGAGTCAAGTCATTAAAAAAATGTATGAAGAGGGGCCTCTCTGGTGGTACAAGGGGTTAAGATGCAGCATGTGAAGCTGTCAGCAGCCTCTGCAGCACGAGTTCTATTGCCGGCCAGGGAGTTACCCACATGGCACCACAGACCTCTCCTGACTCTCCCGCTGCTCCCCTCAGCAGGGTATTTCAGTCAGTCTGCCTGTTCTGTTCCCCACTCTGTCTCTGGGGAATCCTGTCAACCCCCACGCCCCTGTCCTGTACCCCAGCTCTTGTATGCATAAATAAACAAATCTTTAAAAAAATTTAAAAAATGTATGAAGTATACCTATAAGGACTTTTCTAAAGATTAAATAGATAAAAAGTGTTATGCATTTGGGGACTCCCTGGTGGTGCAGGGGTTAAAGTCTCAGCACTATCAAGCTATCAACAGCCACTACAGCCTGAGTTCGATCCCCAGCCAGCAAGCTGACCCACATGGCACAGCAGACTTCTCTCTTGCCTGCTGCCCCCTCAGCAGTGCATTTCACTCTGTCCCTGGGGATCCTCTCACCGTTCCCACTCCCGCACCTCAGCCCTACATCCCAGTTTTTGCATGCATACATAAATCTGGCATACATTTAGTGTTTAATACATTTAATGTTCAAATACTGTTATTGAGGTGCTTTGCCTGTCCTCAAGGAGCCTGTCGTATAACTGGGACACAGATGTGTCCTTATTTCAAGGTGTGGTGAAAGGCATTGTGAGAACGAGCTGGTCAGTCAGAGCTACAAGAATTGATATTGAGGGTTGGAGCAAGGACTGGTATTGGAAGGAGCTTATTGAAGAGCCATTGTTAAGACTTAGGGGTCTTTCTGGTGGCATAGGGGTTAAGTCTTAGCACTATCACTGCAACAGCCTGAGTTTGATCCCCTGCCAAGGATCTGACGCTCATAGGGCGCAACAGACCTCTCCTGTCTTACCCACTGCTCCCCTCAGGAGTGGATTTCAGTAGATCTGCCTATTCTGCTCCCCACTCTGTCTCTGGTGAGTCCTCTCACTCCCCGCACCTCTGGCCTGCACCCCAGTTCTTCTATGCATAAATAAATGAATAAATAAAGTTGGGTAGGCAGCTAACACCCAAATGCCAAGCCAGGCACGGTATTAAAGCATAAGTGAGAAATGTCCTACGCTCTCTGAGAAATAATTGGAAGGGATCCTCGAAGGGGCTGGAGGTGGTTTACTAGCTTGAGAGAAAACAACATCAGAGAAATGTCGCTTTGTTGCTGAGATGAGTTTGTCGTGTTATTGTGTTTTTGTGTTGTTGTGAGTTTGTGTTGTTGGTGATATGTTAATTACCTCGCTATATGAGCCTCCTTTACTTGGATTAATTAATAATGGAAGGAATTGGATTTCCAACAGATACAGAACATAACATTCACACAAATCATAACTTGATATCAAAGGCAAGAGACAAAAACCCTGCATTAAAAATGTTAGTAATTGATCCCTTCTTTACAAAAATAATAACGGGTTATTTCTAACTGTGAAGTTAGAAAGGTTTTTATTTCTTGCTCTCACCTCTCAGCTCATGATGTTGAAGGCTATTTAGTATGCAAGTGAGGGTGTCTGCTCATGATCCTGCATTTATACTATAGATTTAAATGTGGATAGCAAATCAGCACAAACCCCCCATTAGCCAATGCCATTATATATTTGAGGAATCAGTTTCCACAAAAATATGTTAATTTCTCATTAGACATTGATAAAAGTAGCTGTCCCCTTTGTCAGTGTACTTTGGTGTAATAAATAAAGCCCTTCGAGAGCTGTGATGGGGAAAGGCACAGTCACGACAGCAAGTTGTGAAATGGTTAGCCCACTGAGAGACACAAAATCTGCAAAAAGCAAAAACAAAGATAAGACCAATCACCCGTTTCTGGGAGCGGAAAAGGTAAAGCCAGGATTTACACTACGGATTTGATACTTTGGGCAATGTATACATATATTAAAAAAAGATCACATAAAGAAGCAGATTTCTCAGTCTGTCGTGCCTGCCACCGAGAAGAAATATGCCGCTTAACAAGTACCTTGCCCAGGTGTTTGCGCACTTACCAGCTGGCAACTGCAGAAAATAGTGCCATCTTATCCTCACCAGGAGACATTACAACAAGTTCCCGGGGAGTTAACAAATAGGAAATATCCAGACAGGCTCAGCAGGAATGAGGCTTTAATATTCTTAAGCTGCTGAAGGCAGGGAAAATTGTTCATTAGAACAGTTGCTCCAATGAGTCACATTTATGTCAGCCCCACTAACCTGTTTCTTCACTGGTGTTTCACTGAAGCTGACCTTTCCCGAGGTTCAGCTGCTGCAAACAGGTGAGGAACTCTACTCTGAAGCTCTGCAGAATGTGGAGAGCTGTGTTTCCATTTTCATGTCTAAAGATTTTTGTCTATAGCCTTTGTGAGAATTTTTATCGAAAAACTTACTTTTGAACAATCTGAGCTAAATTTATTCCCTAACCACATAGGCAATGGCATGAGCTATCCATTTTTTTTTTTAATTATTTTTGTATAGAAGAACTGGGTATAGGCAGAGGATTCCCCAGAAACAGAGTGGGGAGCAGAACAGGCAGATCTACTGAAATCCACTGCTGAGGGGACTTGTTTGTTAAGTGAACAACTTGTTTGTTAAGTGAACAAACATATTCAGGACCCTGCTTCAGCCCTGAACTCAGTGAATTCACCGCCCTTCTGTGTTGGCCTGAAGGGAATCACTCCTAGAAGATTTTGTTCTCATTTTGAAAAGACATTTGCTAAATTGCTAAATTATGTTCTAAACTTTTTTTTTAAATGAAGGGTAACTCTCTAAGAACAACTTAGAAGTATTAAAATAGTTTTATTTGCAGTTCTGACCATGGAAAAAAAGCATAAAGTTGCTGTTTTACAATTTTTGCAGAATCCTTAAAATCAGAGAAATGATTCCCCAAACAGTTTTTTTAAATTCTATTTTCATACAGTTCCAGGGTCCCGGTAAATAGCATAGATTTTGTTAATCATAGAAAATCTTTTTTTCTCAAAGTCATACTTCTTTACAATTTTTCCAACACTGAGATATTTGTGCTCATATTACAAAGAGAAACTTGAGGGAGAGAACAAAAACTGCCTTTCCTCGACATTCTCCAAATAAGCGACTCAAAGGAAATGCAAAACCAAGAGACAGAATTCAGAAAAGAAAATTACAGGAATTAAATAATCATCACTTCTGTGCATATAATAAAAATCCAGACAAAGGAAATAGAATTATCCAAAATGTTCGATTTTATTTATTTTTTTAAGATTTATTTATTTATGCATACAAGAACTTGGGTGTAGGCCAGAGGTTTGGAGGGTGAGAGGATCCACCAGAGACAGAGTGGGGAGCAGAACAGGCAAATCTACTGAAGTCTACTCCTGAGGGGAGCAGCAGGAGAGACAGGAGAGGTCTGCTGTGCCATGTGGGTCAGCTCCCTGGGCGGGCGGGGATTGAATTGATTCTGCAGTGGCTGTCAATAGCTTCATAGTACTGAGACTTAACCCCTTGCACCACCATTGAGGCCCCAAAATGTTTGATTTTAACAAATGGAGTACCACTTGTTGAAAAGACATTTTCATATTATTGGCACCTTTCCCCCCTTCTTCTAATGTTTTGTGGGAGTGTACTTTTGGAGCAGAGAGAGATGCCAGCTATTCAGAAATATTTAATATCCCGCAGAGTTATCTGCTCTGTTATAGCAATTAATACAAACATACCAAATAATTTAAATCAGATGAGCTGGTTGAGAATGGATGTCCCATGCTGTGCATGAGCTAGCCCTTTAACGTTCTAGGAAAGGCAACACCTCAGCTGGTTGTTCCTTTTTGACAACACTTCTGCTGACCTCTGGTTCAGCCAGGACTGACTCCGCCATATCCATGGTCATATTCATGATCAGAGGAGCCACATGAAGGCATTTTGAGATCAACTTCTGATAGACTTCCTTTTACTCATTTAAATTCCAGTGTTTAAAGATACAAGGAGATACTTTGGATAAAGCAGATCAGATGAACTCAACGTAAAATTTTATGAGACTGAGGGGAAACATGAATCCTGTAATTCAAACTTCTTCATTCTTAGAGAGGTCCTTTCATCAAATGAGTTCAGATTAAATGCAATGAAGGCATTTCTCATGCAGTATATGGCTTTTTGGTAATTCTGTCCAAAGTGCCATCTCAGAACCACTAAAACCATATGAGAAACAAAGTGTTTTTTTTTTAATGTCAGTCATAAAGATGATACATTTTAGAAAGAATTTTTTGAGAGCATGTTCTAAATCAGAGTCAATAATCTTATGGGCCAAGTTCTGACTATTTTGGTGTGAGCTAAGATTGATTTTTTTTTTTTACAAAATGTGAACATTTATTTAATACTTATTGCACTCTACTTGCTACTCATGTAATCTTCTCACACTCTAAAGTGGTCGCCACTATCAGTCTCCATCACAGAGGACACTAAGCAGAAAATATAGGGTCACCCAGCTAGTTAGTGGCAGGGCTATAGTGTGGGCACTTGGACATCAGGATTTGTGGCTTGCAGCAGCATGCTATGCTAATCCTGAAACCTTAGCTCCTTATGTGAATGTTAACTCCCATCTCTATCCTTCCATCAACTATTTTATCCTTATTCTCCATTAGCTCTCTCCCGGTAGCTTTGCCTCCTGACAAATGAAACGTCTTTCCATTTCAATTCCCCTAATCTTTGCAGGCTGTGGATTTCCACCGAGGCTAGTTCTCTGACCGGAATGTTCTCCCATCTCTACCTTTCCAAGTCCTTCCCACACTTCCAGAACAAGCCTTTATTAGTAACAGCCTACTGGGAGAAACAACACTCTTCATACTAGCACTAAAACTTTGAGCTGCCACTGAAGCAAAGGGGATGTTTGCAGAATTGTAGGAGAAAATTTTAATAAATGAAGTGATATTCACATTTGTAAACAGCCAAAAAATCAAAAGACTATATCTTTTAACATGTGGAATGTATGAAATTTCAGTTTCAGTGTCTGGCAGTGAAGTTCTCCTGGGACACAGCCACACTTATTCCTCGGTGTGTCACCTGTTCTATCTCGTGTTATGTGTGGCAGCTTTTGAGGTAAAGATGTTGCAGCATCGATTGTCAAGCCTGCAAAGCCCAAATATTTATGATCTGGCCTTTTTACCAGAAAAGTTTGCCAAGTCTGAGTCCAAATTACTTAATTCCTGACTTCGATCTATGATTGAATAAAGAGTACAAGTAATTTTCCTAAGTTGGATTTTATGTGCTAATTGTGGATGACTACCTTTACGAACACATGCCATAGCAGGTTTGTGGGACTGTAGTCTTGTTTTCAGTTGGCATTTGCATGGAATGTAGTAGGTTTCCTGTGAATATTTTTTGAAGGGATAGATGAATAAATTGGCACAAGAAACTGTCAATATTGAGGCTGAAAATTATCCGTACTAGGAGAATAATTTATTTTAGTCATGTGCTTTTTCTTCTGATTTGGTTTAAACTGTAGTTTTGAAGACTTGTTTAATTTAATAATATTGGTTATGTCCCTGAAGTAATTAATTGGCATAAATTTGAAAGCAATACATTTGTGGAATCACAAACTTATATTTGTGTCTGATTTAACTCAGCTAAATGTAATCCTAATTAGATACATGGTGTTCCAGCTTTTTGTGTTTCCAATTCATTTTTTATGGTTCCTCTGTGCCATGCAGTATTAAAAATGTATGCAAATCTCTGTGATTATTCACACCAAGAGACTGAAGTTTCTGTGATCTGTAATCATCCATTTATACATAAAGAAATTGATTTGTAGAGAAGCAATAATTAGATAGTCTTAGTATATAAACCTGAGATTTCTGCTATAGAATAGCTTGCTTTTGTATTTTTACTCTGTTTCCAAATCTGATGCTTCTGTGATTATTGATTATAATTACTTATAAAGCAAAAGAGTCCCTTGGAAATTCTTTTGCGGCTAGAGTTAAGTACAAAATACAAAACTTCTGACTGAATTAGTTAACAAATCTTTAATCTCACCAGGCAATTGCTTTACTGAAGTCTTGTAAATAAGAAGCATGGTGTCTCGTAATTCTGTTAATAAAATCACACACCAGCATAATAATGAATCACATATACAACATTTAGGTTTTAGAGCTGGAGTCAGAACTGCTGAGAGAGTTAGTTGTATAATGTGAGAGACTTTGAAATCTTTTAGAACAGACGGGTATATCAGAAAAACTTCCCTAGGCAAGGAATATTATTATTTATATTATTATATTATTTATAATATTAAATATATATTTTTATAATTTCAAGTTGTATGAGATGTAAAGCATTTGAACAAATAGGGCTGTAGCTATTAATATGTAAAATAAATAGAATAATTCCTTTCCTTTAGAGTGACATTAATGAAATATTAATCTTTATTCCAAAGAATAAAGAAATATTAATAAAGAAATATTAATCTTGGGCCTCCCCGGTGGCTCAGCTGTTGAGCGCTGGGTTGCGAACCTGCCCGCAGCCTCTGCGGTGCTGGTTCGATCCCCGGCTGCTCCACAGCCACCGGAGGAGGGTCCCACATGGCGCGCAGACCTCTCCTGTGGCCCGCTGCTCCCCTCAGCAGTGTACTTCGGTCCTTCTGCCTGCTCTGCTCCCCGCTCTGGCTCTGGTGATTTCTCTCACCCTCCTGCGCTTCTGACTGTATCCAGTGCTTGTATAAACAAAACAAACAAACAAACAAATAAATAAATAAACATGCCTCTATAAAAAAAAAGAAAGAAAAGAAATATTAATCTTTATTCTAAAAAATAAAGATTATTCCAAAATCCAATTTGTACCCATGTAATTTACAAGCATCAGGTGTATGTAGGGATATGTGAAATCTAATTTACACTGCTCCTTAACTTCAAACCATACTACAATGCAATAGTAATCAAAACAATATAGTTTTGAAATAAAAATAGACACACACAGTTAAGTGGACCAGAAATTGAAAGCCCAGAAATAAAATCACACACACAGACAATTAATTGCAATAAATGAGCCAAGATTTTATAATGGAGAAAGGAAAGTCTCTTCAACAAATGGTGCTTGGAAAACTGGACTATATACAAAAGACTGAAACTGTATCACTAGCTCATACCACACCCAAAAGTTAACTCAAAATATATCAAAGTCTAGGATGTGAGACCTGAAGCCATAAAACAAATAGAAGAAAACATAGGCAACACACTGTGAGACATTGGCCTCAGGAATGTCTTCTGGGACACAGTGACAATGGCAAGGGAAACAAAAGCAAAAGTAAACTAAGTCAAACTAAAAAGTTTCTGTAGTGAAAGAAATATGCATCATATTGAACACACCCTACTAAATGGGAGAAGACATTTGAACAGCTTACATCTGGCAAGGGGCTAATACTGAAACTCTACAAAGTACTTATAAAACTCAAGAATATAAAAACAAACAATCTGATTTTAAAAATAGGAAGATGAAAAGGAACTCTCCTGCAAGGCTGGTGAGAGTGCAAACTGGTCCAACCACTATGGAAATCTGTGTGGAGATTCCTCAACCTACTAAAGATAGAGCTTCCATATGATCCAGCAATTCCACTCCTAGGTATTTACCCAAAGGACACAGAAACATCAATTCCGAAGAGCACCTGCACCCCGATGTTTATAGCAGCACTATTTATAATAGCTAAGCTTTGGAAACAACTCAAATGCCCAAAAATAGATGACTGGATCAAGAAGATGTGGTACATATACACAATGGAATATTACTCAGCAATCAAAAAGATAAACACATGCAATTTGCAGCAACATGAATGGAGCTAGAAGGGATCATGCTCAGCAAAATAAGCCAGAAAGAAAAAGAAAAATACCGATGGTCTCACTCATAGCAGGAATCTAGAAAACCTAAATAAGGGACCAGGAAAAAGAATAACTATAAGAAAGAAAAAATCAAAATCAACAAACAACTGTGTACCAGAGACACACTATTGGGGGGGGCGGAAAAAGGAGGGATTGGAGTCAAAATAGGGGGGTTGCAATTGTATGGGGAATATAAAACTGAATAGGCACTTCTCCAAAGCAGACAGACAGATGGCGAATAGGCATGTGAAAAGACATTCATTATCTCTCATTATCAGGGAAATGCAAATCTAAAGCATCACCTCATACCCATGAGAATGGCTATTATCCAAAAGACAAGAAACAAGTGTCTGAGAAGAGGTGGAGAGAGAACCCTCATACACTGTTGGTGGAGATGTCAATTGTAGCCATTGTGCAAAACAATATGGAAATACCTCAAAACTTAAAAAGTAGAAATCCAGTTATACCACTTCTGGGTATTTACCACCCCCGCCCCCAAATACCAAAACACTAGCAGTGTTATTTATAATAGCCAAAAACTTGAAACAACTTAAGTTCTTATTGACTGACATATGAATAAAGAAGTATCCATTATAATTTCATCTGTTTCATTTCTTATTCTATTAATTTGTTTTTTTTTTCTCTTCTTTGTAAGCCTAGCTAATGGCTTATCAATTTTGTTTATTTTTTCAAAGGACCAACTCTTGATTTCACTGATCTTTTGGACTATCTCTTGTTTTCTATTTATTTATTTCTTCTCTATTTTCATTATTTCTTGGCCTCGATTGGTTTGGGGGTACTTTTGTTGTTCTTTTTCTAGTTTCCTCCACTGCAGAGTTAGATTGTTATATTGGGATCACACTTGATTTTCTGTGATTCTGTATTGCTATGAACTTCCCACATAGCACTGCTTTTAAAACATCCCACAGTGTCTCTCCATTGTCATTTGTTTTTATCTACTCTGATGTCTTCATTGACCCAAAGATTGTTCAAAAGCATTCTGTTTAGTCTGCACAAATTTTGGTTTGTTCCAGGATTCCTTTTATGGTTAATTTCTGCCTTTATTGTACTGTGATTTGTGAAGATGTTTGATTCAGTATTTTATGTATTTTCTGAGACTTGTTGCATGTCCTAGTATATGATTCATTCTTGAAAAAGTGCCATGTGCGTTGATGAAGATAATGTAGTCATTGTTTTTAAGATGGAAAACTGTAGATGTCCAGTAAATCCATCTGATCTAGTGCTTCATTAACCTCTGTTAATTTTCTGTCTGGATGATCTAGCCATTTTTGTCAGTGGTGTATTGAAATCTCAACAACAATTGCATTTTTGTTGATATATTGTTTTAGGTCTGTTAATAATTGCTTTATACAACTAGATGTTTCTATATTTGGAGCATAACTATTAATAAGAGTTAGAGCTTCTTGGGAAGTTGTTCCCTTGATCATTATATAGTGTCCATCTTTGTCTTGATGAACTTTTCTAGTTGAAAGTCTAGCTTTTTGGAAATAAGAATAGCAGTTTCTAATTTGCACTGAGTTGTTAGGATGTATAACTATATTACTGTTATTTTTAGTAACAGTAATTTGTCTTTTGGTTTTTAAATGGGTTTCTTGTAAGCAAAGAATTGATGGCTGGAATTTTTTTCACCCACATTGTGAGCCTATATCTTTTCATTGGTAAATTCAGACCATTCATATTTAGGGTGATTGTTGATAGGACCTGTTTATTTTAAGTCATTTTGTTTTTGATTTTTTTTTCTATTGTGTCTTTTTTCCTTTGTTTTTCTCTACTCTTTTTGGATGGCATTCCTTAGTATTTCTGTCAATTTATTTCCTTCTTCATCTGTATATGTTGATTCTGGGTTTTTGGTTAGTGGTTACCATGAGAGTTTTACTTGAATTCCTTTATTTTGGGTCCTTTATAAGCTAGTGTCTGCTCCCCAACATTTACCTATATTGGTTCTAACCATTTCTTCCTTAGATTTGGTTTTCTTAGTATTCTTGCTCTTGATTCTGTTGTTATTTTGCTCATGCCATTTTGCTATGCAGTTTGTGCTTCATTTTTTCTCGTGGAAAAATTACTTATTTTGTTTTCTTGTTTATATTTTTTACATTATTCTTCAGGGATTTTTTTTTTTTTTTTGCTTTCTCATCTCGGTTATAGATCCCATGAAATTCCATCACCATTCACCTGTGTACGATCACCATAGTCACTCCTGTTTTGATCCTACTCCCTTCTTCCCCCCCTGCAGAATGCCCCTGGTTTATAGTTGCTTGTTGATTTTGATTTTCACTTTATTATAATAACTTTTTTTTCTACCTGGTCCCTTATTTGGATCCTCTACATTCCTCCTATAAGTGAAACCATCCAATATTTTTCTTTTTCTTTCTGGCTTATTTCACTGAGCATGATCCATTCCAGCTCTATCCATGTTGCTGTGAATGACATGAGTTTATCTTTTTTGATTGCTGAGTAATATTCCATTGTGTATATAGACCATATCTTTTTGATCCAGTCACTACTTTTGGGGCATTTGGGCTGTTTCCATAGATTACCTATTGTAAATAGTGCTGCAGTAAACATAGGGGTGCAGATGTCCTTTTGAATTAATATTTTTATGTCCTTTGGGTAGATACGTAGGAGTGGAATTGCTGGATCATATGAAAGCGCCACTTTTAGCAGGTTGAGTATCCTCCACACAGCTTTCCATAGTGGTTGGACCAGTTTACATTCCCACCAGCAGTGTAGGAGAGTTACTTTTTCTCTACATCCTCGCCAACATTTGTTGTTGCTGTTTTTTTTTTTTCTATGTGCCATTCTCATTGGTGTAAGATGGTTATCTCATTGTGGTTTTGATTTGCATTGCCCTGATTATGAGTGAAAAATGAAGCTTGACTACTACCTCACACCATGCACAAAAATCAACTCAAAAAAATGGATCAAAGAACTAGACATAAGACCTGAAACCATAAAATATAATATATAGAAGAAAAAAATAGGTGAAACACAAAATGACATACACTTCAATAACATCTTCAAAGACACATCACCCAAAACAAAGATAGTGAAGGAAAGGATAAACAGATGGGACTACATCAAATTAAAGAGCTTCTGTACAGAAAAAGAGACATTAACCAAAACAAAGAGATATCCCATTGACTAGCAGAAAATTTTTGAAACAATACTAATGATAAGGGAATGATCACAAAGATCTACAAAGAGCTGACACAGTGCAACAAAAACAAAGTAAACAACCCATTTAAAAAATGGGCATAGGAGCTAAGAAGACTTTTCTCCAAAGAGGAAAATACAAATGGCCAACAGGCATATGAAAAATTCCTTTTAATACTACTTGAATGGCAGGTCTGATGGCGCAAACTCCATTAGCTTCTGTTTATTGATCCTTCATACTTAGGTGATAATTTTGCAGGATAGAAAATTCTTGGCTGAGAGTTCTTATCTTCTAGGAATTTGAAATTTTCTCCCACACTTTTCTTGTCTGGAGGGTGTCTTGATTGCAATCCAAGGAAATCCTAATTTGGGAACCCTTATTGCTCATTTTTTCCCCTTGCTTTCTGCAAATTTTTTAATTTTGCTTTGATTTTTGATAGTTTGATAGTGATGTGTCTGGGTATACATCTTTTTGCATCTAGGAATTTAGGTATTCTCTCTGCTGGGCTTCCGTGTTTAATTTATTCTGTAGGTTTGGGAAATTCTCATTTATTATTTTTTTGAGTAGGTTTTCAAGTCATATTTCTTTTTCTTCTCCTTTGGGAGTCCAATCATTCATAGGTTTCCTCTTCTAATTGAATGTGATATTTCTCTTAGAGTTTCCTCATTCTTTTTCTTTTTTTAAAGATTTATTTATTTTTATACAAGAGCTGGGGTACCAGCTAGAGGCGTGGGAGGGTGAGAGGATTTGCCAGAGACAGAGTGGGGAGCAGAACAGGCAGATGACCGAAATCACTGCTGAGGAGAGCAGCGGGTGCGACAGGAGAGGTCTGCCCTGCCATGTGGGAATCTCCCTGGCCTGCCGGGAATCGAAACCGTGCTGCACTGGCTGCAGACAGCTCCACAGCACTGCGTTCAACCTGCTCTGCCACCAGGGAGGCCCCAAGTTTCCTCATTCTTTGACACTCTTTTTCTAAATGTGTAATTTGTTTATTTAAGTTTTCTACAGCCAAATTCTTTCTTCTGCCATGTTGGTTCAATTTAAAGCACCCTCTAAATTTGTCTGTGTTTCATTCAGAGTCTCCTTGTGAGCTTTTTAATATATTTAATTTCTTTAATGAAGAACTTTCTTTGTTCCTGGATTTTCTTTCTAAGATCTTGTATCTGCCTGTCTGCCTTTGAGTGGTCTCCCAGTAGCTCATTTAACATTTTTAATATTGTTGTTTTGAAGTTTTTGTCAGATAGTTTCTCTATTTCTTTCTCCTTTACTCTTGTCCCTGGACTTCTATTCTTCTCATTTTGCTTTTCTATCTTGTGTTGAGATGTTCCTTGCTTCTTAGACATGGATATTTGCCTTATTTATTGCTATTATGTGTGTGTATGTGGTTGTCATCCTGAGGATTTATCTTTTTCCTCTTAGTTTACCTTAATGTGGAGTGGAGGAAGAGGGTGGGCAGTCTAAGGCTTTAATGCTCGATCTTGGTTTGAGGAGTGACCTCTGCCTCTTGTTTTGTTCTGCAGGGAGTTGTATCTGTGCTTACGTTGTCCTCACCTCCCTCCCCACCTCGCTGTTGCTCTTTCCTTCCCGGGTTGTGATCTCTGAAGCTTGGGCCTCCCAGTGGGAAGGGCACTACCCAGATCTTCACTGCGGGGATAGTTTGCAATTGGCTGAGAGGTGGCACAGAACTCTGTGTGTGTGTAACTCATGCATGTGTGTCCATTTAACACTATGGTGCCCACAGTGGCTATCACTGTTCCTCCCTTCCCTCAATGCTGCTTTTACAGGGCTGGGAAGTGTAAGCACTATTGGTTTGTCTTCCTGGAGGATTTGTGAGTTCATGCCAAAGTCCTTCTTTCTGCAGTATAGGTTTTCAAGGAGTCTTGCCTGGCTCCACCTTCCTTTTTTTTGATCTCTTCCTAGAGAGGGGTGTGGGAACTTTCAGTGAGCACACTACCCAGTTGTGGGGTTCCCAAATTCTTGGATTTTAGTCTGCTGAGCTCCCACTGCCCCAGATTGGGCCCAGGTCCACTAGGAATTTTGCCATGTCCTGGGTTTCCTCTGGCTGGCTAAGAGGTCAACTCCCTGCCCTGACATGCTCCTCCTCACCTCTTCCTATTCTCTCCCCTCCGTGGCCACCAACCTTAGTTTTGGGGATGTGCTGGAGCTGTATAGGTGCATCAAAGTATCTAGATTTTTTTCAGGTGCACATATCAGTGCTTTTTTAAAATTGTTTTCCGGGGAGATGGTGATTCCAACCTCTTGATTCCACGCTGTTGTCTCAATCCCCCATCTCTGACTACATTTTTTTGTTTAAAGATAAACAACAGATTAAACTATATGTGTGATTGTTTATGTACATATGTTAGAAATGTGGGGTTTTTTTGTTTATGTTTTTTAATTCCAGAATTAGTTTATGGTTATGTATCACCTCATACTTGTGAAAATAATCTATATCAAAAAGCCTGGGGATGATATATGTTGGTGAGGGTGTATAAAAAAGGAACTCTCCCTTGCTGTTGGTGGGAATGTAAATTGGCTTAACCGCTGTAGTAGAAGGTCTGGAGATAGTTTTAAAGTCTAAAAATGGAGGTTACCACATGACCCTGTAATAACTCTCCTAGATTTATTCTAAGAATTGAAAACACGAAAAAGATTTGGGCTTTCCTTTGTTCCTGACAGCATTATTAACAATAGCTATGACTTGGCAACAACCTAAATGCCCATTGGCAGATGGCGGGATAAAGAAGTTGTTTTACACATACTCAGTGGAATACTACTCAGCTCTTTTTAAAAAAGGTGGAATTGTAGCTTTTGTGACAACGTTTTTGGAACTTGAGGTGATCATGCTAAGTGAAATAAGTCAGAGAGTGAAAGACAATGATTGGGTGGTTTCACTCACCTGTAGAATATAAATTACCAAAGCAAGCAAACTAACAAATCACCATAAAGACAACTCTTAGACTCTGTGAATAATAGAGTGGTTGCCCATGGGGGAAGGGAAAGAGGTTGGGTGGGAAATGCAGAAGGAGTTAACCTGAGAGTGAAAAGGAACCTGGGACACTGAAAGTGGGTGAGATGAGGCTATACACAGGTAGAGGTGGTGATGTACCCCCCAAATTTGGACAGTTTTGTCAATCAGTGGAAAAAGTCCCTGATAGAAAGGTCTTTCACCCTAAAGCCTTTAAATTTCAATATGTCTACTATTGGGATAAGGTGACTACTAATGTTGCCTATGCCATTTTTATATTAATTAATCATCATTTGTAGTATTCTTTGCATTTTGAAAGGCCTTTCATTATCTATGAAATCAAAATGTTCTGCATGATAACAACTAAGCTACCACATCTGTTGTTTCTTTTTTTTAAAGCCCTTGCTAGTAGTATATCATTATGCCATTGTCAGAAGTAACATAATATCAATGTAAAAAGTACTTAAACATCATTACACTCATTATTGTATTATCAAAAATACAATTCTAAAAACCCAATTGTGTCCTAAAGTGATATTTCAGTGGTAAGAGTTGAGTATATTATTTAAAAAGCATGGGCTTTCCCTGTTAGTTATCTTTCATTCTTTCTTGCCTTCATCTGTGCAGTGAAAGGGGGTAATTATTCACTTCACCTTTTCTACCCAGTGAGATGGCTTGAAATTCCAAGACCAGCTTGTTCAGTGCTTCACCCTGGCTCTCAGCCCCCAGGCTGGGCCTAACTACTCAACGACTTCATATTGGGTTGTATGTCATGACTTTTCCAACAACCCAGTATTTTCAGTGGCCTAACAGTGACCTGGTGGGGGTGCCTGCTAAGTGGGTTCTCTCTTGCTTTCCTTCCTATATAGGGAGCCCTGTAACCTGATGCTGTCATCAGACATTTAAGCCATGTTCTTTATGTGGGGGTGAACATTCATATTTAATCCAGACTTGGAAGAATAAGGAGGCTCTGTATGAGAGAACCTCTGAGACCTTTGCTTCTCTGCGTCATCTAATATTTTTTTTTAATTTTTTTAAAAAAATAAAAAAAAATTAAAGATTTATTTATTTATTTATTTATACAAGCACTGGGCACAGTCAGAAGCGCGGGAGAGTGAGAGAATTCACCAGAGCCATAGCGGGTAGCTGAGCAGGCAGATGGACCGAAGTACACTGCTGAGGGAGCAGCGGGCGGCAGGAGAGGTCTGCGCGCCATGTGGGACCCTCGCAGGCTGGCCGGGGATCGAACCAGCACTGCAGAGGCTGCAGGCAGATTCGCAACCCAGCACTCAACCGCTGTGCCACTGGGGAGGCCCTAATTTTTTTTTTAAGATTCATTTTTTTTAAGATTCATTTATTTATGCATACAAGAACTGGGGTACAGGCCAGAGGTATGGGGGTAGGGGGTGAGAGGATTCACCAGAGACAGAGTGGGGAACAGAACAGGCAGACTGACTAAAATCCACTGCTGAGGGGAGCAGCGGGCGAGTCAAGAGAGGTCTGCTGTGCCATGTGGGTCAGCTCCCTGGCCGGGGACCGAACTAGTGCTGCAGTGGCTGTGGACAGCTTCACAGTGCTATTTCTCAACCCCTTGCACCCCAGAGAAGCTCCGTGTCATCTAATATTAACAGAATTCCTGAAAATTACATTCTGCTGGGATGCTGGGAAGCATACGTGGTATCAGTGCCTGAGATACAATAAGTGTTCATTAAATATTAATGATGAAGGAAACAATGTTGATTTTATATTCTTAAAAAATCTCTACAAGTTTGGTGTATATCATGTCATCAATACAAGAGGTTGTCTTACTGGCCAAACTTTATTTGGAGCATAAGGCATCTTTCATTTTATAGTGTTTTTTTTTTTTTTTTTTTTTTGGCATAGAAGAACTGGGGTATAGACCAGAGGTGCAGGGGTGTGAGGGTTCACCAGAGACAGAGTGTGGAGCAGAACAGGCGGATTGACTGAAATCCACTGCTGAGGGGAGCAGTGGGCGAGACAGGAAAGGTCTGCTGCATCATGTGGGTCAGCTCCCTGGCCGGGGATCCAACTCAGCCCTTGGTGATGACAGAGCTGAGACTTAACCCCTAGGCCTCCAGGGAGGCCCTCATCTTATAGTTTTTTTGGAGATTACTTTTGAATTTGTTTTATTTCTCTTAGTCAGCTGAAAATGAATTTCACATGAATTTTTTCTTACTTGTTTACAGAGAACCTAGGAAAGTGCTTTATGTGTAATAAATATTCAATACATAGTGTTTTTGTTGAATTAGAAAAATGATCCAAGGCATATTGGCATCATAATCAGAGATTTAAAAATGTTTTTGGCCATTAGAAACATAACATGTATTCACTCATTTGAACTTTTAACTAAAAATAATAATTATGAGGTTGTTATTTCAGGGCTGTTAGTCCTTCTGGAGGATACATTTTAACCACTTTGTCTGGTTCAGTATCTCAAAATGATCCCAGCTAGGTGTACACACTCAAGAGTCACTTTCCTTCAAATACTTGCTACAGGGTTGCAAGAGTCTGTTTTCGCAAATTAGAAGATAGATTGAGAAAAATACATTTGGGGGGAAAAATAGTGCCTTCTTACCTGTGAAAGATATTTGCTAATAGCAAAATTTTAGCCCTTGTATGTTACCTCATTAAGTCTGTTTGGTGTACACTTATACAATTATATTGAAATATTAATATAAGATATATATTATATATCATATATATAAATTATATAATTTTTCTTCTCCTTGGAAAAGACGAATGATCTTTGGGATTTCTGAGTATAGCAGTTACAATGAATAAAAATGCTGTCCTCTTCTCATGGCTATTTTTCCAGAGGAAAATGAGAATTAAAGTAGAGCTTCCATTAAAATTATAGCTTCTGTAGTCATAGTTTTTGGAAAAAATGAGAGAGAGAAAGTGAGAGATTAAATCTTCCCAAAGCCGTATGATATGCAATGATTCTAACTTTTTCTTGGTGCAGTCTTTTTCAGATCTAATTTTGCTAAAACAATCTTAATTATGGTGCTTTCTATGCATCCCCAAGATAATATCTCAAGTTCTTCTGCAGTATAGGGTTTTCAGTTGCGTAAGTTTTTCTCCTTTTCCAAGGTTTCTTGCTATAAGTCACCTAAGAACAGTTTACTCCCAACTATTAATTTTAACAAAGAACACAGACCTGAGAAGCTAAGAACAATGGAAAATGACTTTTAGTTCAATAGGATATTGAATGTTTTGAACATGCTGGCTTGGAAAGACCCGGATAATACTACCAACTCTTGATTCCTGACTTCCTGCTTTGGTCCTGTTTTTTCTATTACAGGGCTAGATTTGTTCTTCATGTTGGCATTAGACTCAAACAATATTCAGGTACAGACCTGGATGATTTTCTCTGCTTTTGGCTCAAATCTCAAAGAAAAATCTGTCTGGATAAATGATCCCAGATTCAGATGTTCAAGGAACATTTATAAGCAGATTTTGATGAATTCTTACCATATCAAATGAAATAGTGAGGCCCAGTTTTTAAAAATCGTTTTCACTTTTGGCACTATAATATGTGACCCATACTCTATAAAGCCAACTGGTACGTATTGCTTATTACAACCAGAGTCAACTTCTGAATATTGTTTTCTGAGGAAAACAACTTTTATCTCATTTTAATTTTTTTTTGCATTGCAAAGATAATGCATTTTTGTTTTTAACAATTAGAAAGTGCAGCTAGAAATTCAAAATGATATATAAACATAATCCCATTAGAGAATCATGTTATGATACAATTTCTTTGACTGTTTTATGCATCATCTATATTATAATGTGCAACTTCCATGAAGTGAGATTTAATTTTCTTACATCATTGTTCATTTTTGTGCAATATTTGATTTCTCCCCTCAGGTATAATCCCCATAAATCTCCCACATCACAGTCCCTTGTGCTCTTCCCTTACCTGTTTTGACCACCTCCCTCTCCCTCCCCTGCTGGATGCCTTAGATCTATAGTTTGCCTACCTTATTTTAATTGTAAAATATTATTGTCTGTATTATTATTATGACTTTATAAGTAATCTGATTGTTGATATGCATGTTCTGATTCTTTTTACTTTTTATTTGTGCCTCACAATCAGAACATTTAGTTCCAAGTTACATCCAATTATATTACTGATTTTGCCAATAAAACAGCTCACTCAGAAGTGTAATTAATATATCAAATTACTCTGTAAGTATTCTTTTGTTCGCTAATTGTTTCAAGGATTTTTGAGCAAAGTATGTTGTATTTGTGCCTTAGAGCAATATGCTACACATAAAAATTACTCAGTAAACACTTTAGTTGTTATAATGGCACTTGCAATGTTTTTCCTTTCCATTCTTATTATTTTCAACTGATAATCTCACAAGAGTATATTTTTAAAAATATACCTTTCTTCCTCCCTAATCTACACATATATTTACCAGAGGAGTAAATTGTGTATACTTTACTTGCTTATAAAGTGCATCAAAGGAGCTCTAAGCTTAAAAATAGTATCAAACAATAGGTCTCAAACTTTTGCTATCAGAACACCTTTGCACTAAACAATATTTAGGGCCCCAAAGATTTACTTTAGAAAATTCTGGAAACCACACTTGTGTTGAAGCGCTGCATTCCATCAGCTGACAGTGATGATATTGTCTATCATTTAGCTCTTGGAATCTCCCCTGTGCACTTGAGAAAATCAGCATGGAAGAGTCAAATAAAAGCTTAGTCTTGTTATAGCAGTTGTTTTGTTGTTGAAAAATCAAAAGGGTGTTGGTATTATCAGCCCTTCCCCAAAATACAACATTTAAGAATTGCTTCATAAAACATAATGTTTGTGAAAAGAAATATTTGTGGAGTAGTTTGGAGACTGTGGTGTTTTCTCACAAAGTTTTTCAGTGTGACTTCCCCAATAACACTGAGGTGATATAATTTTACAGTAGAAAAAATTATATTCAGGGAAATTAAGAGATTGGCTTAAGGGAGCTCAACTAATAAAGTCCAACTAAGTTTTCCCATTGCAGAGTCTGTGATTTTTTTCCACAGTAACATTTCCTTCGATATCTGTACAACCTAAACATTTTCCATGGAATTTGGTTAGTTGACTTAAATCTAGTCCCATTACAGCCTCCTCAATGTGAGGCTGATTTGAATCAGAACTGAAGTCTCTGTTTAGCTTTGAATTTATCCTGTGATGTCTGGCCCTACTGACACCTGAAAGATGAATTAGTTTAAAGGTAACTTAAAGACGTGGGGGTCTTAGTCGGCTCTTGGGTAGTTTTGGGATGACACCAATCATGAATCTAATGCCTCAAATAGATCTGCTCTTAGAGAGACCTGATGGCCTCCAATAATTTACAGCTGGTCTAGACCATTCAGGGTCATTGGATACCTGTTCAGACTTTACAAGTCTTTCTTGGGCTGAAATGTAGACCCCAGTATTAGACTAAAATGGCAGAAAGCCAGCAGCAAAAATATCAAATGCCATTTGCCTGGGAGCTGGCCCCACTGTATTTATCTCTTTGGAGGACTACACTTTCTGTACTGTCTTTAAGCTTTAACCTCTGGGCATATCAAAATGACAGTACTGTATTCCCTGTAAATCAAAGAGGACAGGGTCAAAGACCATTCTTTATCTCCGTTGCTGTCTAGGACTTTGATTCTTCAAGGATTAAACATGGAGAAAATATGGATCACAGGTAGAAGGGACACAATATGTGCTGGGCAAGAACTATAAATAACAATGTTAAAGTTTCTTTGAAATGAATGAAAAGCAAAGCCAAATTTATAAAGGAAAGCAGCTTGACTATTTTCTTTTCTCTGTAGTACACTGATCCACTTAGGTGAAATAAAATGACTTTTTTACCAAAATGAAAAAAGGTAATATTTTCTAAAAGGTACCTTTCATTATTTTGCTTATCTACTAAAAATGAAACAAACAAAACAATTCCATAGCAACAAAACTTTATTTTGATGATTGTGAAGAGAAAGTCCCTATTTCTTTATTTGGCATTTAGGTGCTTTGCCATTCTTATACCCACCACAAGCTGCCATTTTCCCATGGGCTTCTCTTCTCCAAACAGTTGCCCCCAACATCCAAAGTACTTTGGCTTATTATGTCTACCCTATAGTTTACCACCTTTTCACTTTTGCTCCTATCTTTGCTTCAGCTGACTGAGCTCTTTCCTCATTTCCTTTCTTTGTTGACTTCTACCCATTCTTGAAATCTTTTTTATTTTTTTTTTTCACTTGTCTACTGCATAGAAATCTCTTTTTCTAACCTTCTGGAATAGGGGTTGGTAAACTTTTTCAGTAAAGATAGTACATGCTGCACCTCCCTGGTGGTGCAGGGGTTAAGCACCGCACTATGAAGCAATCCGCAGCCTCTGTAGCATGAGTTTGATCCTTGGCCAGCCAGGGAGCAACCCACATGGCGCCGCAGACCTCTCCTGGCTTGCCTGCTGCTCCCCTCAGCAGTGTACTTTGGTTGGTCTGCCTGTTCTGTTCCCCACTTTGTCTCTGGTGAATCCTCTCACCCACTGCATTTCTGGCCTGTAACTCAGCTCTTGTATGTATAAATAAATAATCATTTAAAAAAAAGATTCTAGGCTCAATTAACCCTGTGGTCTGTGTTGCAATAACACAACTCTGTTGTCATACCTCAAGAATCCATCCCAGACAATACTTACCCTAATGAGCATGCTCGTGTTCCAATAAAAGTACCTACAGGTAATTTATAATACTTATATACAAAGAATAAGAAGGATCAGCAGTTCCCCAACTCTTGATCTAGAGCATCTGTTATGATTTGGGGTCGCTTAGCATACAGTGTCTTCTTTTCTTATGGTTTAGTGTGTTTATCCAATAATCTTCCACCTAGACTCTAAGCTCCATGAGACAAATTTGTTCTTTACATATGCCATATATCTACCCTGGTACATTAAACATGATATGTATCAGACATTCAGATGTTTGTGACTGACTTAAATGTCCTTGAAGACATGAAAACTACTGATTCCTCTATTTTCATTGCATTACCCTGTTTCCATTGTGTTTTCCCATTGTTTTATGTGCTAATTCCTAATGTTGATTTTCTACAATGGTATTTGACAAGTGTGGGCATCAGCCTATGGTAAGATGCAGCATATTCTCTCTGTTAAGATATAGACAAAAGATCAGGATGGAAGCTTTAATATGTATCCTAAGAAAACATTTTTGAGTTATTTGCTATGGAATGGTTATGATGAGACCTTGCCTAGCCTGCCAACATAGCATTCATTTCTTAGCAGAACAAAGTATCATAGGTTGGCCTCCTGAAAGAAAGCCAGCTCCAGTTTTACCATTTAATAAAATAGAGTACACAGTGTAATTTGTGCAATGTCAAACTTCAAAGCACAATTTATAACAATAATGTTTCTATTTACAGCATGCCACTAAGGAAGGGACAATAAAGTGTCAGGTTTGATAATGTCTACTGATTGATATTAAGGTCAGAAAGGGAAATATTTCTATTATCAGCATTGTACAGTCAGTTAGCTCAATAGAGGCCAGAATACATTCAAATTTACTTTCTTTTCAAAATTCAAGCATT
The DNA here is from genome assembly GCF_964194135.1 of Talpa europaea. NCBI lineage: Eukaryota > Metazoa > Chordata > Mammalia > Eulipotyphla > Talpidae > Talpa > Talpa europaea. The sequence continues at coordinate 43,092,179 of NC_140083.1, read as the reverse complement.
TCTAAAGCGTAGTAGTATAGATTTTTATATTTACCCAAGAGAACCTAGAGTATAAAAGCAGAAACAATTGAAAATTGCATGTTTCTAGTTTGTTTTTTTTCCCTCTGCTAGCCTGGAAAAGATTTGGTAAATGTAGTCCAGCCACCAGCTTTTATTTGCTCTGTATTCTATTTGCATATGTTAGCTATTCCTTGCAAATTCTACACCTACATTTTCCAGTGACATAGATGTGGTCTGAGAAGATTGATTATAAGTCATGAGATTTGTAAAGCTGACAAGAAGGAAAAGAAAGTGTAGCTGTCCCAGAAGATTCAAGGATGGACTCAGCTCAGATACCTCATTTTTTAAAATTTTATTTATGTCTTTTTTACATTATTGTTTATTTTTGTACAATGTTTGATTCCCCTCTCAGGTGTAATCCCCATAAAATTACCACCACCAAGACATCTGTGAACTGTCACCATATTCCCTCATGCTCTTACCTCCCCTGTTTTGATCCCTTGATGACTGTCTCAATTTATACTTTGCCTGATAGTTTTTTCTTTCTTTTTTCTTTAACCTGGTCTCTTATTTGCTTTCCCTGTGTTCCTCCTATAAATGAAACCATCTGATATTTTTCTCTTTGTTTCTGACTTATTCTACTGTGCATAATCCCTTCTAGTTCCACCCATGTTCCTGTGAATGGCATGAGTTTATCTTTTTTGATTGCTGAATAGTATTCCATTGTGTATATAGACCACATCTTTTTGATCCAATCATCTGTTTTGGGGCATTTAGATTGTCTCCATATCTTGCCTATTGTAAATAGTGCTGCAGTAAACATGGGAGTACAGGTTTCCTTTTGAATTCATGTTTTTGTGAACTTTGGGTAGATTCCTAGGAATGGGTCATATGGTAGTTCAATTTTTAGTAGTTTGAGGGTCTTCCATACAGCTTTCCACAATGGTTGGACCATTTTGCATTCTCACAAGCAGTGTAAGAGAGTTCCATTACTCCATCCGCTCTTCAGCATTTGGGCCATTCTCACTAGTGTGAAGTGGAGATACCTCATATTTGAACCATGAATTGATATGATTCACACATAGCAGTGAAGAATCTGATGCATGTAGGCTACTTCTCTTGATAATAACACAGAGCTAATCATAGAAATAAGTCATTCTCATACCAGGGTGTGGATTAAATGCTCCACTTTGAATAGGCATTTATTATATTCTAGAGTCTTTACCTGTTGATAAAGTAATAGAATTTCCCATTCACATCTTCAGTCAAAATGTTGTTTCTCAAACCCAGTCAGTAGTGATCACTTGAGCTCAACAGCGTGACCCAGGTACCAAGAAGGGCTTGAGATTTGAAACTGAGGGTTTTCTTGTGTGCTATATAATGAGATGACCTTGCCTAGAGATGGGAGATGATGTGCTCTAGTGCCAGCTCATGTACAGGACACTGTAGTTGGCCCTCCTAACCTTAGGGTATTTATGTGGACACTCATTATTAATGGATACCTGAAAGCATCATTGTACATACTATGGTTTTTTCCTATCCATACACATCTATGCTAAAGTTTAATTAATAAATTAGGTATAGTAAGGGATCAACAACAATAACTAATACTAATGACGGACATTCAGTATATCATAATGATATATTTTATTAACAGTTATGCAGATGTGGTCTCTTTTCTGCTTTCTAAAAATATCTTATTGTACATGGTATTTTTGGACCACCGTTAACTGAAACCATAGAAAGTGAAACAATATAAAGGGGAGGAGTCTTGTGCTTTATGCTTTATATTCCTATGGGACATCCAGAGGCACTGAAAGAGCATTACTTTTCACCCCATTTCCCCCCATGAGTGTAACACAGTCAGTGGAGTAGCCATTATCCTGTGAAGTCAGCTCACATGAAGAAAAGTGATGAGATCAGTGAAATGTAACCATACATCACAGGAAGCCACATAACCACCTCAAGAACTCAAGTTGCAGGGAAGAACTTTAGCAGTCTTCATGACGAGCTTGAGAAGCTAAGTATTAGTTTCTCATTTTCCCACTGATTATTTACTGAGTATAAACTCCATGTCAGGTAATGGATATGAATACAACTGGACGGACACACCCCCTGTGAATTACAACCAAATAGTTTTGTGACTGCAATGTTTTAGCACTATAATAGAGGCATACAAAGTGCTTGGAAAATTTACAAAAATGGGGATGGCCTGCTGTAGGGTGGAGTGGGGTTTGAAGCATGAACATTCCCTTCAGGAAATGATATTTAAGTTGCAATCTGAGGGGTGACTAGAAATAAGGCTGAGTGTATATGTACCACATACACTTAGCCATGGAATATTACTCAGCATTCAGAAAAGATAAACACATGTAATTTGCAGCAACATGGATGGAGCTGGAAGGGATCATGCTCAGCGAAATAAGCCAGAAAGAAAAAGAAAAATACCGGATGGTCTCACTCATAGCAGGAATCTAGAAAACTTAAATAAGGGACCAGGAAAATGAATAACTATAAGAAAGTGAAAATCAAAATCAACAAACAACTATGAACCAGAGACACCCTTTGAGGGGTGGGGGCCGGGGAAAGGAGGAATTGGGGTCAAAATAAGGGGGTTGTAATTGTATGGGGAATATAAAAATAAAATTTAAATTGAAAAATAAAAGAAATAAGGCTAAGTGTAGGTGACACCAGGGGGCCAGTGTTGCAGTGATAGGAAGATAATCTGTGAGTGCTTAATATGAATGTGATAAGATTCGGGATCTATAAGAATGCTGGTTTGCCTTAGAACTGGATTAGGTCAAATTATATTATTATTTTCTGAAGGAATGACACAACAGAATGTTCACACTGTACCATATATCCCCAGCTCCCTATAGTATAAAGCCAAAGATGCTCTCCTTTCTCATTTTGGTTTTTCTAATTATTATAATTTCAACTCCATGTTTATAATTATCACTATAATTGCATAATGTTTTAAACTCTGAAGTATTTTTGCATATTTACATTATCATTCAGTTCTCACAATAGACATGACTAAAATTATGGATCCTAGGATACTTCTCAAAGGGGGTGGATGGTGTTAGCACAAATTTCAGTCATGTCTTAGGTCAATTACAGTGTGTACAGTAAAAATCAGACATGTACTAATCAAAATCATTTTTGGCTTTTAAGCCAACCACAGGAGGTTCTTATTTTTTTCAGGGGGTGGAGGGAGGAGTTATAAATGAGTCCTATCACTGAGAATCATCATTTTTGTAGAGAATCATCTTTATTGCAGAATATATCTTTAAGAAATGTCATTTTCCTGATGACATATGATGTTGAGCACATTTTCCTATGCCTGTTGGCTATCTGTATGTCTTCTTTGGAGAAGTGTCTATTCTAATCCTCTGCCCATTTTATTGCGGTTTTATTGAAATACAATTGATGTATATAGCAAGATGTAAGTTTAAGGTGTGCGATGTATTGATTTGATTTCCTTGAATATTGAAAAAATAATTGCCACCATGGCATTAGTTTTTTCCCATTTTTAATCCAATTATTATTTTATTGTATATGTTTCTTACATTTACATATTTTGGATATTAATCCCTTACAGATATGTGGTTTGCAATTATTTTGTCCATTCTGTAGATTACTTTTTCCCACTGCTGTTTCATTTGCCAGGCAGAAACATTTTAGTTTGATATAGACTCACTTGCCTATTTTTGCTTTTGTTTATTACCTAAGATTTTGGCGTCATATCCAAGAAATTGTTTCTCAGACTAATGTCATGAAGGGTTTTCTTCTATGTTTTATTCTAGTAATTTTAGTTTCAGTTCTTAAGTTTCAATCCATTTTGAGCTGATTTTTGTGTAGAGTATAAAGAGCTCAATTTCAGTTTTTATGTGTGGCTATCCAGTTTTCTCAATACCATTTTTTTCACATTGAAGTAATATCAGTTTATAACATGTACAGTAACATCAGTTTATAACATATTTATAACATGAAGTAACATTAGTTTATAACATGAACGGCCTTGTAAATTGACATCTGCAAACCACTAGAATTCTAGTTTCCATCCATTACTATAAAATTGACCCCTTTTACCTGATTAACATTTCCTTCTCTCCATCTGGTAACCACTACTCTGTCTTATAGTCTGTGTTTTGTCTTGTTTTATTCTGTTCATTCATTTGTTTTATTTCTTTTTAATATATCACATGGCATTTGTCTTTCTTCATCAGACTTTATTCAATAAGCATATCACCTTTAGACCCATCTATGCTCTTGAAAATGGCAGAATATTACCTTTTTTATAGGTGAGTAGTATTCCGTTGTATTTATATACCACGACTTCTTTATCTAGTCATCTGTTGATGGGCACTTAGGTTATTTCCAACTTTTGGTTATTGTGAATAATGCTGTGACGAATGTTGGAGTTCATATCTTTTTGAATCAGTGTTTTTGTTATGTTTGGATACATACCCAGCAGTGGGATAGCCCGATCATGATATTTCTATTCTTAATTTTTGGAGGGATCTTCCTGTTACTTTGTATAAGGATGGTACCAATTTATTGAATACATTTCCACCAAGAGTGTGTACTTCTATTTCTCCACACCCACAACTGGTGTTCTTTCTTCTAACACCATTTGTTGAATATACTATCCTTTCCCCACTGTTTATTTGTTGAAGATCAGCTGACCTTATATATGTGACTTTTTCTGGACTTTGTATTCTTTTTAATTTGTCTCTATTTAATTATCTTTATACCAGTGCCATACTGAAAATCCAGAGTGACCTCTACCCCATACCAGTTAGAATGACAATTATCAAAAACCAAAAACCAGCATTGCTAATGAGTATGTGAAGAAATTGAAACCATTGTGAACTGTTGGTGGGACTGTAAATTAGTTTCACTACTATGGAAAACAGTAAGGAGAGTTCTTAAAATTTTAAAATAGAATGACAAGATGATACAGCAGTCTCGCTCCTGTGTATAAATTCAAAAGAACTGAAAATGATTTGAAGGATGGTCTTTCATGTTCATTGCCACATTATTCATTATAACCAAGATGTGGAAATAATGTAAGTGTACAATAAACATTGAAGAATGGATAAAGAAGATGAGGTATATACATGAGGTGGAATATTATTCAGCCTTAAAAAGGTGATGTCCTTTTGAGTGCAACATGTGGGTGAATTTGGGGAGCATTATGCTTACATGAAATAAGCCAATCAAAGAAAAACAAATATTGTGTGATTTCATTTATATCAGGTATATAAAGCATTTAAACCCATAGAAGCAAAATAAAGAATAGTATTTGCCAGAGACTGGGCAAGGTAAAAATGGGAGTTGGTCTTTAACAGGTATAAAGTTTCAGTTTTGCAAGAGGCAAACTTCTGGAGGTCTGTGTAAAACATTGAACTTACAGTTAATTATACTGTAATGTACACTGACAATTGGTTAACAGTAGAGCTCATGTTATATTTTTTACACAATAATAATACATAAATATCACTAACTCATTCCTTTATCTTGGGTGCTGCTGATAGACAGAACCAGCTGAGAGAGAAATGAGAATAAATTGCCAGTGAGAAAATTGATTATTCTTGAAAGAAGGTATATAAACTAGATTCTTTTTACATTGGGTTTCTATACTATAAGAATTTCTCTCTTTGAAGACATAGTGAGTAGTTTGTATTTCACTATACATGATTTAGAAATAATGTAGTTAGTATACAGATGATTTAGTGATGCTAATTTACTAACAGAGTGTATCAATATACTAATGGAAGCATTTAAAGAGCTTGTGGATAAAAATAATCTAGGAGAATGAAAAGCAAAGCATAAAAAGACCTACTTTCACTGTGTCACTTATGATATATTGTGGTCCTTATTTGATCCATGAGTATAATAAAGCATTGCCATTCAATTAGACTAAGTTAACTTTAAAATTAATATTGTGCCTGTGCTTGATTCCATTTAAAGGGCTGCAGAAAGGGAAGAGGATTTTGAGCCATTCACTATGCATTAGCTTCAATGACAGAATATAAATCATAGTAAGTCATGGGCCTCTGCCCAGTTCTGATCTCTGTGTGGTGCATGTCAATGTCAAACTTTGAAAATGTCTGCCTCGGTTAGAATGGCATGCATTTTGTAATTGGACAGAAATAAGTAGAATGAATTGGAGGCTAAAATCTGGCCTTTTGGAAATGTTTTGACACTTTACCCAGGAGCCTACATTTATTAATAGTAATGGCTCCTAAATTTTTATTTTGTCTTGCTTACTGATTATATAGAAAGCTCCAGAAAGAAGGAAATGCATTAGTGAAAAGTATTAAAAAATTGTCTTTGACATCTCTAACATGAGGGCAGATCCAGTTGGTTGATGAAAGAGCATAAATCAATTGATAAGAACATCCATTTTAATATTTTTCTTTTGTGTCCAATATTTAATCTTTCTCATTCTTTTTAGGAAGATACATCAGGATTTCCATTATTAGTAAGAAAATCCATCTTGTGGGTATCTGTGTCAATTTTTCTCAAAATTCATTCATTATCTGTTAATGAACAGAATGAATTAGGGAAAGAACATGCACATATGTGCATACATATAAAGATATTCAACTAGAGAACAAAAGAGAAAATAAATGAAAATTTAAAAGTTCCTACCATGTTGAAGGGACTCTGTTAGAAACTTTATCTCATTATTAAAAAAACTAATAAATAAATATTATTTATTTGTCTGAAAGCATGTGATTTTTTTTTATATTGACATGCCATTATGTTTTCCTATCAGTCATTGGATCTTATCAAGACTGGCTAATTCATTAGTTAAGACATCACGATGCTGATCAGCTTTTCTTTGTGGGGGTGGGGTCAAGTCAAAAACCATATTGTTCTGGCATAAAGTAATTTGCATCACCTCATTTCACCCTTTCCTCACTACTTTTACAATGCAAGAGAGTATTTGTCTGTACTATGTATATGCAAGCGTTATGTACAACTAGCATTGCACAGATACCTGCAAGTATTTTAGTAAGAGTCTGATCTTGAACTGCAACATAATATTTTTGCCTTTTTGTGTATAGAATCTTTAAAACCAATACTTCCTTGGCAATAACAATGAAAAATATGCAGACTCATAAAATGACTAAGATTGGAAGTCATCTTGTACAATGTTCACGTGGAAAATGGGTTTTGATTGATTTCAAGGTGGAATTTTGACTGAACCATATGAAAATAAGTAGGAAAGTGGGAGGAGAAATGGAAATTATTTCTTAAAAGTAGAATGAAATGGAGGTTGGGCAGTGAGTATGTCATTATAGCAGTGGAAAGGAAAATGAAAGCATTCCTTTAGATTAAAGAATGTTGAGGAGGAAAGATGAAGAGGGAAAAGACTCAATTCAGTTACCACGTAGAACTTACTTACGGTTTAGATGTTAATTCCCATTATTCAAAAATGCTCCCAGATCTTCACCAGTGGACAAATTGGAAATGTGCTAACCAAAAATAAAATAGAATAGATCAAATCAGTATTGCTGATGCTTGGGGACAGTTATGATATCATCCACAAAGAATTTTAAAATAAAGAATGTAAGACGTAACTCCTAATGTCCATGTTTAATATATAGCAGCAGAGAAGGGTAAGGTCAACCTTAGAATAAAATGCTCCCCAGACCAGTGTTTTCTGTAGTAACTTGAATTCATTTAGTCACCAAACACATACTGAATCCCTACTAGGTGGAAGACATAGAGTACAATGATGAACAGATAGACAATGTCAGCTCAGAAGACTTAAAATCACAGAGGTCAATGTTGACATGTCATGACCAAGCATTTCCCAGGAGAGATGGTGTTCATTGCCCAGATCACCTCTCTGTTAAAGATAGAGGCACCAGGCATTTTTTTGTCTTTTGTTATTAAAGAATTGAATCTTCCAGGGCCTTCCTGGTTGCGCAGGGGTTAAAGTCTCAATGCTATAAGTTATCATCAGCCACTACAGCATGAGTTTGAGCCCTGGCCAAGGACTCTCATGATGCAGCACACCTCTCCTGTTTTGCCCGCTGCTCCCCTCAGCAGTGGATTTCAGTGGATCTGCCTGTTATGCTCCCTACTCTGTCTCTGGTGAATCCTCTTATGCCCTCCCCACTCACCACACCTCTGGCCTATACCCCTGTTCTGGTATGCATAAAAAAAAAATCTTAAAAAAGCATCCATTTAGGGCCTCCCTGGTGGCGCAGCGGTTGAGCGCTGGGTTGCGAAGCTGCCCGCGGCCTCTGCGGCGCCGGTTCGATCCCCGGCTGCTCCCCGGCCCCAGAGGAGGATCCCACATGGTGCGCAGACCTCTCCTGCCACCCGCTGCTCCCCTCAGCAGTGTACTTCAGTCCTTCTACCTGCTCTGCTCCCCACTCTGGCTCTGGTGAATTCTCTCACCCTCCCGCGCTTCTGACTGTACCCAGTGCATGTATAAACAAAACAAACAAACAAATATAATAAATAAATAAGTAAAAACATGCCTCTATAAAAAAAAAAAACTATTAAAAAAAAAAGCATCCATTTAACATCCCCTTTTCTGGTCCACACTAAATACGTAAGTTTCTGATAATGATTTAGAGTTCCAGATATGTCTGCTTATTGGAAGAAATACTCTGGTCAAGAAAATATGAAGATTTTAGTTCTTATGATGTTTATGTATCTCTTTCTTATTGTAGTCATTAATAATCAGTGTTTTATATCAGTCTACTGTGAGTCCATCCCAAAGAGATGGATCACTTTCCAAAATGCTGCCAAAATCTGTTTTCTGATCTTGAAGTCAGGGAGCAGATCCAAGTCTATCATCAGTTCCTATGTCTCATGAAAAACCGTCATCTTGGTGATCCTGAGTCTCTGTTACCTATTCTTTTCCTGTCTTCAAATTTCTACAAGGAATAGGTCTTATTAAATTCTTTCAAATAATATTGAGCATAGATGGGAGAGATACTACCTTCACAGCAGTGATGAAACAGATAAGCTCTTTTTTTTTCTTACCTCCTCATAGTATTTCCCTGGTGTCATTTCTCAATCTCATCTTCCCCAGACATCTCCTGCCTCAGGTATGGCTGGCAAAGGGCCAGCCCATCATCTCATCAGATGTCTTTCTACTATTCAGGGAGTGGGGCAGTCTCATACGTGTTAATTTGCTTTTGACGTCTGGTTCTTGTCCATCTGTTTAGAAGTCTGCTGTCATTATCTGGTTACTGGCAAAGCCAACCTGAGGCTATCTTTTAAAAAGTCATAAAAAAAGAAATCAACCTGAAATTACCCCTCCTTTTCTACAGAGACCTTAAGAAGAATAGGAGCTAGGAGCCTGTTACGCCTTAACAAAATCAGCCTTTTCTGGATATCAGCATTTTTCTTTTCTACTTGTTTTTAAAACCCCTTGGTACAAAATCCTTACATTTCTGCCTGATGACTAATAATCTGTTTTTACAATTGTCCTATGCAGATCTCAGTGATATTTTACTTTTTATGCCTCGGATAATATTGTACCTCACAGTTGACTTGGTTGAAGAAATTAGTATTCTGCACTATACATTTTTCATCCAAAGTTGAAATGGGAAAATCATAGTGAACACTTTTCCTTAGGATAGTGTAAGTATATGTGTATGGGGTTGTTTAATTTTGTTGCAATTACTTAGATTTATAAAAAATAATAGGATGTTTAAAACTTTATGGTAGTATTTTTGTTTCTAACCTTTTGAATTAGTAGTTCAGCCCTGTTTCTTCATGAAATATGGAGAGCCTGATTAAAAAGATAGTCTGGGGCCTCCCTGGTGGCCTAGGGGTTAATTCCCCACACTGTCACCACTGCGGCATGAGTTCGATCCCTGGCCAGGAAGCTGACTCACATGGTATAGCAGACCTTTCCTGTCTCTCCCACTGCTCCCCTCAGCAATGGATTTCAGTAGATCTGTCTGTTCTGTTCCCCATTCTGTCTCTGGTGAATCCTCTCACCATCCCTGCACCTCTGGCATATACCCCAGTTCTTCTAAAAAAAAAAAAAAGAGATAGTCTGTTTCTTTCTGACTTATTTCGCTGAGCATGATCCCTTCTAGCTCCATCCATGTTGCTGCAAACTGCATGTGTTTATCTTTTTTGATTGCTGAGTAATATTCCATTGTGTATATGTACCACATCTTCTTGATCCAGTCATCTATTTTTGGGCATTTGGGTTGTTTCCATAGCTTAGCTGTTGTAAATAGTGCTACTATACACATAAGAATTATATAAAATAAAATATTAATAAAAAAAGAGATAGTCTGGATGGGCAGGTTAATTAGGGGGCATCCTGGTTTCCAACATCATAGAACAATTTCAGGAAGTAAAGATCAGGATTCCAAGTATTATCCCAAGTATTACTGGTGAAGAGGAGAATGAGGGGAAAAAAGGATCATTTTTCCATATGTGTTTGGAAGAGCACTTTGAAAATGCCTACCAAGAGAAATGAAGTATTAGTAAAAAAGACTAAAATGGATAGCTGTCATGGCAAATTGGGAGTTGAATCAGCCAGGTGCCAAGGCTGGAAGAGAATTTGAATATATGTATATATACACATACAGAAACCATTAAATTTCATCTAAACATCCTACCTGTCTTTAGATTGATTGTACATTTTAATGCTTATATACTTCATGTCATGGGAATAATTAGTGTGGATTTATTCTATTTTTGTTTTATTTATTTATATATATATTTTGCATAGAAGAACTGGGGTGTAGGCAAGAGGTGTGGGCAGTAAGAGGATTCACCAGAGACAGTGTAAGGAGCGGAACAGATGGATCCACTGAAATATACTGCTAAGGGGAGCAGCGGGCAAAATAGCAGTCTGCTGTGCCATGTGGTCAGGTACCTGGCTGGGGATCGAACTCAGGCCATAGTGGTGATAGCTCTGAGACTTAACCCCTACCCCACCAAAGAGGTCCCTATTCTATTTTTAACTCAGGCTCATTCATTGCCAGATGATGACGTGTTTTTACCCAGAAAAATATAATGCTTGATGATGCTTTGGTTATAGTCTGCTTATTCTCTTCTGTCCATCATGTTGCCCAAAGCAAAAGTCCTCTGCCTTTCCAAATTTCCTCAAATTTCTTTCTTTCTTTACCAGCACTGTAACACTTCCACTTGTTTTAATCCCTTAGTACTTACTTCCAACATGGCGGTTTGTCTTCTGCTCTCACACTCAGCACGGGCAGCCCCTCGGGCTCCATGGTACCCTATCAGTCCCTGGTTCCAGTGCTTCTTGGCAGTCTCTGTGCTGTGGCTTGTCCTCTTGGAACACGTGGTGCTGTTTGCTGTGGGTGTCACTGTTCCTGCTGCTGTGACTACTTCCTTTTAGTCTCTTTCATGGATTCTCCTGCCTCTGTTCTTTAATGGCTACTGATTGTGGGGACCTCTCACCTATTCCATTCGGAGGGTCTCCCAGTACCTTCCCAGATTATTGGGAACCTGCTAGTCCCATCAGCTCCAGATCACATGATCCATAGTGGCCATTCACATTAAAACAGGTCTGACCCTGTACTTGCTTCCTTAAAACAGCCAGTGAGGGACTCCCTGGTGGCCAGGAGTTAAGTCTCAGCACTGACACCTCTATGGACTGAGTTTGATCCCCACCCTGGAAGCTGACCCACATGGTACAGCAGACCTCTCCTGTCTTGCCTGTTGCTCCCTTCAGCAAACAGTGAATTTCAGTAGACCCACCTGTTCTGCTCCCCACTCTGTCTCTGGTGAGGCCAGTCACCCCTTACACCTCTGGCCTACACCCCAGTTCTTCTATACACAAATACATAAAAAAATCTTTAAAAATAAAACAGATGGCCCAATGGATAAAATAAAAACTCTTGCCGTGGCACAGACACCCTCAGAATCTGACTTCTATCTTCCTTATTTCTCTTTTGTTTAATCTACTGCTTTTGATGTTTCTTAGGTTTTATAAAAACTGTACTTTTTCCCTTAAGTAAAAGCATTATCTTAATACTACTATCAAATAAACTAAACATTCATTAATAAGAAAATATTCTGATCTTTATTTTTGCACATTATTCTCAAGTACCCAGTTACAATGAGATTGCATATCCCTTTATGATTTCCTTTTTTTGTATTTTACATTTTTTACAAAGTGTACAGAGGGACATACAATATTTAATAGGCTATTTCTTCAGATCAACAACTTGCATTATATCCTGTAAAAATCTGTACCTCTTTAAAACATTTAACCGACACATCCTTTTTTTTTGGCTTTGTTAGCCAAAATAGCTTAAAGAATTAACTAATGTCAGTATGTAACAGTGACTGTGAGTTCATTTTCTTTTTATATAGACAAATGCATCTTATCCATGAACCTCGTTTTCTGTTCCTGGTTCACATCCCTCTGCTTTCCTCCCTGCACCAAGCAGGAGCCGGCTGGCTCTGGGCTGGAGTACCACGCCCCCCCTCTGCCTGGTAATCTCCAGTGTGTTGAATCTTTTGATGCCTTTTCCCCATTGATACAATAAGGGTAACTTCGATGTCTATATTAAGAGGAGACCGTGACAGTTGCAGGAAAGGAAGCCCACAGCTGCTGCATCGGGTGCTGCCCGCCTTTGTCGTGGCTCTTGTTATTACATCAATTTGCGGTGGGCTCAGGGGGGATTTGCAGAGAAAGCTCGGGAAACCAATAAAGATAATTAAAAGTTTGGAAAATTACAACCATGGAAAACAGGTAAAGGAACAATTATTCAGCCAACAAAAGAAAAAGCCCGAGGGGAGATATAAGAAAGAAAAATGATTTCCTAGAGGATACACTCAGACCATTCTCCATTAGTATTGAGATGAAAGCCCAGGGCAGCATATAGGATTTATATTTGCCATAGGAACATTTCCCAGGCAGTGATAGGCTAGCCAGGAAACTTTGCTCTTAAAACTCCCCATTTTTTGTAGGTCTAAAACTAATGCTTGCTCCTGTCCAGCCAATCTAGGTATGAGGTGGCAGAGTGTAGAGAAGTGAGTTAGGCTCAAAATCCTTTTCTCTTTTCCTCTGTAAGTCAGTCTCTCTCAAGCTCTTTTCTTGCTCCATCCGTCTCTTTAACTATCTCTGTGTCCCCCACTGCCATTTTTCTTTCTTTTTGTTCTCTTCTTTCTCTTGCCAGCCCTCCGGGCTCCTGCTCTGTCCTCCCAGCCCCAAGACAAGCAGGTGTTTTCCAGAAACCTTCCCCAAACTGCTGTTCTGCCTTCTTTCACATTCATTGTATCTTTTGGCTGGCGTTACGGTCGTTTGGAGAAGAGGAAGATTTACACTTCTCTAATGAATGAAGACACAAAAGTTTTTAGGATCACTTACCCTGACTGTATGATTTTCTTTCGTCGTCTTCTTTTATTGACGGTACATGACAAGGCAGCTCCCTACGCCCTCCCCTTCTCCAGGGATTTGGGATGGAACTGTGACAGGTCCAGGGATTCTCAGGGTGGATGAGTCGGGGAAGGACTGCCCCGCAGCTGAAAGTTCCTCTCTTCCTCTTCCGCTCTCTCTGGGGCTGGTGGTGTAGGGGTGGGGGCTGTTACTCCTTGGAGGCCATTTGGGTCCAGCACCCTGTTGCTGTAGCCAACTTCATCATCATACCAGGAGATAAGCTGGACAGAGTGGTCACTGAGGGCAGTGACAACCCCACCATCAGAGGTAGAGGGCTGGGCATCACTGTTAAAATCACAGGACACAACCTGGTCCTCAGTGTAGCCCAGGATTCCCTTGAGGGGGCCCTGTGATGCCCACTTCAATACTTTCTTGATGTCATTGTATTCAGCAGCTTTCTCCACACAGCAGTTAGGACATGTGGGGGTGCGGACACGGCACTGGACAGCTTCCTGCTTAACTCAGGGAGGACCTTGCCCACAGCCCAGGCAGCGCCAGTAGAGCAGGGATGATGTTCTGGGCAGTCCCTTGACCATCACCACAACTCCCCAGAGGGGCCATCATGGTCTACTGGGTGGTGGTGATGGCCTGAACTGTTTTCATCAGTCCTTCCATGATGCCAAAGTTGTCACAGATGACCTTGACCAGGGGGCCAAGCATCTAACTATATGAATTTCTAAGATCTTCTTTCTCCTGCAATGTGCTTCTCTTTATCTTCCTTTTGAATTGAATTTTTCCTATAATTTGTGGACAGCACATTCTACCAGAGAATCTTCAAATTCCTTTTTTAGCCAATATTAGAAGTTCGGGTTGGGGGGACATCATTCAGCAGCACTGTTCAGAGAAGGGAGTGCCCCCAGAATGCTTTCTTTGAGCAATATCTTGCAGGTCCCATTTCTGACTATTGAATGCAGTAGACTGTCATCATTTGTTACAGTATCTCTTTATATATGTGTGCACCATTTTGTTGATGCTGTCAGTAGTCTTCTGTCTGCTCTGTTTCCTCATATTTCTTCTCTGTAATTTTTTTCTGTCTTTTAATTCCTTTTTACTTGTCATTGTATCTTTTTTTTTTTTTTTTTCCTGCATTGGCTCTTCATGATACAACCTGTCCTCTCACTGGGCTTGTGAGAATCGTAAGCAGAATCCATTCAGCACCAAGGTGGCAGACTGAAGCTCATGTTATTTGAGAGAAAGTTGCATGACCGAATTGCTGCAACCATTTTTCTTTTTCTCCCAAGTAGGCACAGTGCCTCATCCTTAACTTTTTTTATCTGGTACTAGATTTTCCCTTAAGTGCTTTAGAAGATACCACGTAATTTCATTTTGTTCTTTTTTTTTTTTTTTTAACTAACACTCATAGTTGAAGGGAATGATGTTCTTTCTCCTATCACAAGTTCATTGTGACCCAATGAACCCCAGAACTAAAGCTGTACTATAAACTCCAGTGAGGTGACTGAAATGGGCACTTTTCTCAAGGGTGCCGTGGAGGGATTCAAGGTAACAAGAAACAGCAGTGGTTGTTGTTAGCAAGGTTTCAAGTTGCCAGTTTATAAAATTGTTAGTTTATAAATTTATAAATGCCACTCAGGTATTTTCAATTTAGCTTAGGTTTAGATTAGTTTTAGTTATAATGCCACACATATGTATCAAATTTGTACTATTTATGAGGTGCTACTAAATTATTTTATTCATTTAAGCCCCCCAAAGACCCTTTGTGTCATCATATTATCTCCATTTAAAATATGTGAAAGCAGACATATTTTTGAAGAGGCTGAAAAGCTTTCCTGAGGTGAAACACGACTCTCAGTGACAGTCTAAGATTTTTTGAAATTGAACTCCAATTTTCTTTCTATTATACTCTAACTATTTCATTTGGCCTCTTGCTTTGAATGATAATTATAGATTGCTATTACTTTGAATAGCAATTAAATATTTGGAAAAATGCATTTACAGCCTGGAAACTTTCCTTTATAAGTTACATCGTCCAACTTAATAATTGATATCAAATTAATAATTGACAAAGTAATGGGCATTGCATATTTTGCATGTGGAATAAAAGATACGTTCTAATTATCATGCATGGTGAATGCCTAGTCTCTTCCACAAAAATGTAAAGTTTCTTACATTAAATGGAGCTTATACAGTATTTTGTTTATTGCTCTTAAATCCCTTTTTTTTTCCTTTTCATGCTATTTTTAGTATATTACATTTGTAATCTAAATGATCTTTCTTCAGATGACAATCAGGATAAATCATTATGTGGCCGCCTGTCAGTAAAGTTGATGATATTATAATGAAAGACCAACTACAGACATTTATTGATAGCTTATTGGGAGTCAGACACAGTGCTAAATGCTTCATAAGAATTTATCTCACGTAGCCCTCAAAATAACTTTATGCAGAAATTGCCATCAAGTTTCACTTATAAAAATAAGAAAATTGAAGTCAAGAGAAGTTAAGTAGCTGCTTCCTTGTTCCCCAGGACTGGTAGACTGTGATGTTAGGCATTGAAATTGGACTTCCTAGCTCTGGAACTCAGGAATATCAATGGTTAAATTAAAAAAAAAAGAAATTAAAAAAATCATAAACTCAAAAAAGCAAAGAAATTTAAAAACTCTTTGGATATTTTTCCATTAACATATTCTCTTTTTAAATAAATATTAAAATTAAAATTAACTTTTATAAAAACAGTCTTATTTGCTGTGTGGACAGATAACAGGAATTATACCCATCATTTTTTTTTTTTATCTTGGAGAAGTAGTGTGCAATCACTATAAGGTTAAGGAGTCCAAAAATTGCTCATTCCCTTGCTAAGCCAATTTAATAACACAAAGAAAGAGCTGTTAGTTTCTGACCCAATTTCTAGGGGTAAATAGTCTTTTTTGGTATTTGTTTATTAAGGTCTATAACTCCTTTTGCTTGTTATTTATTTATCTATTTATTTGTTTGTTTGTTTATTTATTTATTTATTTAGTGGGAACCTCGCTGGCGGCCAGGGAATGAACCGGCACTGCAGAGGCTGCGGGCAGCCTCACAGCCCAGCTCTCAACTGTGTGCCACCAGGGAAGGCCCCTTGATTGTTTATTTTTTATCCTAACACTTTATAGTAAGATAAGTAAAATCTTCTCTAGAGTTAAGACTAGAATAAGCTATATGGTGTCGGTCTCATTTTGTGTAGGTCTCATTTTGTTTGGGTATCAGAGGATTCTTTAAGCTTCCTGGATTTGTATATTTAGTCTGTTTTCCATCTTTAGGAAGTTCTCCTCTATTATTATTACCTAAATACATTTTCTGCTCCATTCTCTCTCTTCCCCCTCTGGTAAAACCATTATTCTTATATTGCCTTTCTTCATGGAGTTAGGTAATTCTTGGAGTGTTTATTCATATTTTTTTTCTTTGTGTCTCTCTTTCCTTTCCTACCTAGCATCTTTTTTCAGTTGCATCTTCAAGTTCACTAATTTGTTCTTCCACTTGGTCCATTCTACTTCCATAGCTTTCTTCTGAATTTTTTTTATCTCCTATGTTGTTCTTTTCATACCCTGAATCTGTATAATTTTCTTATTTATGATTTCAGTTTTTATTTCCCAGTATAGTCATTTGTTTTTCTGAATTTTCTTCCATTTTTTTTGGTGTTTTCATCATGGCAGTTTTGAGTTCTGTTTCTAATAGGAAGATAGATCTTCCATGCATTTGTGATTGGGTTCTGGAGCTTTTTTCCTCCCTCCTTTTTGGTGTGATGTTCCCCTGAGGACTCATATTGCTGTTTGCTGTAGTTTTCCATCTCCCCATTTTGTTTTTTTCTTTTGAGAAGAAAGAAAACTACTGTGGTGATGTTTCCATTGAGTATGGGTCCTCCCTCTCATGCTTGGCCAAGAGTGGTCCTACTAGGGCCATGCAGGCCTCAGAGGCTGCCTTGGGGGCTTTTGCTGCTGCCTTGGGGTTTTCACCAGCTTTTGAATTGTATCTGGCCCCTCCAACCCGCACTGGTCCTGGGGTGGTTTTACCAGGGTCAGGCATATCTCTGCTGCTACCTTGGGGTCTCTGGTGGTAGCTTCCACACTGAGCACACTAACATACATAATTTTTAAGTCCATCTATGGGTTTATTAGACAATTCTTGTACTTTATTATCCTGTTTCAGGCAGTCATTAACAAAGAGACTTAAAGTAATATTTAGTGGCTCATCACTTCATAACTTATGTTTCTCAGTGATTTTTTTTTTTTTTTTGAGGGGAGAGAATGTACTTTAAAGTGAACAAGACCAGTTTGGGTGAGGTTTTATTGACTTATCATGCTCCACTTTGAATGCAGTGTGTGCCAGGCACATCACCTTATAATTGCATCTCATTTCAACCAGAAGTTCTCTAATTTAAATAAATTCTGGTGTTGTTAATCACCACAGATATAATTGTGTCAACATATGCTGAGTGCTTTAGAATCAGTGATTCTGAAGCAGATTGTTCTTTGATAATTCCATCATTTTTTATGAGCTTACATAGGGAATTTGGGTAGTTAAAAATTGAGTACTTTGAGCAGACTTTAGATGCCTCCTGATGATAGGGTTTTTGTGGATTTTTTGAATGAGAGGTTGGCTGTTAATCTGGGAAACTCCCAATCTAATGAATAAGTGAAACCCTTTGTTAAACCAGAAGGCCCGAGATATTTCCTTTCATGAGTCCCAGCTTTGATCATGTCCTATCTAGTCAACTCTACTTAATTGTGTCATTTTATTGCTTATAATTCTGAGTGCTTATGATTCTCAGAGCATATTCTGCTTATTATAGCATATTCTGCTTTTCCTTTTATTTTTAAAGATTTATTTATTTATGCATACAAGAGTTGGGGTACAGGCCAGAGGTGTGTGTATGTGGGGGGTGAGAGGATTCACCAGAGACGGAGTGGAGAACAGAACAGGCAGATTGACTGAAGTACACTGCTGAGGGGAGCAGTGGGTGAGACAGGAGAGGTCTGCTGCGCCATGTGGGTAGCTCCCTGGCCAGGGATTGAACTTGTGCTGCAGAGGCTGTGGACAGCTTCATAGGTTATATCTTAACCACTTGTGCCACCAGGGAGGCCCCATATTCTGCTTTTCAATGTTTGGTTTCAGTGGCTTCTGAGACCTTCTGTAATTTAGTATGGCAACTCTTGCACCAAATTACCTTCCAGGCCACCAGGGTTAGTATGTGGATGCTTCAGTTACAAGAGTGGTTCCTCAGGCTGACTGTGTATAGTATTACCACGGGGGCTTAAAAACCCCCTGATGCCTGTATCCTGCATCAGCTTAATTAAGAATTTACTGAGAAGGGACCCAGGGAATCGTGCATCTTACATAATCCCCAGGTAAATCTACTGTGTAACCTGGATTGAAACTGAGCAGATCTTGGACCAGGACTGAATAAAGGGCAAGTATATTCACATTTGGAAACGAGAAAGGGAGCTGAAATCTGGGAGTAGTGTTTGGGGGATGAGGGAAGTGAAAATTCAGGCAACCTCTTTAAGGAAGTCAGTCAGGACAGAAAGGAAGAGTCAGGTATTAGGTCTATAGAATGGGAACTGGGAAATCAAAGACAGGATAGTAAGAGCACTGTGTAAGAGATGGGGCCTGGAATAGCTGCTGTGTGGGTCACCTGCCATCCATGAAGGTGTGTGCCCAGAACAGAAAAGTCATATTATGAAGAGGACTGGGAAAAAATTGCACTACTCAGTTACATAGGCAGCACTTCAAATTGGTGGAAATTATGCTTGTTCTTTTTGCTATCGTCTGTTCTCAATTTTGTGTACTATTGATTTGCAAGTGGATTGTTAGGCAACAAAAACCCCTGAGTTTTTTAATCAAGGTAACATTAAGTGAAAGATGTCATCCACCTGTTTTCCTTGCAGTGTGCACTCCTGCCTTCTCTATAAAAACCAGATAAGGTTCACCAGATTCAGACACTGATATTTATCTGGAGGCCTCCCTTCAGCTTGTCCTTTTGCCCTTTTAACCGCTCTGAGCATAGCTCTAGGAGCTGGGTAAAAAGCTAATCATGTGTGACCAGAGGTCCTGCTTTTTAAATCTGGGGTTGTCCTAGCTTCTCTTGTGCCTGCTTATGGAGAGTGCATTTGTGCCCTGGTGCCCACATTTCTATTAAATCACTTCCCTGAGTTTTGTTGATTTAATTTTCCAACTGACTGAGCAGTTGTAAATAGACCTCAGTTGTCTACTTAGATGTGGAATCCCAAAACAGACTCTGCTAGCCCAGGCCCCTGTCCTGGTTCCTGGTTGTTGGGACATACACATACCCTGTGAGGAGGCACAGTGGTGTGTCCCAAGCCCCCTAAGCTAAGCTCTCTGTTTGCAGGTAATAAAGCTCTTCAGTTAAAGACCCAATGAACATGTCTAAATGTGTATTTTTGATTATGTGTGAATCTAAAATGTGCAATAAATATATGCTTTTCTATTAATAAATTGAGCATAAATATATACTATATTCAGTCTTGCTTGACATCAACTTCTAGTTCTTCCTCACCTATCTAACTTAGAAGGTTGCATTTCTCCAGAGCGTGGAATTTCTCTTACTTTCTCTCCAGATCTACAAATATACATGGAATGCCTACAGCATCAGGTACTTCTACCAATCTTTAGATAATGCCCAGCACTCCATAACTTGTGTCCTGGTCTATAGGATTCTGGCTGGTGGTGATTTCATGTGTTATTAAATATTCCATGGTGCTTCTCACAGGCTGGGGGCTGCTTAGAGCAGATGCGAAGTGCAGTATGTGGAAAGGACAGCCCAGTTAAGGTTTAGTCTATTTTTGATTAAAAAAAATAGGCCATCTGATAAAAATACCCAATCTACACATGACCTCTACATTCAAGAGGAATTAAAAGTGCATACATTTGGGTTTCAAAGGAATGCTTTATAGGTTGGGCACAAATGTGAGTAACTTAGTTGACATGCAGTTGTTACCATAAGAACACAAAGTTGATACTTGACAGCAAAAATGATCCTAGTGTAAGAACTTCAGAAAAGACAGTTGAAAAAGAGATTATAGATTCTTGTATTGAAGAAGCAAAACAAAGCTCCTTATAGATTAAGGTACAGGTGAGGAATTATGGAAATTGAATGAAAACTTCAGCAATACTGTGAAATCCTAAGTTTGCTTTATAAAATATTAAGGTATAGCTAAGTCACATTTGATTAATCCAATTAAAATATTGATGAGAAGTATCATTTCTTTTTGGTAAGGTACTATTTTATGTGGGGTGTGTGTGTGTGTGTGTGTGTGTGTTTTGGAGAATGTGGAGGCCAGGTTATGGGAATTCTATATTAAATTCTAAGTCAGGATCATTGGGATTTTTAAAAGTTGTATTAGATGTTGATGGGAGCTGTATTTTTTATTTACTTATTTATTTATTTATACAAGCACTGGGTTCAGTCAGAAGTGCGGGAGGGTGAGAGAATTCACCAGAGCCAGAGCAGGGAACAGAACAGGACTGACAAAGTACAATGCTGAGGGGAGCAGCGGGCATGGCAGGAGAGGTCTGCATGACATGTGGGACCTTCGCTGGAGGCTGGGGATCCAACCGGTGCTGCAGAGGCTGTGGGAAGCTTTGCAGCCCTGCGCTCAACTGCTGTGCCACCAGGGGAGGCCCTGAACAGTATTTTTTTAATTCTTTTTTTTTTGGTGTAGAAGAACTGGGGAGTAAGCCAAAGGGACAGGATGTGAGAGGACTCACCAGAATCAGAGTTGGGAGCAGAACAGGCAGATCAACTGAAATACACTGCTGAGGGGAGCTCAGGTGAGACAGGAGAGGTCTGCTGCACCCTTTGTGGGTCAGCTACCTTGTTGGGATTGAACTCAGGCCTTGGTGGTGATAGCACTGAGACTTAACCCTTAGGCCACCAGGTAGGCTCTCAGGACTTGTGTTTTTGAATGTAAAAACAAGCATATTTTTATTTTTTAAAAATATTTATTTCTTTATTTATGCATACAAGAGCTGGGGTACAAGCCAGAGGTGTGGGGTGGGGTTGAGAGGATTCACCAGAGACAGAGTGGGAAAAGAACAGGCAGATTGACCAAAGTACACTGCTGAGGGGAGCAGCGGGTGAGACAGGAGAGGTCTGCTGCACCATGTGGGTATCTCCACAGCTGGCAGGGATCAAACCAGCACTGCAGGGGCTGTGGACAGCTTCACAGCAGTGCACTCAACCGCCTGCACCACCAGGGAGGCCCAAGCATATTTTTAAATCTGACTTTGTAGTGTAGCTTCTGTGATGGCTCCTTTTATGTGTACACTTTGTCAGGCCATTATACCCAGATGTTTAATCAAATATGAACCTAAGTACCTCTCTGAGGGTCTCTTGAAGATGCAGTTAACATCTGCAATTAGTTCACTTTTAGAAAGGGAGCTTAAGCTGGGTAATGTGAATGGGCCCATCCAATCAGTTGAAAAGCCGTAAGAGTAGAAACAGTTTCCTGGAGAAAGAAGGAATTCTTTCTAAGGATGGCAACAGCAGTGACTACCAAAGGGAGCCAGGCCTTTCAGCTCACCCTGCAGATTTCAGACTTGCCAGCCCCCACAATTGCACAAGCCAATTCCTTGAAAGAATCTTTTGAATTATGTGTCCATGATGTATGTATCTGTCTATCTGCATCCTGCTGGTTCTGGTTCTCTGGAGATGTCTTACTGATAGAGCTTCCTAAATGGAAAACGTTTTGAAGAGTTGGAGCAGGTAGTATCGGTAGATGTTGGACTAGGAGACTGGGGCTTGTTGCTCTGGTGTTCCCATCTCAGTGAGTGGTTTTTCTTTTTTATATTTTAATGAATTTATTTTTTTTCTTACATCATTGTAGTCTCCATAGTTCTCCCACCAACCTATCACCTGTGACCCATCACCATATTTCCTTGTGTTCATCCCTCCCCTGGTTTGACCCACCCCCTTTTTACTGGATGCCTCAGATATATTGTCAGCTGCTAGTTTTGACTTTTTCTTGACCTTTTTTTTTTTTGTTTCTCTATATTCCACATGTAAGTGAGACCATCTGGTATTTATCTTTTTCCTTCTGACTTATTTCGGCCAGCATCATCCCTTCCAGCACCATCTATGTTGCTGTAAATGGCATGAGATTGTTTTTTTTTTTTGATTGCTGACTAATATTCCATAGTATAAATATGCCACAACTTTTTGATCCATTTGTCTATTTTGGGGCATTTGGGTTGTTTCCATATCTTGGCTGTTGTAGATTGTACTGAAATAGCCATAGAGAGGTGCAGGTTTTCTTTTGAATGGATGTTTTTGTGTCCTTTGCATAGATTCCTAGGGGTGGAATTGCTGAGTCATAGGGTAGATCTGTTTTAGTAATTTGAGGAACCTCCACACAGCTTTCCAAAATGGAGGTGTCCCAACAATATTTTTGAAAGAGTAAATGAACAGTGGATCCTGCCCCTCAGTTAAGTGTCTGAAGTGGCTGTTCTTTCAGTGCTGGTGTGTCCCTTGTCCCCGGGTTACTGAATAGAACTCCCTAGGCAGACAGACCTTTTGCTTGTACCCAAATATTGTTTATGGGGGTGATCCATGAGCCAGCAGATTTAAGTCAATTATGCAGAAATTTCTGGCATCGTATGTTGGTGGCATAAATGTGTCACAAACTCAGAGTACAATGTGAGCTGATCCACTTTAACTTTTCTAATCAGTGAGGAGTGGTTCTACCTTCTACCTACATTCATCAGCACCTACCTTCTGTCTGAAATGTTACCCATTTAATCACACTTAAACTTGGTGACTAACCTAGTCCAAAATGGGGTCCTTGGGATATTTCTCAAACACCAGCCACAGAGAAAGTTGCACTATCTGATTATTCTACTTCACGTGTCTTGCTGCAAACCTGGTGTCACCTTTGCAGTTTGCACCTGCAGAACTTCAAGGCCTCCTGTCCAGTCCCAGACCCAGACCCTGCACAACCTAGACCCTGTACAGCCAACCCAGACCCTGCACAGCCACAAGAGCACCTCTCACCCCAGTATGGCGGGATTCACAGGAGCTCCCTTCAGTACTACTGGGTACTAATAACGGTTCTCCCTCCCATGCCCCAGAGTAGAAAGGAACAAGCCAGTAGCTTTGACACTCACTTTTCTTGCAGTAATTGTTTGAAGAGCCTCCATTTTTCTTACACACTGCTGAGCTGTCACATCCCCCTCAACTGGTCTGTATTCTTCCTGTCCTAAGCGATGGTCAACCCATTTTCTCTTTTGTGAGTGTCTTGTTTATTATACACTATCCCTTTTCCTTCCCCACCTTGTCTTAACCCAGAGAGATACTAGGAAATTTCCCTGGAGACTTTTCATGGAACCATGGTAATTTCTGCTTTGAGGTGACATTCTGTTTCACCCCTTGAAATAAATGAAACAGTTTTTTTTTTTTTTTGCCTTCTCATTGCACTTGATTTAATCTCAAGATTTAAAAAGCTACTTGACTTCATATCTATCTCAGGCATTATATATGCAAAGTGGTCACCCCTGCCTTGGGTAAGGAGTATCATCACTTTTCCATTAAGAGATGCCAAGAAGCATGGTTAGTTAAAAAGGCGAAAGATGCTTAAAATGCAGGAACTTACGAAAGCAAAGCAAACAATCTAAATTCCAAATATAAATTGTCCACAAGACTTAGAACAGGGACTAAAGTGCATTCTGGGCACTCAGTGTCTTACCCATCATCTCTAATTTTCAGCTTCATTTTTTATTTTTCCTTTCTATGGTCTTCTTTCTACCCAGAAGAGTTTCACTGCTCCAGCCCGCCCACAGCTTTGATCAAATTTCAGGAATCTTCCATGTACCTCACCTCTCTGGGGGCCCCTTCCAATCTGACAGAAGATGATTTGCTCCCCAAGGTTACGTTAATCTTTTATGATTGATCCCAGGGTTCTCCCACAATGACCACAATAGCGCCATTTTTTTTTTCCTATAATAGTTTGGAGAGGAAGGGAGGCATCTGAGGAGTTGAGCAAAGTTTATTCATTAAAGCACTAGCTTTACATTCAGATTTCAGCCTGAGCTGACTTCCTCACTGCCTCAAGGTAAGGCAGTTTGACCTGTGGAGCTGTTTGGCCTGTCTCTATAGAAGTGTATGTTTTCCCAGCTTGAATGACCTTGGCTGTGGCTGAGCATTGCATTTAGCCTGATCTCTATGCCCCTCATGGATAGGCACCCTTGGACATACTGTAGTTCAGTTCCAGGCCACTGCAATGAAGCAAGTATCACAATATAGTGAGTCACATGGAATTTTAGTTCCCCCAGTGCGTGTAAAAGTGTAATCTATTTAAGTGTGCAACAGTGTTGTGTCTAAAATGAGCATGTGCATGACTTAGTTAAATAATGCTTTATTGCTAAAAATGCTCACCATCATCTGAGCTTTCAATGACTTGAATTGCTAGGAGAAACTCTTGCAAAAATAGAGTAACTTTGAAGCACAATGAGGCAAAGCACAGTGAAATGAGGTACAATTAAAAAATAAAACAAATGATAGGTACTTAATTTTTTCTGTAAATTTCAAAAATATGGAAATGACACACAACTACACAAAAGTACATAGAAAACATATATGTATAGCATGATTATTACAAAGTGTATCCTTACAAAGTATTTTTAAGTAAAAACCCATATTAACCATGGTACCATTCATGTTAAGGAAAACAAACATCAGGGCCTCGCTGGTGCCTTAGGGGTTAAGTCTCAACACTGTCACTGCTATGGCCTGCGTTTAATCCTCATCTAGGGAGCTGACCTACACAGGGCACAGCATACCTCTCTTGTCTCGCCTGCTGCTCCCTTTAACAGTGTATTTCAGTAGATCTGCCTGTTCTGTTCCCCACTCTGTCTCTAGTGACTCCTCTTGCCCCCGCAACTCTGGCCTATACCCCAGTTTTTTATGCATACACACACGAAAAAAATCCCAGCACCCCAGAAGCTTTCTATTTTTATAAAAACCTCTCTCCCTCCAAAGTGACTACTCCCTCAGTTTTTTGCTGTTCACTTTCTTGCTTTTCTTTATAATTTTACCAATTTTAATACTTCCCTTACAGTCATTTAAATAACTATAGTTTGCCTGTTTTTGAGTTTTATGTAGTTTTAATCATACACTATATTCTCTTTTTTGGTCTGTCTTCTTTTGTACAATAGTTTTCTGAGATCCATCCTGGCTTTGTATGATAATACTTTGTTCATTTCCATTGTAGAATAGTCTGCATTGTGTGACTGTTCTATGATATATTTATCCATTCTTCTGTTAATAGACATTCAGGCTGCTTCCAGTTTCAGGCTGTTACAAATAATGATCCTATCACCATCCTTGCACATTTCTCTGGATGCTTGTATTCACATCTGGTCCAGGAATTTTCTTATGGGAAAGTTTCTAATAATAAATTCAATTTTGTGAATAGTATGGGTCTGTTTTATTAATTCCTTTTTATTATGTACATTTTGCTAGCTTGTGAATGATTTTCTAGAAAGGTGTTGATTTCATCTGTGTTTCTTAAAATTCACTCAACACCTGTTTTAATCTCTATGTGACCCCATCGCTTGAGACTGGTTAGTATACGGTCTTTTCCTCAGACCACCTTTGTTCATTCTCTTGCACTGTATGATACCATTTTTTCTTATTGCTTGTTTAAATCCTATTTCATTTTTTAAAATTATTCCTATCTTTCGGGGTTTATTTTTCCCCATTTCTTGAGAGATAATCTTCATTTATTAATTTAATATTTTCTAATATATTTATTTAAAACTAAAAGCTCAAGAATGAATTTAGGTATATCTTGCACTATTTTCAGTGCTATCAACTTCAAAATATTTTCTCTTTTTAACGACATTTCAGTTTTAAGTCACATGTTATTTGGAAAGGTAGGTCTTAATTTCCAAAGATACAGGAATTGTCAAGTTATGTTTTTATTGTTGATTTATAGTTTAGTTACACTGTGTTCAAATAACATCCTCTATGTGATTCTGTCATTTAAAGTCTTTTGAGACTTGCTTTATGACCTTGTTAATGGTCAGTATTTTAAATGTTCCGTTTCCTTATTCTGTAGTGTGGAGTGAGTTATTCTCACCATCACATAGAGTTTGCTAATCCTTTTATTCAAAATTTTATGTTCTTATTGGTGGTTTTTTGTCTGACTGCTTTATTAGTATTGATAAAAATGTGTTAATATCTCACTTTTTGGTGAATTTCACCCATTTTTTTCTCAGCATTTTGTAAACCTATTTTAATCTCTTTATCTTGAGGGTACATTTTACCTCCCTGGTCATTTGAACTGTTGCCATTAAAAAGTTTCCTCAATATTTAATTGAATACTTTGTTTTTAAAATTGATAGAAATATAGTTACATCAAATGCCTTTTTGCTGTTGTTTGAATTTTATCTTTTAAAATTTTTTAATAGTATTTTACTTTCAGCCTTTATAAAGCCCCAGTTTTAGATGCATTTTTAATGGAAAGCATATAATTGAGTTTTGACAATTGAGGTCTGAAAAGTGTCTTTATTCTGTCTCCTACCTCCTCTGCTTTCTGCATTGTCTGTTTCCTTTGCCTGCTTCGTTTTCTTAAGTATTTATTTTTTCTTGTTAGAGATTTTCATCAAATACATGCTATGTCTGAAGTCTGTTCATTTTAAGAGTAGGCAATAAAAAGATGATTGGGAAGTCCCTATATAGAGACAGTTTGTTGCTGTAAATCTTGTTTTTTTTTTTTTTAAGATTTATTTATTTATACAAGCACTGGGTACAGTCAGAAGGGTGGGAAGGTGAGAGAATTCACCAGAGCCAGAGAGCGGAGCAGAACAGGCAGACTGATGAAACACACTGCTGAGGAGAGCAGTGGGCATGGAAGGAGAGATCTGTCGTGCCATGTCGGACCCTCACCGGTGGCTGGGGATCGAACCGGTGCTGCAGAGGCTGCGGGCAGCTTCACAGCCCAGCGCTCAACCACTGCACCACGAGGGGGGGGCCCCATGGTTGTAAATCTTGAGGGGAGGGATCGCAGTTGCTGGGAAATTGCCTCTTTCACTGGAGCACCCCCAAAAGCCTTTTGGGGAGGGCGGGCCTGGTTGGTTTTCTTTGAGCCGAATTTCTGTCTTCAACCTAGGCAAGCAGCATTGTGTGTAACAGGTCTCACAGTTTGATATTTAAATTTCCTTATAATTTTGAAATTCTAAATTCACTAAGGCCCTGCTTGAGTTTCTCTAGACATCAAATGTCCATCTAGCTTAGGTGGGGTGGGAGTCATTTCCTGGCTTCATTGGCTGAAGGAGGGTACCGGGGGATCTAACTACTCATCAGGGGGGATTTCCAAATCCCATGTCCAGTTTCAGCCTTTACTAGTGATATTGGAGTGTGGTGGCTCAAAATACAGTAATGTCAGAGTGCTGGTTACTGACCTCAGAACTGGTGAGAGTGGTATAGGTTACAATAATAGAATTTGTTCTGTTCTATCAGAAACAACAACAACAACAACAACAACAACAGAATCTCCCTTGTCCTTGGCACAGATGTTCAGGTCTTGGCACACACATTGACAACCTACACACCAGTCACAGTGACTTTGTTGGATGTCAGTGACTTTGGAAACATCTTTTATATCAGTATTAACTGGGCTTCATTCCAGGGAGTGGAGAAAGAATAAAATAGCACTGTGGTAGCTGAACGTTCCAGTTCTAACAACATAAATAAAACTCTGAAAATTCATTGACTCATTTGGGAGGAACTTGATGGATCTGAAATACTCACAAGGTGGGTGGAAACATGGCTTTCTTTTTCTTTTTCTTTTTTCTTCCACAGGCCAGTGTGGTAGGGACAGTGAAGCACACAGAGCAAAAAAAGAGCATAAAATTCTTTGTAATTAAATCAAATGAAGCTGTATAATTAGTGTTATTGTGAGCAAATTTATGGAGCTATAAGAACCATCTCACTTCTAATTTGAAGAGCATTTGATAATAATTAGGCATTGTGACCATGTATTTGGCTCCTACCCAGAGGATTCCTGTCGAGGACTGGCTGAGGGTGAAAAGCATGAGCTGGTTAGCACCCCAGTCACATTTAAAACCACAAAGTATTTCAGAGACCTTTTTTATCTCTTCTTCAGAATTTCTCATGTCGTTAGCAAACTTTATTCTAAGGTTTCTGGAAACTCTCTCCAGCTCTCTAGTCTACACTAAGCAATGTCTGCTTAATCTGATATTTTTGTTACCTTCTCCTAACACATTGTAGCAGACCTATAAAAATCCTTTACCTGTCAGAAATTCAGCCTCCACTCTCTCTGAGCAACACTTTATCTGTCGTTATTTTTTTCTTTGTCAACACTTTTTATTTCTAAAGCATGTTCCCTGTAGACTAGCAAGCTAAGCGATGTAATTACTTTATCTAGCTTTGTATCTATTAAATGCATAGATTCCCCTACTTATTGTCACTTATTTGACACTCTTTGGTGGGGTGTGCCACAACTCACAGAGTAAAGACACATTCTAACAGATTTGTTTTAACTAGAACCTGTATGTATATTTTTTAACTGCTGAGGGGAATACTGTTCCAAACTTTAGCACACTTATGCAACTCCTAGATATAAATATTATATTAATATTTTTAATTAAAAATTATTTTTGTGAATTATTTTATATAATTATTACATCATTTTTCATTTTTGCACAATGTATACATTTTCATTTTGGTTATATTCCCCATACATTCCCACCCCCTTTTTCTGACTCTAATCCCTCTTCTACCCTTGCTGGCCCCCCACTGTAGTGTGTCTCTGGTCTATAGTTGCTTGTTGATTTTGATTTTTTCTTTATTATACTTATTCTTTTTTTCTGGTCCTTATTTAGGTTTTCTAAACTCCTGCTATGAGTGAGACCATCCTAGATTTTTCTTTTTCTTTCTGGCTTATTTCACTGAGCATGATCCCTTCCAGCTCCATCTATGTTGTTGCAAATTGCATGAGTTTATCTTTTTTGATTGCTGAGTAATATTCCATTTTGTGTATATACCACATCTTCTTGATCCAGTCATCTATTTTTGGGCATTTGGGTTGTTTCCATAGCTTAGCTATTGTAAATAGTGCTGCTCTAAACATCGGGGTGCAGGTGCCCTTTTGAATTAATGTTTCTGTGTCCTTTGGGTAAATATCTAGGAGTGGAATTGCTGGATCATGTGGAAGCTCTATGTTTAGTAGGCCAAGAAATCACACAGCTTTCTATAGTGGTTGGACCATTTTGCTGTCCCACCAGCAGTGCAGGAGAGTTCCATTTTCTCCACATCCTCGCCAACATTTGTTGTTGCTAGTTTTTTTTTTTTTAATATGTGTCATTCTCACTGGTGTAAGATGGTATCTCATTATAGTTTTGATTTGCATTTCCCTGATTACAAGTGATGTTGAACATTTTTTCATATGCTTGTTGGCCAGTTGCATTTCCTCCCTGGAGAATTTACTTTTTAGTTCTTCTGCCCATTTTTGACTGGGTTATTTACTTTGTTTTTGTTGAGTCTCATCAGCTCTTTGCAGAATTTTGTGATCAGTCCTTTATCATTAGTGTTGTGTGCAAAAATTTTCTCCCAATCAGTGGGGTGTCTCTTTGTTTTGGTTACTGTCTCTTTTGCTGTACAGAAGCTCTTTAATTTGATGTAGTTCCATCTGTTTATCTTTTCCTTCACTCTCACTGCTTTGGATGATGTGTCTTTAGAGATGTTACTGAGGTGTATGTCATGAAGCATTTTACCTATATTTCCTTCTATATATTTTATGGTTTCAGGTCTTATGTCTAGTTCTTTAATCCATTTTGAGTTGATTTTTGTACATGGTGTTAGGTAGTAGTCAAGCTTCATTCTTTTGCATGTAGCGACTCAGTTTTCCCACACCTATTGAACAAACTTTCTTTATTCCATTGCATATTCTTTGCTACTTTGTCAAAGTTTAGCTGATCATAGATTTGTGGGTTTATTTCTTTTTTTTAAAGATTTATTTTATTTATACAAGAGCTGGGGTACACTCCAGATGCGAGGGAGGGTGAGAGGATTCACCGGAGACAGAGCAGGGAACAGAACAGGCAGACTGATGAAATCCACTGCTGAGGGGAGCAGCGGGTGAGGCAGGAGAGGTCTGCTCACCATGTGGGTTTCTCCAAGGCTGGTGGGGGTTGAACTGGCACTGCAGAGGCTGCGGACAGATTCACAGTGCTATGCTCAACTGCCTGCACCACCAGGGAGGCCCTGTGGGTTTATTTCTGAATCTTCTATTTGGTTCCATTGGTCTGTGTGTCTGTTCTTGTTCCAATACAATGCAGTTTTGATTATTATGGCTTTGCAGTATAGCTTGAAGTCCATTCCCTTCTTTTATTTTTTTTTCAGGAGAGCTTTGGCTATTCAAGGTTTTTGGTGGCTCCATATGAATTTCATCAATATTCTTCTATTCGTTTGAGGAATATCATTGAAATTTTTATTGGAATAGCATTAAATCTGTAAATTGCTTTTGGTAGGATGGACATTTTGATACTGTTAATTCTTCCAATCCATGAGCAGGGGATGTCTTTCCATTTCTTTGTGTCTTCTTTTATTTCTTTTAACATTGTTTTATAGTTTTCTTTGTATAGATCCTTTACCTCTTTTGTTTGGTTTATTCCCATGTATTTGATTTTTTTTTGTTTCAATAATAAAAGGGATGGTTTTCTTGATTTCTTATTCTTCAGATTTATTATTTGTGTATAGGAAGACTACTGATTTTTGCATGTTGATTTTGTATCCTGCTTCTTTTCTAAACTGGTTGATAAGTTTGATTAGTTTTTTCTGTGGAGTTTTTAGGTTCCCTATGTATATTATCATATCATTTGTGAATAGTGATAGTCTTACTTCTTCCTTCCCTATTTGGATTCCTTGTATTTCTTTCTCTTGTCCTACTGCTCTGGCTAGGATTTCCAGTATTATATTGAAAAGTAGTGGTGAGAGTGAACATCCTTGTCTTGTTCCAGATCTTAATGGAAGTGCTTTTCAACTTTTCACCATTGAGAATGATATTGGCTATGGGTTTGTCATATATGGCCTTTATGATATTAAGGTATGTTCCTTGTATCCCGATAATTTCAAGGGCCTTTATCATAAATGGGTGTTGTACTTTGTCGAAAGTTTTCTCAGCATCTATTTATATTATCATATAGTTTTTATATTTCTTTTTGTTGATATGTTGGATTACATTGATTGATTTTTCAGATGTTAAACCATCCTTGTATCCCTGGAATAAATCCTACTTGGTTGTGGTGAATAATCTTAGGGATACATTGTTGGATTCTGTTAGCTAAAATTTTATAGAGGATTTTTGCATCAGTGTTTACCTTCACTCACATACACCCATGCAAATCAAACTTGCTTCTTAAGCTACTTTGAACAGCATCTGGATCTTAGCCAAATTATTAAGTTATTTTATGCCTTTCTAATTAGTTTGGAAGGAAGCATCATTATGTAGGATAACTTAATGCCACATGGGCTCAACTTACAATTCACTTTTACAATTCAGATATGTTTCATGTGGATATTTACAGACACAAAGAAACTTGGGAGGATAACCACAAAAATTCTGTAACTTTAACATTAGTGTTGAGGCTGTAGTGTTATATAAACTTGTGAGCCTCTGAATTTTGACTGTGAAAGACAAGCAATGAATATAGTTTGGCAGTATTCATTCAAAGGACAGTGAAATAATTTTTTTCTTTTTCACAGCAATAAAATTAATGTATTTTTAGTATGTAACTATTATTTGTGAAGGCAAAAAAGTACACAAAGTTATGTATTATGTATAGTGTCATTGTAAAGAATTCCTTTAAAACAATTAAGATTCACTATATACCATGCAGAGGTTTTACACTATCTTTTATAAGTCAACTAACTTGTATTCAAATTAAATAAATTTGAGACATGTGACTGCAGAAATTCAAGGATTTTTTAATTCTTATATTTGTATGTTTTAACCTTTTCCTAGCTTGGCCCTGATGTCAGATATTTAACTAATCTTAATCAATTGGCTACTTAATTCATTTAGATATCTATTGCATTCCTAAATCATGTTATATACAGGACAGGAATTCCACCTGCCTATGTGAATGAAATGTCTTTACCCTTGACTCACTGCCTTGTGGGAGAGAGGGGTAGGGTGAGAAAATCATTAAACTAATTTGGGAAAATTATTTGATGTAGAAATATTGTCAAAATGTTACATTACCACTAGGAAACACATGATTTTCAAGGGTAAAGGCAGGCAATTTCTCAGGGGACAGACTGAGTTATTAATCTCAGTTTGGAGGAAAGGGGATGACATTCTAGACAAAGAGACCATTGTACACAAAGATGTCAAATACACTATAGGATGGTGGGGTTCTGGGTGAGGCAGGTTTCGTGGTGGGAGAAAGTCTGACAGAAGGTGATCATGAGAGGAAAGATGAAAGATTTTTTATGAATCTGAAAAAGAAGATGGTTTTGCAGGGGAGTCTTCATATCCATGCTGCACTCCGTGACAATGGGAACTATTATATAATTTTAGAAAGTGGGAGTAGTAGTCCAAAGGTTATAATTTTTTTGCATGATTATTATGAAAGTGTACTAGAAGCTTTATAAACTTTATTTCATAGAATCCTCAGGAAACTCTTGTGAAGAAGGGAAAGTATTTTTATCCTCATTCTACAAAAAAGATATTGGAGAACTATTGAATTTTTGTCCCAGTTGGTTGCAAACCCAGTACTTTCTGGTCCCACAGGACCAGCTTCTCTGCTTTACCGTATAACTTCCCCAGAAGTTGCCATAGTGGCAATAAAATGATTATAATAAAGGAAAGACAATGAAATAGGAAGCTATTGCTTCAGTGCAGATTCAAGATGAGTTTAAAGAGAATTAAGACATTGGTAGTAGTGGTAACAGAAAGATAGAAAACAGCACTGAGTGCCTTTCAGAAGTAACCCCAGTGATGAATCAAATCTTGACAGTAAAACAGAGGGAGGAATTGATGTTGTTCTAATCTCTGCATCTAATGCAAATTAATTTCACTGAGTGGTTTGAAGCAAGGAAGGAATGACAGAAGAATTGATGTAGGTTGGCTGTGTACAGTCAGAGTAGGTTTGTTCTATGAAAGCATCTACAGTTTTCTCATAGATCTTTTCCTTATAGAATTAAAGAATGTGAGTGGCTAAAGTTGGGGAACTTGAGGTGGATGTTTCTGTGAGTTTTGCTTGATTGAGCAATTTTAGCTATTCTAGTATATTGCTTTTTAAAAAAATCTTTTATTTTATCTTTTTATTTTTTTTGTAGGAGAACTGGAGTGTAGGCTAGATGTGTGGGGTTGTGCATGAAAGGATTCACCAGAGACATATCTTTTTTTATTTTTTATGTAGGAGAACTGGGGTGTAGGCCAGAAGTGTGGGGGTGTGCATGAAAGGATTCACCAGAGACAGAGTGGGGAGCAGTACAGGCAGATCTACTGAAATCCACTGCTGAGGGGAGCAGCGGGAGAGACAGGAGAGGTCTGCTATGCCCTATGTGGTTCAGCTACCTGACAGGGGATCCAACTTGGGCTGTAGCGGTGATAGCTCTGATCCTTAACCCCCAGGCCACCAGGGAGGCCCCTATTCTAGGATATTTCTTTCTTTTTTTTAACTTTTATTTTATTTTATTTTTTAAGATTTATACAAGATTTATTTATACAGGAACCGGGGTACAGGCCAGATTCTCAGGAGGGTGAGAGGATTCACCAGAGACAGAGTGGGGAACAGAACAGGCAGACTGACAAAATATACTGCTGAGGAGAGCGCGGGCAAGACAGAAGGATCTGCGCTGCCATGTGGGACCCTCGTTGGCTGGCTAGGATAGAACCAGCACTGCAGAAGCTGCGGACAGCGTCACAGTGTGGCGCTCAACCGCCTGCGCCACCAGGGGAGGCCCTATTCTAGGATATTTCTCATAAAGTTCTGAAGTACTTTTTATATTCTATTGAATCTCATTCTATAGCTTCATACTTTAGGTCTTGCTTAGAAGATCTATACTCATATATTGAGCTCCACCAAAGTCTTTCAGTAATCAAGAATTAGGAATTTTGAGCACAAATACTATAATACAGTTTTTTGGATATTAGTTACTAAATGATTGGATTATAAGCTGTTAATCACTTTATCACAAATACAAAAAGATTGAGAAGTTCATATTCTATGTCTAGCTTTATTTGCTAGAGTTTTGTAGTAAACCTTTAGAGTTTTTGCTTTAATTTCAGTGTTTAATATTGGTCTATGGTTATGTAAGTCAGTCTCTTATTCTTGATTTATTTGAAGCCCCCAATTTTGTTTATGTTGCCCAAACATGACTGAGAGAGACATCTGTGGTGTTATGAATCCACTGGCCCCAGATTTGTCTTCAGTGAAGCGTGAACCCACATTGGGTTGGTGAAGTATGTTTACTCCTCCTATAAAGTTTCAGAGATTCAACTCCTAAATTACCTATCCTTGGGTCATCCACTGATATATAAATAATAGATTGAAGTAAGCTGGAGCTTTTGTTGCACGTGACCAAGACTCTCACCTATAAGACATGTTCTTTATATTAGGGTTTTATTGATTGTTTTGCCCACTTAGAGTCTGTTTAGTTTATGGCTATTTAGCACTTAACTTTTAGTAGATAGGGTAGTCTTAGTAGCTCATGTTTTTCAGACTGTTGTGATATTTATGGACCCTATCAAGATTCTGTATATTGAGGTTTTCTCACATTTCTTGTGGATTTGACAGTTGAGATTGGGATACCGAGATAAAGTAAAAACTGAAGTTACAACATGAAAAGAAATTAATTTAGAATTTTTAAAGGAAATAGCAATGATCTATATTTACTTAAAAAGCTGGTAGTATGACAATATCTTCTAACACAAATAAAACAAGCAGATAATGGATGTATGGTTGAAATAATGAGCTAAGTCTGAACAAAACTTTAATGATGCCCTTACCAAATAAAAGTTAATTCTGAATTGCTTCCCAATGCCATTGTGCATGAAGCTCTACAATCACACATATTTTAAAGAATCCAGTGGATATTTAAACTGACTAAATGGCTGATGTCAATGTAACCACTCTCTGTCCTTTGCAACCTGAGCAGAAAATATTGTTAAATGTTAATGGTTGTGCAAATCAGGGAACTCGTAGGTGACATTTTTGTAATGACAGGTCTTTTTATTTGTAATTCTTTATATTTGTGCAAAGTAGCAGAAATAAGGATAACTACTAACTTTTCTACATCATCCCTCACTTTAAATCTATTAGTTATTTCTTCCGTTGTCAGTGATACCTCATCTGCATTGTTACCAGTAACACCAGTAGCCATCACAGTCACAAAATTAGAGTCAAGAGGAGGGACATTTATTACTTTGTGCTGACATATCAGTCTAGAGGAATAAAGAACAGCTATTTTGCAGTTAAGAAGATGCAAATGTAGTTGGAGAAATAAGATGGACTCAGAAAACAGTTTCAAACATCTTTAATGTTTTGGTGGAAAAAATTTTCCTGACTCAATCTCCTTTTATTAGTGTTTCTAGGATTTAACGTGTGTGTGTGTGTGTGTGTGTGTGTGTGTCTACCCACACCATACAGAAATACTTAAAATAGTTCGGGTCATTTCATTAACTCACTAAGCAAATGTTTTAATGATCACTTACTATCTGCAGGCAGTTCTGGAGGTACTGAGGAGTCAGTAGTGAAAAGGACAGACTCCTTATCCTCATGGAGCCTCTTCTCTAGTTTTAGATAACAAATAAAATTCAATTTTATTGTTTACCTTGGTTTTCAATGATTAGATTCTGTTCCTGCATGTTGTAGCAATTTTTTTAAACAAAAGATGGGTGTTATTGATAAAAATATGTAGAGGATATAGATGATATTTTGTCTTTCAGAAAAGGTTCCTTTCCTCTGTTAGGTGGGAAGAGTAGAAGCTGATCACCTTGAAACTGGTCACAGGAGGACTGGAAAAGGACTGATACATATTTTCACTCATGATCCACCCACTTCCCATGTTCTCCAGCTTCTCATAGCCCTGTGGATTCTCTCCAAGGCCATAGCCTTTGGCAGCTTCTGAATTATAATAGTCTTGTCAGCATTGTCAAGTCGCCAAACATCTGCTACGTTTTCCTGAGGCTTTTTGCTTTGTCCTTCATTTTGGCAAATGTCTTGAAAGAGATCGTGTCCTCCCGGGCCCCTCCTTTTCACTTGTCTGTTGGCTCCTTACACTTCTGGTGTTGTCTCTCTAGCTCACTGAGACTGCCTTCTGCCCAGCTGAGGCTACGTTCTCCTCCTTCAGTCTTGCAATGCAAAATCAATAAATGTCCCCAGAGACAATATAGCTTGCTTTTCCACAGCCGTCTCCAAGCTGGTATCTTGGTCTTTCTGGCCTCATGGATTTGTCATAAATCAGATGCCTTTAAGTGGATTTTGGGGTTCATTTTACTGTTTGATTTCATTATTTAGTTCTCTGCTGAGTTATTGATCTGTTGAAAGTATATCCTTTTCCTTCCTGTTTTTAGATACAGAAATGAAAGAATAATGACTTCTTCCATACATATCTATACAAACACAAGGAATGTGCCCTGAAATTTCTACCCTATTTCAAAGTATTCTAGAACTATTTGGAGAAGTGAGCAGGTAGGGATGGGGCCTTGAGGAAATTCTTCAGTATAGGAACTGGACTTCTTCTTTGAAGGAGCTGGACCATTACCACAGCAAATACTCTATGAGGCACTGATCTCACTGCCCAAGAACTGTCCCACAATGGTAGAACATGCTGTCCAGGTTAACACGGGGGTTTTCAAGTAGACACTGCTTAGAGTAGTGAACTCCATATAAGTGGGAGACAGAGACTTAAAGTAAGCCTTGGTGAGCTGCAGCTTTTGACTGCTCTTCCAGAATTCTGAATCAGCCTCAAAGAAAATAATTCCTGATCTTCACTGCCCACCAAAATACTGGGGGGCAAGGTGGGTGTTCTTTTTTGCTATACCCCTATACTGGGGTGTAGGCCAGAGATGCAGGGGTTGAGAGGGTTCCCCAGAGACAGAGTGAAGAGCAGAACAGGTGGGTCTACTGAAATCCACTGCAAAGGGGAGCAGTGGGCAAGACAGGAGAGGTCTGCTGTGCCATGTGAGGTTAGCTCCCTGGCTGAAGATGAAACTTAAGCTGTAGGGGTGATAACACTGAGACTCAACACCTAGGCCACCAGGGAGGCCCAGTGTTCTTTTTTTAAATATGTCATTGCTTGTTGTAAGATAGTACAGCAAAGTGGTTAATTTCATAGATTGGGCAGTCAAACAAATTTAGATTCATATCTTGTCCATTTCCTATGTGCCCGACCATGAGCAAGTTGCAGAAACTCTTTAATGTCTTAATTCCATATTTGTGAAATGGGAATAATGCTGCATTTCACTGTGCTGAGATGAAAGCTGACAGCAGCCATGATATTTAAAGTGTTATTAGTGATCTCTGACACATCGCAAATATGCGATTTATGGTAGCTATACATTTTTTGATAATTGTGGAAATACATAAAATTGGAGACACAGAATTTTGAGATGAGATGTTAAAATATTTACCTATGCTGCCCAAGTTGGTGAATGAAGCTTATAGAAAAAAATAGTTAGGAGTTCATGAGTTAGTTTGGTGTTAAATAAAGCCATTTAAATACCTGTTTCTTTTATAGATAACAAACCATCTGAAATAACTTGAGGAAAAGCTATCAATAATTGAATTAGAGCCAATTTACTGCCAAGTGACTTCAAAATTGTGCTTCTTCATAATTTTAGTAGAGACATAATAAACATTATTCTATTATATTAATGTGAATCTGGGGAGAATCAAATTTAGCTACTACTCTAAGTTGTATAGGAATTTTCATATTTAAGAAAAGGGACAAACTTTAAGAATAAAAAAAATTGAGTGGAAAAAACAGAATTAAAAAAAGGAAGATATTTGGTTCTTAACTACTATTTATATGTTACATGGTAGTGATTGGGCAACTTAAGTGATCTCCCTTAGTCCCAGTTTTCTCGGAGAATTTGCAAGTAGTAAACATATGCTTATGATTTCCTTGACTAACAAATAGGAAAATGGAAATGAAAATGCTTAATGAACAATACACATGGTCTTGTTACTTATATTTAATTAAAATTTGTATCTTTGAATTTCTTTCTGAGCTTTAAAGAATATGAATTGGTGTCACAGGAAGCAAATAAAAAAAGAGTGATGAAATTAAATATTCTGGTTATTGTTATATAAGTAACAATATAAGCCACATGTATTTGAATCAAACTTTACCTTGCTTCATAGTATGGGATTTTTTTTTTTTTCAAATCTTGACTTGATTCTGAACACTATTCATATGTGTGATTTTTATTGTTGTTGTAGTATAGAAGAACTGAGGTATAGGCCAGAGGTGCAGGGGGGTGAGAGGACTCACCAGAGACAGAGTAGGGAGCAGAACAGGCAGATCTACTGAAATCCACTGCTGAGGGGAGCAGTGGGCAAAACAGGAGAGGTCTGCTGCGCCATGTGGGTCAGCTCCCTGGCCAAAGATCAGACTCAGGCCATAGAGGCAATAGTGCTGTGACTTAACTCCTAGGCCAGCAGGGAAGCCTATTCAGGTGTGATATTATATCCAAAGCCTTGCCCTGGTGCCTGATCTGACTAGGCAGAACCAAAGGAGAGTTAGCCCTTCACCAGTCAGTCTAATTCGGGAATTGATTCCACACTGCATACTTGAGTAAGCATGAAATGATGCCTTTGCTGAGTATTTCTGTTTGATTTCCCAATACCTATTGTCAAGTGTAGAGCTCAAAAATGAAATGCAACTGGTAACTGGTATAACCATAATAAGCCCTTAAATCTAATCGGAATTGATCCAGGCACCCACAGAGCTCTTCCTGGCCTTTCAGGTTTGTAAGCATAGGTCAAGTTTGTTGAAAAGGGGACAGAGTCCCTCTGCGTGTTGCTGAATTAGAAGGCTTTAATTAAATGGTTCTCTGAATCTGGACAACCTCTTGTGTGTTTGTTTTCACAGAGCATATATCATCACGGACTATATGGGCATCCGAAACGAAAGTTTCATGAAACTAGCTGCGGTGGGAACCTGGATGGGGGACTTTGTCACTGCTTGGATGGTAAGCAATTTTAACTTCACCTATTTTGGAAGACATATTTAGAATGTTGACTAGATAGACACTTCTTTTGATGGTTTTGTCACTACCTTTCTTTTGAAGTGAAAGAATTCATGGGCATAGATAAATCCACAGGTTATATGCAATACGTGTTTGCCCCCCCCAAAAAAAAATCAATGCAATTATAATGTTAAAGATGACTGTCTGCCAAACTGTATTGATTCATAAAATACCTATATGTATGTGTACAGATACATGTATAAAAGATCTACATATGTTTGTATTGTGGGCATATAAAATATATGTAATAATGAAATTAACAGAACATTCATCCCTGTGAAGTTCTAAACAATTCAGTAAAGATTGATTTTTGATACAGGTGCTTTCCAGGTAGGAATGTTGGCTACCCTGCCTTAGAAAACCATATGAAAAATTCTTTAAGAACTTCTAAAATAGCTTTCTATATTTGTCTGCATTATTGAACCTGCAAACTTAGTGGTAATTAAGATTTTTGAGAGTTGTTCATTTTCACCTCTTTTGTGCATTATTACTAGCCTTTATTATTTTAAGCCTGCAACAAATAGAGACACAATATTTCATACTGGCTCATCTGTTAAGAGACATTTCACTTTTAACCACTATTGGGTTAATTAAATACAGTGTGTAGCTAGAGGGGTCTAGTTCCTATAAGCTTGTAAGAGACTATCTGGGTACACAACATAGGACATTCATAAATATGGAGAACTTTAATTCACCGATACCTTTCATAGGTACAACTAAGCTTAGTTAGCTTTATCCATCCATTCACTGGAAGATGAGGAGACCTACAAAAAAGAAATGATACCCAGCCTCACTTGGCAAACACTTGCCCAGATGATGTGTTCCCATTATCTCAGGTGTTGTCACAACAGTTGCTGCCAATTCTATTGCTACAACTTGCTTCTTTTCTAGAACAAGTGTGTGCGGGGAGCAGGACTCAGTTTTACCCTATTTGCTACCATTATAATCATTCTGTGAGAGGCAACCATGAAGGGTTCACATAACCTATTTTTTTATTTTCCTGTAGAGAAACTGGGGTGCAGGCCAGAGGTGAGAAATGGGTGGTGAGATGATTCACCAGAGACAAAGTGGGGAGCAGAACAGGCAGATCTACTGAAATCCACTGCTGAGGGGAGCAGCAGGAGAGACAGGAGAGGTCTGTTACACCATTTGGGTCATCAACTCCCAGGCCAGAGATTGAACTCAGGCATGCTGAGACTTAACCCTTAGGCCACTATGGAGGCCCTTGCTTAATCTGTTTGAGCTTCCTTTCACTTCTGTTTAATTTTGGGTTGTTAACAGAACAAATTGCTAAATATATCCCATTCCATGAGCTTGAAAATCTAAATTTGAAAAGTGATTCATTTTATTTGTAATCACTAGAAATACCTGCTAAAATAAACCAGACATTGAGACCAGGATGCTTTGTGTCAAAAATTTCTACTTCCACTGGGAAAAATATTTAGAAGGAAATATATGAACTTAAACATTTAATTTCCTGCAACTTTGAGGTAACACTTTTTGAAAAATTTCTGCAGTAATTGTGGATTCTTATTTTGACTCCATTTGGTCAGGAATTTGCTTGATA
The DNA here is from genome assembly GCF_964194135.1 of Talpa europaea. NCBI lineage: Eukaryota > Metazoa > Chordata > Mammalia > Eulipotyphla > Talpidae > Talpa > Talpa europaea. Next base: position 43,050,964 of record NC_140083.1, on the reverse strand, counting down.
AAATGCAAAAGAGAACTGGACTGAAAGTTCAGAAATTCAGGTATTTCTCACCTTGTGCCTGTCATTTGATCTTCCACAAATAATGTATCATCCTCTGAGTCTCGCTTTGCGTATTTCTTTAAAGGACTGAATTCCTAATCTTACTACCATTAAAATTATTAAATAAAATTTTAAAACTTTAAAATCATACATTTTGGGGCCTCCCCTAGTGGGGCAGTGATTGAGCACTGGGCTGCGAAGCTGCCCGCAGCCTCTGCAGTGCTGGTTCGATCCCCCCTGCACCAGCGAGGGTCCCACATGGTGCGCAGACCTCTCCTGCCACACCCGCTGCTTCCCTCAGCAGTGTATTTCGTCAGTCTACCTGTTCTGTTCCCTGCTCTGGTCTGGTGAATTCTCTCACCCTCCCTCGCTTCTGGCTATACCCAGTGCTTGTATAAATAAATAAATAAATCTTAAGGGGGAAAAAAAAAACTTTAAAAAAAAATAAATAAAAAAAATCATACATTTTTAATAAAATGAAAAAATAAGCAGGTTTGGGTAATAAGATTCAAAGAAGTGATAGACATTTGACATAAAATATTATGAATGCATTCGATAAAAGTTTTATAATCTGTTATTTATTCTGCAAAAGTTAAAATGATAATAATAATAAGAAGAATGGGGGCCCTCCCTGGTGGCCTAGATGTATGTCTCAGTACTCTAACCACTATCGACTGTGTTTGATCCCCAGCCAGGGAGCTGACCAACACAGGGTGGAGCAGACCTCTCCTGTGTCGCCGGCTGCTCCTCTCAGCAATATATTTCAATAGATCCTCCTGTTGTGCTCCCCAGTTTGTCTCTGGTGCATCCTCTCACCCTGCACCTCTGGTCTACACCCCAGTTCTTCTATGCAAAAATAAATAAATAAAATATTTTAAAATTGAGAAGACAGGATCGAGTTCCTATCTGTGTTATAGGTTTTCTGTAAAAATTAAATGTATAACCCTGTGACAAGACTTAAAATATTGACATGTAAGGTGGACATAGTGCTTTATTGTTCATTATTTTGGAACCATAAACCATTGGCTGGGGCCAGTCCCTTGAAGTGGTGGTCAGTGGTTCAGATCTAGGAAGTGACTACTTCCCGACCCCTCTATGGAGGCCCATGAGCAGGAGCACCTTACCGTATTCCATCTTAATCCAGGAGCACTGAAGTTTCCTCCCAGTTATCCATTTTAAAATAGACTGAGACAATATGGTGTCCTGCTTTCTGACTTCTACCTCAGTCTGATTCTGATAAAAGGCAGGGGAAAAATAACAAACAAAGCCTAGAGCTTCCTCTGTAGTTTGCAAGCTCACACCATCCATCTGATACATGAATCATTTTCTTATCTGTGATGACGTCATTATTTGTGATCTCATTCTATCCAACTCCTTCCCAGGCTTTCCCTTAATGTTTCATTCATATGTGTGTGTCTGTGTATCTTTCTGTTTCTAATATATGTGTATGTATGTCCAATATATAAGTATGTATGTTTAATATATATGTATATATCAGTGTGTGTGTGTGTGTGTATATATATATATATGTATATACACACACACACACATATGTTTATAGACTGGGTTGTCAGAAAAGTCATGGTAAATTTTCTTCTGTTTTTCAAGCAAAAATGCATTGTGGGGCCTCCCCGGTGGCGCAGCGGTTGAAGCGTTGGGTTGCGAAGTTGCCTGCGGCCTCTGCGGCGCCGGTTCGATCCCCGCCTGCTCCCCTACCACCGGAGGAGGGTCCCACATGGCGCGCAGACCTCTCCTGCCGCCCGCTGCTCCCCTCAGCAGTGTACTTTGGTCCTTCTGCCTGCTCTGCTCCCCGCTCTGGCTCTGGTGAATTCTCTCACCCTCCCGCACTTCTGACTGTACCCAGTGCATGTATAAACAAAACAAACAAACAAATAAATAAATAAAACATGCCTCTATTAAAAAAAAAATGCATCGTGACATTTCCGACAACCCAATATTTATTCAATGTTTGCGTAGGTATTATTTTTTTTATTATTAAGATTTAAAAAATTTTGAACCATAACTTGGAGTCCAGTTTCTAGGGCAGCCTTGAGGCAAATGCATTGTGAAGCTTTGGCCAGAGACCTTCAGCCTTTCCTAGTTGAATTTTTTTTTTTTTAAAGATTTATTTATTTATTTATACAAGCACCAGGTACAGTCAGAAATGCGGGAGGGTGAGAGAATTCACCAGAGCCAGAGCGGGGAGCAGAGCAGGCAAAAGGACCGAAGTACACTGCTGAGGGGAGCAGCGGGTGGCAGGAGAGGTCTGCGCGCCATGCAGGACCCTCCTCCAGTGGCCGGGGAGCAGCCGGGGATCGAACCGGCACAGTGGAGGCTGCAGGCAGCTTCGCAACCCAGCGTTCAATCGCTGCGCCACCAGGGAGGCCCCCTAGTTGAATTTCTAACAGGTACTTCTCTGCTCTACTCTTGTGGTTTAGAAGAATCCAAGTAATTCTGCAGTGTGGTCTGTGCCTTTCATCTTTCTCCCCAACATCTGGTTGCCTTCACAGATTTTCCTAAATTTACTACAGTATTTTAGTGTCTTCTATTCCTACTAGCTAACCTCGGGACTTTTTACCTTTTCTCATACCTTAGATTATGACTTTGGTCAGTAATCTCAACAATATAGAAGTAGGATAGAGCAAAAATTTTGAAAACTATGTAACAAGTTTAACCTGGCAATGTGATCTTCAATCTACTTAACCCTCAGGTGATGCCTGTCTTTTTTGTTCTGTATACTGGTAGAGGATCCAAAGTCCATTTCTGCTTATATTATATGAAATGTTGACCTTTGTCCATTAGTGAAGATAGAAATGGCAAAAAGAAACACAGTGTTTTCCAGATTTGAAAGGATAGTCACCCAGAAAGGATTCCAGAGCATGCCATTTTCATTCCCATTTCTATTCACTGACTAGGAGGTTTAAGTTTCTGTATAAATATTTGTATGTCTGCATATGTGTGCATTGATAACATTTTAAAAAATAATAGCTTTTCTCATGAGAGGAGTCTGAGAGAGCTTTGACCTTTGTTTGTGTCTAGAATTCTAATCGTGAAATGCATATAAATGATAAAGGTGACTGTCTTGGAAAAGCAAGTGGCTATTTGCATTTCCAATAAAAGTGTGCCTTTTAATGCATTTCTGAATTGGAGGATTTTTCTCTTATTGGAAATCATTCAGAAGTTTTCCATGGTTTTGAAAAGCAATACCAGGACTGATGTGATCCACAGCCAAGGCTGATCTTAACCAATCCAAATAAAAATACTTTGGCTCTCACATCCCTGGGCTTCAAGCTCTAGTAGATTCAGTTTCCTGAGCAGTCCTGTCTTTTCCTGACTCAGTGAGTCATCTTGTACACAGGACAAACAATTATACCTCAGGGTTATAATTACTCATATTTTTTAAGAGTAGACTTCAATTTTTTTTTAATTTATTAAGCAGGTAGCTATTCGCTACTTCTCTTTCTTTTATATTTTTTTAAGATTTATTTATTTATACAAGAACTGGGGTATAGGTCAGAGTCACCGGAGGGGGAGAGAATTCACCAGAGACAGAGCGGGAAGCAGAACAGGCAGACGGACCAAAGACACTGCTGAGGGGAGCAGTGGACAAGGCAGGAGAGGTCTGCTGTGCCATGTGGGTTGCTCCCTGGCAGGCTGGGAATTGAACCCATGCTGGAGAGGCTGTGGACAGCGTCACAGCTGTTCACAGCAGTGCTCAACCCGCTGTGCCACTGGGGAGGCCCCCCAATTTTTTTTTAAAGATTTATTTTTGGGGGTCCTCCCTTGTGGCCAGGGGATTAAGACGCAACCAATGAAACTATCTGCAGCCACTGCAGCACTAGTTTGATCCCTGGCCAGGGAACTACCCACATGGCTCAGCAGACCTCTCCTGTCTTGTTCTCTGTTCCCCTCAGCAGTGAATTTAAGAACATCTGCCTGTTCTGCTCCCCACTCTGTCTCTGGTGAATCTTCTCACCCCTGCACCTCAAGCCTACATCCCAGCTCGTGTATACATAGATAGCTAAAAATAAATCTTTTTAAAAAATATTTATTCATTTATGCATACAAGAACTAGGATACAGGCCAGAGGTGTAGGGGGTGAAAGGATTCACCAGAGACAGAGTGGGGAGCGGAACAGGCAGATTGACTGAAATACACTGCTGAGTGGAGCAGTGGGCGAGGCAGGAGAGGTCTGCTGTGCCATGTGGGTCAGCTCCCTGGCCAGGGATCGAGCTCACGCTGCAGTGGCTGCAGACAGTTTTATAGTGCTGAGACTTAACCCTGGTGCCCCCAGGTAATTACCAGATTTCAAAAATTTTTATGGGCCTCCCCAGTGGCACAGCAGGTTGAGAGCAGCACTGTGGGGCTGTCTACAGCCTCTGCAGTGCGGGTTCGGTTCCCAGCCAGCTGGGGAGATACCCACGTGGCACGGTGGACCTCTCCTGTCTCTCCCACTGCTCCCCTTAGCAGTGTTTTCCGTCTATCTGCCTGTTCTGCTCCCTGCTCTGTCTCTGGTGAATCCTCTCGCCCTCCCGCACTTCTGGCCTGTGCCCTGGTTCTTGTATGAATAAATGGATCTTAAAAAAAAAAAGTTTGTAAAAATTATGTAAGACAGTGAGTGATGTGACCCACTGTTGAGTCAGTCCTTTATGTTGACAAAGGCAGATAATGGAGTTGTGAATCAGACAAGAACACTGAGTGGAGCGATGCCATGGTTCCTTCTCCACTCATTTACCCACACTCTATACCGTAAAGCCAGTAGCCAAGGTGGACTGGTGAGTCCGTGGCGCATTGCTCCAGTTTTACCAACCTCCCACTTGACAAGACAGAGGTCACAGCCTCCTCTGCTGTGGCAGGGGATGCTGATGATATAATGGTGGCTCTGGCTTCAGTCCCTCATTTAATGCTGGGAAGCAGCCATCACTTCCTGTCTCCCTACTTCTTAGTGCCCCTTCCCTGACCCCGGCTTCCTCCACTCACCACCTCCTCTGCTGCAGTAAATGGTATTTGGCTCATGATGGAGATGGGAAATCAGAGCTGAGTTCTGAGCTTCACGGTTGTGGGGAGGTGAGGGAAAGTCACAAATGAGGTGGTCATTCTTTCAAGAAGACAATTCTAATGGTAAATGCTTTAGGCGTCATAAAACCTCCTTCACCAGAAAACCATTTACTGTATGGAAAACTCCCAGTGAATGGCCCAGGACTTTGGTTACCTTCAACCCTGACATTTGCTTTGAGACACTGTTCGTTTAAGAGGCAGAACTGAGAACTCTATCTTTTTTTTAAAAGATTGATTTATTTATACAAGAACTGGGGTATAGGTCAGAGGCACGGAAGGGTGAGAGAATTCAACAGAGACAGAGCAGGGAGCAGAACAGGCAGATGGACTGAAATACACTGCTGAGGGGAGCAGCGGGAGAGGCAGGAGAGGTCTGCCGTGCCATGTGGGTAGCTCCCTGGCTGGTTGGGAATTGAACCCGTGCTGCAGAGGCTGCAGACAGCTTCACAGCACAGCGCTCAACCCACTGCGCCACCGGGGAGGCCCAGAACCTAGAACTCTTTCTCCCATATTTGACTATAAACCTTTTATTGAGGGGTCATTTTGGTGCCAATCACGTTCACATCTGTTTTCCTAGTCTCCAGCAACACCAGACTCAGGTAGTATTTATTGAAGAATAAATAGAGCATGAGAACACATAAGCACTAAGCTCCTTTATTTTTTCCTGGTTCAGTTTTGGGCGTTCTAGAATGCTAGGAAATTGCAGTCAGGCAGTACCAGTGCATAGCAGTCAGCTCTCTTCCCATCCCCCTTCTCCCCATAAGGCGTGCTCCTACTGAGTTTGTTCCCACAATCAGGACACATGATTGTGAAACACCCTTTATAAGAAATATTAGATGGTTCTTGTAATTCTCCAGAGTGATGATGTCACCTTTGAGAACCAAAGACTTCCCTTGATAAGACAAAGGTTGAATGAATGGCGTGAATCCTGGGGCAGTTCCTTAAATGGTCAATGTTGCTGTCAGGGCCACAGTTATGCTCTTGGCTCTGGGGACACAGGGAAGCCACGGTGAGGTACATCCCTTCAGCCACTTAAGCAAAGAGCTGTTATGACACAAGATGGAGAGATGGTTAAACATCAGTGCACTGAGGCAGAGAGAGTTAAAGTATGATGTATACTTGAGAATAATTTGTACTGCATCTGAATTTCTATTTAGAAATCTAAAAGAAAATAAAGGGAAGAAATATTCCTGTAGTATTATAGGATCAATTATTCCTTCTAGATTAAATTTAGAAAATGTGAAATAAATTTTGCAATTTGGTGAATTTTGTATTATTATCCCATGCTTGCTGTACATTTTAAAGAAAGGATTTGATTATTTCTATTATTTTCATGTCACCAAATTAAAAACAGTTCACTTCAAATTTTTCTATTACATGCTTGTCATGATTTTGTGAACTGTTCTACAAATGTGAAGTTTGTCAATGAACAATAACCTGGAATATCACTGACATACCATCTAGCTAGTTATTCTGTCTGGAATTGAGCTTGATAATTCATATTATGATTAATGCCAGTTTTCTAATTATTTCTCTTCCACTCATATTTCAAAATGACAGACTAAAAATCATCATTGAATTGATTTAGTATCTGAAATAAAGTAGCAATAATAGCTTTACTGAACTTCATCATAAAAAGGAATTTAAGCTGATTAACTTAGAGTAGAAGAAACAGAGACAGCAAGCCCAATGAGTAAGATTATATGACAAATGAATAGAACACAAAGAAGATATTTAACAGTTGGACCTAAGAGCCCAAAGTTCCTCTGCGTTTTCTCTTTTACTCTCTTTTTCTATCTGAGTTCTTCCTGATCTACTTCTTGTTAGTGAACCTCGTGTTTGGTAAATTTACCACATTGCATTTCATTATTTTTTATGGTGAAAATGGATGCTGAGTTGAGTACTTAATATACTATCTCTCTGCAAAGAATCTTTTTTTTAAATTTTTATGTGGAAGAACTGGGGTATAGGCCAGAGGTATAGATGTGAGAGGATTCCCCAGAGACAGAATGGAGAGCAGAACAGTCAGATCTACTGAAATCTACTGCTGAGGGGAGCAGCAGCAGGCAGGACAGGAGAGGTCTGCTGCGTCATGTAGGTCAGCTCCCTGGCTGGGGATTGAACTCAGGCCATAGGGGTGATAGCGCTCCCTAGGCTACCAGGGAGGCTCTCTTTGCGAACATTCTGTTTAAAGTGAGATGGCTTAGAAAACATTGTGCATCAGGATTTGGGGGCATGTGATTTATTGAGGAAGTGCTCTGCAGGGGAATCTCTAAGGACATGAGAGAAGTGGTGGATCGAAGGAAAAGGAGAACAAAGATGAGGCCTAATGATCCTAAATGTTTTACCTTTGGCCCGATTCACGGGACTGATCTGATGCTCTTGGGGCAAGCAGTACCTCAGGAGCAGGTGAAGGAGATCTGGGCAAAACACCAAAACTTACTTCTGCACAGACAAGATTCAAGGACAGTAGACCCCTTGGCATCCGTCATCGCCAAGAAGCATTGTCTGTTTGATCATTTCATTGAAATAAAGAGTATAAGAGAGGAATTAGTTTTGACACTTCCTTTTTATTCACTAGAAAATTTAGAGGGACCCAAATATGGTCATTCTGCTTTTGCTCATATAAATATTTTAATGTCTCTATAAATATTTTAGCCTTGTGTTTCATGTTCCTTCAGAATAATAAGTTCTCACTTAAAAATTAATAAGACAGGAGAGTCGAACCTCCTCGTTCCAGATCACATGGCAAATGGTGATCAAGTCTTTTTAAGTTTGAGGATTCTTGGATTTTAAATTATTGACAGCCTGTGACATCATTTAAAAAAGGATTTCTGAGTAAAAAGGATATAGTTTTCCATACCCGTTTTGAAAAATAGAAACACAAATTCTGGCTCTGCTGTGATTCTCCTAAATATAGCATTTATCGGAAATGCCATAGTATATTATATGTATATTGTAGATGATTTTATATTCATTTATTAAAATTTTATGGAATATATTATTCTGAAAGGCACCTAGGGAAAATATATTGAATTGAACTACATTAAGATATGAAAGACACTAAGGGAATCTCTTACAGAAAGATATGCCCACCAGAGACAGGAGAAGCTCTTTCTCATCTTTTCCATCTCTGACTCAATTTTTGTGCTTTTCAATTCTATTATACTTTATTTCTTTACTTCCCCAAGGCAGGTGTTATTGTCCACGCGTTCTTTTTGATTTTTCTAACATTATGTTCCACAACTTTTAAAGTACCAAATATCAATCATTTACCTGAAAATGTTTCAATAGAAGCCAGGAGACATGGATAATTAGCTTGTTTTCCCTCTGGAAGTCAGAGACATAATGAAATGAGTGTGGGTTTTTTGGTTGTTAATAGCAGATTAGCAACTTGAAAAATGTGGCTCTGTGCTCCTTTTTATACTGATTCTAGAAGTACTTGGATTATTCCCTATATACATTTCCCCTTCCTCTCTTCCTTCTTCCCCCCACCACCTCTCTCCCCTACCATACTATGTAACTTTCTTGGAAATCATAGCTCTTTATAAGATATGGACTAGAGATGTAGAAATTGGTCTGATGTTTTTATTTTCTGCCAGTATGGCCACAAGATGTGTTGAACTTTATCATCATGTGGAGGGAGGGGAATGCTTATCTTTACACTGAGAGCATCACATTCCAATCAAGTGATTACTTTTAAACTTTAGAAAAGGAAGCTATTTACTCATGCCCCCTTTTGATAAATATAGGTGGTTGAAAACATCTTATTTCTCGGACTGGAAAAAAGGTAAAAAGAACAGCTTTATATTATACTACCCCTGAGAGAGACACTACCATTCCAGGTTAAGTTATAAGTGTTTTTGTTGATAGGAAATTGCTATCCTTTAGCTGCCGTTTGCCCGAAGGAATTTTTGGAGCAGTGAAGATGTTTATATTCGTAGTTTATGTCACATTTGTAGTTAAATGTTCTGTAAACATCAAAAGAAATTGATAGCAATGAAGTGCTTAGTCCTTAGGTTTTGTTGCTGCTTTTTAAGAACTACCAGATCACGTTTCAGAAGATTGAATATTTGAGTGAACAGAGGGGAGTATTTTTTCTTCTTCTCCTAAATCTATTCCAGTTTATTCAATATGACTATTTTTTACTCTAGTTTTAAATTAATGAATTGTCTTACATTGTTGTTCATTTTCAAAGTATCTGATTTTTCCCTCGGGGATAGTCCCCCTAGTTCTGTTACCACCACAGCCTCCTGACCCATCACCACAGTCCCTTGTGCTCTCCCCTACCCAGTTTCAACCCTTCTTCCAGCCCCTCCCCTGCTGCATACATCGGAGGGATTTTCTTTACTTCTTTTTAAAAATTTCTATCTTTTACATCATTGTGTATTCCCTGTAAAATTCCCACCACCAATTCACCTGTGAACCATCACCATAGTCCCTTGTGCTCTTCTCTCCTCTGTTTTGTTCCTTTTTCCTCTCCCTTCCTCTCAGAATGTCTCAGATTTGTTGCCTGCTATTTTTTTATTATTGTTAATTTTTTTTTCCTGATTCCTTATTTGGTTCCCCTATATTCCTCCTATAAGTGAAACTATCCCATATTTTTCCTTTCCTTCTGGCTAATTTCACTGAGCATAGTCCCTTCCAGCTCTATCCATTTTGCTGCAAATGGCATGAGTTTATCTTTTATGATTGCTGAGTAGTTCTATTGTGTATATGTACCACATCTTTTTGATCTAGTTATCTATTTTTGAGGGAATATTTTTAAATAAATCATTAAGTAAATTGTGTTTGATATATGACCTTCTCTGTTCTTGCATATCTGAAGGTTGACTGGGAAATGGGGAACATCCCACAAAATTAGTTTTTTTTTATTTTAAAGATTTATTTTTATTTATTTATACAAGCACTGGGTACAGTCAGAAGTGCGGGAGGGTGAGAGAATTCACCAGAGCCAGAGCGGGGAGCAGAGCAGGCAGAAGGACCGAAGTACACTGCTGAGGGGAGCAGTGGGCGGCAGGAGAGGTCTGCGCGCCATGTGGGACCCTCCTCTGGTGGCCGGGGAGCAGCCGGGGATCGAACTGGTGCTGCAGAGGCTGCGGGCAGCTTCACTACCCAGCGCTCAACCGCTGCGCCACCCACCGGGGAGGCCCCAAAATTAGATATTTTTGATCCCGGGTCTGGGCTTTATTCAATACTGTTCACTAACTAGACTCCCAGGTTGTCCATTGAATCACCTTAAATATCATTATGTGGGCCCCCCTGGGTAGCCTAGGGGTTAAGTCTCAGTGCTATCACTGCTAAGGTCTGAGTTCGATCCCTGACCAGGGAGATGACCCACATAGGGCACACCAGACCTCTCCTGTCTCTCCCGCTGCTCCCCTCAGCAGTGGATTTCAGGCGATCCACTTGTTCTGCTCCCCATGCTGTCTATGGGGAGTCCCCTCCTCTCCCCACACACCTCTGGCCTATACCCCAGTTCTTCTACCCCCTCCCAAATAAATAAATGCATCATTTTGAACGTGATATTGCACAAGAAGTCAATGAAGCAGCCAATAGTAATGTTGCTGATGAGGTAACTGTAAGAATGAGTAAGTTACCTTTGACTTTTCCAAAGATATCAGAAGATTAAGTTCACATGAGTGGTTTCTGTGAGACCAGGACTCACAGAGAGAAAGTCGGTACACCACATGCACCCGATGAAAAATTCCAAATTGTTCTTAACTGCTAAGCTGAGGAGTAATGCCCAAAGGAGCCAAGTGCTTGAGATGAAACAGGAACCAGAATAAGCCATATGTTTTGACTGAAATGAGCACCACCTCTCATAAAGATTTTAAAATATGTTATAAAAGATCCTGTGAGCCTGTTGCTACTGAAGACAAATGAAAGCCATAATTCTTTTTTTTTTTAATAGAGGCATGTTTTATTTATTTATTTATTTATTTATTTATTTGTTTGTTTGTTTGTTCATACATGCACTGGGTACAGTCAGAAGCGCGGGAGGGTGAGAGAATTCACCAGAGCCAGAGCAGGGAGCAGAGCAGGCAGAAGGACCGAAGTACACTGCTGAGGGGAGCAGCGGGCGGCAGGAGAGGTCTGCGCGCCATGTGGGACCCTCCTCTGGTGGCCGGGGAGCAGCTGGGGATCGAACTGGCGCTGCAGAGGCTGCAGGGAGCTTCGCAACCCAGCGCTCAACAGCTGCGCCACCGGGGAGGCCCGAAAGCCATAATTCTTAAGATCTGAGTACATTTTCCCTTGACTTTTGTTATAATTATCCTAATTTCTATTTGGCATTTTCAATTTCAACTAGAGGTGCTAGAATTAATGGAATATTTTCATCAAATCTAAATGCAGGTTTTAAAAAAATGTGTATTTTATTTTGCTTAAATAAAATTTTAGTAAAAGTAACCATTTTTTTTTATAGCCAGATGCTAGATATCTATCTTTTTTTAAAGATTTTTTTATTTATTTATGCATACAAGAGCTGAGGTATAGGACAGAGTTACAGGGAATGAGAGGATTCCCCAGAGACAGAGTGGGGCGGGAATCGAACTTGTGCTGTAGTGGCTACCGATAGCTTCGAAGTGCTGAGACTTAACCCCTTGTGCCACCAGGGAGGCCCAATATCTGACATTTCATTGAATGTAAATTTATTTTTATTGTGCCTATATAATTTATTATACAAGTTTATTTTTATTAAAATTATAGAATTGCTGAAATATTTATTGTTTATTTATTTTTGGTTTTGCATAGGAGAACTGGGGTGTAGGCCAGAGGTGCAGGGGTGACAGGATTCCCCAGAGACAGAGTAGGGAGCAGAACAAGCGGATTGACTGAAATCCACTGCTGAGGGTAGCACCGCATGAGACAGGAGAGGTCTGCTGTGCCCTATGTGGATCAGCTCCCTGGCCGGGGGGATCAACCTCAGCACTATGGGGGTGATAGTGCTGAGACTTAACTCTAGGCCAGCAGGGAGGACCTTAAATATTTATTGACAGACAAATTGAAATACCATTTAAAAATGAATTTTTTCCTAAAATATGAAAATGGCATTTATGCATCTATAGTAAGGCATTTTTTTTGCATATCCTACATTTGTTTTTGTGAGCACTTAACACAATGAGCAGAATAGTCAGTCCTGGCACCCTGTTCTGTTCCTGCGCTGTGCTTCCTTTGCTTTGCATGCCTCAAAGCTGCTGTCATTGACATCTTTCTAAAACTGCTGACATCTCCACTGGACTATCTCAGAAATACTTCTGAGATCCTTTTTTCTTTAATGTCAAAGGACTTGTGAAACTCAGAACTTAGTCTAGGAATGGAGGATAGTACAGAATTATTTTTAGCACTATTTTAGCCCAGATAGTTCCTCAGATATCATCTTTCTTCTCTATTCAAACTATCATTTCTCCATAAATAGTTTTACATGATAGAATTCAGCTCTCCCTATGCACCACTTTGGAATATTTTACTAATTTTGTGTGCTGCAAATTGACAGACCTTGAGAAGTCCAAGGTCCTTCTGAGGGTCTTGTTCATGGTACTCATTAATCTAGTTAATAAATATATTCTAGTCAATGTATATCTTTATGCATATATATACTAATAACAGGGATGAGCAGAATGATATACACAATAATGAGATGAGGGAATAAATATCAGAATATATTAAATTTGGGGCCTCCCTAGTGGCCAAGGGGTTGAGTATTAGCACTATCACCACTGCAGCCTGAGTTTGATCCCCGGCCAGGGAGCTAACCCACATGGCGCAGTAGACATCTCCCGTCTCACCCTCTGCTCCCCTCTGCAGTGGATTTCAGTAGATCAGCTTGTTCTGCTCCCCACTCTGTCTCTGGGGAATCCTGTCACCCCTGCACCTCTGGCCTACACCCCAGTTCTTCTACACAAAAATAAAAATATATATTCAATATGGTAAAAAGTTATAATATCTTTGCATTTAAAGTTAGCTTCCTTTTACTAAAGGAACATCCTCAGAGCCCTTGCCCCAGCCAGATCCCCACAAGGTTTACTGGGCTGTCGAGCACCAATACTCTGTTGTTCCTTTTGGTTAATTCAAATCTTCCCAACCTCCTCTCAATGGCCTAAGTCATCTATTTGCAGTGAGGTTTTAATGAGTGACATTGGCTTTCTGTATTAAACTTGCAGAAATAATAACCACTAGAGTTGCAAATTCAAATGCCCTGAGGGCTACAGCAAGCTAGTAAATATGTGAAGGAAGCATCTGCTATGAGGTGAAGGTCTTGGGGGGCTCCCGGAGCTGTGTTGAGTCAGAGAGCATATTCTCTACAAAGAACTCAAAATTTCAGTCTTGGCCATAAATGTCAGGAATGTGACATAGAATGTAATCCTACCACTGGTCATCTGTTTTGCGCTTTATAAACAGGGACTTAACTGACACAAGGTAAGCCTAAAGAATGCATTTTGGGCAACCGCCATTTTGAAATATCTTGAAAATATTTTGAAATATTTTGAAATATCTCTGTCATACCTCATGGACTTAGCCATCCTTTGAAGGGTTAGTTCTTTCTATTTTGTTATGGCCACAAAAATACAGGCAAGACATGAACTCCCTGTGCTGTTGTTTCAGCCTATGAACTACCCAAGTCCTTGTACCACTTAGCAGTCATTCCACCCAAGTATATTAAGAACATTCCCATAATTACACTTTAAGAAGTGTTAATGAAATGCCTATGATTGTGGCAAGTTTGCCATTGCCAGCATGTGTGCTAAGACCTCAGCTCATGCTGTATTCGTTGATTGACAAATGATAGGCAGGAAATGGTGTGCGGGTGGCTTTTCACTGGGCATGCATCATGAAAATCTTAAATGAGTACAATGTCATTAACATGTCAGTATTTAGGAACCTCTCAGGCAGTTTCTAGATAGGTCTAATGAATCAGGTGTATTATTTCATGGGTTGTCCCAAATAATTTTTACCTCAATTCCATCAAGCACAGTTCCCCAAATTTGTCTTTACCTAGCAGTCTCCTGGAAGCTTCAGAGGTTACTGATCTCTATGTCCCACTCCTGAAGATAGTGTTTTAATTTGTTTGGATTGTAACCAGGATATTGGAATTTTTAAAAGGTTCCCAGAGATTCCAATAGACAGACAAGTTTGGGACCATATCTCTAAAGTGATTCCAGAAAGTTCAGCATGTAATATTTTCTATGGGATCATAGCCATCAGATATTAAAAATGAAGGGAAAGTGAGGGAAAGGATCCATTGGTACTGAGAGATTCTGTAACAGAGAAAAAAGCATGAAAGAAAAGATGGATGAGAGGAAGACCAACTTCCTCCACTGAGTCACAGCACCCCAAGGGCATACACATCACTGTGGGACATTGTAAGTGCTTAATAAAATTTTTACCATAATCTCCTTTTATTTATTTACTTTATTAATTGATTAAATTTTTTTTCTTACTTCGTTTTGTCCCCATAGTTCTCCCACCACTATATCACCTGTAAACCATAACCATATTCCCTTGTTTTCTTCTCTCCCCTGTTTTGCCCACCCTCCCTCCCTTTGTTGTATGATTCAGTCCTATGGTCAGCTTGCTAGTTTTCACTATTTCTTGACCTTTTGTTTGTTTTCTCTAGATTCCACATGTAAGTGAGACCATCTGGTATTTATCTTTTTCCTTTTGACTAATTTCGGCTAGCATAATCTCTTCCAGCTCCAGCTATGCTGCCGCAAGTGGTATGTTTGTCTTTTTTGATTGCAGAGTAATATTCCATTGTGTAAATGTACCACAACAATAAGTTTTAACCAGCCTCCAGTGCTAAGTTTTGAACTTGAATTGGGCTTCTTATAGAAAAGCTTTGACTGTTAATTCCTTGTAATACTACAGTGGACTCCTTTAAAAATCTACCAGTCTTTCTGAAGAGTTGACCAGTATCACTTATACCTTAGGGACTTTGGCTTAAATGACTCAAGAAGTTTTCCTCTCCAGATAGCAGGGCATGCATCCTCCTACTCTTTTCTACCTTGAAGGAGAAAAATCATATTGTAATTGTGCCTATTCTGTAATAATACAGCTCATCTATATAAATTTCCTTTGGTCCACTCTCCCATCAACAAATGACCTGCCCCAATTCTCCATGTATTTAATTTGATTCTTTACCTGTGAGTAAAGATCAAAAATTGTTACCATTTGCACAGGCAGTGGCTTAATTCTATCATTTATTATGGTTTTGAACTGCTGTGAGTTAAAGATAACACATGTAAAATGACTGTTAGTATTGTTAATGTTACTTGATTAAAAAAAATGCAGTGCTTCATAAGTGAGAATATATTAAAATATCATTTATAATTTGCATTTTCTGAATGAAGACTTTTTCCTAATTTAAACATCTTTTTTATTTTTGTTATACAGTCATTCCCTCAGCTCTGCCAAATGTAAACTAATACCCTTCACAATTTTGCAAAGCAACCTGGTAGTGTGAGACATTTTTAAAAATGAGGTCAGGGCCTCCCCTGGTGGTGCAGGCAGTTGAGTGCTGCACTGTGAAGCTGTCTGCAGCCTCTGCAGTGCCAGTTCAATCCCTGCCAGCCAGCGAGGGTCCCACATGGTGCGGCAGACCTCTCCTGTCTCGCCTGCTGCTCCCCTCAGCAGTGTATTTCGTCAGTCTGCCTGTTCTGTTCCCTGCTCTGTCTCTGGTGAATCCTCTCTCTCTCCCGTGCATCTGGCCTGTACCCCAGTTCTTGTAAATAAATGAATAAATCTTTAAAAAATAAAAAATAAAAATAAAAATAAAAATGAGGTCAGCTTTAAGTAGGCAATTCTAAATTGTAAATATACCTGATATTAATGTTATTTGTTATGATTTCTCCCTGATTATAGAAATTAAGGTATGAATTATGTTTAGTGATGAAAATTCAGAGTGAAAAGTTTAAATTCCCTAAGAATTATTTGTAATATCTCAGGTAAATTTTTCAAATAGTAGGAAGACAATCTTGAGTGAATATATCATAGTCCTTACTTATTAAAATAAATGATGAAAAGGTAGTCTTGAAAAATATTGAACTTTACAGTCTTGATACAAAGTAAGTAATTTGAATTTTTAATTGCTATTCCACATGGCATTGGACTTGTGCTGCAAGAATTAGAGGCAAAAGTAAGACATCATTAAAAGTGTTTTTACCATAAGATTATTTATTTTAGTAGTGTCCAAGTCAGAGATTTTATTATACTTCTAATTTCATATTCTCTAGTATGGATTCTATGCAGAAAAACACAAAGGGGAGGGAGTTTAAGCCAGATATGCCATTCAAAAAGCCAACTTGGGAAGCAGATGAGTAAACATGACTTTTTCCTCGTCAGTGGCAGTTATTGGGAGCCTCTTATCTGATTTTCCTGCTGTGTTATGTTTCCACAGCAGTTCATTGACTTGTCTGTAAAAGTAAGGCTTGGAGTCAATTAAGGTGTGACAACAATGGAATTCACTGGAAAACCCAGGGGATTCATAAGGTAAGATATGTGTAGATTTTAATTCAGAAGTTTTGAGCAAACAATTTCACAAGAACAACAACTTTTGATGGGAAGTAGATCTTGACAGAAGCTCAGATCCCTGATATTTCAGTCCTGTTCATTTGTCAACATAAAGGCAGAGTAGAGTCTTATGGGATTAAGCAAACTTCATGGCTAAAAATATAGTTTGACACTTCTTGAATGCACTTGACAAGACTCCACATAAAATTATATTAGTATTCTTTCCAGCTAAGAGAAGATTTTTTGGGGAAACTGTGTTCTTTTATTCAAATTCAAACTTAATCTTTGGTTGCCATGACATCTTTAAAATTAATCTTATATTTTCAGTTTTAAGTGTTAGGTATTGGGTGTTTCAGTACAGCTGGAAAATAATAAACTTTAGAAATTTATTATAAAAATTAAATTGAATTTTGGGTCTTTAGAAAATTATCACAACCTGAGCACACAATACAACTGATAAGGGAATGATCACAAAGATCTAAAAAGAGCTCACATGACTCAACAAAAACAAACAGTGCAGTCAAAAAATGGGCAGATAAGCCAAAAAGACACTTCTCCAAAGAGGAAATGCAAATGGCCAACAGCTATATGAAAAAATGTTCAATCCCTTATAATCAGGGAAATGCAAATCAAAAACCACAATGAGATACCACTTCACACTGGTGAGAATGGTCCATATTAAAAAAAAAAACAAAAAACACAGGCAACAACAAATGTTGGTGAGGAACTTCTGGTAGGAATGCACACTGGTCCAGCCACTATGGAAAGCTTTGTGGAGGATTCTCAAAGTACTGAAAATGGAGCTACTCTATGACCCAGCCATTCCACTCCTAGAAATCCACCCAAAGGACACAAATACATTAATTACAAAGGGTATCTGCATCCCTATGTTTATTGCAGCACTATTTACAATAGGTAAGATATGGAAACAACCCAAATGCCCCAAAATAGATGACTGGATCAAGATGTGGTCTATATACACAATGGAATACTATTCAACATTCAAAAAAGATAAACTCATGCCATTTGCAGCAACATGGATGGAGCTGGAAGGGATCGTGCTCAGCGAAATAAGTCAGAAGGAAAAAGAAAAATATCTAATGGTTTCATTTATAGGAGGAATATAGGGGAGCCAAAGAAGGAATTAGGAAAATAATAATAATAATAAATAAAAAGCCAAAATTAACTGGCAACTATAAATCACTGACATTTTGAGGGCAGGGGAGGGGAAGGTAGAGGAATCAAACCTGGGAGGGAAGAGTACAAGGGACTATGATGATGGTCCACAGTAGTGTATTGGTAGTGGGAATTTTACAGGGACTACACCTGAAAAGAGAAAGCATACATTGCCACAAATGAACAATGATGTAATATATATAATTATATATTA
The DNA here is from genome assembly GCF_964194135.1 of Talpa europaea. Lineage (NCBI taxonomy): Eukaryota > Metazoa > Chordata > Mammalia > Eulipotyphla > Talpidae > Talpa > Talpa europaea. Next base: position 43,032,969 of record NC_140083.1, on the reverse strand, counting down.
TTTCATATATAATTATATATAATATATTAGATATAATTATATATAATGCATAATTATATATAATGTATAATTATATAATATATAATGTATAATATATATTATTTTATATATAAAAGATAAAGTCATTGTATGTAATAGGAAACAAAGATCATTAGTCGTGTTGTCAATAGCTGAGAGTGTCCACTCCACTCTTGGGCATCCTTGCTGTGGTCCAGGTGGCCGACAGATTGCAGCTAATGTGCAAGTAGAGTAGAAAGGTGGTGAGGAGGATCAAGGGTTGCATAATAAAAGATGCCAGCAGCCGAGCAGATTAGGGTGATGTACGTGTGGTGGCTAGTGCTGCTGAGGGGAAGGGGTCTGCTGGGCAAATCCTGTGATAATTATGAGTGGGTGAGAGATATATTTAATACCAGTAAAACTGAAGGGAATTGTTTAGGTTCTGAAGGACATTTCTCCAGAGGGGTTAGTGAGTGGCAGTTGTTGGTAATCACTGGATATTGTAACTATGGTTTGTTGAAGAGCAGTAGCTGTAGAGCTTCAGTGCAGACCCCACCAACAACATGGTGGAACAGCAAGATTTTCATCAATTTCTCCTCTAAGTACAGCTCAGAAAAACTAAATTTTGCTTTCAGGAAATTTCACCAGTTCATCACCCATAAAGGGAGACTGCCCCATGGATGTGTTTGCTCCGGGCTTAGTGATTCATTGAGCGGGTGAAACAGGAAGAGTCAGAGAGGGTGGCTGCCATTCTGTTCAGAGCTGGGGTCTCTGGTTCAGTCACCGAGAATTTAGCTCCCAGCAGTGTGCGTGCCAGGGACTTCTCCCCTCTCCCTGATTAGAGATCAGAGTCTGGCTGTGTGCCGCTGAGCAGAGTGGCGGTGAGTAAGCCTCAGAGATCAGTAATCACTGTAGATGTGAATGTTATGAACTCACCAATTACAAGCCACATACTGACAGTGTGGATACAAAAAGCACAAACTTTCTCCATCATGTATACAAGAGTCTCACTTTAGATGGAAAGACAAGCATAGACTCAAAATGAAAGGCTGGAGCAACAACACAGATTTCAAGTCATCAACGCAGGGGAAAAGGCAGGAGCTGCTGTCCTCATATCTGATAAATTGATAAACTAGCCTTTCAGCTAGAAAAGATAATCAGTGACAACTGTGGGAACCATATGATCTCAAGGGAACAATTCATCAAGAAGATATAACTGTCCAGCCACTCTGGTGGCCTATGAGTTAAGTTGCAGTGCTATCACCCCTGAAGCCTGAGTTTGATCCACGGCCAGGTAGCTGACCCACATGGCACAGCAAACCTCTCCTGTCTTACCCACTGCTCCCCTTCGCAGTGAATTTCAGTCAGTCTGCCTGTTCTACTCCCCATTCTGTCTCTGGTAAATCTTCTCACCCACCCTCATACCTCTGGCCTACACTCCAGTTTTTCTAAGCAAAAATAAATAAAATCTTTAGAAAAAAAGAGAGAAGATGCCTTGACCTACTAAAGATAGAGCTTCCATATGATCCAGCAATTCCACTTCTAGGTATTTACCCAAATGACACAGAAACATTAATTCCAAAGGGCACCTGCAACCCTATGTTTATAGCAGCACTATTTACAATAGCTAAGCTATGGAAACAACCCAAATGCCCAAAAAATAGATGACTGGATCAAGAAGATGTGGTACATATAAACCATGGAATATTACTCAGCAATCAAAAAAAGATAAACACATGCAGTTTACAGCAACATGGATGGAGCTAGAAGGGATCATGCTCAGTGAAATAAGTCAGAAAGAAAAAGAAAAATACCAGATGGTCTCACTCATAGCAGGAATTTAGAAAACCTATATAAGGGACCAGGAAAAATTAATACACAGTAAAAATTAATACACAATAAAATACACACTAATTAATACACAGTAAAAATCAAAATCAACAAGCAACTGTAAACCAGAGACACACTATGGGGGCGGGGCGGGGCGGGGAGAGAAAGGACTGGGTCAAAATAAGGGGGGTGTGTATTTGTATGGGGAATATAACCAAAATGAAAATGCATACATTGTGCAAAAATGAAAAATGATGTAAGAATTTATGAACCCAACACAGGCAGAATGATGAACAGACCTAAAGCAACACAAGTAGGTAAAACACCAAAATTAATGCTTGGGTGGTATGAAGATCATCGGTGGCCACCCAAGGGGATTGGGCCATGGAGGAGGAGGTAGGGCAGGGCCCTGAACCTGCTTGGGCTTTGGCACTGGAGCTTTGGGGGGGGGGGATGAGGGCAGCAGGTGCACATGTGTGTGAAGCTGTACTTGTAATATTATGACTTAATTTGAAAAAGAAATGTTTGGCGCTTCTCTTGCCTTGTAGTACCTGCTCCTGCTTTGAACACACCTGCCTTCTTTGCTTTTCTTCCCCTTTGGGGAATAGTAGTGGCCAACCTGTTGTGCTCCAGCTTTTGTTGTCTTTACATGCAGGAAGATCAGACTATATTGTCTAACTCCATTATATACTCTTATAACCCATCTTTAAAAAGCAAAAACTGCAGATGGTTTTCTAAAACAAAGGTGAAGGTATGAATGGCCAGTCAAGCTGAAACAATTGCAGAGCTGTGCTTTTGAAATCATACCAAATGACAGTATCACTTTTGATGCTAACAAATTTTTCCCTAAACAGTGGGTCCCTGATTTTTAATGAAGTCTTTGCCCAGCCATGCTTAAAATTCACGTGTGTGTCATGCGCAGCCAGATAATTGCAAGATCTGGTGTCAACTGTGAGGCCTACAATTTCAACACACCTATGAATTAGCGCTTGATACTCTAAATATGTCCTGTTTACAGTTCTCCAGAAAGAGACCACTAAAAGTTAAAATACTGGGAAAATCATTATTAATTACCTTGCAATTCCTTGAAATGATCAATTGAATGAACTTAATCAGGATGGTTCTTGAGGTACTGAAAGTAACTTCAGGAATGCAAACTACTGAATACTCGGTGAGAGAAACCAAGTGCTGATGTGGACAAAACAATGCAGGCACTGAAACCAATGGAGGCAATTTAGGATAATACAAATCTCCACCCAGGTTCCTAGTTTCTAATCAGAGAGCAGATGAAAGTACAAAAACTGGGGCTAAAGGAAAACTGAGAGAAGTGGCAGATTGTTAATTAGCAGAGCCCTGCCACTAACCTGCAAAGCAACATGAGGTTTCCTGGAAGTGTTCCAAGGATGAAAATAACTACTGGGAATGTGTAGCTGTCCAAAGCCCTCCCTGGTGTAAGGTTCATGCATTTGTGAGCAACGTTAACTCTTTCATATCACCAGATCAATTGTGTTATTTTGTTGAGCATTAACTTACGTTGTTCATATATTAAGTAAATTCCACATACAGTTTATATGTATTTATTCCTATAAAACTTAGATATATATTGCACATTCAGAAAAGTTAGTATATTAAAATCTAGGTTTCTTCAGCCTAATTGCCCAAAAACAAATGACTGGATCAAGAAGATAATGGTCTAATATCACCCAAAGCAATGATAGTGAAGGCAAAGATAAACAGCTGGGACTACATCAAATTAAAGAGCTTTTGCACAGCAAAAGAGACAATAACAAAAACAAAGAGAAACCCCACCGACTGGGAGAAAATTTTTGCACACAACACTAACGATAAAGGACTGACCACAAAAATCTACAAAGAGCTGATGAGACTCAACAAAAACAAAGAAAATAATCCAGTCAACAAATGGGCAGAAGAGCTAAAAAGAAACTTCTCTGAAGAGGAAATGCAAATGGCCAACAGGCATATGAAAAATTGTTCAACATCAGTTGTAATCAGGGAAATGCAAATCAAAACTACAATGAGATACCATCTTACACCAGTGAGAATGGCACATATTAAAAAAACTAGCAACAACAAATGTTGGCGAGGTTGTGGAGAAAAAGGAACTCTCCTGCACTGCTAGTGGGAGTGCAAACTGGTCCAACCACTATGGAGAGCTGTGTGGAGATTTCTTGACCTACTAAACATAGAGCTTCCATATGATCCAGCAATTCCACTTCTAGGTATTTACCCAAATGACACAGAAACAGTAATTCCACTATTTACAATAGCTAAGCTATGGAAGCAACCCAAATGCCCAAAAATAGATGACTGAATCAAGAAGATGTGGTACATATACACAATGGATTATTACTCAGCAATCAAAAGAGAAACCCATGCAGTTTGCAGCAACATGTATGGAGCTCGAAGGGATCGTGCTCAGCGAAATAAGTCAGAAAGAAAAAGAAAAATACCAGAAGTACTCACTCATGGCAGGAATTTAGGAAACCTAAATAAGAGACCAGGAAAAAGGCTAATCAATACAAAGTAAAAATCAAAATCAACAAGCAACTATTACCAGAGACACACTACTGGATGTGGGGGAAGGGGAGAGAGAGGCAGGGAAAGGAAGGACTAGAGTCAAAATAAGGGAGGGGGTGCAATTGTATGGGGAATATAACCAAAATGAAAATGCATACATTGTGCAAAGATGAAAAAAGATGTAAGAATTATGTAAAATAAAATATTTAAAAAAAGAAGATATGGTCTATATACACAATGGAATACTATTCAGCAATCGAATAGGATAAACTCATGCCATTCACAGCAACATGGATGGAGCTGGAAGTGATAATGCTCAATGAAATAAGTCAGAAGGAAAGAGAAAAATATTAGATGGTTTCACTGAGAGGAGGAATACAAAGAAAATGAGCAAGGGGGTCAGGAAATAAAAAGACAAAACTTTCAGGCAAACTATAGAACTGAGCTCGACCACAGGGGAAGGAGAGGGTTATAAAGGGGAGGGATGAGCACGAATGATCATGATGATGGTTCCTGAGTGATTTGGGGAACTGATCTATTTCTCATATAAAGTTAAAAAATAAAAAAAAATTGTGAAACTAATATAAAAACCTAGGTTTCTCTATTTTCCCTTACCTTTTAATAATAAAAGGAAGTGATTGGTTACAGTGCAAAATAATCTAGCAAAGAAACTTATATTTAGAACAATTTTTTTTTTATTTTCACTCAGTCATCCTGCAGGCAAGAAGACAACTTACTACACTACTTTAAAAAACATGGGTAAGAACAAAAATTATTTATTTTATGAAGAATTTGAATGGTACGTAATTTTCTAGGAATACAACCATTAAATAATCTTGAGTTTTACTATACTGTTTAAAAACTACTGTTCATACCCTGATTTGTATTGGTGAGTTCAAAGGAATTATTGTACTGCCATAATAACGATAGTAAAATTTGAAATGTATTGAGCCCAGATATCAGCACTGCTTTTACATTTTTAAAATCAATTTATTTATTCCCTTGCTATTGGATGTACTATTATCCCTATTTTATAGTTGAAGAATGGAGGCAATGCATGCCAAAGGTTACACATTTACAAAGTGATTATAATGAGGAGGTTTCATGAGCCTCTTAGGCAGTGGGTTATCATGGGTATGAAGACTTCGTGTATTTGAACGTGAAGAGTCAATGAGTTACTGTAGACAGAACACTTAGGAAAGTGCCTGCCATACAGGAGGCCTTATTTCAAGTTAGTTCTTTCTATGTTATCAGTTTGTTTCCATGTTTCAGTTTGCTATTCTGTTATACTTACTCCCTGTTATTGTTGATTTATAGCTAGGTAAATTCAGCCACTAATTTCTATGCAATGCCCAGTTGTCCAAAGTGCTGTATTAAATCCCAATCACTAAAACCCGTGATTTAAAAAAAGTGAGAAGTGTGTGTTAAATGTGGTGCTGTTGTCATTTACACCTGCTGATTTGGGGCAACTATGGAATATCAGGTAGAGGAGTACAAACAGTAACTAGGTATAGAAATTAAATTAGACTCTACCATTGTCTGAAATATCAGTATGTGCCTATGTGTTGAAACCTCTAAATACAGCTTAAAGAGCAAGAAAAGGGATATGCTGTTTTGGAGCTACAGAGAACATGGGCTATATGTAAAATAGTGAAGTATCTGTAAAAATAACTCAAGATAAATCTGAGGATGAATAGTCAGAGACATAAGGAGAACCACAGCCACTTTGGGAACTGTGTGTGGTCAAGGCCTTTGTGACCAGCCTCATCTTCAAGTGCCTGTTCTCTTACTCTACAGCAGTTGACATGGGGGTCCCCTCTTTAGGACTTCAGACATCCTCAGCTTCTCCTAGGTGACATAATCTGCATTTGCTCCAGGAGTGTCAGACAGGTACATTGTCTTCGGGTTGTACTTTTCCTCCCACCCCAGAGCTAAATAGTGTGGACGAAAGAAGTCTCTGATCTTTTCCATTCAAACTACTTCCACATCTATCACTCTGTTAGGGGTAAAGTTTGTCCTGACCAAACTCCATACAGGCTTTGTGGACTCCACCCCCACTCCATCAAGACAATGGGAACTACAAATCCCATGATTACTGAATGGAGAGTTGCGAGGACCTGAGGGCAGAGTTAAGCAGCCATGTTCTCTGTTTGTGTATTTAACCAGCCATGTGAGTGGATCTCACTCTCTTGGCCAGGCAGCACTTGGTCTTGGTGGGTCATTTGAGATTCCAGGTTAGCGGAATGGGTAGGATGCATTTAAGAATTAATCTCCCTCTTTTTCTCCCTGAGTTACTCATTTCCTCATTTCCCCTTTCCTTGTAAATAAACCTTTGATTAACCTTTTATGTGTGCCTGAAGTTTAAGTCCCCTTTAAGTGCATGGGTGAGGACCCACAGTCAGGCAACCTGTTTTATATCAGGGTTTCCCTGTAACAACTCCACTTGTCTCTCATATCTGAATTCACCATCTGACCAAATACATCTCCATTAACAGATTGCTGAGCTGCCCTTGTCTAGAATCTTATATTGCCAAAACATTGCTGCTTTCACGAGTTGCTACTATATATTCTCCTCTCTTGCTCCCTCTAGATGCACTTCCTTACTATAGCATTAAGATGGAATGAAATGACCCCATGAATTCTCTGAATGCACACTGATCATTCACTTGTAACATTGATGTATCTTTGATGTCATCTTATCCTCATTTTATAAAGGTAGACTAGTGTGCATTTAGTGTGTGATTTTTTTATTTTATTTATTTATTTTTTTAAGATATATTTATTTATGTCTACAAGAGCTGGGTCATAGGCCAGAGATGCGGGAGGTGAGAGGATTCACCAGAGACAGAGTGGGGAACAGAACAGGAAGACTGACTGAAAATACACTGCTGAGGGGAGCAGCAGGTGAGACAGGAGAAGTCTGCTTTGCCATGTGGGTTGCTCTTTGGCCAGCTGGGGATCGAACTCATGCTGCAGAGGCTGCGGATTGCTTCATAGTGTGGTGCTTAACCCCTTACGCCACCAGGGAGGCCCTGATTTTTTTTTAAATGGGTATCTTGCACTTGCCTTTTAAAATTTTACTATTAAAAATTCAAAAGCAACAGCCTCTTCAAAGTGAAGTTTTTTACCATACAAAAAATCTTAACTAATGCCGTCAGCATATTTTTACTGGTCCACAGCATCAGGTGTGTGTATATGGGGGATTTCTGTATTACCAGTCTATGGACCAAAGATACCTCCTGGCCATCCTCAACTCTTTCTTCTGATTTGTAGTCTGTTGAAGAGTCTCAAAGAAGGTGTTTTCCATTTGAAGAAATCAGCTAGGGAACTTTAGAGACAGCTTGCCATAAAGTTTGTATGTTCTTCCTTGTTAGAAAGAGAACAATTTAATATGCCTATAATATGGCATCTTGAAGTCTAGATACTAGCCACATTTAAAAAATAAGATTGGGCCTCCCCGGTGGCGCAGCGGTTGAGCTCTGGGCTGTGAAGCTGCTCGCAGCCTCTGCAACGCTGGTTCCATCCCTGGCCACTGGCGAGGGTCCCAAATGGCATGCAGACCTCTCCTGCCGCTCCCTCTGCTCTCCTCAGCAGTGTATTTTGTCGGTCTGCCTGTTCTGTTCCCCTCTCTGGCTCTGGTGAATTCTTTCTCCCTCCCACGCTTCTGACTTTATGTACCCAGTGCTTGTATAAATAAATAAATAAATCTTTAAAAAAAAAAAAGATTAAAATCGTTCAGCAGTGAATGCATCATTTTTAAATTGTTCATGAAGGCTTCGCATACATTTGTAATACCTTTTGTCCCAAAAATGATTCTACACATAACATTTAGGGACATGGAAAGTTAAAAATGCTCTAAAATCAGGTTTTTTTTCCCCAAGGTGACTTTTACATTTATCTGGCAATAGTATATGATTTCTGTTTTTAGCTAAGTCTGCATTTCTGAAATGATCTTTCACTGAATTTACAAAAAGGTAATAGAATCAGTAAATAAATTTTTATCTTTGCATGTTTTGTCTTAGAAGCAATAGGTAAATATGTGACACTTTCAAAATCTCTGTGTTTTTTACAGTTTTATTTGTGAGAATTTAGAGCATTGAACATTAACATGAACATAATGGGCTTTATTTTACTTAAATTTTAAATTGGAGTGACAATTAGAAAAACGATTTCACAGACTCCTCCTTCAGCATCTCCACAATGGGCTAGTTTCAGTAGCATTGTTGAGCTGCTATTGGTTAGCTAGTTCTCAGAAATGGAAGCTTCAAAATGCATTATTTTAGGTAGTATCTTGATTGCTTTTTAAGACAAAAATATCTTCTTTTTGAAGATTTATATATTTATGCATGCAAGAACTGGAGTACAGGCCAGAAGTCTGGGGTTGGGGTGAGAGGATTCACCAGAGAGAGTGGAGAGAAGAACAGGCAGATATACTGAAATTCACTGCAGAGGGGAGCAGCAAGTGAGATGGGAGAGGTCTGCTGCGCTGTGTGGGTCAGTCCCCTGGCTGGGTATCTAACTCAAGCCACAGTGACCGGTGATAGCTTGATAGCGCTGAGACTTTAACCCCTGCGACACCAGGGTGGCCCCCTATCTGTACCTTCTGACCAGCTTCTGACTATACATCATTTCCTGTGAGGTTCAAAGTCCAGTCCAAGTGTCTTGAAGGAGAAATGGATGTTGTCACTATTTTTTTAAGATTTATTTATTTATGCATACAATAGTTAGGGTGCAGGCCAGAGGTGCAGGGGTGTGAGACAATTCACCAGAGACAGAGTGGGGAGCAGAACAGGTGGATCTACTGAAATCCACTGCTGAGGGGAGCAGTGGGTGAGACAGGAGAAATCTGGTGCACCATGTGGGTCACCTCCCTGGCTGGCCGGGGATCGAACTCTGCTGCAGTGGCTGGCAATAGCTCGATAGTGCTGTGTCTTTAACCCCTGCACCACCAGGAAGGCCCAGAAATATCTAATCTAATGGCATTTAGAATTGTTGAAATCACTTACCATAGTATACACCAGTTCAACTAGATTTCTTTTCAAGTGTTTTCTTGTTTTTATTTAACATTAAGCTCTAGCTTGGAACAAATTCTTGTTTTTCTCTCTTTCTAGATGAGAGTAATCCCAAGTTAATTGAACTGGCTCCCAGTGATCCTGGGGACAGGCGTAGGCACTAGGGTGGGATTAGGCCTAATGCCTCCCTAGCCTTGATAGAGCTGAAATGAATGGACTTTGTGAATAAGAGAGAGCACCAGGGAGTCAAAACATAGACCAGAGCTACTGAACCATATCTTGCTAAGGGGCTGGACAAAACAACTGCTCAAAGACACTGTTACGAAAATACACAACAGGAGGTTAGAAGTGGAAGGAATAACCTAGGGCCATTGCTTAAACTCTGAATTATAATAAGAGGATTTCTGCAGTAAGAGGCTAGCAATGGAAACAAAAGGTATAAACACAATGACCCTGTCAATATTCCAAGAATCACTTTCACCAGGGTCTGGAGGGTGTGTTTAACCACATTCACAAGTAGTAGCACAACATCTTAAGTTATGTAAATCTATGAAAATGAACATTTTGTGGGATATTACCAATATTTTTAGAAGAAATGAGGTTTCACATTGTACTTGGACCAGATATGCTGAAGTCAACTTAAATCTTAACATGAACAGTCTTCAGAGAACAGCCAACCCAACCTTTGGAAATCCACGAAGTTCAACAATGAATTCAGTACTTATGGAGTGAATTCTACATGACTGGTCTGTTTCTAACTGGACAAATCAAATAATCTAAAACAAACATGTTTTGCTATTTAAGTAGTCACACTGCTATAAACCTTGAAGTTAGAAGATCGTATTTATTAGCTATCTGCTCAGGTGCTTATGTTCACACAAATGGAAGCATTTTGCCAAATCTTCCTTTTTGAATGGATGAGAGCAATTTTGATGCATAGTTCTCCAAGTGCTGTCTTCACTTTAGCCTCCATACCCACATGTACAAGGTTTCATATAATATATGGAAATAATTTAAAATATAACCAGAGCCTGCCAAACTTTAAAACTAATATTTTTTGGTCCCATAATAGTATTGAGTCTAGCCTACTGTAAGTTGCTTAATCAATTTTTGATCAATAAACATTCTAATAAAGATTACCACTTCTCTTGTAGGATTATTACCTTTTCTATTTTTAGTTTGCCAGAAGTTTGGGATCCATGCACTAAGAAAACTCTTAGAGCAGTTTTTTCAGAATGTTTATTTAACTGAAATTTTATGCAGTGAAATAGACTTTATTGTATTTGAGATTAATATGCTATATATTAGTATGACTATGTCTATGGATGGTTCTCCTATTAAATGCTTGATAATAAGAAATACTAGATGCATTGTAGCCCTTTTGGATATATAGAATGTATCTTACAATAAATTACCCCCACTCAGAGAGCATTACAATTTTTTGGAAGCCAAGTATTAGGGATTTGCAGTGCAGGAAAAAAAATGCAAACTGTGGAATGAGAATGCATAAAAGTTTCCAATTTTAGTGAAGTCCAACTTAGCTATTTTTTCTTTTGTTACTGTGCTGTAGGCTTCTGATCCAAGAAATCATTGCCAAGTCAGATGTCATGCAGTTTTCCCCCTATGTTTTCTTCTAAAAGTTTTATAGTTTTAGCTCTTATATATTTAGGTATTTGGTCCATTTGTAATTAATTTTTGTATATGACATAACATAAAGGTCTGACTTCATCCTGTTGCATATAAATATTCAGTTCTTTCCATATGGAGTGGTGATGGCACCCTTTCCTAAGAGGACTTGTTCAGAAAAGCAAATATTTATTTGTAGATTCTCCCCTCAAGACTCAGGTTGCTGTTTGTTGTGTCATTTCATCTCTCTGTGACTTGCTTTGTGGGTCAGTTTCACGTTGACAGGGTGGGTGAGCCCTGGGCCTGTGTAGGTGGCTAACCTTTCCAAGTGTGGGGGCCTTGCTAGTGGTAGTGGCTGCAGGCTTCCGCTGGGCATGAATGGTCCCCTGCCCCCATGTAAGGAGCTGGCCAGAACCTGTTCTGGGTTTGGTGGTGTCATCTGCAGAGGCGACTGGACTTTTGCTGGCCATGGCTGGGCCCCTGCACCCAGGCAGGGAGCTTCCTCGCACTGGCTCTGGGGTTGTTGTCAGCTGAAGGGGTGGAGGTTATTTCTTCACTGGACGTTTTGGCCCCCTATGCCTATGCATGGAACTGATTGGAGTATATGTTTCATTTTTTTTCTTTAAAATTTCTTTTAATAAATGTTGATCATAGAAACTCCTACTTTATCAAGAGATCAGATAAAAGTTCTCGCCAACTTTTTTAATTTAAAACAGAATTTTTTGCATTGAACTATCTCTTAATGCTTAGTTTACTTAACTATTATAGTGATCATGCCATATCTATTTCTAAATCTAAAAGAAATGCTTCATGGTTACGACACTTCACAGAAGCTCAAGAGAAATTTTTCATACATCTGTGAACCACCGGTAACTGCTTTTCCCATTTAGCTTATTTATTTTCAGAATTTTCTCTATGCAACTATTTTAATCTATCAAATATAAGGCAATTTGCAAAGCCTCATTACTTTTGATATTATGATCCCAGCATGTTTTTTAACACACTTTGCAAATATTTTTAAAGATTGCCAAATGTACCATCATATGGACTTACCTTAATGAAAGACCAGATAACTGTGGCCTGTGAACCAAATTCAACCTACTGTTGGTTTTTGTATTTAAATTTCTGTTGGAACATGGCTGTGCTCCTTTGTTTACACATTATATATGGCTGTGTTGATGATACAATGGCAGCATACAGAAATTGTAAGAGACCTCAAACCCTAAAATATTTTCTATTTATTCCTTTACAGAAAATATTTGCCAAGATGCTCTAATATATTGAACTATCCCTTACATTTTGTGCTTCAGGTATTTTATTCTTTTTTTGTTCTTATATAATGGACAATGAAATTTTTGTATTTATTTTCTTTATCTTGGGTTTTGTTAGAACAGAATTTTGCATATCCTAATAGAGCCAGTCCTTCATTCTCTCTTTTAATCAACGAAATTGTTTCAAGGATCTATTTTATAATCAATGCAGTGGTAGTTTCTGAGTATACACTTACAAACAAGATACACGTGACACATGGCTCATACCAAGGAGTTACAAATTAGCAGGGAAAATAAATATATTAAAATATGTTGTCCATTTTGATGAGCATTTTGATAAGTACTGTCCAAAACATATTTAATGAGCTTTATCACGCCCAGAAAATCCTGGTTTAAAGTGAAGAGATCTAGTAAGGACTTTTTCAAAAAAATAGCAGTGACTCTTGAAGAATGAAAATCAGTCAACAGGTTGAAAAGGAGCAACAGGAAATAGGGGAAGATATAGTAGGGAAGTTTGTTTCTTTTTCTTTTTTTTTTAAGATATTATTTATTTATACAAGCACTGGGTACAGTCAGAAGTGCTGGAGGGTGAGAGAATTCACCAGAGCCAGAGCGGGGAACAGAACAGGCAGACTGAGGAAATACACTGCTGAGGGGAGCAGCGGGTGTGGCAGGAGAGGTCTACAGTCCATGTGGGACCCTCGCTGGCAGCCAGGGATTGAACTGGTGCTGCAGAGGCTGCGGGCAGCTTCACAGCCCAGCGCTCAACCACTGCGCCACCAGGGGAGGCCCTGGGAAGTTTGCATAAATGGTTTTAAAGATATTTCTTCAAAATCCATAGTAACGCCTTTCAATTCATTATAAGAAACTATTGAAGCAGATTTTACTTTGACTGGAAAATGGAAAATGTTTTGGAAAAAATGAAAAGTTGAGGCAGTTAGAGTCAGACCAGAAAGGATGAAGTTCTTACTTAGGTAGTTACAGTAGAGACAGAGAAAAGAACACATATTTGAGAAATATTTTGAAGTTGGATTAGCAAGATCTTTTGATAAGTAGTGGTAGAAGTTAAGAATGAGGAATAGTCAAGATGACCTATTTTCTGGCTTGTGAAACTGGGTCAGCTTTCGTGTCACTACTGAGTCTGGCAACATTGGAGAAGATGTTGGGTTGAGAACATGAGGAGTATGATGTTAACTTTGACATGACTGAAGAATGTGTAAAGTATCAAATAAGAAGTCAGTTAGGCTGACCTGGGCCCATACTCTAGGTGAAAGCACAGTGTTGGGACACATCTTAGACATGGGTGGCCGTTGGAAGATACAGACACCATGGGAATCAATGAACTTAGAGGAACATGAGCTGAACTTGGTGATGGCCTATGATAAACCCAAGGAATGCCACCAATTTTGGTCAGATGAGTGAGGTAGACTGTAAAATGTAGATTAATAAGACTGACAACACACATGGCAGGAGATGAGAAGAATGGAGTCATAAATCAAGGGAAAGATAATTTTAAAGAGGAAGGTGTGGCCGGCAGTGACAAATGCTCCTGAGAAGTCATGCAAGCAAAATCCTGGGAAAGGGATTATTAGTTTGATTAAAATGGATGGTTCTTAGTACTATGTATGAAGTTAGTGCAGAGGCGTTATGATATAAAAATGATTTAGTTAGTTGTGTTAAGTGAAAGGTTAAGATAAAGACCACTAAGTATAAATGATTTATTTAAGAAATTTGTGAAAGAAGATAGAAGCTCAGTGAAGAGATATGGGGCAAAGGGAGGTTTTTTAATTTGTTTGATTTTTAAGGTAGAAGAAGCTTAATCTTATACATATTAAAAAATTTCTTCTTGAACATTACTAACTGATGTTCCCACGACTGGCATATGAAAGTGCTTGCTTCACGTTGGTCTTACTAAGACTAGAATATCACCATCTGCAGTAGAATTTACACTCTACTGGACTATGGATTTAAAATAAATCTTTTTTGTTCTTTCCTGTATACCAGCATATGGAACAGTCTTTGCAACATAGTAGGTGTTCAATAAATATCTGTGGAATGAGTGAGTAATTAATGTCTTTGTCATATTAAGGTGGATAAATAGTATCTCATTATTGCTTTAGTGTACAAATCTTTATTAACTAGTGATCTCATGTGTAGAGATCCCCATTAAACTGTGAAAAGCTGATTCATTAGTCTAAGAATCCCTATTGTCATGCAAAGAAATTTGCACTTAATAAATTCTCACATTTTTTTTGTGCAGAATGATTAATTTTCTGCCTTGCATGTAGGATGAGGGGAAGATATCTATTTCAACTAACTTAACCCAGAGCCCAAGGCACATTGGACAGAGACCTTCTTTTCAGCCTTTAAATTTTGGTTTATTAAACCAAAAGGAAGTATTTTCCCTTTTAAAACAGCCCTGTAATCCTAGTTCTTCTACACCAAAATAAAAATATAAAATAAAATAAAATTCTTACAAAAAGAAAAGAAAAATAATGATAACTGTGCAAGTGAAAATGGGTTAAAAGTATATGGTCAAAGGCAGGCCATATAAGGAATAAAATCATGAAAGATCAACATGCAGCTAAGAAGTGTGCTGGGAGAAGGGGAGGGAAAGAGAGACTATGGTGTTGACACATGGAAAGTCAGTTGATAGGAGCCACATTTGACAAAATTTGATCCTGCTCATGTATTCATTTCCTAACTACTTCCTTCATACTAAGCATGAACTTCACAAGCCAAAGACCAAAAGCACGTATCCTTACAATAGATGGAATCCTAACAGTGTTCTTTGAAGATTCCTAGCCCACCCTTACTCGAACACTGAAGTACTGCTTAAAGGAACTTACCAGATGGAACTAAGGTTATTAATCAGTTGATATTAAAATAGGGAATTATTTAATGAAAATAATAATAACTTGGATTATCTGGATGGCCTGGTGCAGAGCAAAAATAAAATCTGTTTAATATTTGAGATACAGCAGTTCATTAGATCACTTGCTCTTTCTCAGACCTACCTAAAAGAAATATATAAGTTCCCACTTTCTTACAGTGTTACTATTAATACCTTTTCTCACATGCTATATACCACCCATTCTAACACAAGGCAGCACTTTTAAAACAGGTCACCAAGGTGTTCTGTATTGATCTGAATCAGAAAGTGATACATATCCAGTAGGAACTCCTGAGAGCATTCCAGCAGGCAGAGAGCAGAATAATCAGCAGATGATTTGGCAAGAATCTCTGCCAAAACCTCCACTTTTGAGAAACAGACCTTTGGGAGTCATGATAATGAAGAATGGTTAGATTTTGACAGCAGTTTTACAGATATCATGGAAAGCCCTCACCCTTTCAGTAGCAGCTCTGACAGTTGAGTCAAGAACCCCTGTTGATTTCCCTTCCTACTGAACATTATGCCTTGAGAAAGTGATCAGAACATTTTATCCTCTGGAGAATGAGGGTTGGCAAACCAAGAAAAATTAGTCTAGTGAGAGCAGTACCTTTCACTCTGAAACTTGTTTGTTTAATTGATAGTCAACTTTGCAACTTCTCTCTTAGCTGTTAAATGCACAAGGAAAGATGCAGAAAGACGTGTGTGTGTGAATTGCTTAGCGCCAAACATCCCCATATGTTGTGTCACACTGAGCCGGCTTTCCTATGGAATGGGGGTAGGTGAAAATGAGAATTATTTACTATCTTAATAGCCTGTTTTTGAAAGAAACATATGTTTTTTAAAATCTAGCAATGTTCACAATCTCTGCTCAGTTTTACATAATTTGAAGTAACCACTTTGTTTACCTAGACAGAAGGGCTATTGCTGTCCTGAAAAGAAGGACTTCCTCTGCATCCTTCATTTTATAAAGATTTTGTGGAAAAAAAGTAGAAGGGAAAATAGTTTAAAAATTAGGTACGGTTGGCTAGGGAGATACCCACATGGCCCTGCAGACCTCTCCTGTCTCACCTGCTGCTCCCCTCAGAAGTGTATTTCAGTCAGTCCGCCAGTGTTTTGTTCCCCGCTCTCTCTCTGGTGAATCCTCTCACCCTCCCACGCCTCTGGCCTGTACCCCAGCTCTTGTATGAATAAATAAAATCTTAAAAAGATAAAATAAAAATTAGGTAATAACAGTAATAGAAAAGAACATTAGTTTTATCTCTAATTTCTTTTTTTAAAATATTTTATTTTATGTAATTCTTACATCATTTTTCATTTTTTGCACAATGTATACATTTTCATTTTGGTTGTATTCCCCATACAATTCCCCCCCTTATTTTGACCCTAGTCCTTCCTCTCCTCACCCCCCATCCCAGTGTGTCTCTGGTTTATAGTTGTTTGTTGATTTTGATTTTTACTTTGTATTAATTAGTCTTTTTCCTGGTCCCTTATTTAGGTTTTCTAAATTCCTGCTATGAGTGAGACCATCCGGTTTTATCTCTAATTTCTAATACCAGTTTCATTTCCCAAAGCATTAGGTCTCTGTTCATGTGTGTTGAGTGCTGTGATGCACATTAAAATTACAGTTTACCAGAGTGTAACTTGGTAGTGGTTCTCTGGTGAACTGAATGTTACCTTGTCTTTAGCATGCCTAATATACTCCTTGGGGTTGGTTTGAACAGTGAGAGAACCTGGGAGTGTGTATATATAATCTTAAACTAAAGAGATAATTTTTTATTTTGATATCCTCTTTAATTCTCAAGGCAGTCAAGTTTTTTAGTACACATTAGTTTCTTGCACAGATGGAGTCTCACTAGGGAATTGTTTTAAAACTACTTAATGTACATGTGCTTTTTTATTGTATTCAGACACATATATTTGCATATTTATTTCTCCCCTATCCTTCTAATGCAGATGGACAGCGGTACATAAGAAAAAATTTAAGGTCATCATGACCTTTAATATTTTATTGCATAGTCACACACGCATGCCTCCTTCTCTGTGTTTTTCTGTGTGCATTTAACAGCTCAGAGAAAAACTGCAAAGGTGACTATCAAACAAACAAGTGGTAGAATGATGGATAGTGTTCTCACTCATTAATTCCTTAGTTTACCAACTCAAGGTTTTTGGAGGTTATTTTCAATTAAGTGCACCAGTTTTGTGTCACTGTATCAATTGATTTAAATAGAAAATGGTTAATTTATTAAGTTGATTTTTAAAATACTACTAAATTTTTTTTCAAAAAATTTGTCTGCATTCTCTATATGTGAAGACCTTTCTCCTTCATAATCTGTTGGACAGCCATCTAGTATAGAGAGTCTCTACTGTCAGATTTTATTATTATGTATTTTGATTATATGATTCCATTCTCTGCTTGCCCATAGTTTTTCTGCAGTGAAAAATGTCAGATGTTAAATTGTTCTGGGTTCCTTTGTAGGTTATGTACTTCTTCCCCTTGCCAGCTTCAATAATTTTCTTTGCATTGAATTCTTGGAAGTGTCACTATTCTTTGTCTTGGTATAGGTTTCATTTTGCTTAGTTACCCTGGTGTTCTTTTATCATCCTGTATTTTTATATTTAGCTCCTTCTCCAAGTTTGGGAAGATTTCCTCTATTTTTTCTTTAAATAAGTTCTGGATTTCCTTCTCTCTCTTTCCCTTATGAGATATTCATTATTCTTATCTTATCTTTCTTCATGGAGTCAGTAATTCGTGAGGTGTCTCCTAATTCTTTTACTTTGTTTCTCTCTTTCTTTTTTTTTTTTAAGATTTATCTATTTATTTATTTATTTATTTATCTATCTATCTATTTATTTATTTATTTATTTATACAAGCACTGGGTAGAGTCAGAAATGCGGGAATGTGTGAGAATTCACCAGAGCCAGAGCAGAGGACAGAACAGGCAGAGTGATGAAATACACTACTGAGGGGAGCAGCAGGCATTGCAGGAGAGGTCTGTTGCACCATGTGGGACCCTCGCTGGTGGCCGGGGATCGAACTGGCGCTACAGAGGTTGCGGGCAGCCAGGGATCGAACCGGCATTGCAGAGGCTGTGGGCAGCTTCGCAGCCCAATGCTCAACTGCTGTGCCACCAGGGGAGGCCCTGTTTCTCTCTTTCTTATTCTACTTTGATTCTTTGTACATTCACATCTTCAAAATCAGGAACTCACTCTTCCATTTGGTCCTATTCAATGTCTGTGATGTCTGTAGCTTTAAAAAAATCTCTTCTATTGATCTTTTTACATCTTGCATCTCTGTTATTTTCTTGTTTAAAACTTGAATTCTGATGTTCTGTTCTTTGATTTTGTTACTCAGAAAATTCATTCTTCTGAATTTTCTTGTATATATTTCATCTGCCTTTCTGTGTTTTCTCAAGTTTCTTAATGGCTGTTATTGTCTTTTTTGTTTGTTTTGCTTATGTTTTGCTTTTGTTTGTTTTGCTTATGTTCCACCTATAAATGAATCCATCAAATATTTTTCTTTTTCCTTCTGACTTATTTCACTGAACATAATCCCTTCCATCTCCATCCATGTTGATGCGAATGGCATGAGTTATCGTTTTTGATTGCATAAAAAATAATTTTCTTAATGGCAATTTTGAGTTCTATAGCTGAGAAGAAGAAAAGATTTTCCATGTCTTTTTATTGGGTTTTTGAGATTTGTACTCTGTCTAATGTATAGTATTTCCCTGGGGACTCATTTGGCCAGTTGCCCTGTTTTCCACCTCCTTTTTTATTTGCTTTCAGGGCCATACTGTTGGAGGTGAGGCTTTTACTGGGGTGGCTCTGAACTACTCCCCACATGGTATGGGCTATCATTGGTACCTTGTGGTGTCTTGTTGGCCCTGACTCTAACCCCTGTGTTGGTCAATAGCCTTATCTCTGGGTCTCAGGGTTTCTGGTGTCTCACACCACCCCCCACCGTCATTTTTTGAAGAGACTTTCCTTTCTCCCTGGCATGCTCTTAACTCCTTTATTATAAATTAGTTGTCCATATATCTGTGATTTTATTTCTGGTCTCTCAGTTTTACTCCACTGTTCTCTGTGCTTATTTCCTTTTCTAGTACCATACATACTATATTGCTTAAGGTCACTTTGTGATATAAATTGAATTCAGTGAGTATAATGGCTCCATTTTTGTTCTTTTTTCATCAGGATTGTTTATGCTATATGAGGTCTTTTGTTGTTCCATAAAAATTTTAGGATATTTTTGGTATATATCTGTGAAGATTGTCATTATGATCTTGATAGATCTGTGTCTCTATATTGCTTCATATAAAGTGATCATATTGACACTATTAATTCTTTTAGTCCATGAGCATGAAATATCGTTCCATTTCTTTTTATCTTCAATTTTTTTTTTCCTAAGGGTCTTACAGTTTTTAGTGTATAGGTTTTTTACATCCTTGGTTAAATTTATTCCTGAGTATTTAATTCATTTTTGCTGTTATCATAAATAGTGTTGTTTTCATCTTTTCCTGCTGATTTATTGTTTTCATTTAGAAAGAAAATATTTTTATATATTAATTTTATGAGCTGTAACTTTATTGTATTTGTTTATTGTCTCTAGCAGGTTTTTTTTTTGGTAGAGCATTTAGGATTTTCTGTATGTCATCTATATATAGTGATAATTTTACAATTTTACTTCTCTTCAGTCAACACTTGGTAATGTTTTTTGAATTCATAGCATATGCCAAAGTTAGTGTGCAGGAATTCAGGTTGGATATAATAGAATCTTCTACCTAAAGTATATCCTAGTGGGAGGGAAGCAGAAATTTTGCATTTGAGTTAGGTCTTGAGAAATAGAATTAAATCAAAAAAAGATGTTGATAGCTTTTCAAACAAAGCTGTATGTCCTAATATTTGAGAATCAATCATATGAGTCCCTTAAATGCCCCCATTTTACTATTAAATGCTTAGTTTTTGAGATGACTGCATCATGTAAGGACTATAGTCTGTAAGTATTGAGAAGAGAGGACTTTTGTAATATCCTAAGTCACTCATGGAGCTCTAACCCATGATTTAATTAACATTGATTTGTCTATGCACTTGGTCTAAAGAAAAGTCAATATAGCTAACTTTCTATTTCAAGAGGCAGCTAATGAAATTAAATCCTTTGTTTTAAAGGTGTATCTAAAAGTATAGATTAAGCAGTGAAGTAAAGGAATCCAACCTTGCATTTGGGGGGAGCCTCTTCCAGAATATATTTGAAAGGGAGCTATAAAAATTTGGCAACACCATAGTGAGGCAGAAAGGGGTATATCCAGGCTTTCATGGTCACACTAGATTTCCTGGCCTATATGAGCTTCTTACATATCCATATCTGATTTTACTTAGTACTGATTTGGGTTCTTTTTTTAGGCCTCCATTTCTGTTTTCTCTTTAAATGACTCTGGTTGTTTTTCATTTGAAATTCCAGTGAATATTGTTGGTTTTGCTTTTCTGCTTGTAAATCCTGATTATTTCTCTGTATTGTTTTTCTGTTATTGGTTTCAGTCTCTATGCATTTTATTGCTTAACTGATTCAAGAGCTGCTTAATTTGGTCAAGAGGCAGAATTTGAGAGTACTGGTAAATAGCCATGGTTTATAATACAACTCAGCCCTTGATGTGTCTTTCCTGGGAGCCATAGGACCAAAGAGTTCCTCATCTGGTATCAGTTACTTTTTGTTTTTTATCTTTAATGGTCAGTGGATAAATAGAGGGAATCAGCAGTCTCCCTGTTCCTGCTACTCTCCTTTCTGTACATAACAAATATGTCCTGTCCATTTTGCTCAAATGTCACCTTCTCACTGGAACCTATCCTTACCACCTCAGGTACAATTGCATCCATGTCTACCTTCTACTGCCACCTACAGTTGGCACTCCCATTCGCCTTCAGTGATTATTTCTCTCTTTTTTTATATATCACTTATTGCCTTGTGACATATTTTTCATAATTTAAACAATACTTATTGCTTAAATTTTGTTTTTCCCCACTGGGATAAAGAGTCTTGAATTTAAGTGCATTACCACTTAATAATTCTTGATAAAGGCTTATTATATAAATGAGTGAGTGACTCCCATATCTACATCATACCATAATTAGGAAAAAAATATTTTGTATGCATGATTAATACTTACTGCACATATCTATTTGCTGGGAATCTTTCTTTCAACCAAGTGTTGTTGTAGAAAATAGTATTTCTCTTTACATGATCAGTTCTCACTGTTAAAAAAATATATATAAAGTTTTGGAAAATGGCTTTACAAGTAGAGATGCTAAAAGAATGTTAGATTTGCTTCTGTACAATAGTACACTCTGGGAAATAAAGGTTTTTTTTTTTTTTAAAGATTTATATATTTATTTATACAAGCACTGGGTACAGTCAGAAGCACAAGAGGGTGAGAGAATTCACCAGATATAGAGCGGGGAATGGAACAGGCAGACTGACCAAATACACTGCTGAGGGGAGCAGCGGGCATGGCAGAAGAGGTCTGTTGCACCATGTGGGGCCCTCGCCAGAGGCTGGGGTTCGAACCAGTGCTGCAGAGGCTGTGGGCAGCTTCACAGCCCAGCGTGCAACCGCTGCACCATCGAGAAGGCCCTGAGAAATAAAGGTATTTACCTTAGGCTTATGTTATCATGAACATAAATTTCATTAATTTGTTTGTATTGTACAAAGGGATGACCATATGATATACTAGAAAGAAGAAAGAATCATCTTGCTACTCCTCCAAAACAACAAAATATTCTCAGTATTTGTAGTATTTACAGGTCTGTTGTGTAAAAGGAAAAAAGGGCACAGGAATCTTAAGTAGTCAAAAAAAGTTATTACTGCAATTCTTCAACACTTAAGGAAATAACTAAGAAGTGCTATCAAAATGAACTTATGTTCACTGTAAGAGGGTGTACAAGTGATTTTATAGAAATTGGGTCATTTTATAAATAAAAGTCCATAGTTTTAAATCATTCCTTCAAAATACTTAGACAGTATATGCTAGATGAGATGGCTAAAAATTGTATGCAACTCCTGGTTTACCTGTTTTTACATGAATAGTCACCAAGTATGATTTTTTGACAGAGTATTCACAGGCCTGTGATAAAAGATGATTAAATTGCTTAATTAAGTGAGCAAAGATCACATACAGAACCATCTGAAGATCAGATTTTTTTGCTTGAAATTATGCTTATTTTGCTTGAAATTATGTTTATTGAAATATAGAAGGTTTAAATTTTGTATCTGCTCCGAGGGTTATAGGTGCAAACTTTTTCATGTATACTTTAACACCCTGTCCATCACCAGTGCCCCCAATTAACTCCACCATGTCTCACTGGGCCCTGTCCGTCCCTCTTCCAACCCCACCCTATCACCCTCCCCTTCTGACTGCCTCTGTTTGTGGTCAGGTATTAAGACATTATTATTTATTTGGCTTTAACTGACCCTTTGCTAAGTTCTGTATTTTCCCACATATAAGTGACACCATCTGATATTTGTCTTTCTCTTGATTTATTTTGGTTAGAATTACACTCTCCAGTTCCCTTTGTGTTGTAGTAAATGACAGCAATTCATCTCTTTTTTATAGCTGAGTAGTATTCCAGTGTGTGTACGCACATTTTTTCTGATCCACTCTGCTATCCTTGGGCACTTATACTATTTCCATAACTTAGCTATTTATAAACAGGGCTGTAATGAATATGGGAGTACACATATTGCTTCCAATTAGTGTATTTGCATTCCTCAGATAGATACCTAGGAGTGGAATAGCTGGGTCATATGGTAGATTCATTTTTATTATCTTGAGAATCCTGCATACTGTTTGCCATAAGGGCTAGTCAGTCTTCAATCCTGCCAACAGTGCATTAGGGTTCCTTTTTCTCCGCATCCTCATCTTTGCCAACACTTGCTTTGTGTATGTGAGAGTGTGTGTGTGTGTGTGTGTGTGTGTGTGTGTGTGTGTGTGTCACACTTCAAAATGATGGTATCTCATTGTGGTTATGATTTGCGTTTCATGTGCCTATTGGCCATCTGTATGTTAAACTAAAAAGTTTCTGAAGAACCAAAGAAAATATCAGTAAAACAAAAGACACCCTATTTATTGGGAGAAAATGCTTTTAACATAACACATTTGACAAGAGCTGAGATCTAAAATACATAAAAAACTGATGCAACCCAACAAAAAGAAAGCAATTAACCTAATCAAAAAATGGGCAGAAGAGCTAAATTATATCCAAATCTTTATCCATTTTGAGTTAATTTTTTATGGTGGTAGATAGTGTTCTAGTTTCATTTTTTTTGGCATGTGGCTGTCAGGTTCTCCAACACTATTTATTAAAGAGATTTTTCTTGTTCTATTGTGAGCTTTTGGCTCCTTTGTTATAACTTAGTTATTTTATGTATGAGATTTTATTTCTGAGCTCTCAGTTATGTCCCATTGACTTGTTTGTCCATTTCTATTTCAATAACATACCGTTTTAATTACTATTTCTCTGGAGTATAGTTTGAAATTGGGAAGCATGATACCTCTACTCTTACTCTTTTTTTCTCATAGTATTTTTGCTATTTAGGGTCATTTAAAGCTCCAAATAAATTCCATCATTTTTTCTTGTTATTCTGTGAATAATACCACTGGGATTTTCATAGGGATTGTATCAAATCTATTGCTTTAGGTAATATAACTATTTTTTTTAATTTATTTATTTATGATTGCAAGAGTACAGGCCAGAGGTGTGGGGTGGGAGGATCCACCAAAGACAAGAGACAAAGTGGGGAACAGAACAGGCAGATTGACTGAAATACACTGCTGAGGGGAGCAGCAGGCAAGTCAGGAGAGGTCTGCTGCTCCCTGGCCAGCCGGGGATCGAACTTGTGCTGCAGAGGCTACAGATAGCTTCAGAGTGTAGTGCTCAACCCCTTGCGCCACCAGGGAGACCCAGTATAGCTATTTTAAATATGTTTATTCCTCCAAACCATGAGCATGAATCATCTTGCTGTCTTTTTGAGAGTCTTCATTTCTTTCCAACAAGGCCTTAGAGTTTTCACTATAAAGGGTTATCACATCTTTGATTAAATTTATTCCAAGGCATTTTTTCTTTTGATTATGATTCTAGATGGGATTGTTTTCCTGATTTCTCTTTCTGCAAGTTTGTTATTTGGGTATAGAAGCACAACGTATCTTGCATATTGATTTTTAGCCTGTTACTTTACTGTAGTTTATTATTTCTAATAACTTTTTATTAGCATCTGCTATTTTCTGCATTATGTTATCTGTAAGTAGTAATAGTTCTACTTCTTCCTTTCCAGCTTGGCTACCTTTTGTGTCCTTTACTAATTGTTCTCACCAGGATGTCCTACATGGTATTGAAAAAGTAGTGGTGATAGTATATATCCTTGTCTTTTATCTGATCTAGAGGAAATCCTTTTAGTTTTTATTTTTTTCACTATCAAATGCCATTTTAACTGTGTGTTTGTCATCAGTCACCTTTGTTATCTCGAGGCCTTTTCCTTCTTACCCATTCCATGAGGCTTTTTAATGAAAAAGGGTGCTGACTCTTGTCAGCTGCTTTTTCTGCATTATTGAGATGATACTTAGATTTTTGTTCTTCCTCTTGTTGATGTGGTGTGTTGTGTTTATCAGTTTGTTTTATGTTGCATCCGTGGAATAAATCCCACTTGATAATGGTGTATGATACTTTCAATATATTGTTGATTTTGTCTTGCTAGCATTTTGTTGAGGATTTTTACATCTGTATTCATAAATGCTATTGGTCTGTAGTTTTCCTTTTTTTGTGATGTCCTTGTCTGTTTTCAGAATGAGTGTAATGTTGGCATCATGGAAAATGCTTGAAATTTTTTCCTACTGAGTTTTAGAAGGACAGATATTAATTCCTCTTTGAAATTTTTGGTAGAATTCATGAGTGAAATCATCTAATCCTGGGATTCTGTTGTTGGGGAGACTTAATTGCTATTTAAGTTTTCTAACTCAGGTTGGATCTGTTCAGTTTTCTTATTTCCTTTTAAGTCAGATTTGAATTTGTCACATCTTTTAGATTGTCCAAATGGTTGCATATAATTGTTCATAATATTCTCTTACCATTCTCTGTATTTCTGTAGTCCATCCTCTTTCAATTGTGATTTGTTTGTTTTTGCGTTCTCATTCTTTGGGAGTCTGGCTACAGGGCTGTCTATTTTGTAAAAAAAAGAACAGCCCTTGGTTGTACTGATCTTTTGAATTGTCTCTTTGATCTCCAACTCCTCAATATCTTCTCTAATTTCTTACTTCCTTTCTTCTGCTGACATTTGGTTTTGATTTTTCTCCTTTTTCTATTTCCTTTGGGAATAAGCTTAGATTACTTGTGAATCTTATTTCCTGAGGTAGTCTGTATTGCAGTAACTTTCCCTCCTAGTACTGCTTCTGATTATTTCTGATAAGCCATGTCTTCATTTTCATTCATCTCCAAGCATTTCTTTTATTTACTCTTTGACCCTGGAGTTGTTCAATAGCAACTGTATATTCTCCACAAATTTTTGGTTTCTTTCCTTTCTTCTTTTTGTTGATTTCTATTTTCATGTCATTATGATCCAAAAATAAATCTTGATATAATTTCAATATTCATAAATATCTTGAGACTAATTTTATGTCTCTAAATATGGTTTATCCATAGGAATGTTCCATGAACACTTGAAAAGAATGTATATTCTGCTTTTCTGAGGTGGAATGCTCTGTAAATGTGTACCTATTATACCTCATATCACTTGTCATTTAAGGCCATTATTTCCTTATTTTCTGTCTAGATTATGTGTCCATTGCTGTAAAGACAAGACCAAGTTGAGCTTTTCAGAAAAATAAAAGTAAGCTATCCCTAACAGACCCTCCCTAAAGAAAATACGCCAGGCAATAGTAATAATAAGATAAAAAGAAAAATATTAGAAAAATATTAGAAAGGCAATCCAGGATCATGAATTGGTGGAAAAATTAATGCTTTAACTATAATAAAAAATGAGTACATGAAACAGTAACCACAGTGACTTATTTGTTGAAAATAAGCAAGTGCTAATAAAAGACAGGTGGAATGAATATCCAGGAAAATTTGGGAAGGTATGTAGAAGGTTCAAAGGTCTTTGCTTTCATTCCATTTTTTTCAAGGTAGGTTTTGAGAATCTGCTCTATTATTTATTTTTACATTATATGCTCTTTGAGATCATAGGTAGAATTGCAATAATTTTAACGAACACATCTTGAATATGTAGCTATAAAAATATGACAAATCCACAAAAGACAGCTGTTTGACTCAAGTGCACTTACACAGTCTAATATTTTAAATATGACCTAAAACCTAGATTTTACTTGCATTTGAAATGGAAACATATGACTCCATTTTTAGACACTGAATGCTAAGATAATCTTGTTGCAAAGAAACACATTTTGTTTATTGCTTTAGAATGTCTAAGCTTGCTGCTGGTATATTACCCAAACTTTTAGTTCATAGGGTAGTCATGTTTGTCTTCAGGCCACAAGAATATATAGAAATAATGCTTACTTAGATTTATAAGAATATTATTTTGGGGTTGGCTTACTTTATAATTTCTCAAAAATTATCTTATTAGATGACTGACTTATCAGCCTTGTCATGGACTTAACAGTAGGAAGTCAAAACAATTGAAGTACCTCTCACCCCACTGGCCTATATCTTGGGATTTGCCACCTGATAGGATTGACTGAAACATTTTTTTATTTTAGATCCTGCTTCCAATATCACACATTCAGCCTCATTTTGGATGCCTAATTCTTTTTTCTCCATCATCCCTTTTATTCCCTTGTCCCTTTCTTTATACCCCCCTCCCTAAACTCAGAGGTCTCATAGTGTCATTTAATGTTCACTAATTTTTCATCTGGAACATAAATGTCCAGCATTTGTTTTTGTCATTCTGACTTGCTTTACTACATATAATTCCCTGAAATGCCTACCATTTTGCTTAAAATAGCTGCATTTCATTTTTCAATGGCAAATAGTATTCTATAATGTGGACATACCACATCTTTGTAAATCAGTCATCTTTGATGGACATTGAAGTTACTTCCATGTCCTCGATATTATTAATAGCACTGCAATAAACATTGTAGAGCATGTAGTGGTTTTGTTATTGTTGTGTTGATGATGATGAAGTTGGTTTCATATTGAGTGGGATTGAGTGGGATTATTGGAATTGAGTGGGATTATTGGGTTCACATGGTATTTCCATTTTAAGTTTTTAAAGGTAAATCCAGATCATTTTTCATAAAGACTGCAACCGATTACATTCCACCAATAATGCAATAGGGGCCCTCTTTCTCTCCTTCCTTTCCATCACTAGTTGGAAATCTTTCAAGTGGGTAATATAATATCTTATTGTGGTTTTAAACTGTGTCTCATTGGAAACTCAGTGAACATTTTTTTTTCGTATATCTGTTTTTATATATCTGGATATGCTCTTTGACAAATTGCTCACATCTGCTGCCCATTTATTAATTGAGTTGTTTTACTTTTATATTGTTGAATTGTATTTACCTCTTGTTAGTTGTATGTTGTGGAATATTTCTGCCCATTCAGTAGGAAGTCTTTTTAATCTTCTTCCACATTATGAAAGCTTTTTAAATTTAAGTAATCCCAATTGTTTATTTTTGGATTTATTTACCTTGCCATAGGAATTGCATTTCCAAAAACATCTTTATCATTCTTGTCATAGAGCATATCACCAGTGTTTTCTCCTATACATTTTATTATTACAGATTTATAAATCTAGATCTTTAATCCATTTTGAATTTTTTTTAATTAATTTATTTATTTATACAAGCACTGGGTACAGTCAGAAGCACGGGAGGGTGAGAGAACTCACCAGAGCCAGAGCGGGGAACAGAACAGGCAGACTGACGAAGTACACTGCTGAAGGGAGCAGCGGGATGGCAGGAGAGGTCTGCACACCATGTGGGACCCTCACTGGCGACCAGGGATTGAACGGGCACTGCAGAGGCTGCGGGCAGCTTCGCAGCCCAGTGCTCAACCTCTGTGCCACCAGGGGAGGCCCTTGAATTTATTTTTGTGTATGGAGTTGGAGAGTGATCCATTTTCTTTCATGTGTGACTTTCCAGTTTTCTATTTTATGAAAGAGACTGTCCTTTCCCCATTGTATGGTCATGGCTGTATTATCATAGATTGGGTGCTGATATGTACATGCGCATTATACCTGCGCATTTTTTTTGTTTCTGTTCCATTGACCCATGAGTCTGTTTTTATGCCAGTACCATATTGTTTTTATACTAATGTTTTACAGTCAATCTTGAAGTCAAATAGTGTTTCTCTGCTCTTTTTCAGCCTTGCTTTTTCTAGTCAAGGTCCTTTGTCATTGAATATAAATTTCAGGTATTTTTGTTTAACTTCTTTGTAAGTTATTGCTGATATTTTAATGGGGAGTATATAAAATTTATATGTTGTGTTAGACAAGATAGTCATTTTGATTGTATGGATTCTCCCTGTTCATAAGCATGAAATATTTTTCAATCTCTTTATGTCACTATTTAAGTCCTTTAATAAAGTCTTATTTTTCTCATTTATAGGTCCCTTACTTCAGTTAGGTTATTCCCAGATATCTAATTCTTTTTGAAGCAACTATAAATGGAATTATTTTCTTGATGATTTACCATTCATAATGTATAAAAAAGCTATGTGCTTTTGTGTGGCAGTTTGGCAACCTGTCCCTAGTTTATAATAGATAGCCTTTATTATATTGAGATAAGTTCATTCTTTTACCATCATGTTTAGATTTTTTTTTTATCATACATGGGTGCTTAATTGGATCAAATGATTCCTCTACATCTATTTATATTGTGTTTTTGATCTGTTGTGTTACATTGTTTGATTTACATATATTAAGCCATCCTTATATCCCTAAAATATATCTTACTTGACTATGATGTATAACCCTTGTGATCTAATGTTGAATTTGATTTGCTAGTATTGTGGAAATTTTCTTCATCATTGTTCATCAGTTATTGATATATAGTTTTTTCTTGTGCCATAATTTTTTCTTCTCTATTTTAGAAAAATAGAGCACTTAATAGGATATTTAAATGGTATTTATTTTTCCTTTGAGGTGATATTTGTTGTGTCTATGTTCCAAGGGCTCCTTGGTAGACAGTGGTTTTTATAATCATATTTCTGAAAATGTCCTTTTACTTCCCTTCAGCTGGCTCTCCATTCATATATTTAAGTTACAAAGCCAATGTGTTTTGGTATATTTTGTATAATTTGTTTCTCTAATAACAATCACTTTTATATGTTAACAATACAGAGAAGGAATAATACTGAAAACTACTACTTGTTTCAAGCCATAAGACAGAAAATAAATGCTTAAAAATGTAATATTGGGCTACTGTCATCAATACTATCATGATAACTCAGCTAACATAAGGAATAGCACATCAGAAGATGGTATAAATGTTGTTCTGCTGATTTCTTGCTCAGAAAAACCAGTAATAAGTCCCATTCTTTCCTCTTAGTCTAAATTGTAATTCAATGTGGTGGAAAGTAAATTGTACGGGGGGTACATCATATTTATTCTGCATTTGTTAACAGTATTTGAAACCTTTTCTGGGAAGGTCCTTTTTGATTGTGTATATTTCCGTATTCAGGTGATTCAGGAATATTTCCCTAAATACTTCTATATTCTGAGACATGCCCAATTTTCTTAATAATAAAACAGTCCATGACTCATTGTAAATCAGCCGGGACCCGGCAATAAGGTACAATACATCACAAAAGCAGTGCAGGCTATCATTGGAGATAATAAGGAGGTGCATTAATATTCATGCTTTGTGAAAGCCTTGTTGTGCTTTTAAAAAGCTGTAGAACACATACCAGGTTTAATGTTTACCGGTAGATGTTGCCAGTGATTTTCCAGATACGTTCTATAGCAATTCATTCATGGTATCACTAAGTAATTTAGAGAACTTTCATACATGGTTTCCATTTACTTAATTGTATACTCAGCTGATGTTCCTCGCTGAGTATGTATAATTCCTTCTGGCTGGATCCAGGGTTCTTTTTGTTTCAGCTGAAAATTATGTTGTGAGAGGCTGATCATATATGTGTGGCTGTGTATGTGATACGGTGCATATGATGAGGGTGAGGGAGCGGCCAAAAGGCAAAATTACATATATTTTCCTATATAGCACAGTATTTTCCTAGTGTCAAGGAAAAGCAATTTAGACTTTTTTCTTTATAGCGTGACTGCTGAAAGAGGATTAAAAAATCATGCTATCAACAATGGATGCAGAAGTACCAACAAAATAGAAACACCGCCTAAGGAGGGTTCACCCCAGAGTTGTACAATATGTCAACACCACAAATAAGCATGTGAAAATACACCACAATTCAGTCTTTGAGATATGTCCTTAATATGTCCTTACTGAGCTCATCTGTAAATAAATTTACAATAAAGGAAATGCACTGTGTATGTATAATGTAAGCACGCATCTTGGGCTTCATATCCCTCTTGTTTGAAATCATATTTGTTTTTTGTTTTGCTAGGTGTTGACAAAGACCATTTCTACCTCTTTCAGCATCTTAATTTTACATCTTCTGAATTTTCCTACTTTTCAGGTAGTGAGGGGACGTGGTTGTGTAGGAAAGGAATACACTGTCACCATATGCTGCTATAGCAGTACAGCATCAACATCACCACTAGTCACCACTGTCAGCATCAGCATCACCATTGGTCCCAAAAAAGGGTTTAAATATTGCCACTGACCAGGCTACCTGGAACATGATGCTTATCCCAGCCTTTCACATGGGTCTGTTCTGCCTCCCATGCCCCTCTTGATTCCTTGTGTTCACCCATTCATTCACTTACCTTTTCTCATTCATTCAGTAGCTGTTCACTGAAATCTTTCCGTGTCCTAGATACAATAGTAGAGGATGTGTGGCCCAAATGGACAGGATCACTGCAATCATGAAACTGACATTCTGGCAGGGAGTATGTTTGCAGGGTTCATTCAGTTGCTTTAGATCTTCTTCATTTTGTAGAGTTTTTCTTTATGTTCAGAGTATAGTTGCTACAGCTGAAACTTCTGCTGTCTCCATAGTGTATGCAACATTAGTTTTTGGCTTTTCATACTACCAATCTTTGATGCATGGAGTTTGTGATTCAGGAAGTTTCCATGATGGAATGGCTCAGTTCACGGAGGTCTTTTGCAGCACTGGTGGGTAATGAGGACATATTTGCATTGTACAATGCCAAGATTCCATGAGAAAAAAAAGTAGGATCCCAAATAAGACTTGAGTGATAATTATCACAAAATCTTCACTCATCACGATGATGTCAGGTTTGTTACGATGTCACCACTCCAGAGTTTGAGGATGGATCCTCATGCAAATGTGTTCAGATGGTGAGAATGATGATGTCACATTTGTGCCAAAAGAACATGAAACACTTTATCCCTCACATAATGAAATTTTTGGAGAGTGCATGGCTCCCAAACAGGTCCAAAATGAATGATGGAGCCAGGAAAAGATGCTGGCTTGGGATTTTATGGTGGATATGAGCAATGCCAGGTTGGGCTCCGTGCATGGGTTTTGAACTTACTGCTGGTGCCAAGGGAAGGGGCACCAGGGTTTTCTTGTCAGCCCTCTCAGAAATGGGGTATAGGGGCACAAGGGAGAATTGAAAGTTGTAGGAATATCAAATAATGATATTTTAAAATATGAAAAAATGATGTCAGATGCCTTATTACAGAGTTGATGATGTTAGTAGGGATTTTGGGGTTCATGGCTATAGCGTGAATAAGCAAGTTATATCAGTCTGATTAGAGAAGTAAAATGAACAATTGAAGAAATACCGAAGCCCTGCACCGCACCCTCTCCTCTTCTCCAGTTTGTGTTGATTTTTTGTGGTTATGACCAGTGACTCTTAACTTATTGTCAGTATTCACATTATTCATAATAAGAGTCTCACCCTTTGGCTTGGGTATGTGAAGATGTTTTGATGTTGGTTCTGGCTATGGGTAAGTTAATGTATCCAGAACCACAGTTCTTTGGGAAACAAATGTCCTCAAACAAGTTTGCTTTTAAAATTGTCACTTCCATTCTGTCCCTGAATGAACTGCCATGGGGCTTCAAATCACATACAAAATATGGGTTTTCTTAGTATTTAAAACTTGACATTATTACTTATTTGTGCCTAGTAAGTGCCAAATACTTATAACCTCATCTAATTGCTTTTTTTGCAATTGATATGTGTGTGTGTATATACATATATATATATATATATAGAGAGAGAGAGAGAGAGAGAGAGGGAGAGAGAGAGAGAGAGAGAGAGAGAGAGAGAGAGAGAGAGAGAAAGAGAGAGAGATTTGTGTGTGTGTAGAAGAACTGGGGTGTAGGCCACAGGTTTAGGGAGTGAGAGGATTCGCCAGAGACAGAGTGGGGAGCAGAGCAGAGAGATCTACTGAAATAAACTGCTAAGGGTAGCAGCAGGCGAGACAGGAGAGGTCTGCTGCGTCCTTTCTGGGTCAGCTCCCTGGCCAGGGATTGAACTCAGGCCACAGTGGTGATAACACTGAGACTTAACCCCTAGGCCACCAGGGAGGTCCCAATGAATTCTGCATAAAAGTGTCATCAGCAAAGTTAGGAAGAGTATTTCAGTGATGGAGAGATACTCCTCTAACAGTATAATGGTATTGATAACAATTTTACAAAGACTGTTATTAAGTGTTTAGGAAGTGATTTCATAAATTGATGAAAGTCATTTGTTGTTGTTGGCTTATGTTGTTATGATTTTCATGAGATGGAAGACTACCAAATTTAAGCAATCATCACTATTGTCTTTTAAAGATGAAAATTCTACCTGCTAAATGCTTTTACAGAATACTTAGCATTCCATTGACTAAATACTTTTCACATTTTAATTTCATAATAAATATGGGTAGTCAGATAACCTAATTAAAATTTTATATTACCACATATGCTGAATATAAATCCAAACTTCTCTTCAAAATCATCTCTAAGAAAATCTGAAAATGCCTATGTTCAAATTCCTACAGAATCTCACATTATGTTTATTTTGTGTATTTTATTTCCTTACACACTTTATGACTTTATTAACATGAAACTCAAAAAGAGGCAAAAACAAGTCAATGATAGTAGAATTCAAGATAGACTGGAAATAAAAGTCAGAATAGTGGGTACCCATGGCTGCCGTGGGGAGGGAGGCCAGAGGGAGATGGAGAGGTGCTGTATTGTCTAGGAGGAGACTCAGAGGAGTCTGTAATTCTGGTAATAGAAATTTCATATTTCTTGGAGGCCTCCTTGGTGGTACAGGGGTTCAGTCTCAGGGCTATCAAGCTATTGCTAGCCACTGGGGCCTAAGTTTGATCCCCCGGCTAGGGAGCTGACCCTCATGGTGCAGCAGACCTCTCCTGTCCCACCTACTGTTCCCCTCAGCAGTGGATTTCAGTGCATCTGCCTGTTCTGCTCCCCATGCTGTCTCTCACACCCCACCCCCGCACCTCTGGCCTACACCCCATTTCTATGGAAAAATATATTTTTAAAAAATCAAAAAACAAAACATTACTCTTCTGTCCATTTTTTTAAAGATTTATTTTTATTTACTTATGCATAAAAGAACTGTAGGCCACATGGGTGGGGGTGGGGGTGAGAGGATTCACCAGAGACAGAGTGGGAAGCAAAACAGGCAGATTGACTGAAATACACTGCTGGGGGAGCAGCAATCAAGACACGAGAGGTCTGATGAGCCATGTGAGTCAACTCTCTGACCAGGGATCCAACTCACACTGCAGCATTGACAGTGCTGAGATTTAACCCCTAGGCCATCAGGGAGGCCTTCTGCCCATTTTATAAATTAAATTGTTTTCTGTTTATTGAGTTGTACGAAACTCCTTGTAAATCTTTGCTATCAACCCCTTGTCAGATCTATGGCACGCAAAAATTGTCTCCCATTTAATAGCGTGTTTTTCTGTCTTGGTTATGGTTTCTTTCACCCTGCAGAAGCTTTTTATTTGGATGCAGTCCAAATTATTTCTGTTCCTTTTTGTTTTACTTGCAGCTGGAACTTCAAAGACATCTCTGAAGCCTATGGCATGGAGTGTTTTGCCTATGTTTTCTTCTATGTATTGTTTGGTTTCAGGTCTTAAATCCCTGTCTTTTATTCATTTTGAGTTGATTTTTGTATAAGGTATAAGATAGTGATCTATTGATAGTTTCATTCTTTTGCAAGTGGCTGTCCAGTTTTCCCAACATCATTTAATGGAGAGCCTGTCGTTATGCCAATGTATGTTCTTGGCTCCTTAGTCACATATTTACTTTTCATATCAGTGTCAGTTTATTTCTGGGTTTTCAATTCTACTCCATTGTTCCATGTCTGTTTTTTTTTTTTTTCCCAGTGCTCTTCTGTTTTAATTATTAGTGCTTTATAGGAGAGATGAAGTCTGGAAGTATAATGCCCATTCTTTCTCTTTTTTGACAAAATTCTCCGGCTCTTAGTTTTCTTTTGGGTTTCCATATGAATTTCAGTTTCTACTCTATTGCTTTAAAGTATGCCATGAAATTTTAGTATAGATTTCATTGAATCTGTATATTGTTTTGGGTAGCATGGGTGTTTTGGCTGTGTTGAGTCTTTCAATCCATGATCAAGGGATATCTGTGTCTTCTATTTTCCTTTAACAATGCCTTTATATTTTTCTTTGTACAGGTCCCTCCTTTGTTATTACCTTGTAAACATCTCCTGTTTATTTTTTTTGGTGTGATTATAAATGGCATATTTTTAAAATGTTTTTTCCACTTCTACCTCATTGTCTATATATACGAATACAACTGATTTTTATATGTTGATTTTATAGCTTGCTACTTTGCTGAATTGGTTGATTATTTCAATTTGTAGGCTGTCTTGTTCTCATGAACCTTCCTGAAGATTGTATTATAGAACAAAGTGTGGGCATTGGACATAAAGCCAAAACTCTAGAAGTGCTACTGGTAAAGATCATTGAGTCCACTTTATTTTAGGATTGAGTTTAAAAGAAATGTGTAGCTTCTTTCAAAGATTTGGAAGTCAATGTTCTTTATCAATTATAGTGTTTTTTAAAAATATTTTATTTTATAAAATTCTTACATAATTTTTCATCTTTGTACAATGTATGCATTTTCATTTTGGTTATATTCCCCATACAATTGCACCCCCCTCCCTTATTTTGGCTCTAGTTCTTCCTCTCCCCGCCTAAGTCACAAAGGCAGTCTTTAATTTCGAAACTTTTTTTTGCAGTTAATTAGGCTTGAATAAATAAGAAAATGATTAGTAAATACAATTGATAAAAAGTTTTAATTTCAGCAGAGAGATGCATACCTTTTTATGGGAAAGGTGATTTTAGGTAAAAGATATGATCTATTTTAAAAATAGAGATAATACCTTAGAAAGCATTGAAAAACATGGCATTAAACTTACAAAATTCCTTAACATCTTTCTTGTGCATGAATATTATTTTTCTTCTATGTTGTAAAATGCTTGAAACCTTAACAGAATTAAAATATAGCTATAAAAAAAAGAACTGTGTAGCTTCTAACTTTAAATGAGAATGAGAAATATTCCCAAACTCTAACAACACAGAAGTGATAGGTGGCATAATAGTATATTATTCTAATTTTTTCTCATCTTTTATAGATGTAGAAAGATGATATTATTGAAGGATGGTTAAAAAATACAAGTAGGATATTAAAAAAGTCAAAAATTAATAAAAAAGTAATATAATAAGTACAGCAGTGTGGTAGAGGGGAAAAGAGAGAGGGAGAAGAAGCAAAATAATTTTGTTAATACCCATAAGAGGGAGTAAAAAAATTTAAAGAAGTAGCAGACACATATTACATAAAGTTTAATTATAAAAGTAATATAAACCTTTTACAGTTCAAAAGAATGCCCATGAGAAAAATATGGTGGATGAAAAAATGAGGAGAAACTATTTAAGCAGCTCTATATGTTCAGGTATATAATGATTTTCAAAATATTCTGCTAACTAGAAAGAAGTTGCAAAATAACATGCTAGCATTTAAAGAAAATTATGTATGTGTCATTAATATCCTTAATGTATGTACTTGTTTATTAATAGAATAGTTTCTCTTAAATGGTGCTTCACTAAATAGTGCTATCCATTTTTTTTTTAATCCTGTGTGTGTGTGTGTGTGTGTGTGTGTGTGTGTGTGTGTGTGTGTAAGAACCGGGGTGTAGGACAGAGTTGTGGGGGGTGGTGAGAGGATTCACCAGAGACAGAGCAGGGAGCAGAACAGATGGATCTACTGAAATCCACTGCTGAGGGGAGCAGCAGGCGAGAAAACAGAGGTCTGCTGCACCTGGGGGTCAGCTCCCTGGCCAGGGATCAAACTCAGGCCGTAGCGGTGATAGCACTGAGATCAGGGCCACCAGGGAGATCCAGGAATCTATTGCTTTTATATCATTTACTGAGTTTTCAATCCCAACATTTATGTCCTTGTTCAGATTGCCCAATACACTTGGCTTGAATTGGTTTATATTCTGTTGAGAAAAACCACCTGACAAGATACTTGTTAAGGACCCTGATGAAATTCTGAGTTCTGCGCAAAGACTTACAGAAGTGAAAAATGGAAGGGAATGATTCTGAGATACAAAGAGTTAAATTTCTCCCTGTTCAGAATGCAGAATCTGCAATTTCAAATTCTCATAATCTTCCTCTGGAAAATGCATCAACAGGTTTGGTGTTGTATTCCGGCTGCAAAGCAACCTTTTTACATCATCTTCTATCCTCACTTTTCTACACATTTTCCCACAAAGACTGTCCTTGACTAATATCAAATGAATTTGATTTCTCTAACTCAGAAGGTAATTGGATTTTTCTTTATTGAATGTGTTCCTTTAATGACTGTTTCTGCTCCTGTCAATTTAACTGCAAGTGACCTGACATTGATCTGACGCCATGACTTATAAAGAGTTGAAACAAGGGGTGAAAAAGGGCAAA
This sequence comes from Talpa europaea, assembly GCF_964194135.1. Lineage (NCBI taxonomy): Eukaryota > Metazoa > Chordata > Mammalia > Eulipotyphla > Talpidae > Talpa > Talpa europaea. The sequence goes on along the minus strand of NC_140083.1, from coordinate 42,995,755 downwards.
TGTCTGGCATCGGAAGAAAATGTTTTTGTTTTTGTTTTGCCGTATCTGACCATTTTCCTGAGAAAATCCTTTATGCTTGAATTGAATGTCATTTTTGCAAAACACACTGCTGTAATAATTGGACATATAACAGCAGATTGCCTTCTACCAGAAAATATAATAAGTATTTCCCAGAAAGTTCCCCGGAGAAAACATTGAAAATTGAATAAAATCCATCCAGTAATCATTTTGTTCCTTGAAAATATTTATTATCATGCAGATTTTTTTTTTAAAACTGCATAACTGTTGCTGAGCAGAATTAATTAAATCTTTTAAAGAGCTGGGAGAACATGAAACATTTGAGTATCCATTAACTTAAATTTGAGGTTTTATAAAAACAAAATTTGACACAAGAAGTTATTCAAGAATGGTATGGAGAAATAGTGGATGAAATTGTTGTATTTAGAAGAATAGTAGTTTTTCTTCAAGGGACTTTATGATCCATAAATCTCTTTATGGATTTTAATGTCTTTACTTTTTCCTCATTCATTTTTGGTAACAATGTAACTCACTTGATTCATGTTAATTTTTATTTTTTCATCTCCCCTTTGTTCATTTTGATAAGTATCATGAGTCTGTTTCGATTAGTATAGGCATTAGTCTGACTGAGAAAATAAAATCCTGTGATTCTAAACTGTCAAGAGAAAACAAATAAATGAGAAAATCATCAATAAGCAAGTTTCCTCTTAAAACTAAGTAAAACAAGTTTTATTGCTTTTAGGATTAATATTAGTTGCTTCCATATTTATCAAAGTAATTAACAGTTTAAAAAAATTAAGAGTTTATATTAAACAACTTATGGTTGTTAGTTGTTTTTTTTTTTTAATTGTAAAACCTAAATTAGATAGAACTGGTGTAAATCTTCAGGGTTACTCATTGAAGGTGAATGAATTTTCTTTGAATCTCATCAACCAAGTCAAGATTGAGAGCTCTCTACATAGAAATGATGTTGAGAGAGAATAGAAAGAATTAAGGTAAATTATTTCCTGGTGACTGGACTCCTCCCCCACTCTTCTAATTGTATCTTGTGTGAGTGTGTAAAGCCTTGATACCCCAGTGAAAGTTTCAGAGACTACTTCTTCGACACCACATGACCCAACAAGATCAGCTTGCTTGAGAATTGATGTGCCTTGCAGAGGAAGTTCAGAAAGAACCCCCGCTGAATCAAGTCTTTCATCATGGATGATTAAAACTCAGCAAATCAAAAAAAACAAAAAAAACAAAAAAAACAAAACAAAACAAAAAAAAAAAACTCAGCAAATCAAGCCCAGGCCAGTGTTGGAAGTGTTGGAAGTTATACTTAAACACAATGTCAGAAGCTTTATCTATTTATGGTACTTTGGACATTTGCTGAAACTATTAATAGGTGATGTGACCGATGCAGTGTTTACTTTGTTAATGCATCTTTAAAAACGAACTTGAACTTGGATATCCTAACTCATTTCATCAATTCTTCCTTGAGCAAATATTTTAAGTAATTTATATAAAAGAACCTTGGACATTGGCAGGAGTACAAAAATAGATGTTCGCTTTCAAGATTTTATAAACTAGCAGAGAGAAAAACTGAATATAAATAAGTCAAGGTAAAAGGTAGAAAGTGATAGGTAACACGAGAAAGAGGATTGAGAGCTATGTTGGGGGGCAATTAATTCATCACAGTGGTAAAGGACTTTACCTAGGACTTAGAAGGTGGCAAAAATCTATGTATGTGAGAAATGGAGGTAGAATATTTTCAGAAGAAGGGATAGAATTACTAATGACAAGGAGAAAATTCTAGGTAATTAGATCAAATTTCAATAAAACAGGGTTCTAGTGCTGTAGCTCATTAATATTGAAAGGAAAAAAAGGAGAGAAGATACAATTTTATATATATATATATTTAAAGATTTATTTATTTATACAAGAACTGGGGTACAGGCCAGAGGTGTGGGAGGGTGAGGGAATTCACCAGAGACAGAGCAGGGAGCAGAACAGGCAGATGGACTGAAAATACTGCTGAGGGGAGCAGCGGGCCAGACATGCCGCACCATGTAGTTATCTCCCTGGCCTGTGGGAAATGGAATCCACGCTGCAGAGGCTGCAGACAGCTTCACAGCACTGCGCTCAACCCGCTGCGCCACCAGGGAGGCCCTAAGTGCTATTTTGGCTAGTGATATAGGTAAATATCTAGACCTACCAGAAAATACTTGGATTTTGGGGTTTCTGAAAATATTTGAAAAATATGGGGTAATATTTTTTTTTCAAGATTTTAATTTATTTATTTACACAAGAACCGGGGTACAGGCCAGATTCGCAGGAGGGTGAGAGTATTCACTAGAGACAGAGTGGGGAACAGAACAGGCAGACTGACTGAAATACACTGCTGAGGGGAGCAGCAGGCGAGACAGGAGAGGTCTGCCAAGCCATGTGGGATCCTCACCGGCTGGCCGGATCGAACTGGCTTGCAGAGGCTGTGGACAGCTTCACAGCACTGCACTCAAATGCCTGCGCCACAGGGGAGGCTCTATAGGTACTTTGTTTCTATGGAGAGCTTAGTATCTGCCTCCTGTAAAGCAAACTCCTTTGATATTTAAAAAGTCTCAATATCTGAACTTAAATGGGCTCATTTATTATGTAAAGTCAAATGAGTTTTTAAAGTTTTTAAGTGAAGGCAGTGCATTTTTTGAATATACTCTAATGTTAAAATTCCTATTTGATCTTCAATCAAATAGGAATTATCTACATACTTACACCTTAATGTAAGATTTCTGAAAACACTAAATAAGGCCCTTTCTTTACTTCAGGTCACAGATATGATGCTTCAGGACAAACCCTATCCTGACTGGGCAAAGTCTGCAAGAGCATTCTGGAAGAAAGGAAATGTTAGGATCATTTTATTCTGGTAAGAGAATCTCTCATTTATTGATTTTCCCCCCTTGCTTCACTTATTTAAATACTTTAGTTTGATATAATTTTCCTTAGATATGTGGAATTCTAATTAGAGAAGTATATTCATTGGCTGTTATACTCCATTAAAAATGATTAAGACCATTATACTAATTATTTTATGAATTAATCTCTGCTTATATACTATTGCATAGACACATTTAGAAGAGATACGTCTTGAAAATATAGTGAGGCATATCAGATTCTACCAGGGGTAAGTTGATTTTTGACTCAACAAATACAAGCTCTGTCGTCATTAATGAAGTCTGACATAAAAACATTTCTGGTAAACACTAAATTCCACTATGCTTGACAAGTTATAATTTTGCTTTGTAGAAGTAATATAAAGTGAGAATCTCTTCACTAATTGGATCTGGTTCATTGACATTTCTCCTTTATACAGTTCCCTTTTGATCTCCAACCCAATCTTTGCCATCAAGAAACAATCCATGTCTTAGAGGACTTACACACGGTGATTCAACCAGACTTAGGCAAAGTGAGGTGTACGAACACTCAGAAACATAACTGTTGATGATTTGTAGCTGATAGATTCCTTCCTGTTCATCTGCCTTTTGAAATACAAGAAAAAAATATGTTTATTTTTGGATTGAATTTGGGGGAGGTGTGTTATTTTTGTCATATACAATCCTAGTAACTAAGTAATTGGGGGAAATGTGTATTTGGAGCTATCTTTGTGCACCAGCATTATTATAAAGTGTTGCTAGAGACATATGGCCTTTTGAACTCAATCTTAAGCAAATAATGAAAGGCAGATTTTTAGTAATGTGGTAAAAATGAATATGACTTTTTAGATGTTTACTCCTTGTCTTTGGGAGTCTATGGTGGCCTGTTTATATGGAACTGTTTAGCTTACATATTTCCCAGTTTTAAACCCCCCATGCAGTAGGTCTATACATTATAATACACATTATAATAATGTACTTTATAATAATTATAGAAAACTATCAAGGATATGTTCTGCACTAAGTACTTAGAGCTAAGTACTTGACCTCTATATTTACTCATTTAATTCTAACAACCCTCTAAGTTAGGTGCTATTATTGTAAGTATGGATGTGTGACTCCAGGACCGAGGTTCTTAATCATCACAACAGGTTACCTTCAAAAGAATAGAGGTACATCTCTATGCATATTTCCAAATGATTATATTTAAAACATTTTTAATAATTAGTTGGAGAAGAATATATTTTTCCAGGGAACCATTTCACCCTGGTGAATTCTCTATAGGACTTTTAGATGATAATTTAAAAGGAGATAGATTCTAACATTACAAGTCTTTATGGACTGTCTTTCTTAAAACAATATCCACTTGCTGTTTACAGACATTTTGTATTGTTTAACTTCTCTTCGTAGGCAGTCCATTACTTAATGTGGCCAGACACTGAGCTCTCATGAAGATAATTTGCACAGATGAGCCATTTATAGTCATCTGAAATCTCCTATGATTCTTGTCATTAGTTGCATTTAATCAAATTACTGTTTCTAAGAGGAATACATGCGAGATTTTTCCTGAAGCATCTTAGAACACTTTTTCTTGAAGATTATTATTCAGGTCTATGTTTTACCAATTCGTAGGCAAATAGGTTTAATTTTTCATATCTGATACTACAGCCACAATGGCTATTCTAAAACATATTTTAAATGTGAAATAATTTAATCACTGACAAATAGATATTTTTGAATTGAAAGTGAAACTCAAATTCATACTCTTTTGTTCATGGTTTCTGTAAAAATCTTGATAATGTAATTTGAAAGATGAATTTTCATTGTTATATTGCAATCCAAGGAGAACATAAAATAAATGGGCACTTTTTTAAATTTAATTTTTGGACAGTGTATGATTTTTCCCCTCCGGTGTGGTCCCCTTAGTTCTCCCACCACCATAGCACCCATAGGTCCAGCGCTATATTCCCTTCTGCTCTTCCCTGACCCTGTTTCACCCTTTCCTCCCCATACCCACCCCTCCCCTCGTGGATGCCTCCTAGCTATTAGGTTTGCCTTTGACCCTTTGTTTGTTTTTTCTATATTCCACATATAAGTGAAACCATCTGATATTATTCTTTTTCCATCTGATTATTTTGCTTACCATCATCCCTTCCAGCTCCATTCATGTTGATGCAAATGGCATGAGTTATCCTTTTTGAACTCTCAGTAGTATTGTTATATAAATATACCACATCTTTTTGATCCATTCCCCTTTGGGGGGCATTCAGGTTGTTTCCATATCTTGACTATTTTAAATAGTGCTGCAATAAATATAAGGATGCAGGTTTTCTTATTTTTTTAAGATTTTTTATTTATACATACAAGAACTGGGGTACAGGCCAGAGATGTAGGGGGTGAGAGGATTCACCAGAGACAGAGTGGGGAACAGAACAGGCAGATTGACTGAAATCCACTGCTGAGGGGAGCAACAGGTGAGTCAGGAGAGGTCTGCTGCGCCATGTGGGTCAGCTCCCTGGCTGGGGATCAAACTCGTACTGCAGTGGCTGCGGATAGCTTCATAGGCTTTTTTTTTTTTTTAATAAATTTTATTTTTATATTCCCCATACAATTGCAATCCCCTTATTTTGACCCCAATCCCTCCCCTCCCCGCCCCTCACCCCCAAAGAGTGTCTCTGGTTCATAGTTTTTTTGTTGATTTTGATTTTCACATTCTTATAGTTATTCATTTTCCTGGTCCCTTATTTAAGTTTTCTAGATCCCTGCTATGAGTGAGACCATCCGGTATTTTTCTTTTTCATTCTGGCTTATTTCGCTGAGCATGATCCCTTCCAGCGCCATCCATGTTGCTGCAAATTGCATGTGTTTATCTTTTTTGAATGTTGAGTAATATTCCATGGTATATATGTACCACATCTTCTTGATCCAGTCATCTATTTTTGGGCATTTGGGTTGTTTCCAAAGCCCTTTGTGCCACCAGGGAGGCCCCACAGGTTCTCTTTTGAATTAATGTTTTTGTATTCTTTGGTAATAACTGGATCATATGGCAGATCCATTTCTAGTGTGTTTTTTTTAAAGATTGATTGATTTATTTATCTATCTATTTATTTATTTATTTATACAAGCATTGGGTACAGTCAGAAGCACGGGAGGGTGAGAGAATTCACCAGAGCCAGAGCGGGGAGCAGAGCAGGCAGAAGGACCGAAGTACACTGCTCAGGGGAGCAGCGGGTGTGACAGGAGAGGTCTGCACGCCATGTGGGACCCTCACCGGCTGGCTGCGGATCGAACCGGCACTGCAGAGGCTGTGGGCAGATTCGCAGCCCAGCCCTCAACCACTGCACCACCAGGGGAGGCCCCACACAGCTTTCCATAGAGGATGGACCAGTTTACATTCCCATCAGCAGAGTTAGAAAATAGCATTTTCACCACATCTTTACTAGCACTTCTTGTTTCTGGTTTTGTTTTTTGTTTTTTGTTTTTGTTAATGTGGGCCATTCTCACAGGTGTGAGGTGGGATCTCAGTGTGGTTTTGATTTGCATTTCCTGATAACAAGTGATGATGAAAATTTTTTCATAGGCCTGTTGACCATTTGCATTTCTTCTTTGGAGAATGGTCTGTGTAGCTCTTCTGCCCACTTTTGGATTGGGTTGTTTAATTTGCTTTTGTTGAGTTGTGTGAGCTCTTTGTAGATCTTCAATATCAACATCTTATCAGGTGTATGGTGTATAAATACTTTCCCCCATTCAATGGGTGTCTCTTCAGTTTGATTACTGTGTCTTTGCTGTACAGTGGACAAAAATTTAAATGCAAGGCCTCCCCTGGTGGCGCAGGTGGTTGAGCGCTGTGCTGTGAAGCTGTCTGCAGCCTGCAGCACCAGTTCGATCCTGGCCGGCTGGCGAGGGTCCCACATGGTGCGGCAGACATCTCCTTTCTCGCCCACTGCTCCCCTCAGCAGTGTATTTCGTCAGTCTGCCTGTTCTGTTCCCTACTCAGTCTCTGGTGAATCCTCTCACCCTCCTGCTCATCTGGCCTGTACCCCAGTTCTTGTATAAAATAAACAAATAAATCTTTAAAAAATTTAAATGCAACTTCAAACATATTTTTTCCTAATTCATTCATTTCTATACAGTTAAATGATCTTAATAACAGTATGGTTTTTAAAAAAGGAGAATATGCAAAAACATGAATATGAAAATCATGTGGGAAGCAGGGCATCCCTGGTGGCGCAAGGGGTTAAGACACAATTTATGAAGCTGTTCGCAGCCACTGCAGCATGAGTTCAATCCCCAGCCAGGGAGCTACCCACATGGCACAGCAGACCTCTCCTGACTCACCCACTGCTCCCCTCAGCAGTGTATTTCAGTATATCTGTCTGTTCTGTTCCTCATTCTGTCTCTAGTGAATCCTCTCACCCCCCCACACCTCTGACCTGTACCCCAGTTCTTGTATGCATAAATAAATAAATCTTTAAAAAAAAAGGAAAATCATGTGGGAAGCAAAGAAATCTTCCTTTTTGTTCATACTTTTTAGAAAAAGGGATTTAGCAAGTATAAGGTGTATTTTTTTATCTTTAATATAAAATACAGAATTCATTTACATACTATGTATTACCCACTCAAAAAGACATATTTTCAATTGATCTTGTCATAAGAGAGATTTTAATTTGTAAGATCTATGATGGAGAAGAAATTTTATAAAGGAAAATTTCCATAAATTGCAGTGTTATTATGTGTAGCTGTTTAAACAGTACAGCATGGGGATTTTTCCTAGTAAATTTACCTCTTACCTATGTGCAGCTGCTTTAATTCACAAATTCTTCTTTGAAACTGTATCATTTTCTACTGTGTAGCTGAGTTCTCCCTGATTCTTAGTGATAGATGTCTCTACATTGAGGAAAATGGTTTCTGTTTTTCTGTAATTGTGCAAAGATGAGACTGCTGTAGCAATGGGCTTTTATGTCTGGGAGGAGACTAAATTTTGGCTGTATATGAAAACACTAAAAGGAAAACAGAAGAATATACATAGATCTTTCCTTCCAAAGCCATTTCCCCAGACCTTTTAATGTAATTAGAAACAATACAGATCTCAGAACCTAAATCCTAGGTGATATCCTGCCCCCTTTTCCAGAGGGGCTATCAACACCTATTTTCACTTACTTTTGTCTGAAGGGAATGTATACCTAAACCCAGTTATAGAAAACTGTGTGATATTTATGTTCATGCCTATCTCCCTGTTTATTTTACTTGTTAGAGACATAATTTGAGTACTTTTAATGCGAGTTATCTTGGGATGATGTCTCACAAAGGACTAATCTTTTATTATTTTTTAAAAAGGCAGATGGTCTTCAGGGAGGAAGGAAGGGGTTGGGGGATCTGCTGGTCATCAAGGCTTCTCAGATACTCCAGTTCTTCATCTTCCAGACCCATCAGAGGTCTGCATTTTTTCCCCCTGCTTTCTTTGATCACAGTGTTATTGACAAATAGAATTGCATTGACCAAAAGAATGTGAGTTAAAGTGTCATATGTCATATCTAGGTAGTAGCATTTAATTGTCAGTGAAAAATGCTACAGGGAAATCTATACTCAGTAGCAACTTTGGAAGAATGTGTCTAAGTGAAGCCAGGGTAAGCTAAGTGTCTTTAAACAACAGAGTGATCCTATAATGTGAGTAAGAAATACTCTTTGCTTAGCTATTGTAGTCCAAATATACTAAGACATGTACCCTTGAGTGTAGGAGTGATGGAACTTCATATATGAATGAACTCCCTTACCATGTGAGTTTCTCAACCAATACTTAATAAGCCTGTCTGATGAAGTCCTGAATTCCCCATCAGTTGTGGTATTCCTGCAAAGGCTAGAAAATCTTTCAGGGATGCCATAAATGGATTTTCATATTGAATGTGGGAAAAAAAATCACTTTTAAATTCTTCCGACACTTGAAGATTCTGTGACTACTCTACCTTTTAAACTAGACAAGTATTGCTTATATTTGCATATTTGTATTTCAGAAAGAGGGGGATACTAATTATAATTTAATAGAACTTTGTATAATTCAGTCATCATTATGAGCAAAATTCTTACACTAGGCAATAATTCTCAAAAGGTTCCAGGGCAACTATGGTATTAAAAGCTTTTAGCAACACTCCCCAAATAACAAATGAGCCCATATCGTTCCTCTGGATGAGTTTTATCTTCTTGCCTTCAGCCTCCCTTCCATCTCAAAATGTCTCTTTAAGTAGTCCTCTATACTTAAATAAAAACTGATGAAAAACAGAGCAGTTTTAGTCTAGATGAGAAAACTATACCTATTGAATCAGTCACCTTAACTTTAACTTTAAGCACTACACTGTTAGCAGACAGTAATGTTAGTCTGTCTGCTTTCAAGTAGAAAATTCAAGGATATGCTTCAATTGTTTTTCCACTAAATGTAAGTTTTATGATCCTGGATAAAAATGGTGGCCATTGTTGCAATATTGTGTTGCCATTTCATTATGTTGGAAATTTTCATTTAAGAAATGATATATTTATGTCAGAGATTTAATTCCTCAGCATTAACATGGCCCCATGCCCTTCTAGATTTATTTTTCTTGAATTAAAAATAGACTTGTTTTTATAACTTATTTAAGTAAATACTTATAAAGTTCTGGGTACAATGTGAAATAGTGGCTAGGAGCACAGACTCTCGGGCCCCATGCCTGATTTCTGGTCCTGGCTTCACTACTTAATGCTGTGCATTAGTTCTTACTATTTTGTTTTCACAGGTATTGTGATCACTGCTACTTAGCACCACATGCTTTACATGGTATGAGATTATAACTTTGGAAGGGAAATTTACTGCCTGCATCATTTCTGCCGAACAAAGGGAGCTCCAGGGATGTTCCCGCAAAGGAGCAAAAGCTGGAGTATAATTGCAGATTAACAGGGGCCGAAGGGAGAAACCATGTGATTGTTTGGTACAGAGAGTGTGGCAGAGGGACAAGTCAAGGGAGCATTGAGCGTTTGGGCTTCAGCAGCTGAACAGAAGGTCATTCTGTCCATTGAGACACGAGATGATGGAGGACTAGGTCTTAAGTGGAGGCATGATGGGTCAGACCTGGACATGCAGAGCGAATGTGCTCATTGAGATACCTGATAAGCAGCTCCTGTATGGCTGTGGCACTGAGAAGGATTAAAGTTTCAGACAGAAGTACAGCTAAAAATGATGTTTTGGTTTATATGTTTACCTTCTTATGGAGGTTTTTTTACTTATAGATGGCATTTGAAGGAACATCAGTGGTGTAGAATGAGAATAAAACATCTGCAAAGATAAGACCTGTGGAGTTCTTTTATTTGAAAACAGGCAAAAGAGACATCTACAATGTAGACAGAAAAATAGGAGAAAGAAAGAATGGAAAATACAAAAAGTGTGTGATATAGATGCCCAGCAAATAGAGTTTATCTAAAGATATGGCTCATCACATTACTTAAAAGTGAGAATAACATTCTATTCACCATATCCTTAGGACTTGAAAATGGTGCCTGGCACATAATAAGCATTAAATACGTTCTTACTGAATGAATTCTTCTGGTGAAAACATTTAAATCTACTGTATTCTGTGATGTTTCTGAAAATTCTTCAGCTAGAAGACTTCCTTGAAAATGATAGAAGAGGAACTTCTGGTGGCCTAGGGCTTACGTCTCAGCACTGTTACCACGACACCCTGAGTTCGATCCCTGGCCAGGGACCTGACCTTCACAGGGTGCAGCAGACCTGTCCTGTCCACCTACTTCTCCCCTTACCAGTGGATTTCAGTCATTCCGCCTGTTCTGCTCCCCACTCTATTTCTGGGTAATCCTTTCATTCCCTGCACCTTTGGCCTACACCTATGCATAAATAAATAAATAAATCTTTTTTTTAAAAAAATGATAGGATAATTTATTTTTCTTACATTGTTATTCATTTTGTAAAACAAATGAATAAATCCCCATAAATCTCCCACCACCTGTGAAACATCACTGTAACCCCTTGTGCTGTTCCCTCCCCTGTTTTGATGGATCTCCTTCCTCCTCCCCTGGTGGATGTCGCAGAGCTACAGTTTTCCTGCAAGTTTGTATAGAAGAATAATTTAAAAAATATTTTGACTTTGTGATGAATAGGGACTCTCTAATGCTTATGAGTTATTTTTTTCTAAAAAATGTAGAAATATTTATTGTAAATATATTTTTTTAAATCATCTTGGTCCCAAGTTATGTGTTCTACTTACAATTAGAAAGTTCATTAAAATATAGTTTGGGGCTTCCCTTGTGGTGCAGGGGTTAAAGTCTCAGTGCTGTCAAGCTATCACCAGCCACTGCAGAATGAGTTTGATCCCTGGCCAGGGAGCTAACCAACATGGCGCAGCAGACCTCTCCTGACTAGCCCACTGCTCCCCTCAGCAGTGGATTTCAGTAGGTCTGCCTTTTCTGCTCCCCACTCTGTCTCTGGTGAATCCTCTCACCCCCTACACCTCTTGCCTATACCCCAGTTTTTATATGTATAAATAAAAATATATAAATCTTTAAAAAAATAAAATAAAATGTGATTTGATGTATGTCTGTAATGAGACAACATCTTCCACATATGACCCTGAAAATTTTATATATATAGTACACACATACACACACACACACATATGCATGTATGTAACATCATAGTTTATTTTTGTACAATGTCTGCTTTCTCCTCTCAGGTATAGTCCCTGTAAAATTCCCACCACCAAATTCACCTGTGAACCATCTACATAGTCCCTTGTGTTCTTCCCTCCCCTATTTTGATCCTCTCCCTCCCACTCCCCTAGTGAATGTCTCTGATTTGTAGTTTGCCTGCTAGTTTTGTCTTTTTTTGTTTCCTGATCCCTTGTATGGCTTCCCTACATTCCTCCTATGAGTGAAACCATCTGATATTTTTCTTTTTCCTTCTGGCTTATTTCACTGAGAATATCCCTTCCAGCTCCATCCATGTTGTTGTGAATGGCATGAGTTTATCATTTTTGATTGTTGAATAGTATTCCATTGTGTATATATACCGCCTCTTCTTGATCCAGTCATCTGTTTTTGAGCATTTTGGGTTGTTTCCATATCTTACCTATTGTAAATAGTGCTGCAATAAACATAGGGTGCAGGTATCCTTTTCAATTAATGTTTTTATGGTATATTCCTTTAGGAGTGGAGTTGTTGGGTCATGTGGTATATGCATGGCTCTATTTCTGGGTTTTACATTAGATTCCATTTGACCTGAAAAATTTTACCTTAGTACCTTACCTTGTTTCTTTTTTTTTTTTTAATAGAGGCATGTTTTTTATTTTTTTATTTATTTATTTGGTTTTATGTTTGTTTTGTTTTTGTTTTGTTTATACGTGCACTGGGTACAGTCAGAAGTGCGGGAGGGTGAGAGAATTCACCAGAGCCAGAGCAGGGAGCAGAGCAGGCAGAAGGACCGAAGTACACTGCTGAGGGGAGCAACGGGCGGCAGGAGAGGTCTGCGCGCCATGTGGGACCCTCCTCAGGTGGCCAGGGAGCAGCCGGGGATCGAACCAGTGCCACAGAGGCCGCAGGCAGCTTCGCAACCCAGCGCTCAACTGCTGCACCACTGGGGAAGCCCACCTTACCTTGTTTCTTAAAGATAAGTGAAATTTGAGGAAAAATGATTAAATTGCTTAGTAGTACCTCCCTGATATAGGGAGCATCGCTAAAGACTGGAATAGCAGCTTTGACCCCAAGAACACTCCATGGATTTGTGAATCTTTGAAGGGAATGCCCTTTAATAAAGACATGGACTACTGTCCAGTTTGTGTAACATTTATTGGCAATACATTGTTCTTCTTTAATCTTAAATTTTCTGGTTGAATATAATATTCCCTAGAGCCACTAAGCATAAGTTATATACATGAATGAAGTTTCTAGTGTGTAAGTCATGTTTTCAATGCTGAGTTCAAATATAGGTGTATATTGCATGAATTTAAAATAGAAACAGTAAATTCTAGAAGCGAGAAAGCAGCATTTAAACAAGTTCCAGCATTGTGGGAAATGTTTGCTCCTCTTTTCATTCCTTCTTGTTATCTATGTCTCTACTCTTATGATCTCTAGTAGATTAAAATGCAAGTCTTTCCTACTAGCACAACAACAGATATTTCTATGACTTGTCCTGTTAGAACGCACAGATATTTTCACTCTTCCTATTTCTCCACATCCCTAACCATTGTAGGGATATCTTGAGATATTTATCTTCATTCTGCCAGTGTTTACAAAGTGGCCACTGTGTAAGTCTCAGTGTAAAAGGCTGTTGTGATAACTTCTTTTGCTGGCACAAATGCCCTCCTTAATAACAGTGATTTCTTTTGTGTGCTTTGATCAAAACCTGTCTATTAAGATTTCCTTTTCAAGTAACAATTGACTTATCAGAGTAGCTGTCATTATTTATTTCAATCACTCTGATTATAGCTGCGCCTCAGTTTTTTGCAGATTGAATGGAAGAAAAGCAAAGTCTTCATGTCACCCGTGGTTGTGTTGTGCCCATGATTCATTCTGGTTCACATCTGTCTTTGAGATTGGTGATCCACAAACTCAATTTTGTGGTACATTAGTCACTGTTGGAAAGAAACAACTCATTGGTTTTTAAACCCAAATTGCTGGTAACTAATACTGTGATGTACTCTGTAAGACGGCTCTTTTACCATTTTCTAAGTGAAAGTTAATCACTGTTTCATGAGTTACTGATAAAAACTAAGGGAGGTGGAGAGTGCAAGGGAGTGTTCATCCACAGCAGGGTGAGGTCTGTGGCAGGGTGAGGTCTGTGGCAGTACCCATCAATGAGCAGCTTCCTTCTGAGATGAGACTGTTACTGTCACCTAGATGCATTGTGAGTTACTCTTGGCATAGCCCCACCCTTTTGCTTATAGAATATCCTCTTTCTGTTTTTCCCTGCTGACCAGAACGCCCTGTGCGATGCTGTCTTTCTTAAGAAGAAGGTTGAAGTGCTTTGATGTTTGTCATTGCACCTAGCAAGCTTTCTGATGAACAGCAGGTAGAGTGTGGACAGGTGTCACAGGTCTGATGAAGCACTCAGAGCTTTTACTTACATGTTTATTGATTTAATCTGAAGGTTAAATAAGATCTGATGAAATGGCTGGGTCATTTGAGTGACCCACCATCTGCAAATGAGTGACCCACCATCTGCAAATCCAGTAAGAACCAAGGTCTTTGTGTACAAGCTGAACCCAGTTTTGCTACTGAGTCAGAGAAAAATGCAAGCTTGCCTCGTTCATTTGTACAGTTGACCGTGTTATTAGTCTACCCGAAATGCAGCAGGAAACAGGAAACATACATAGTTCTTGTTCCCATGTCAGACTTTCTTAGCAACCAAACTGTTAATGAAACAGAAATAAGTAATTGAGCAAATTAAATATCACAAACAATAATTTGCTTAAATGACTCAATAAAAAAAAATAATGAGGAAACAAATATCAGTAATTGATCCTCTTCTCAGTCTCTTTTTTGAGGTCACATTTTTTGAGAGGCTTGTCCACACTCTCCACTTTGCTATTTACCAGTTACATTTTCATCACTGCTCCTGGTAGTTTCTTGCTGTTAATTTCCCTGAATTTCAGCTTGGGCAACATTCTCCTACACAAACCAGTACTGTTTTGGAGGTTCAACATGAACTGGGGACCTTGGTGCTCTTATTTAGGGTGGGTGGTTGTAGAAGACATGTTTGAAGAGCATTCTCTTGACCTATTTTTTTTTTAAAGATTTATTTTATTTATTTATACAAGCACTGGGTACAGTCAGAAGCGCGGGAGGGTGAGAGAATTCACCAGAGCAAGAACATGGAACAGAACAGGCAGACTGACGAAATACACTGCTGAGGGGAGCAGCGGATGTAGCAGGAGAAGTATGCGCACCATGTGGCACCCACGCCCAGCAGCCAGGAATCGAACCGGCGCTGCAGAGGCTGTGGGCAGCTTCGCAGCCCAGCACTCAACCGCTGTGCCACCAGTGGAGGATTTCTTGACCTATTTTGATGACGTTTAAATCCAACAATGGAGAGCAGCTTTCTCAAATGTGTACACCCCGTATTATTATCTTATGTATAGAACATTTTAACAAAATTGTCAATTTGTACTAGATAAGGACAACTTTTCCATCTTTTATTGAGTCAGAATGGTACTCTAGAAAGGTCTTTTCTCTCATTTCTTAACTAATGAATGTGTGGCATGTCCACTTACTTTGTACAAGTTTTGTATTTTAGGACTAATTATGACTGTTAGAAATCCAATAAGGGGCCATCCCTGGCCAGGTTGCTGACCCACATGGTGTGTGCGCAGCAGACCCCTCCTGTCTTCACCCGCTGCTCCTCTCAGCAGTAGATTTCAGTAGATCCACCTCTTCTGCACCCCACTCTGTCTCTAGGGAGTCCTCTCACTTCCCACACCTCTGGCCTATACCCCAGATCTTTATAAATAAATAAACCTTTATTTTAAAAAAGAAATGCAATAAGGACTTTACATTTCTAGTGGAAGTGGAGTAGGGAAGGATTTGAATGTCTCAACCACACAGCAGAATATGGAAAGCAGCCCTCATGGGGTAAATAGGCTTGTGATGGGAATTTAGAAGAGCGATTAAAGAAAAATGTAATACAGAGTGAATATTTGTGTCTCCCCAAAATTTATATATTGAAATTTATATATATATATAATCTCCATGTGACAGTATTTGGAGGTGAAATATTTGGGAGGAGATTAAGTCATGAGGGTGGAGTTCTCATAGATGCTTTTGTGCTCTTATAAGAGAATCCCTAAAAATCCCCTCTGGCCTTTCACCATGAGAGAACACAATGAGACCTTGTCAAAGTGGGAAGCAAACTCTACAGGATACTGAATCTGTTGACTTCTTGATCTTGGATTTCCCAGCCTTTGGAACTGTGAAAAATTCCATCTGTGGTGTTACAGTAACGCAAACAGTTGATGAAGACAGTGTGTCCGGAATAAATAATACTTTAAATATTTGCTTGTTTGAATTAAAAGTATAATATTTTTATTTTAAAATACTTTCCAGCTATGAAAAGTTACAAGTGTATATAAAGAATCCTTTTATACCTTCATCCATGTTCCCCAAATGACGTTTCCTTGGTTTTTTTTTCTCTATCTAATTAAATAGTGGCAATGTATCAATATTAATATACTGAGTTTGATAACTAGAATCCACTGAGAGAATGTGAAAGAATGTCCTTCCTTTAGGAATAAATATTTGATTGTATTTTCTAAAATATTTTTGTTTCGGAAAGAGTAAATATTCTCTGTATACCCTAAAACAAGGATAATCTCCGTCATAACCCTGGTTCAGTTGTCAAAATCAGGAGGTTAATCGACTTAATACTTTACACACCTTATGCAGAATTTGCTAATAGTCTCAATAATGTCCTTTAAAGCAAGAAAAATAGAGAGAGGGAAATAATAAAAACTAAAAAGATTTTTTTGTTATTTTTCATTGGGTTCAGTGCTCAGTAAAGAAACATGGATTCATCACATCTAGTTGTCAAACCTCTCATCCTTCTGTTAATCTAGAACAGAAAGCTTCTTTTATAAAGTATTTTTAGATGCCTATTCTTTTCTAGAAACTGAGCTGAAATATTTTCATTCATTAATGAAGATGTATCAGAACTCTTTCAAAATTTGATGGCCTTTAGACAACACATTACACAGCATGAATATTTCCTTCTCATGCGCAGGTTCAGGAATTGATATTCCCGAATAACACATTTTCAGTCTGGCTCAGTGACTTTTGAAAAATAAATGTTTCTCTCTGCCACTCTCCTTTAAATCTGTTCTTTTGTTTGTTTTATGTAGTTCAGGATCAGCAGTACCTTAAGCAAACATTCAATAAGTTCCTAAAATAGATTCCATGTTAGGCTAGCACTGTGGAAGAAAGAAAAAACACACTCCATGACCCTGGCTCCCAAGTCTGTGCAAATAATCTGGGCAAACAGAAGATGGCAGGTACCCCAAGATGGATTGTGACCCCAAATAAAGCCATTTCATGCCGATGCTGAGTGCTGTTCGGAAGTGGAACATTACCAAGAGTATTGGGTAGTCATGGTGATAATTATGGAGGAAGTTGGATCTAGTTAAGCCCTTGAAGGATGCAAAGGTTAAGAAGGAGCCCAGGGAAGTAGAACCTTCAGGCAACCTGTATTCCAGCAAGAAGCAGTCAGAGTTCCCTTATAGGAGGATTGTGCAGTCAGTCTCCCCAAGTCCAAATGGGTGCCGGCAACAAGAAGCTTTTTTCCAGATAGTAAGAATCAGTCACCAGGTTGTGTGTCAGGCCAGGAACTACCTCCACTTCTATGAGTCCCTGTGGTTCTGGGAAGGCAGATGATATACAAGGACTTCCTGCAAAGGTAAGACTGCTTTTCAAAAGCTGTCAAAAGTCTGTTGACCGTAACTTGGCTCTGAAATCAGAGCCAGACAACTGTGGACTCAACCATCTGATGTTGAGTCCTCTGGGGTTGAGCTAAAGGTCATTAAATACGTCTGATTTCCATGAGAGATGAAAATTTACGGCTTGGGCTTTTCTTCCAAACTATGCTGTGAAAAGCTGTATTTCTGTACTTTTTTCACCGTGCTTCTCCCACTCTGAACTTACAGAATAGTCGACATTATATTTTTCTCACCATTCCTCGGATCTACTAGCTATTTAATAAATATCTGTTGAGGGCCTCCCCTAGTGGCGCAGGTGGTTGAGGGCCGGGCTGTAAAGTTGTCTGCAGCCTCTGCAGTATCGGTTCGATCCCGGCCGCCAGCAAGGGTCCCACATGACGCTGCAGACCTCTCCTGTCATGCCCGCCGCTCCTCTCAGCAGTGTATTCTTCAGTCTGTCTGTTCTGTTCCCCACTCTGTCTCTAGTGAATCCTCTCACCCTCCTGCGCATCTGGCCTGTACTCCAGTTCTTGTACAAATAAATAAATAAATAAATATCTGTTGAATGGTTGATGCCAGAATAAATTAATACAGTTGCCGCTAAGAAACAAAACTAGAACTATCTAGTATTTTAGTGGAGAGTTGCTGTGGAATGAGGTGGTGGCGGGGAGGGCTCATCTGAATAACTAGCCCTAATTTGGACAAAGCAGTTGTCTTATTTGTGTGACTGCTTCCATTAAAACCTGGACCAACCTCAACAAGGAATACCTTTCTTTGTTTCTCATTGTCATAGTTAATAGTGGTCAAAATGTTCCAAAACAATACTAAACACTGAAAATTAAAAAAAAAAAAAAAAACCTCCCAAAACAAATATTTCTAGGATCCACGGATATAAACGGTCTGTGATCATCTGCTATCACCTCACCCCAAGCATTCGAACAATTTCAGAGGTGTCAGGCTGGCTCATCTCTCATCCCCTTACCCACTCCTGTGTGGGTGGAGCTGCCATATTTCTGGCAATAATGAAATCCTTTCTGAACAAATTCAGTCTAATAGAATATCACCATCACCTTTCTAGTTAGAGGTCTGAGTTTTTGACAGATTATGGTGATTAACTGAGGAATGAGTCTGTCCCTGTAGAGTCTGTTACTCTACCTAGAATATTACATATGAACAATACAGGTACTCAGACGTACATATAAAAATAAGTGCTGCTCTGAGTCATTTCTATATGATATTCAAACTTTTTCAGCCATTTCATAGCCATTAAACACCCTTTTAGTTCTATTCCCAAAAGACTGTTATTTATTGAGTGCTCCCAGTGTGCCCAGCACTGGGGTCTTTACAGCCGTTTATTCATTTAATCGACACCACTGCTCTACAAAGTAATTATCACATATATTTCACAGATGAAAACCTGTGGCTTAGAGTGGTTGTGTGGCTGGTGAACAGCAAAGCCAAAGCTGGGATGTGTGTACAGGGAGCTGATTACTGAGGCTGCACAAGAATGTACCAAACAGCTTTGCTTATTTCCAGATTTAAAAAATTGAACACACTTAACAATGGGATTAGTGATATGTTTTACATAGACACTTATCATTATCCTGCCTCCTTACAAACGTATTTGGGTTGACTAGAGAAAGACATAATGTCTTAGAATCCTTTAGTTTTCCTACTTTCATTCCAGTAATGTCATATTATTGACAAAGAAATTTAAACAAAAGCCAGTTGAGTGACCTAGTCCAGGCCCCCAAATTAAATGCTATCTCTGCATTGATGGACATTCAGGGCTGTTGGTCATGGCTCCTGGTTTAATATTCTTTTAGCTATATCACATTGCCTCCCTGCTTTAAAAATAAATAAAAATCAAACTAAAATAATTTACTGATGAGTGGATATTTTGAGGTAATAGCTCGTATAAGTCAATAGTAATAATCAGAACATTCTGTGTAGTTTAAATGGATGTAATTGCATATCATTTTCTCTCAATTATGGAAATTAGGTAGGCAAGAAAAATTATAATAAATAGTTTAATGTGCTAATAACACTAATAATGCATTAAAAGAAGCTTCACCTAAGTTCTCATATGAAAAGCCAATTGTTATTTTTCTTGGTTGTTTTCTTTTCTTTCTCTCTCTTTTTTTTTTTTTTTACCTCTCGGAGTATCAAGGATTTAATTTCTTTAAAATAGCAAAGATTCTTTAAAATGGCAAGGTTGAAAATAAAGATTACAGTTGATATCTTAAATGCCAGCACTAATGATCACAACAAAAGCCTGGCATTTTACTAGGGGATTATACTCTTTAGAAAATAGTGAATTCAATATTCCTGCAAAAAATATTTACCAGACAGAATATTCCAGCACTGATTGCAAGACTAGATTGTGTTATATCTAAAGTTTTGGCATCCTAAAATTCTGTAATTCTCTGTTGACTGATTTTTTTATGTGTTTAGAAGGCATGAGAGGCCCAGAATAATGATCAAAGCAACTCAAATATATATCCTAAGGTCATGTTGAATTAGTTTTTGCAGGCGTGCTTATTTTATGAAACACGACCCGGCCATTAGAAACTATAATTTGGCATGATATTTATTTATTTTTGTCAGTTTCAAGATACGTGGGGTGTTGTTGGGGATAGGTGAAGCCCACAGAGGTGCTGAGGGCCACCAAGACCTTTTTGTCTGAGCCATTGACTAAATGTTGTGCCAGTCTGAGACATCATAGAGAGGAGCTCAAGAAATCCATTTTGGACACATAACTCTCATGTGTCCCGTAGAGACTGAAGTGGACATGAGAGTCGGCGTAGACTCCAGAGTACTGAGCACACCCAGTGCCCAGATCTTAGTTCCTATTGGGAGCTTATGGACTTTGTACTTATGGGAGAGAGTGGTGCTGATGGCAAACATTTGAAGCTTGTCAATACCTAGATGTTGATAGGATCAAATGAGACCAATTCAAGAGTGAATGTAGAAGGAGATGTGAGGAAGTTGGAAGACCAAACTTTAGGAATTCCAATTTTCAGAACTTAGGAAGAGAAGAAGAAGCCAGAAAGGAGACTGAAGTTTCAGGCTAAACCTGGAGAGTGTGATATGCGTGATTATTTTCCTCTTCGGGATGATCATCTAGTTCAGCTGCTGCTGAAAATTATTATTCTTTTTTAATTACACTGCCTCCTAAACTTTTGTACTTTAAGTGGGTGATACACATTATAGGCACATTCTTGAAAAAGAAGAGGCCTTAATATCTATTCCTTTGTAAATGCGATATTAAAATAATGAATTGACTGACTCTGATATTTATTATATATTAGAATCATGGAGGGGGGATACAGACATTTTTAGTCAATCCTACTCACTTGCTCTGAGGTGATCTTTGGTATATGGACATGAAGATGCCAATTTCAATAACTTTGGGGAATGATGTTTTGACTGGAAACTGAAAGACTAAAGACAGAGGGAACTAGACATGAGTAGCTGTATTCTAGTTGATAAGGATTTTTCTCAGGGGTATGTAGGTTAATGATGCTGTGTGCTCTATATGTGCACTGGGATTGATCCATGAATCAGTGTATGGTGGATGATGGAAACCAGACTTCCGATAGTACAAGAGGTAAGTTACAGGGAAATAGGGTCCAGGGCAGGTTCCAGTGAACAACGTGTTACTGTATTAGAGAAGAAAAAAACTCTTGTCCAACTTAATATAGAGACAGATGTATCATTACAGAAATACACGTAGACATGTTTGTGTGCATGGATAAGAACATCTTGTGTCAGAAAGTAAGGAAGTGCTCAAAAACAAAATAAGGAGACATGGCAAAGGGGCTTAAGAGTCCATTTGAGCATTAGACACATAAACCAGACACACGAAGTGCACACACACATAAGCACATATATACATATGCTCACACATGGTGCACACACAAACTTACTGAGGTGATAGTAATCCTTGTCTCTTTACACTTTCATTATCAACCCATGCGAGATCGTCTGTTATCTGTGCATCTATATGTTCCTTTTAAACTTGACAGATTTCAGCAACTGTCAATCTGCCTACGACCCCACAAAATACAAATGCGTTAGACTCTTATTTGAGCCACCACAAATCAACACATCCCTTGATATCCTTTCCCTACTCCCTCTGTCTAGGACAAGTCCGACACAAAGGAGAGCCAAGAATGAGTAACCCTTTCTCAAAGTTTGTACATATTTTTTAGTAATAAATTTTATTTTTATATTCCCCATACAATTGCAACCCCCTTATTTTGACCCCAATCCCTCCCCTCCTGCCCCCTACCCCCCATAGAGTGTCTCTGGTTCATAGTTTTTTGTTGATTTTGATTTTCACTTTCTTATAGTTATTCATTTTCCTGGTCCCTTATTTAAGTTTTCTAGATTCCTGCTATGAGTGAGACCATCCGGAATTTTTCTTGTTCTTTCTGGCTTATTTCGCTGAGCATGGTCCCTTCCAGTGCCATCCATGTTGCTGCAAATTGCATGTGTTTATCTTTTTTGAATGCTGAGTAATATTCCATGGTATATATGTACCACATCTTCTTGATCCAGTCATCTATTTTGGGGCATTTGGGTTGTTTCCAAAGCTTAGCTATTGTAAATAGTGCTGCTATAAACATAGGGGTGCAGTTGCTCTTTGGAATTGATGTTTCTGTGTCCTTTGGGTAAATACCTAGGAGTGGAATTGCTGGATCATATGGAAGCTCTATGTTTAGTAGGTCGAGGAATCTCCACACAGCTTTCCATAGTGGTTGGACTAGTTTGCACTCCCACCAACAGTGCAGAAGAGTTCCTTTTTCTCCACACCCTCGCCAACATTTGTTGTTCAAGTCTTAATCTCTAAGGAAATTACCTTTGGCAAAATGTCAAGTATTAGAAACAGTGTGAAATGAGATTTAGAAGTTTTGGGGAACTTCATTTTTAAAAGAATTATTTATTTTCTCTCATCTTTCTTAATTTTTGGACAGTGTTTGATTTCTCCCCTCCGGTATGGTTCCTGTAGCTTCATTTTTGACTGTGAACCCCTACTAGGTAAAATGTGACCCCATAGCCTGTAAAGCTAGTCTTGTTTCCGAATACTCATTTGGTAACCAGTCCATGATAAAAGCAGTGAGACTGACTCTGATAAATCAATAAGCACATCTGCCATTGTAAGGGAAATGGTGAATATATTTTTTTAAAAAATCGCGATAGCTTTGCTATTCCCAGGCCCACTTCATTCCAGCCTTCCAGGTCCTCCCCAACCTCATCTTCCCAAAGGTCTCCGGAACCTTGAAAAGCAGAACAGCCACCTCTAAACTTCTAAGCCCCGGGGTCCATCCTCTCCCTTATCTTTAAGTGATAGGGGTGCTGGCGCCCCAAGATAAGGATAATTTATTCATATCTTCAGCTCTGGTTTGATAGAATTGGTGCCAGCTACATTTTCAGTACAATATTTTGGTGTGTCTTGTGGAGTTGTACAGAGCGGTAAGAGGTGTAACAAAGAACATGGGTCAAAGAAAAAAACCCTGTTTGTTTTATCCTGTTGAGAAAGAAGAAAGAACACACCAGTTTGGGGTTTCCCCTCACATTTCTAAAATACAGCTAACTGGGTTTCTCTTGCAATAGACCATGAAGTAACTTAGTACTTAGTGAAATGAAATTTGAGTATCACAGAGAGGAAATGACAGTCCAAAAATCTGCCATGAAACCACATTAAAATGTACTTGGCATACATTGGAATTACCTCAGTTGAATTACCAAAATAGTGCCGTGAGAGAGTTGCTGGAATTAAAAGAACAGAACCATGCCAAGGTTGAAACTATCAAAGGCAATTTAGTATATTTTTTCCCATCTTGTGAATAAATGAGCTGATTTTTTTCCCTTTCAGCATGAGATGTATCTCTTGATAAACATAGTATAATATACAATGAAATCTTATGGAAATATAAATTAAAAATAAATACATACATTTCAAGATGGGCTACATAAAAATTCATATACTCTTCGACTGAATTGCCATTTCACATCACATCTACATTGTATGAAGGTGTTTGGTTATTTGTTTATATTAAAGCAGTTTTAGAATATAAATAGTGCCATTATGACATTACCATGGTATAACCCTTCTGTGCAAAATATTGTAGTGCCACATACACATGTCTGGGGGGAATGAATTGGATGCTGAGCATCACTGCTTATTGTGAGTCCATGCAGTTGTAGCAAACTACACTTAAGCGACCCCTGATTTTCTATACTACAGGAATGTTCTTAAACCATTTGTGCCCACAGTGAGTTAAAGTTACTGGTTTGGGGGAAGGAGGAAGGTACTAATATCTGACACTCTGTCAAGGTTGATGTTTTAACATAGTAGCATCCTTAACTTTTATAAAATCCTGTGAGCTGGTGTCACTGTCCCTTTTATATCCAGGAAGAAACTCAGGTTGATTTGAACAATATCATAGAAACAGTTTTAATTTCCCATACACCTTTGTTTCAACCCATCACGCTACTTATAGACTCTGCATTTACAGGGATGACCACTAAATGTTTAATGAAAGAAGAGGAAGAAATAATAAAGCTCTTATGAGAAGCAATTTTATCCTTATGATCAAGTAGAACTACTACTAATGTTTGAGAAGTTTTCCTTGTTGCACCTAACTCACAATGTGTTCATCGTCATGGCCATCTTTTCCAAGAAGTAGCCTCTCTTTCTGGCTAGGAATAGGAGGAGGGTGCAGAGATAAAAGTTGTTGAAAATGCCTTTAAATATATAGATAGAATGAATTATCTCTTTCTAAACAAGGTATCACATGCAACCAGCAGACACCCTGGATTCAGTATCATAAATTTAATAACTAAATTATAAATACATTTTGATTCCAAATGTCTGTGCTTGAATGTGTATTTCTAGATAAAGCTATCTATATATTATATCATGTAAAATATATTTCATGTGCAATATATATCATATTCATATTCAACATATATACATATAATATATTTTGCATATGAAATGTATATTACATCTTCTTTTGGACTGATATTGTCCCCAGATTTATATTTTGAAGTCCTAAGCTCCAGTACTCAAAATGGGACTGTGTTTGGAGGTAGAGTCATTACATGAAAATGAGATCATTGGAAGCAGCGGGCAAGGGGGGTGGTGCGTAATCCACTATGACTGGTCTCCTTATAAGAGATACTAGCAAAAACTAAGAGACAGAAACACTCAAAAGCAAGACCATGTGGAGACACAGGGAGAAGACAAAGAATGACCTCAGAAGAAACACCTCTGCAGATACCTTGGTCTCATTGTTCTAGCCTCCAGAATTGAGAGAAAATAATCTATTATGTAAGCCACCAATTCTGTGGCACTTTGTTAAGACAGCCCTAACAAACTAACATGCACAAATAATAAACATAATAGAAATCAGCCCAACTAATCCCAATCCCCAATTAGTAGTAGTTGTTGTTGTTGTTGTTTTTTTCCAAAAAATAGGGTAAAATAATACAACATCAACCTAATGCCACAGATTTTTACAAAGGCAGTTTCTGGGACCTGAATGTCTTTGCCTCATTACATGTTCTGCCCAATCTCCCACATATTCAATATTTGCATTGCAGAGACACAGCAGTAGTTGATTTGCAGAAACATAACCCTGGGGCACTTTATTATTTGTAGTCATGAAAGAAAAGATTCAATCATATTTAGTCTATTACATTTACAAAAGCAAGAAATGGATTATTAGATTTTAGAAATATTTGCAAGTTGGAATAAAATGGGTTTTGAAGTTTGCTAGAAATTCAGTTTACTCAAAAAGCATTTTCTACCTAATCATGTGTTAAGGCAAAGTCTACTTTACAGAAAGCAAACCTCATACTTACTTCTAGACTCAACAATAATACTATTTCACACCCTTTGCATTTCCAGTTCACCTTGCAATCTGTGCAGGACCTTCCCAAGCATCTCCTTTTCTGTGACACCTTCAGGGCTTAACAGTAGATCTGCACCATTTGATCTCACATCACTCAGTTTTCCCCACTGCGGCTTTCACCACCTTGCAGTGTCGTTTGTTTATATGTTGACCTGGTCTTCCAAGGCAGCAACTAAGCCAGTTTAGAACATGTTCCGAGGGCCCAGCGTAGTCTCTGGCATACAGCCCGTATCCAGTAAACGTTTATGAGGCTTCTCATACCTCCCCCTAAATATTATTTTTACAACCAAAGAACCCAAGATCCAGAAAGTTTAATTGGCAAGTAAGGTTAGGGACAGCCACAGAACCCAGAGGTTGAGTTGGGGGAGGGAGGGAAAAAGGCAGAGTCAGAGGCTGGGTCATCGTAGGTATTGAGATTTTGTTCTAATAGACATGGAAAGTCATGAACTGTTTTAAACAGATGCATGATATGATTTAATTTACATTTTTAAAGATTGTTGCAGCTGCTGACAGAGCAAAGAGACCAATTAAATGGACATTGCAGTCACCCTTGAGAAACACATTGGTGACTTGGGCTATAGAGAATCAAGGAGATGAAAAGATTGATTCTACATATGTTTTGGAAGGAAATCTGGCAGGATTTGCTGAAACTTGGGGCATGAGGGGATTTTTCACTAATTATCAACAAATATTTATTACCTACTTTGTGTCCGTTACTGTTTTAGCCACTGAACATCTCTGAGAAAAACCAGACAAAGTACCTATTGTCAGGAACTGTTTATGTTCTGATGGGCTTATATGGATAAAACAAACAAATAAATAAAAAGTCTATGTTGGTTTTTGCCATAAAGAAGATAAAGCTGGATGTGACTTGAAGAGGTCACTTTAAATCGAATGGCCTGAGAAATTTCCTTGGATACTTAGCTAGAGAACTGAATACCAAGAACAGATGCATGAGGATATATGAAAAAAACATCCCATGAGAGGAAATGATTAATTTAAAAGCCCTGAGATGGGAACAAGTTTGGCATGTTCCAAGAATAGAAAGAAGGGCAGTTTGCAGGAAGTGAAAAAGTTGGAGGCTTATTTGAGATGAAGTAGGTTCAAGAGGCAGTTGGGGGGTAGAGGTTGACAGGTAGATGTAATGTAAAGCCTTATAGATTACCCTAAGGAGTTTAGCAGGAAGCCCTTGTGTAATTTTACTCAATTTTTAGAAATAATTGTTCTAATTACTATATGGAGAAACCCTTGTAGGAAGACAATATGAGAAACAGTGATTTGGACAAGATGATGTTGGCTTGGACCAAATTGCTAGTGGTGGAGATGGAGGGATAGGTGTGGATTCAGAATATGTCTTGGAGGGGAAATCAACATGAAAGGTACTGGAGAGATATTAACAGATATTTAGATCTGACCTTGAGCACCTAAGCAGGTGATGATGTCACTTAGAGATGGAAAATCAGAAAATCAGCAGAATTGCAGATCTGGAGATGAGCATCAAAACTTCTTGGACAGCTATCTGTTAAATACTCAGGTTATGATGTCAGATAGGACACTTATCCATTGAATATGGGGGTAGGGAGAGGGCAAAGTGGCTTCCAAAGTTTCTGGATTGAGCGGTGAAATAGTTAAGATGTTGATCAGACATCATTTTGGATATAGGAATGAAGCATGGTACCTTAGTTGAGACCATTTTACCTT